>NC_041807.1:13655067-14295692 GCF_900964775.1 Scleropages formosus
GTCAAAGACTGCTGGGGCGTGCTAGCCACACACCAGGCACATCCCACACCGAGGTGCATCACATGGATCCCAGTAGAACCCAGGAACAGATCAATAGGGGAAAATGGAAGTCGGGCCGACCCAGGGTGGCCACCGTTGTGGAGGCTCAAATCATGCTCCCCAAACTTGTTTCTATAGGGACAAGTCTTGTAATGGTGGCCAACAGGGAGGCTACAAGGCCACGAGAAGAAACCCCAATGAGGCCAGAGGGGGCAAGTGCATGCCATGCATAACTCATAAAAGTAGTGCTAGTGATTTAGAGGACCCAGCACCACAATCCATTCAAAAGCTAATGTCTAATTATACAGCAGTTGAGCCACTCATGCATATGGTGAAGGTTGAGGACAAACTCTTGGAGATGGAGACTGACACCGCTTTGGGGGTGAGCATTATAAACCAACCCCAGTTTCACCAGACGTTTCCTGGGCTCCCCACCTGCAAGGCCAAAACGTCCCCGACAGTCTATTCTGGTGAAAAGTCAGAGATGGTCCAGAAGGCAAAGGTGCAGGTCGAAGAACTCGGGAGGTTGTTTGATCTAGGCCTGTATATAGTTAAAGCGACTGGACCCCCACTGGTTGGAAGGGAATGGTTATGTAAGATGGCAGACTGGGAAGCAGTCCAGAGAGTTTTTGGCATTGATCCTAGAGTCAAACAGTCAGAAAGGAGCAACATCTCGTATCATGACGTACAGAGCAAGAGTTCATTGCGAGAGTTGGTACGCAAATACCCAATGGTCTTTGACAAGAAACTGGGACAATTAAAGGACATTAAAGCAAAGCTGCAGTTAAAAGAAGGAGCAGATCTGCAGTTTCAAAAAGCTCGGCCGGTCTCATTCGCCAGACGACCTATGGTAGAACAGGCATTGTTAGAGCTGGGGACAGAAGGCGTAATTGAAAGTGTCCAGTCCTCCGAATGGGTTGCTCCTATTGTGACCCCTTTGAAACGAGATGGTAAGCTGAGGGTGTATACCCAGTATACCTGCTGCCACAGATCAAAGAAATATTCGCGAAACTCGCGGGGCAAAACACTGGACCAACCTGCATCTAGTAATGGCACGCTTACAGGAGCATGGACTAAGAGTGAATGGGGATAAGTGTATTTTCGGAGCACCCAAGGTGCACTATCTCGGACACGTGATTCACAAAGAGGGGTTACATAAGTCAAAAGAAAAGGTGAGAGCGTTGCTTGATGCTCCGCCTTCCAACGATGCACAACAAGTAAAAGCTTTTTGTGGTATGCTCAATTACTACAGATCATTTATGCTCAGTCTGTCAGAGATTTTACACTCTTTGAACCACTTATTGAGAAAAGACAATCGATTTGTATGCGGTGACCGAGAACAACAAGGTTTTAACAAAGCTAAGGAACTGATGGCTTCAGAGCAGGTGCTATATCATTTCGATCCTCAGTTGCCAGTCTGTCTGTAGATAGCTCATCATATGGTTTAGGCGCTGTAGTGTCTCACATCATGCCCGATGGTAACGAGAAACCCATAGCATTCGTGTCCCGGACGCTCACGGATCCAGAGAAAAATTATGCCATAGTGGACAAAGAAGATTTGGCTGTAGTTTGGGGAATACGTAAGTTCCAACAGTATTCGGAAGGTAGACACTTCACATTAGTGATTGACTATCAACCGCTAACCACCTTGTTCCATCCACATCAGGGGTACCAGTTATGGCGACGGCAAGGATCCAAAGATGGGCGCTGTTTCTACGAGGCTTTCGCTATGATATAGTCTAACGCAAATCTGACAAGAACGGCAATGCTGACGGGTCGTCCTGCCTTTCATTGCCGTTTAAAAACTGTTTGGAAGACGCTGACTTGTATCATGTTGAAATTGTTGACCCTCTGCCCCTATCGATCAAGCAAATAAGGCTCCACATTCAGAGAGACCCCATACTCAGTCAAGTGTTTCAGGCGACAGTGAAGGGCTGGACCTTGGTGCCGGATCAGCAGGGTCCCCTGAAACCATATTACCAAAGATGGCATGAGTTGACAACACATGATGGATGCCTGCTATGGGGTATTATGGTAATAGCGCCCCCCTGCCTTTCAGAAGGCAGTGTTCAATGTCTTACATAGTGGACATTTGGGAGTGGTAAAGCTAAAAAGCCCTGGCCCAAAGTTATGTGGGGTGGCTGGGTATGCACCAAGCACTCGAAGATTTAGTTAGAAGGAGTGACGAGTGTCAGTAGTGGAGACCGTCCCTGGGTCGTGCTCCCTTGCACCTGTGGGAATACCTGGATACTCCTTGGCAAAGAGTGCACATAGATTTTACAGGACAGATCCACGGTAGCATGTAGATGCGTTTTCTAAGTGGCCTGAGGTGATCAAGATGCCTTCCACTACTGCCACCTGTCCTGTGGAAGAGACCAGAACTTTATTTGCTCACTATGGTCTTCCTGAACAGTCAGTCTCCGCTAACAGACTGCAGTTTGTGTCTGCCGACTTCAGGGGTTTCTTGAAATGAAATGGAGTGCAGAATATCACGTCAGCCACTTACCATCCATCGTCAGATGGTCTAGCGGAAAGGTTCGTACAAACCTTTAAGTATGGGGTAAAAGGCAATTGGTCTCGCAAGCGCCTGGACCAGTTTTTGCTGAGTTACAGAGTCGCCTTCAGTCTTCGCTGCTTGCTGGATATTTGTGTTCCAGACATTCGTGGGAAAGTGCATCTCAAATCAGCCCCGGTGCCTGCCAGGGGAGTTCGCTCATTTCATGTCGGTGATACGGTGCTGGCTTGAAATTACGGGAGGGGAAGGAAATGGGTCCCTGCAACTGTAGTAAAGGTTACCGGACCGGTCTCGTATGTGGTCCAAGTCAGACAGGAGATGTAGCATCGGCATATAGACCAGATATGCTCCAGGAATACCAGCTTCGCCAACCAAAAACCGGAATGTGGCGTTGACCTAGAGGATCCTGTTGCTAAGGGTCCCCAACTCCCTGCACCAGATACCCCAGATATTTTTCGGTCGGGGCCCAGAAGTGATTGAACCATGAGAACTGGCATCATCCCGTGGGACTTCGACCTCTCCTAACCACCCAGAAAGGGCTCCAGGGAGTCCGACACCTACTGTGCTGCGGCGCTCAACAAGGGTTCCTAAACCACCCCAGCGACTGGACCTGTGACCGGGGGGAGTTGGTGACACTTACAAGGAGGCTAGTCTATTTCTGCAGGTTCTGTTGACATTTTGAGCTCCTTTAGTGTTTCTTTTTTTAAAAAAAAAAAAAAAAAAAAAAAAGTATGGGGGATCATCTGCTTTAAGGGACTAGGTCTAGCAGGGGAGGGATGTTGTGTATGTATAAACATGCTGCACTGCCCATGTGTCGGCGCATGTGCATTGCGCTTGTCTGCCGAGTGTGTAAAGATAAAGTTGACGCGTTCTGTTCCACTGAACCTTGTGCGGACCATGTTGCTTCACGGATTGGGGACATCTTTCAACATTATAGTACTCTCAACTACAGAAAAGGAACACTTTAATACCTGGGGTTTTCTTCAATCACTCAGTCTCTGATACCGTCTCGTTGGCGCACTTGCTGGAGCTCATTTGTTCACCGTGAGAAAATACCATCGTTACTCAATGCTCCGTATGATTCGGGAAACAGTCAGCAACCTCTCCTCACGTCTTCTCTCCAGCGAGCGCAATACGATGGCGAATCCTGTTGGCACTCCGTCCCACTCAGGTCATGCTGGGGCTCTAACAAGCTGTGGCAAATCCCAGGCATCTCCACCACCACTACCCGGGTCACTCGAACATGACGGTGCCTTACAGACGTGCTCAGTTTTTTCTCCCCCCTCAAGCTAAACCAGAGCTAAAGGATCACACACACCAAGGGGCTGTTTTGCTCCCATAGCTTAGTGAAATTTAAGAGTGAGAGCAAACCCAAACACTGTTTGCTCTCCTTGAGTCCTTCTCTTCCCTAAAGAAACTCCCCCCCCCCCCGCCTGACTCGTCTTGAACTCTCCCAGGAAGATCATGAACCTTTTCCCCAATTAGCACTGATTGTCATTTAAAGATTAGCCACTTTCCTGTCCAACACTAAAAAAAAAAAAAAACACAAACATCAGCTTACAAAGCCATAGCCTTCTCCATATTAAAACAAAACTATTTTACATCAATAATAATTTAAACCTCAAATACACCATACAACATGGGAACAAATGTATAGGGGGCTACACATAAGAACATTAAAGAAACACCTTTAATATAACAATACAGTAATAAAACAAATGATAATGCAACAATAACAAAAATAATAATAAATGTAAGTACAGTATAATAGAGAGAGACCTAGGAGATAATAAATGTTACTACTATAAATACTGATGGGGGTGCGGTGGCGCAGTGGGTTGGACCGGGTCCTGCTCTCCGGTGGGTCTGGGGTTCGAGTCCTGCTTGGGGTGCCTTGCGACAGACTGGCATCCTGTCCTGGGTGTGTCCCCTCCCCCTCCAGCCTTATGCCCTGTGTTGCCAGGTTAGGCTCTGGATCCCTGCGACCCCAAAGGGGAGAAGCAGTTCAGACAGCCTATAAATACTATATATTACTATAAATGTTACTACTGTGAATGGGGGGGGCGCGGTACCACAGTGGGTTGGACTGGGTCCTGCTTTCCAGTGGGTCTGGGGTTCGAGTCCCTCACCAGGCTGCCTAAAAACCTGTGTTGACCAGCTGGCCCCTATCTTCACAAAGATCTTCAACAGATCACTGAAGCCGTGCGAAGTTCCCTCCTGCTTCAAACGCTCCACCATCATCCCCATTCTGAAGAAACCCAAAATCACAGGACTTAATGACTACAGACCTGTCGCCTTAACGTCTGTGGTCATGAAGTCACTTCAAAGACTGGTGTTGGCCTACCTGAAGGACATCACTGGACCCTTGCTGGACCCCCTGCAGTTTGCTTATCGAGCAAACAGGTCTGTGGATGATGCAGTCAACATGGGACTGCACTACATTCTGCAACATCTGGACAAACCAGGAACTTATGTGAGAATCCTGTTCGTGGACTTCAGCTCAGCCTTCAACACCATCATCTCACACCTCCTCCTGTCCAAATTAACCCAACTCTCTGTGCCCACCTCCATCTGTCAGTGGATCACAACTTCCTGACAGACAGGCAGCAGCTAGTGAGGCTGGGAAAATTCTCATCCAATACTCGCACGATCAGTACTGGCGCCCCCCAGGGGTGTGTGCTCTCCCCACTGCTCTTCTCCCTGTACACCAACGACTGCACCGCTAAAGACCCCTCTGTGAAACTCCTGAAGTTTGCAGACGACACCACACTCATTGGCCTCATCCGGGATGAGGACGAGTCTGCTTACAGACAGGAGGTCCAAGAGCTAGCTGTCTGGTACAGTCATAATAACCTGAAGCTGAACATGCTCAAAACAGTGGAGATGATCGTAGACTTTAGGAGAAACACCTCAGCATTATCCCTACTCACCATCATGAACAGCACTGTGGCAACAGTGGAGTCATTCAGGTTCCTGGGCACCACCATCTCACAGGACCTGAAGTGCGAGCCCCACATAGACTCCATTGTGAAGAAGGCCCGGCAGAGGTTGTACTTCCTTCGCCAGCTGAGGAAGTTCAACCTGCCACAGGAGCTACTGCTGCAATTCTACTCCGCAGTCATCCAGTCTGTCCTCTGCACCTCTATAACTGTCTGGTTCGGCTCAGCTACGAAATCAGACATCAGAAGACTACAGCAGATAGTTCGGACTGCTGGAAGTATCATCGACACATCTCCTCCAGCTCTCAGAGAACTGCACTCGTCCAGAGTCAGTAAAAGGGCTAGCAAAATCATTTTAGACCCCTCACATCCAGGCCACTTCCTCTTCGAACCTTTGCCATCTGGCCGGCGCTACAGAGCACTGAGCACCAGGACAGCCAGGCACAAGAAAAGTTTCTTTCCTCAAGCCATCTACCTCATGAACAGCTAAATCCCCCCTAGAGAGTAAACCAGTGCAATACACAACACTATTTATAACATCATATCTCTTTCTCACACTCCCTTGCATTTGTATCTACTGACAATTTTTGCATATTGGGTACTTCACACACACACACCACACACACACACACACACACACACACACACACACACTTTCTGAACCGCTAGTCCCATGCGGGGTCGCGGAGCCAACCCGGCCAGAGGGGGAGGGGACACACCCAGGATAGGACGCCAGTCCGCCGCAAGGCACCCCAAGCGGGACTCGAACCCCAGACTCACTGGAGAGCAGGACCTGGTCCAACCCACTGCGCCACCGCACCTCCCTCGGGTACTTTATATTTTTCTATATTTTTTATCCCTTATTCACGTACTCCATCTTCTCATCTGTCTTGTCACTGTCATTCTGTCTGCGCTGTGGAGGTTTCTGTCACCAAGACAAATTCCTTGTATGTGTGAACATACTTGGCAATAAAGCTCGTTCTGATTCTGAATGAGATTCCGCAACTAGTATGAGGCTGAGAAGTGTCTTTTATACCCGAGTGCTCTCTCAAAGTGTGTGTGTGCAAAATATTAAAGAAGCTTTAATTTTTGCTTGTCCAATATTTGTTGGTGTTTCAACTTTCGCTTTATTTCCTCTTTAGTTTCAACCGTAATCGTTTCCCTTTTCTTGGATGCATCATCATCACTTGCATCACATTTATGCTTTGCTGCCATGGTTAGGAGGGTAAAAACAAAAATTAAAGCCAAATACAGTAACACACGAGACACTTAACAGGAAAAGAAGGAAGTCTTTGTCCTACCTCAGGCCCACAAGCCAACAAACCGCAGTAGACGCGCAATGCTTTGATGCGCGTCGCAAAGTAGCGCCAGTTTGCTGTTATGAACCATTGTATATACAGTAACTTGAATTTTTAATATAATAGCTTAATTATGAAGTTCTCATTTGATTGTTAGTTAAGAGTGATTTAAATAAATAAATAAAAAAAAAAAGTACTTCCGGTCAGCAAGGGGGTGGTTCGTAACTACGGTTTGTACGTAAATTGGACGTTGGTAAATCAGGGACTGCCTGTACCTATTTTAACTCAAGTGAGCATAAGAGGAGGAGCCAGCGTACTAGTGTAAGTTTTGGTCATGGTTTGCATTCCTACAAGTTACAACACACTGGACATCAGGGACTGATGTTGTCCAAGGATACAGCCCAAACCTTTTGTGCAGCTTGGATTATCGGATTTACCCTGTACTTGCACCAACAGCCATAATACTTTGAATCTAAAGCATAGTTCTTACTCACCTATTATGAAAAGGCTCAGTGATGTTTTTTCTTCCGTTGTTTCATCAGGGTAAACTGGAAGCCAGAAGGGATGAAGCACAACATCACTCAGAGCACAACGGTTTGGCCAGTAGCCCCTATCTCCTCTAGAACAGAGTTATGCATCAATTGTGTTTAGTATTACCTTTATGCATTTGGCTGATGCTTTTACCAAAAGCTACTAACAATGTTACACTATACAGCCAGGTAATTTTACTGGGGTAATTCAGGGCAAATACTTTGCTCAAGAGTACTGCAGCAGTAGATGGGAAGACAACAGCTTTATGCATTACACTATTAGCAACTCAAGCGTCTAGCTACTACTAGCTATTGGTAGAAGTGATGCGGCTACACCATGGTAACACTGGAGTAAAGAGGCTACACCAAGCTAAGACTGAGCTTATACAGTAAGAATATTGAGAAAGTACACAAAAGTGAACAGTTTCCAAATGGAGTGCAGATGAATACCAGTGTTGATTGAGTGTATTGTCTTACCTACAAATGTTATGTGGAGCACCTATGGGAGACAAAGAGAAGTGACACTCAGTTGTGAGATATGGCAAGTGTTGTCCTACTCTGTGGCCTTACTGATGGTAAAGACTTCCTCTTCCCCAGCTCCATGACAAATTAGCATGACAAAGTTGTCATTGAGGCACTAGATGTTTCTCCACCTGCTTTTCATAGCCTCAGTATTCCATAGTTAAGAGTGCTATAAACATCCCTCAGCTCTAGAGTACTACTTTGTGTTTTGAAATACAAAAAGACGTATTTCATAAAACTCTGAATAGTTTTAAAACATAGTTGGTGTTCACTTGCATTAAATAGAGATTAAAGAAGCCTCTTTAATCTCTATTTAATGCAAGTGAACACCAGGGCCAAAAAAATTGTGAAAGACATGTTTAAAAAGACAGAAAGAATGTGTGCAGAGTAGTGACTGGAACACATTTATACCTTGTGACAGTGCAGGGTGATGGTGACATTGACACAGGATTCCAGCTGTGCCTCCTGCTTTGTTAGTGACACCATGGGAGAGTAGACACTTGGACTTTTTTCTGTGTTCTGGATGAAACCCACAACAGTGTGGTTCTGATGGGAGTACAAATGTTCACAGTGAGTCTACGGTGGTGTAAACAAGTAAGGACACCTCAGAAAGGTTTGTCTTTTTCACATTTTGGGTTAAAAGGATATTTGACTTTTATTTCACCAATACTGATAGATGAAGGGTATATTTTTTTTAACGAAAAATAAAATTTTGCACTCATTTGAACACTTCTCTCTGAGCAAGTTAGAGTTAACCTACTTAGAACGATTTACCAATTGATAACCCATTTTACTGGAGCAGTTTGGAATGAGCACCTTGCTCAAGGACACTACAACAGGAAATGGGATTCAAACCTGTGTCCTTTTAGTGCACAGGTAGAGGCTCAAACAGCTGATGCTTACCACTACCACCAACTGAAGTGAAAGTCTGGGTATGTATAGTTCATCTCCTCAGCCTCTCTCAACTGGTGTCCCACTGGGCTCAGTACTGGGCCTTCTGCTCTTCTCAGTCTACACCTCTTCTCTCAGCCCTGTCATTGCTTCCCATGGATTCAAATAACACTCTTCCTCTCATTTCCACCTGGAGCATCAGACATTTCCTCACACATCGCTGCCTGCCTGTGGGACATCTCTGCATGGATGTCTGATCACCATCTACAACTCAACTTCTCCAAAACAGAGATCCTCCATGTCCCAGCTGGTCTGTCTTGCTGTCATGAACTCTCCATCAAAGTGGACAAGTCATTCATTTTACCCATCTCCTCAGCTAAGAGTCTGGGAGTGATGATTAACTCAAGTCCGTCTTTCTATCAGCGCATCAAAGCCACCACTCAGACCTGCAGAGACACTCTGCATAACATCCGCAGGATCCGTACTTACCTCACAACTGGCTCTGCCCAACTACTTGCCTAGGCCATGTTGACATCCCGTCTGGACTACTGCAACTCATACTTGTGTGGCCTTCCCAGTACTGCCATCAAACCTCTACAGCTAATACAGAACACTGCTGTATGAGTTGTGTTTGACTTGCTGAAGCATTTCCATGTATCTCCTCTACTCACCTATCTGCATTTGCTTCCTATAGCTCCCCAATCCAATTCAAGACTCTGGTTATGACCTACAAAAGCATAAACGGAATTGCTCCCGGATATCTACAAGACTTGATCATCTGCTACACCCCAACCAGACCACTACACTCATCCACATCTGCCCGCTTGCTGGTCCTATGCACAAAAATTCCAAAAGCAAAAGCACGAAGGCTCTCAGTTCTGGCTCCGATGTGGTGAAACGACCTCCCCCTCTCACTCAGAAATGTTGAATCTCTCTACATTTAAGAAGGGTCTTAAAGCCCACCTCTTCTGCACTCACTTCACCCATGAGCTCTTAAGTTCACGTAATGTGCAACTGTTCATGCACTATAACTTTGAGCTCATAGCTGCTGAACAATGGATAAACCTTCATGCAGTTACTCCTGTAACATAAATGTTTATTAAAAAAAGAAGAAAAATATTGTTAGGAATGTGATTAGGAATCACTAGTCGGATAAAGTTCTATGCAGTGGTGGCATGGCGGGTTTGGCTGGTGCCTGCTGTGTGGTGGGTCTGAGGTTCAAGGCCTGCTTGGGGTGCCTTGTGGCGGACTGGCATCCAGTCCTGGGTGTGTCCCCTCTCCCTTTGACCTTGTGCCCTGTGTACGGCTCCAGCTCACCCCGACCCTGCTTGGGACAAGCAGTTGTTGACGTTGGTTGGTTTTACGCAACTACTCGTGTGATGGACATTGATTCATATTGTGGAAAGCAACAAACTAACTGTACTTCAGGATCACGTGTTTGCATCTAAGTCTCTCTGCTGATGTAATCCACATATTGAATTTTCTATGAGATGTAGTATGTCGCTTTGGAGAAAAGCATCTGCTAAATGAATACATGTAAATGTAAAGTAGATCCTTGACTTAAAGTTTTGAGTAACTTTTTGCCATTGAAAAAATTTTCTGAGAAGTACGTATATAGCATTAAATTTTTCATAAATATGGCTAGCATACCAATTGTGTGACAGATCTTCACCTGATGTATCAGTAGGTAGCATCTACAAACAGTAAGAGCTGCTTTGTGTTTTTCATGAGTGGTGAAGGTAAATAAGCAAACAGAAAGCGAACAACCTTTATGATATAACGGCTTCTATATCTCCCACTCTTGAACCGGCAGTGAATTACATTTTCTTAGAATTACTTGTAATTATGCCTTCCTTCCTTATTATACTTGAATTGTGTATTGATGACTGTCATGTCAAGGTTCTTAATTTTGCTTCCTTTATTTACCATCTGGGGGCGCGGTGGGTTGGACCACAGTCCTGCTCTCCGGTGGGTCTGGGGTTCGAGTCCCGCTTGGGGTGCCTTGGGACGGACTGGCGTCCCGTCCTGGGTGTGTCCCCCCCGCCTCCGGCCTTACGCCCTGTGTTACCGGGTAGGCTCCAGTTCCCCGCGACCCCGCATGGGACAAGCGGTTCTGAAAGTGTGTGTGTGTGTGTGTGTGTGTGTGTGTGTGTGTGTGTGTGTGTGTGTGTGTGTGTGTGTGTGTGTATTTACCATCCATCTTCCTCCGCTTATCCGGGACCGGGGGCACTAGTCTAAGCAGAGCCCCCCAGATTTCCAGCTCCCCTGGGGGAACCCCAAGGCGTTCCCAGGCCAGCTGGGAGACGTAGTCTCTCCAATGTGTCCTGGGTCTGGTTGAAGCTCGGTGGGAGTTGAAGACCTCTCTGACAGGGGCCTCCGCCAAATGTTCCCAACAAACCCTCACTATGCGTTTGGGCCTGCCAGGTCTGTCCAGCTTTTTCCCCTGCCATCGAATCCAACTCACTACCAGGTGGTGATCAGTTGACAGCTCAGCCCCTCTCTTCACCCGAGTGTCCAAGACATATGGCTGAAGATCAGAAGAAACGACTACAAAGTCGATCATCGACCTCCGACCTAAGGTGTCCTGGTGCCAAGTGCACTGATGGACACCCTTATGCATGAACATGGTGTTCGTTATGGACAAACCGCGACTAGCACAGAAATCCAATAACAACTCACCGCTCGGGTTCAGATCAGGGAGGCCGTTCCTCCCAATCACGCCCCTCCAGGTGTCACTGTCGCTGCCCATGTGGGCGTTAAAGTCCCCCAGTAGAATGACAGAGTCCCCAGTGGGAGCGCTTTCCAGCACGTCCCCCAGGGACTCTAAAAAGGCCGGGTACTCTACACTGCCGCTAGGCGCATAAGCACAAACGACAGTGAGAGACCGTTCCCTGACCCGAAGGCGTAGGGAGACGACCCTCTCATTCACCGGGGTAGACTCCAACACATGGTGGCTGAACTGGGGGGCTATTAATAAGCCCACACCCGCCCGCCGCCTCTCACCCTGGGCAACGCCAGAATAGTGGAGAGTCCACCCTTGGTCGAAAAGAGTGGTTCCAGAACCCAAGCTGTGAGTGGAAGTGAGCCCGACTATATCTAGACGGTATCTCTCAACCTCCTGCACTAGCTCAGGCTCCTTCCCCATCAGTGAAGTGACATTCCAAGTCCCAAAAGCCAGAGTTGGCGCCCGAGGTTTGGGTCGGCCGGGCACTCGGCCCCGACCACCGCCCAAATCACAACGCACCGGCCCCTTACATCCTCTCCGGCAGGTGGTGAGCCCACCGAAGAGCAGCTCCACATCTTGGCTTCGGGCTAAGCCCGGCCAGGCCCCGTTGGCATAGACCTGGCCACCATGCATGATTTCAAGTCTATTTTCATAGTCCATACACAAGTGTACTGGTTCACTACTGCAGTTCTCTCTTCCCCCATCATTACAGCTCATAGGTCTGATTTGCAAGACCTACTTTACTATTTTCAGTCAGTTTTATAATATTAGCACAAAGTATACACTATTTCACAATACAGACATGCATCGCTTAACGATGGGGATATGGTCTGACAAATACGCCGCTGTGCGAACATCATAGTGTGTTTACACAAACCTGGATGGTACAGCCTTGATGAAGTCAAGAGACGCTGTAAACAGGAGGTTTATGATGCTGCTGCTGGCATAACACAGCATACTGATTTACAGTAAACTTTTTTATAAAAAGTACACTGTAAAACAATAAAAAGTACAGTATAGTAAATAAACACCTATGTTACTGGTTTATGTATCAACATAATTATTGATTATTACGTACTGTATATAACTGTATGCATTATATTTTTATATGACCGGCAGCACAGTAAGTGCATTTACACCAGCACCACCACGAACATGTGAGTAACATGTTGCGCTATGACATCGCAAGTCGGTAAGAATTTTTCATATCCATTATAATGTTATGGGTCCACCGCCGTACATGCGGTCAGTCATTAAGTGGCGCATGACTGTACATTTGGTATATTACCATTTTATATCAATGCCATTTGAAATATGTGAATCAGCGCCACAACAGCTGTTTGCAGTGAACAATTAAAATCCTTTGTACCTCAATTTGGAGGCCCAGATCATGTAGTGTCTACGTAATGTGTGCTGGTGTATCCTTGTGAATAAGGCAGTGTAAAGAAATTAAAATTTTACACAGGAACTGCGTTCTAAAGTGATTTGCATTTTCTCCACTATCAATGAGTGCCATATTGTAAGGTATTAGTATGGTACTGTGCATTTAAGCATCACCTTACATGTAAATTTATTTAGCAGATGCTTTTCTCCAAAGCGACTTCCCATGAACTCTATGTAGTGTTATCAGCCCACACAGCTTATTCACCATGGTGACTTACACTGCTAGATACACTACTTACACTGGGTAACTCATCCATACGCCAGCGGAACACACTCTCTCTGTGAAACTCACACACTATTGGTGAACCTGAACAGCACGTCTTTGGAGTGTGGGAGGAAACCAGAGCACCCAGAGGAATCCCATGCAGAGATGGGGAGAACATGCAAACTCTACACAGACTGAGTGGGGATCAAACCCACGTTCTCTCACACCACCCAGGCACTGTAAGACAGATAACTACATACCTGTTGCCAAATCTGACAGGGTCTGGGGTCCCTGTTTCATGAACTCTAACCCTCAGTCCTACCTGCAGGTTCCACTCCTGATCGCAAGAGTCTGGACTCCACCCCAGTATCTCTGCAGTCGCGATGTGGTACCGCTCTCCCTTCCTCAGCTCCGAACAGTTCTTCTTAATCACCAGGTCGTCAAACACAGCTCCAACGGCTATAGACACAAAAGCAAGTCTCATTTACTTTGTCAAATCACATGAAACCTAATGAAATGTACAGCACTACTCTAAAAGGAAATTTTTTTTTCCTCCAAACTTTTTTTTTTTTAATATATAAAGTTATCAAATACAAAAACATTTAAAAAAAAAAAAAAAACCCCCACCCACGATCAAACAAACCCAAAACCATTTTTCCTACAGTTGGTCAACAAAATTTACTAAATAGCCATTACATAAAACAGTGACAAAGTCTTTCCCGTAACAATCCCCCTTCCTGGCTTCAAAATATATAACTGACCCACATCTTCCCCACACTGACACACCCACGGAAGGACTGTCCCCCAATAGCAGCTCAACCCAAGTCATCATGTGATATACAATCGAGAATGATCGAGACGTTCCATACCAAGTCTGGGATCCAAGATGCCATTTACCAACATTATAATTACTTGTTAAACACTGGCTTACAAATTGTTATTTTCTAGAATGCCCAGGAGGGGTGGGCAACCACTGGCTCTTTGAACCCCAGAGGTTTTTTTTTTTTTTTCCTCCCTCAACTTTCAGTTGGGAGTTTTTGTTTCTTTCCCCGGTGGCCAGTAGGTATACTTATAGCTCTATAATAAGTTCTTCATTATGGTAGCCATTAGTTGACCGTCTTCTTTGTCTGTATCTGTGTTTCTTGCCTTATGTCTGTGTTAAAGCGCTCTGTGTCACTGTGTGAGAAGAGCACTCTATAAAAAATGAATAAATAAAATATATATGCATCCTTCAAAACACATACAATACTTCTAAATTGCAGTATGAAACTATACCATACCTCTAAAACCTAAAAATCAGAAATAAATACAAAGCAGACATACACATTAGTAATCAAAATAGAAAGGTTAGAAGTGCACAGAATAACCTAACAAAACAAGGCCACTAAAATCTGTAAATAAAAATGCTATACAGGTAAAACCGACACAAATTAAAAGAATGAATTACTTAAGTGCACAAACCTAATAAAACAAGACTATACAGTAAATAAAAATACTATACAAGTAAAAACCACACATATTAAACAAATATAAAAGAAAATGACACATTTGTGAAGAAATGTATGAATAAGAAGAGTAATACAGGCAGATAGCATGTCGGGTGTTATTCATTTTTATTACGTGTATAAATTTTATTTGGGGTCATCACGTGTGAGGTGTCTGAAATGAAGGTGCACGGTTCTTTGGAGGTTTTACTGAAAACAAAGCACTGGAACACTTGGACTCGGAGTGCACAAATAAAAGAGTTTATTAAGAACAGCAGCCCGTGTCACAATCTCACTTGTCACCGTGGAACCTCTCGTGCTCCCGCGCGAAAAAGCGCGCGCTATACTTAGCGCAGCCTCTAACAATTGCCGCTTCAATTAAGAAATACCCAATAACAATTGTCCTTTGTCACTCACACCCTACAGGCTGGCAGGAACCTCTCTTTTACAAAAAAAAAAAAACCCAATTCTCCATGATTTGTTCTTGCTGTAAAACACCACAACGTGTATGCCTACTTCCTGCACTTTTCACTACTACTCTTCATGTTTCGCGCGCTATTATGCAACCTCATAATTGTGCTTTATACTGTATCTGTGCTTAAACGGATGTTTATAAGGCATTTTATTCTTACACTTTAGCGATACCCGAATACGAACAGAGGTCCGTACTTCTCTCTAGGGGTTTTCTGCGCCCCTACGATCATGCAGTACGATGACTAAGGCACAAAGTTTTACTGAAAACACGCCCGACACCATGATGAAGCATCATGTTCAGGTCAGTTCAGTGAAACCCAACGTCGCGTCACACGCGTAGGCAACACATGCATATTGTTGCCGTGAGTTTGCATGGGGCGAAGGAAGACGGCGGTTTTCCTTTAAGGTTCATTTGAAAACGCGCACACGGGGGAAATAATACTCTCGGTCCGAGGACCCGTTTCCTCCACGACCTGAACTTCTACTCATCATTCCTAGTTAGCGCCCCCAGGCTCTCTTTGTACACATCGGCAGACACGGTCACCCATGATCATTTTCCCCAGAAATGTCCCCAGTGCTTGCACACCCACATTTCAGATTTTTCCCCATAATGCAACTATTTACATAACGCGGGTCGTTACAATATAGTAAAAGCATGCGCTGAAAAATCGATTCCTTCTCATTCCATGTCTCCCAAGGTGCTCGGGTTCCCGCTGGAGGGGGGAAAGGAGAGCAGGTGACGCGCCGCCACTCGAGTCACACACGCGCGTTCACGGCACCCGCCCGGGCACCGACCGGGGTGCCCGGGTTGGATCGTCCTCGAAAAGTGGGGGGAAAAAAAAAAAAAAAAAAAATCAGAAGTGTCCCCCGACCCAACACTCACTTGTGCGTCACTCCCGACTGCTGTGCAATTCCTTTTGTATCCGACAGCTCTTCAATGGGACTTTTAACAGGTTGTCTGGACATGCCCGGGCCACTGCCTGTCAGTTTTTAATCATTGCGCGCGCACACGCTCACACACAGTGGCTGAAGCCGCTTGTCCCGAGCAGGGTCGCGGTGAACCGGAGCTTAACCCCGCAGCACAGGGCACAAGCTGGAGGGGACACACCCAGGACGGGATACCAGTCCGTCGCAAGGGATATATATGTGTATATGCGTATATAATATATAGAGAGAGTTCCTGGTTCTCCATCATCTCTCCACCAAAACTGAACGATTCCGAAATGGTCATCAGTTACGGCAGCAATGCATTTAATTTCATACTGAAGTGAAAGCATAATAGAATCCGTAATAACGAAATAATAATAATAATAATAATAATAATAATAATAATAATAATAATAAATGGAAGATGTATGTACCTTTTTGAAGGAAGAGACCGGATGATCATGAACTCTCACTAATCATAATGTACAAGTTTATACACATAATGCAAAACAACTGTCTTATTAATAAGAAGTTGGATTTACATCTGTGCATCTTACTGTGCAACATCTGAAACGGCGTTCATATTTACTTACCCCGAACGATAATAGTATGTAGGAGAAATGACAAAATCGCCATGCCGGTTCCCAGGTTCTGTAGAATGATAGGGGCACCGAGCTCCTTCCGTAAGAGAGAGAGAGAGAGAGAGAGAGAGAGAGAGAACACGCACGTTGGCTCGCAGAGAGGGGAAGAGTCAGAAAGGGAGGGACTGAGGTGGAATGCATCTGCCGCATTAACGGCCCCTGTTCCGCACAGGAACTTTGCGGTCCCGGTTTCACGCAGTCTAACCCCAACTCGTCCCCTGACGTGGTTGTGCACTGCTGCGGTGTCGGCCACAGAGCTTCGTGGTTAGAGTGAGGGCTCCTGGGCCTTGTCCCTGCTCGGAATCATGGCCAGAACTACTGCCGTAGGGCGGGAATGCAGGGGATCGCGAGAGACGCCACACATACACGCGGTGGTGGCCGTTGCGCTCCCGAAGTTTCTCAAGGACCTGCGCTTCACCCAGCCTAGCAACCCTCCCAGCCATTCTCCTCTCTGGCAGACATAATCGTTCCCTTATTTTCCCCGTTACGTCACGCACCCAAATTCAACCAATTACAATTCTTGGATTTTCACGCTCAAACACGCGGTAACTGTGTAACGGGATTGTTACAGTGTGTTTACTATATTTATGTCAGTGTCTGCATACAGAAAATGATATCGCTCGTTACACTTTCTTGCCATCACTACTTATTTTAGCAAACCACAAGGGCCCAAATTCATAGAGACAGGTAGCTATTGACTGCACCGATTACATTTACATCTATTCATTTAGCAAACGCTTTTTTCCAAGCAACGTACATCTCATAGGTTTGAAATTAGTGTTCAGTAGGGGGCGGTACATCCACACAAACGATTCTGCTGTACTGAACTGTACAGTACTTAAAACATGCATGTTGCAGCTCAAGAAGAAAATGGTTTAGATTTTTTTTTTCTAAAACGGTGAGGGTTAACTGGTATAACAAATAAAAACATACAGTTGATCTCAACCGTGACATGAGTGTCACTGGATACTCGGAGAATGTGACGCAGGTGATTATTAATTTGCTTGTTGGTTGACACTTTTAATTCCAACCGCCTTCACTGTGACTGTGAGACACATTTACACTGAAGGATAGTATTTTTAAGGCACAGTTCGGGCTAAATAAATAAAAGTAATGTAAGTATCTCGCGCCACATGGGAGGGGGCGGAAAACTTCAACTTGTACGCCACAAAGTAAATATGAGAAATAGATAAAGAAGATGATGCTGCTACACATTTACCCTAAAAAATACCACGCCACGGAAACAGGATTACTACTAGACGACTGCCGAGCTGCACACGTTTCACACAGACTCAGCACAATGGCGAGAACGTTCCCTTTAATTACGCCCAGCCTCGTTTTCAGTGCTCTCGCGTTCCCGAGCGCCTCGCGAGCTGCGACAGGCCAGGCCGCGCGCGTCTTCAGGTGAGGTGAAGATGGACTCCAGACTGGCGGCGAAGGCAACGGCGGAGAGACGACACTTAGCTACGTTGTGTCACCGCATACGGTGAAAAAGGGCTGAGGCACAAAATGGACGCGTCCGTGGTCTGGAGAGCGTGAACAGTTACTGGGAAATATTATATCTTTTCGTCATCATGGCCGGACTGATAAAGAAGCAGATCCTGAAGCACCTATCGAGGTCGGTAATCGATCATCGGTGGAGAAGCAGGTTGTGTGTGTCGTTAATAACCGGCTCTGCGCCCGCGCCTCCTGTTCGCCCGAGAACAGGCAGTAAACGAGAAACGGAGCTCGTCGCTGGGAAGAAGTTCGCGCCGCGGAGGGGGTTGTTGTCGAGCGACGTATTTTGGTGACTTACTAGTGACATTTGATTTTCTGCTAACTCGCCCGCGCTAATTTGAATTTTTATTTTCCCTTTTTCCTGCGCGGTTTTCGCTGTTTTGACTAGACCGTTTCGGATAAAAATAACACATGTGCATGATGTGGGCGGAAAGTGACGGAAATATAATGAACGAAGCCCGAGTTACTCTTTCTGTGTGGGTAACAGCGAGTGTTTTACAAACAATGATGTACTAGTCTACTACTAGTCTACAAGGCTGCGTGTCCTGTGTCGCCTGCTCTGTGCGGTTAACTACCGCGCCGGAATCTGCTGGGACCTGCAGTGTGATGTCACACTAGTAGTCACTAGTACTGGATCCAGTGGAAACGCCACGATTATTTGGCACTGGATCCAGTGGAAAGACTACGATTACTTAGTACTGGATCTAATAGAAACACAAAGATTTTTTTGGTACTGGATCCAGGGGAAACATCATGATTATTCAGTTACTGGATCACATCAAGGGTCCACTGGAAACACCATGATTACTTAGTTTACTTAGTACTGGATACAGTAGAAACAGTGATTTTTTTTTTTTTTTTTTTGGGACTGTATTCAGTGGAAACATCATTATTATTTAGTACTCGATCACATAAGGGTTCATCGGAAACATCATGATTATTTTTAGTGCTGGGTACAGTGGAAACTCTGATTATTTACTGCTGGATCACATTTACATTTATTTAGCTGACAATTTTCTCCAAAAGCAACTTGCGTTGTTAAGGTGCTTACAATTATTTATCCATTTATACAGCGGGATAATTTTACTAGAGCAATTTCAATTAACTGTCTCGCTCAGAGGTACTGTCCTGTCCCGGCCTGGGTGTGTCCCCTCCCCCTTCGACCTTGCTCCCTGTGTTGCCGAGTAAGGCTCCAGCTTGCCGTGACCCTGCTTAGGACGAGCTGTTCTAGACACTGGTTGGTTGGTTGATGTCGGCAGGTGTGTGTGGAATACAAACAAAGCTGTCTTGTTGGGCATGGCATGCTTTGTCGGACATAGTCTAGATATTTTTATTCTCATGTTTCCATCTTTCTCCTCTCTCAGTATTTTTGCTGTTCTCATGGAGTGTGTCGTCTGTGTTTAATGTTTCAGAATACATTAGCCACTGTCCTTGATACACTGTACATTAAAATTCACATAGTAGTTTCTGAGTCACAGTGCTGAAATGATCTTTCTAAATATTCTGTTGTGATCTATAAAACTTGAATTTCTGAATTCAATGTACATGTCAGAAATGTATAATTACTACTGCTGTTGTATTGACCAGATTCCTTAGTAAAAGCAACTATGTCTAGAGAAGGATTTTCTTATTTATTGAATTTTCAAGGGTGCTTTAAACTTTGATTTGAACCAGAGACTAGCTTCTGTTTTTTTTTTAGCATCTTCTACCCATCTGATGAAGATGGGCCTTACCTGGAGCCAGCTAGATGCAAAGGCACAGGATAGAGGATTCTGGAGGTCTCTTGTTGACAACCTATACCTCGCTAACTAAAACCAATCTGATTCAAAGAGGTCCTTTGAACTGAGGCATTCCCATCTGCCCTGGTTTTGCAAAGTTTCACTCATTGGCAACTGTTTTAATGTAGACGAGATAACAGGTTCTGCTTTCACAGGCACTTTAACTTGATACCTTTTGGGGAGAGCTGAGTGAACAATCTGGGAAATGCCACTTATCCTAAATGTATTCCTCGCCCACTGGGTGATGTGGTGTTCTGTACTAACCGTAGCTCAGATTGACCAACGGGGGGAAAGGGCTGAAACAGCAAGTGTGTTTTTTTTTTTTTTTTTTTTTTTAATTAAGAAAGATAATTATTAGCCCTTATTGAGCCGACATTCTTGTCAAAGGTAACTTACAGTGTTTAGTCCTAGTATATCCTGTAGTGTTGTGCTGTAAATTGTGCTGTTACTGCCTTGTTTGGCCCATTTGGATGAGATGTGCCTTTCATATACACCAGAGTAGTTGTAAGCAAAAGCTCTTATCAGCTTCCCCTCAGGTGTACTGCTTGTTCAGCTTCCCCTCAGGTATACTGCTTGTGGTTAATTTGAGTTTTTCACTTCCTCTGCAGTTGAAGTTTAAAATGGGTGCCTTGGGTGGCATTCTGTAGATGTTCCATATTCGAAAAACACAGAACAGACCTGCTTACCCTTCGGTGAAAGTCCACCATTTTCATAACATTTTGTTTGCTTAGAGCCAGTTTTTGTGTGCACGCCTGTGGGTGCTGTGTTTGAGAGCCTTGATAAACACCGATCTACACTCACATGATTAGTTTTATGTCTGTATTGTACTGAGCAGTTCACTGTGATGGCTGCTCTTCCTGTAAGACATGGAAGGAATTCTTTTTTCCACTACATCATGGAGCTGCGCAAAACCACACTGCTATTCACTACTGGGTTGTACCCAGTCCAATGTTTGTTCTTGGTTTGGGCTCTCACCCTCTCATTCAAACTCTAGTGCTGTGTCCTGAGGGTTGGGTGGACATACTCTGATGGATTCCTGAGAGAGCCTGATTGAGGACTCTCTGAGTTGCGGTTGTGTACATGTGATTCTAACGGAATTAACAACCTGCAGGAGTGCCAGCTACAGTTTCCTTTCTTCTTGAGTTGTGAAGAAAAATTGCTTGAGTTCTTCACAGGTAAAACCTTATATGGTTATGAATGCAGGACAAGAATAATCATTTTACATTGGTAGTCCCCTGACTGCAGTGCTGAATTTGACCTTTTGAAGGCGTGTGGTTAGCAGACAGGAACATGTGTCGTCATCATTATCATTATCGTTGTTCTGTCTCCTGATATGTTACAGAATGAGATCAGAATCCAGTCCCTGCCTTTATGGGTAACCTGAGGTTTCAGTGACCTGATAGCTTGGTCACTTTTAGCTGCACAGGTATATGAATATTTCACCAGGCTGCACCTGCTGTGAGCGGTTCATTAGGTGCAGAGCCACTTGGAGCTGGGCTTGTTCCACCGTAGCCAGAATGTGTTTTAGCCAGTCCTCCAGGCAGAAATGGAGTTGTGCCACCAGCAGTTACCAAACCAGTTATGTGAGAAATAAGAGCATCGAAGCAGGAGACACTTTAATCTGGCATGCCTGACAGCTCCGTAATCTGTTTCATGGATGCATAGGGGTTCTGGAGTTTGGCTGCATGGTGGTGCATTGTTGGTGCTCCAGGGAGAAAACAAAGAGAAGGTGTCTGAGCTGTGCTTCAGTGCAGTAAAGGCTCCCAGGTGCAGTGTTACTGCAGACACTCCAGCACATATAAGCACTCTTCACACTTGAGCTCAGGTTGTGTCGACCAAGCTTTTCCTCTAGTTTTCATAAGGGGCTTTATACAGTTTATTAAAACTTTTTGTTTTTAGTTTTTGTCTCAACCAGTCTTGGCATTCAGTATGTTTGTTCTTATGGCAGCCCTGTAGGTAATGAGTCTGCAGTCTTTTGCAGACCACCTTCTTTCAACTCTTTGCTCCACTGCTGTCCCACCCTAACAGTTGCAGTGACTCAGTCTTTGCCTGCCAAGACTTAGTTGTTCATTGTGTTACTCAAAATTTGGTTTCCTCAAGTGACCAGCATCTCCTTTGGGTTTCAGTGTTGGTTTGTGACTTTATATCGTGAAAAATTTGTTAGTCAGTGAAGTTGACCAGATAACTTGAGTTTGTTTATCTAACAAAATGCTCAGCTATAGTTACACCATTAAGTGGTCTCTCTTGAGTGGCCATGTTCAATGCAAGTAACTTGAAGTAAGCTGTTTAGTGTCTAAATGGGATTAAAGGCTCAGGAGGTTGAAGGACCTGCCGTATCCCCATCCCTTGGTGTCACAGTATGCGGTATTGTGGCAGCACTATGTTCGATGACCCTCACAGGCCTTGAGTCGTACCTAGTAGGAGGATGTTGAAATTTCTGCCACACTTTCAGTACCAGGCCATTTTTCTTTAGCTCTCAAGAAGTAAAAATCCCAAAGCGATTGGCTCGCAGTTTATACAAAACCATGCTTTGCTGCCAGCTGAGCCACATTCCTCCAAGTAACACTGCCAGTCAGCCTGCCACGTCTTCCTTCTCTTCTTTCATCCCTGGCTGCGTGCACTTCTTACGCTCTCTGTCCTGCTGCTTATTGTCAGTAGGCTTACATTAGAAATGCTTTGGTGTAAACAAATACCTATGTCTTTATGTCCAACTTGTTTGGTTTTGTGTCGCACTTTCTTTTTCAGTGTTTCACTGAGCATGCCCACATTATGCGTTGTGATGAAGGCTATGTTGGCAGGAGGCCTCCTTAATTATTTCATATCCTGATCTTCTGCTTGTCAGAATTGCCCACGGGGTAGCCCTCTATCTTTCCTCAGGATGGCCCCCTTCTTGTCAGATTCGCCAGTTTTTTCACAGCACCAGTAACCAGTGTTTGTAGATCATTACTCCCACTCCCTGAACTCCTCTCCCCTCGCTAGGGAACTGGCTCTGATGTAAACAGGCTGACACGTCTGCATAGGCAAGCCTCTGCGAAACCCAACCCCTTCCTTCTGTGGTGTAGCCCTGTTGTCGTCATTAGTGCGAGAGTCGTGCTAACAAAGGAATGGACTCTGAAGATTTTTTTATCTGTAGACAACAGGGCGGGGGTAATGATAAACTCCTGTCATGGCTCCTGCGTTTCTACCGCTCCTCTGTCGCATGTTGCTAAGATTATCTTTATCTTTACTATGATACTTTGAGCATTTTGGGTTATCTGTATTGAGGCAGGCTCAGCCCTCCAGAGAGGTAATTACCTTCTATAATGGAGGTGTGTGAAGAGCTTTTGAACCCCATGCGTGACACCTGGACCACCTCCTGGTGCTCTTCACCACAGTCTTTTAACACAGCTTGTGTGGTGATGGCAGAGTTCCAAGTATAAACCTCACTGTTCTCTACATATGTGATCTTGGAACTGTTTGTTCATTAACCAGTTGAGAGGGTGGAGTTGGTGTTGTGTGGCACAGGAATGTCCCCTTGAGTTGACAGTAGAGATTTTTTTGGTGTTGAGTGGGGAAAATGTGCAGTGTCTGCTTTAGAGCAAGAGGGGCTGCAAGTTATGACCTTTGTTTCATGGTACGGTGCCCTTGTACACAGTGATTGCCAAGCAATGTAAACCTTGTGGCAACCTTTGTCCCGTGGTTAGATTCTATGTTTGCCCTAATAGATCAATAAATGTACCTTTGTGTGAGAGCGTGAGTCTTATTTTGGAGTGTGAGGAACTGTCTAACCACATATAAAATGTTAGGGCGTTGTCAGTGTGGTGTTACGTTGTGGAGTTTTCCTTTCAAACACAACATTGGTGGGATTCCCTTTCTGCCAACATTTGGCCTGCTGACATCCCCTGTCCTCCCATTATAGTTGCTCACCAAAGGCTGTAATTACAGTTGAACAGCCCATAATCTTTTACTGGTTTTGTACTTCCTAACTCCACTTGCCTCATGTGTTGACTCAACAGGGCTCTGATGCATTTTCCTTCTGCCTTTTTCAACCTCTTTTGCTGTGACTGGAGAATGGCAGATAGTCCGTTTTCTTGTCTGCCTTCATTTTCATTGCCAGGTTGTGAGTCCTGAAATTTTTGGTAAGACGGTCTGCTTCAGATTTGTATCTTTCACAGATGTTTCACACCTCTGCCCGAGGCAATTTGCAATTTTAGGTTTTGTTAAGCTGCTTAGCAATTTACCATTTAACACCTTGATGAAATGTACTACAGTAGGAGGTGGGATTCTAACTCATGTTCTCTGAATGCAAGGTTGGCAGCTCTGACAAGTACGCTATTAGTCTTCATTCATTCCTCTTCCATTTAGCTGATGCATTTACCCAAAGTGATCAGCAAATTCCTATTTAAACATCAGCGTATTTATGTTAGAGCAGTTCAGGATAAATGCATTTCTCATAGGAAACCCTCCTTTCAAATCATTATCCTATCATTATTGACTGAATATATCAACTTCATAGAATAGTCTAGTCTGTTTTGATAGCTGTCTAGCAAGGCTATGGTTAATTTTCAACAATAAAACTAGGCAGAAGCATGTTTTGCTTCAGTTTAATTTTATAGCAAGTTCTTTGCCACTCTTTTTAAATCACTTTCCAGTACTAATAGTTGCCATTTATCTGTGACCTCATTAATGCTCTGAGTCTGAGGAAAAATTGTATTATACTGTATTGATATTCTGGTTAGAAAGGATTCAGAACATTTTACTTAGCAAGCTAGTTATATAACAGGAGAAGAGCAATACCTTACTCTTAACTTTTTTTTAGCATGGATGTGAAGTCAATGTACATTGAGACTGAAATCCTCTGGCAGAAAAAGATGATGGCACACGTGTGAAGTGTAGGTGGATGTTCAGCAGCTACATCTTTTAGGTTTCATAACCTCCATATAACCAGACCACTGGGTGGAAGGCGGTGGTATCAAACGGAACTGAAGTGGGGGAAAACAATATTAAATAGTTGTAATTAGTAAATAATTTTTTTTTTGCTTTATCAGAGGCGAATGTTTGTCATAACATTACCCTGGGTACATCCTTTGTAGTAAAAGAAAATATATAATTTAGCAAAATTAAGTTAATGAATCTGCTGATGGTTACTGTCACATTTACAAGATGATCAGTTGGCACATTACATGCAGTTTTAATTAAAATACTAATGCATATTAATGTACTTTTGCAGTCTTTTTGGAACTGAGTTCTAAAAAAACATTTAGTTCAACTCTGGTAGTTCACATTTATTCATTTAGCAGACACCCCCACCCTGTCCCCTCAATGCGCCAGTCAGTGATTACTGTACAATATTTACTTGACACCTTTATTGACAGTGATTTGCAATGCTGGATACGCTGTTGGGAACTTCCTAGTCATTCACCCACTTATAAACCACAGCAATTTAACACACAGGGTAATTGAGTCACCAGTTCACCTGAAATGCAGATCTTTGAACTGACAAGAAACCCATGTGAACAGGCAAATGTCAGGTATACTGAATGGGGATCAAACCCATGTCCATCACTACAGCTCATGTGCTGTGAAGTACCTGCTTCCCCTCCTCTCTTCCTCACATCAGTATTTTCAAAGAATAATGGGGGCTACTGTACTTAAATAATGAAATCCAATGTTTTCCTCTAAATGCTGCAACCCTGACAAGGACAAGCAATTTTCAATAGTGAGTGAATGAGAGAACTTTTCACTGTTCTTTTTAGACACATACACACACACTGACTGATACTTGCTATTTTTGTCTGAAACACAAAGAGCCATTTTTTCTACCACAGTCCATATCCTTAACCTGTATTTTTGGAGCAACATTCCTGATAATCGGTTTAAGAGAGACATGTTTATGTGATGAATTAGGACTTGAGTGTGAAGATGATGTATTTTATTTTCAATTATTAATATGGTTCAGTTAAGTGTTCTTAACATTAAAAATTACAGCTGTGTACATAATTTTTATAGAAAACTCATATATAAATATTAAAGGTGAATAAATGCTGAAAATGTTCAGAACATGTTTAATACATTGGTTAGCTATTAGGTTTGAAAAGGAGCTTGTTGAGATTGTTTGGAGTTTATTCAGTCATCTTAAATTAGTTTGTCATATGAGTTCATAACCTTGCATCCTGTCCATTTTGTACCCTGTTTTTTACCTCATTCTTCTGGAATGGGCCTCAGACCACTGTGAGCATGCATTGGACAAGCCAGTTAAAGATGGATGGGTGAAGTTGGTACAAATGTTGAAATGACTCAGTATTTGTATTAACTTTTTATTCATCGTCCCTTTTTCTGAACTTTTTTCAGAAATAAGTAAGCAAATACATCAGCATTGTTTGTTGTTTAGCTTTGACTGATTGTGATGCTAGGAGTAACTTTGTTTGTAGCTGGATTCATTCATACATCCAGACTCTGGTTCCAGTGGTTTTCTTAAGGTGAAGAGCCAATGTACTGACCTCTTACTGGTTTGTGATGCTGTGTATTACTGTAGTGGCTGACTAACTGAATGATTCTGTCTGTCTCCATATTGCTCTTGTTCCTGCAGGTTTGCCAAGAATCTCTCCCCAGACAAGATCAACCTGAGCACACTCAAGGGCGAGGGCCAGTTAACCAATCTGGAACTAGATGAAGAGGTGTTACAGAACATGCTTGACCTGCCCACCTGGCTGGCCATTAACAAGGTGTGCTGCAACAAGGCTGCCATTCGGGTAAGTTTCTGATTTTGTTGCTTTTCTCCAGCTAGCAGGTTTTCCCTCCATTTACAACCATTCTCAGTTCTAAACGGGAAATGCAAAACGGCAGAATAATCTCAATTTAAGTTTGACTTCAGGTTTGGTTGTTACTTAAATGCTTTTGAAATGGTTTTCTCATCTGAGTAATTTAAATAGGATGCTCCTGGTATCATCATAAACCTTTGCAGACAAAGTAACATTGTTACATTTTGTGTCATCCATCCATTCATCCATTTACCTGTTCATCCATTCAGCATGTTTTAGGCAGGCTTTTTGCCTCTTGGTGTGATAGGTGAGCTCCTCCCATAGTCAGGCCAGTTTGCTTTTTACATTTTGGCTCTGAGGAAGAGCTGCAGTTATGGTAAATGTCAGTGTTGAGTAGCCCTCATACCTTTTTTGTCTGTGATAAGAAAATTAGTGTTCTTACATGTGAAATGTGTAGAAAGATTCCTAATCACATTTTGTGGTAAATGTGATGAACTGATAATCGAACTGTTGAACTCCCTTGTTGTGGCATTTGAGTGGAGATCAGCTGAAGAGTTGTGATGACATCTTTGCTTGCTTTGATTCCCCCCCCCCCCCCCCCCCCCCAATTATGCTGTAGCTTTGCAATGATTACTGGTTTAATTTGAAGGTGATCACTCACCTTCACACATCCACACATCACACTTTTTGTAATTTGATCCAGTTCTGCTTGGTTGACCCAGCACTGTCAGGACTGTAACTCAATGTGTTAGGTTGTCTGTCATTGGCGAGCTCATGCACAGAATGGAGCACATTAAAGTCAGAAATTGACAGTGTTCTTTCATGGTTTGGTGGCAGCTGTTAAAGAAGTTCTTGAGATGGTTAAAATGCACTGTAAGAGTGAGACTCATCAGGAGTCTCCTCTTTCCTCCTCTGATCAGCTGTTTCTGTATTGCTACGGTTTGCTCTGACAGTGTGAGATTTACCAGAAGGGCCTCAGCTGTTCCTCTTCCCCTTTTTTAACAAAAATTAATTTTTGATGCTTATCCATTTATGTCATGCTTATTAACTTATGGTACGTAGGTAGTTGATGGGAAAACCACTTCTTGAAGAGATCTTTGATCCATAAGGTAGTTAAATTCCTTTATTTCACTGTTGTCAGTGATGAAGAATGCAGGTATTGAGCACTCACAGGATACAAGAAAAAAATCTTCACATTTGCAAGTGTTTCAGTTCAACACAGTTCACTATAATATGGAAGCAGTTTAGGGGATGATGTACTTCCAGATTCAACTCTAAATAACTTGTTCGTGGCAAATGCATGTGTGAATTAAGGTCTCCTTACTGGAATGAGAACTTGAAACTTGAGACTGTCTTTGGGTCTGTTCTATCACACCTGTTATTAAGCAATCACATGCACCACAGCCTGATACTTTTGGATGTTACAGTAGGAGGATGTCCTCAGTGACAAAGCCCAAGTTAGTTCAGATAATCTTCTCTCACTTCCTGAGTCAGAGATCAGGTAGTGACATAGGCCCAAATGGATATGAAAATCCTCTGCTACTTAGTGTGGCATCCTGAGGTTGACAAGGGCAATTAGCCTTTGCCTTTTTGGCTTTTTCACTGTGCCTGTGTAGATTGCTGGTTTTGCCAGGGTCATATAATCTTAGTATCTGCTAGCAAGCATGGAGAGAGTTTTCAATCTTGCATTACTTGTGAATGCTTGGACTTGTGTCAGTGCTACCTAGCCTAATGTTACCTAGAGGCTGCAGCCAAATCCGATAATGACAGTAAATCTGAGTTCCAGTGATGTGGCCAGCACTGCTGGTCTTGCATTGCGGCCAAGATGCTAATCACTGTGATTATTAACTCTGTAATTGATGTTTAATTGACATAGCTTTCAAACTGCCATTTTAAGATGAACCTACTTTTTTTTTAGAATTTATCTTCAGACTTTATCCCCCTTCTCCATGGGGGATGTACCTTATGAGACTGACCATTTCCTTTCTCTTCTGAATTGCACTAGCATTAGGTGGTCCATGTGTAGGACTTATGGAAAAGGATGGCTTGTGTTAATTTCGGTGGCCACTGTCATTGCACTGTCGGTGGTGACTGGCCTTAGTGTCAGATGTAATGTATATACTGTCTATGTAGCTTGTGTTCCTATTTGCAGACTTGGATTCTGCTTGTGGAGCTAGGATTGCGGTGCCTGGTTGGTGTTGCCTTCCGTATGAGTGTCTAACTGAATTGGCTACTGTTTGGCAGATCCCATGGACCAAGCTGAAGACCCACCCCATCTCCTTGGTAAGCATCTCTGCCTTGATGTGTAGTGTACGAAGTGGGATCCTGATGAACCATGGGTGATGGTAACCTTTGTTTAAATGTCTTGATCAGTCACTGGACAAAGTGGTGATGGAGATGAGCACATGCGATGAGCCCCGCCCTCCCAATGGGCCATCACCCATAGCAACAGCCTCTGGTCAAAGGTGGGTGATGCACTATAGGGTCTGATGAAAAATGATTTAAGATCTTTTATTCAACAGTGGTGTTACCAGAGTGTACCAATGCTCCTTCCATCACAACAATGATTCATTTCTTGAAGGAATGTCTACTGGGTTGGGAAACTGAAATTGTGAACTTAAGGGTGATCTGGTTCTTCTCAGTGGCACTTAAATGTATTCAGATTAAGAACTTTTCCAGAAGTAGTTTAAATGCAATTTAGTGTATACACTGACCCTCTTTCACATCTGAGTGTTTATATAGGTACCTGACAACTCAAATGGCCAAAAAGCCCCAGAATAAAGACCATTGAATCCAAAAGTCAGTGTTCTATCGTCTCTCGAGCTAGTACGTTTGACACAGTAAGATTTATTCATTTTGCAGATGCTTTTTTTTCTCCAAAGCAACATATAACTTGGAGACAACTAAAATGCATTTTACCAGCAGATGGAAAAGATAGAAGTGCGGGGGTTTTAAATCTGTCTTCCCCAAGTATTCAGTATATACATTTATATACCATTCATAACCAGCACAGTGGTAACATTGATGGCTGACGGTACTTCTGCAAATCTGGCTCAAAGTGTCTGGAGTTTTCATGTTCTACATGTGTTTGCCATCCAAATATATATAAGAGAAAGTGGTTTACCCCTGCCCTGTTCTCGCAACACAAAAACCACACAATTATTTGAATTTGTTTTTACTTAGTATTGGTTTTCTGTTTCTCTGGTCTTGTAGTGAGTATGGCTTTGCAGAGAAGGTGGTAGAGGGAATTTCCCTGTCAGTCAATTCTATTGTGATCCGGATCAGTGCCAAGGCCTTCAACGCGTCTTTTGAGCTCTCACAACTGCAGGTCTACAGTGTCAACACCAGCTGGGTGGTCAGCGATTTGAGGTTTACACGTATCCAAGACCCTCAACGAGGAGAGGTAAATGCCTGCTACTGGATCGAGGGTCATCATGGGTAATGCAGCACTGGGGATATTGGAGACACCTATAGCACTTGAGTTCTTGGTGGCATTCCCTGTTTGTGGCTTCTTGGAGTGTTTTCTCCATGGAGGAATTCGAAGAAGAGGTGATTAATGGTAAGGTAGTAAGCTGGTTTGCTACTGCACGATTTCCATGTTCTTGTCTTAGATCCTGACTTTCAAGGAGATCAGCTGGCAAATGATCCGCATCGAGGCCGATGCCATCCAGAGTGGGGATCACGAGATGCTGAGTGCTCCAATTCGTCTCATCACTAACCAGTCCAAGATCCGAGTCACTCTCAAACGGAGGGTGAGGAAAGCACCACGTACACAAGCCATACATAAGCACTAGAGAGGCACCCTGCCAAAGGGAGGTTGTTGATGTCTTCAGCTGCCCACTCACTGTGACCCAAATAATCAACCAACCACTTCTGGCCAAATTCTGTAACTTCTTTTGCTCCATCAGAGTGCTTAAATAGACATTGCATACAAGTGTTGAACTGACTAAGTGTGTGTTTTTGTTGCTGGAAAGCTGAAATGTCATCAGTATGCTTCCAGTGCGTGCGTGCGTGCGCACACACATTTGAAGACCGTGTTGGTTGCATGCTGTAATTACTGAAATACAATGGTTGGCAAGTACAAAGATGTACATCTCCACCCTGAGGTGCTGGCTTCATGTTTTGTTAAGATGACTCAGTTGTTGCAATTATCAGACTTCTCAAAGGTATGACTGAGTAAATTCAGCGCTTTTTGACAGATGAAAGACTGCAATGTGGTGGCTTCCAAACTGATTCTGGTCCTGGACGACCTGCTGTGGGTTCTCACGGACTCACAGCTCAAGGCTATGGTTCAGTATGCCAAGTCCCTCAGTGAGTCTATGGAGAAATCCGCACAGCAGAGGAAGAGCACGGCTTCAGAGTCTTCGCAGGTTAGTCCCTTATCATGCCGATGCCCCATCCACATGCACCTACATCCCTTTGCTTGCGTGTGCTTACAGACATGCACGCACACAATGTTAACACACTTGCTTTCAGTGTACCGAGTACAAGTCCCCACTGTGCAAGATGAGGTTTCCTGGTTTAGTTGTGATGGGTCCTTCTTTGGATACTGTGATGTAGTAATGTCACAGTGCAGGCTTGTGTGATCTTCAGGAAAGCTACCTGCTTTCCATACCAGCCAGCATCCCCTTGTGTTCATTTATTCCTTACTACTGCTGCCCGGGATATCAGCAGTTTCACTCCTACTTGTGTTTCAACTCAAAGTTGTGCAGCTCTGCCCTCTGCTCCCTGAAAATGGTACTACTTCAAATGTTCATGGTACTGCTGAAGCCTCCTCATTTGTGCAGCTCATACAGGTCATCATAAGCTGCCATTGCTTTTTCTACAGCCCATTGAAATCACTGTCACTGTTTGACCTTTTCAAGTGTCAGTCAGCCCTAAAAATATCTTACGGTATGTAACACTGCTTTTATGGTTTTTCTTTTACTTTTCAAACTTTTTAATTATTGGTATTTGTCACAATGCACAAACCTAGGCTTAACTGTATTTGAATGTTGCAGTTTTTCAAGTTTGTCATAGATACAAGTATCATGAAACTCTTCTTGAATGCTTTTCCACAGACTATGAACAAAAACAGTAGAAATGCTGCACAAAACAATAACAATGACACTGAATAATGCTAATAAAAATAACAAATAACGGTAACAATAGACAGCTAGAGTACTTAAAACTGAGAATGGTAAATTACACTGTCACTTTAAGCAATGTGCTTGGGAGGAGCAGTCCAACTCTAGTTACAAAAGGTGGCACATTGGTGAGTGTTGTGTGCTCTTACAGCAGTGGGGTAAAAGCTGTTCCCGTACCTAGTGCCAGTGCGGGTTCGAATAGACCTGAGCCGCTTTCCAGACGGCAGAAAAGAGAAAAGTGCCTGTGCGGGGTGACTGTGATCTTTCATGATGCGCAGCGTGTGGTGTAGGTGTCCTGGACTGCTGGTATCTGTGTGCCGATGATTTCCTGAGCTGTTCTGACCACCCCTTGTAGGGCTTACAATAAAGTATTACAGTAGTCCAGCCTGCTTAAGACAAAAGCATGAACCAGTTTCTCAGCATCCCGTCTACATAGGAATTGCCGTAATTTTTACTACTATGATGGATGAGACGTTTCATGTTGAACTGGGGATTCAAGATACCTTATAGCAATAATATTATTACTTGTTACCTGGCATAGAATTGTTACTAAATCTAGAATGCCCAGGAGGGGTGGGCAACCACTGGCTCTTGGAACCCCAGAGGTTTTTTTTTCTCCTTCAATTTTCAATTGGGAGTTTTTGTTCCTTTCCTTTGTGGCCAGTAGGCATACTTATAGCTCTATAAAAGTACTGGATTATGGTAGTCATTACTGAACTGTTGTCTTTGTTTCTTGTATGATCTGTTTCCCCCCCCCCCCCCCCCCCCCCCCCCGGCATATGTCTTTGTTAAAGTGCTCTGTGTCATTGCGTGAGAAGAGCGCTCTATAAAAATAAATTGAATTCAATTGAATTTAGCTAAGGGGGTGCGGTGGCGCAATGGGTTTGACCGGGTCCTGCTCTCCGGTGGGTCTGGGGTTTCAGTCCCGCTTGGGGTGCCTTGCGATGGACTGGCGTCCCATCCTGGGTATGTCCCCTCCCCTTCCAGCCTTACGCCCTCCCGGCTCCCCACGACACCCCGTATGGGACAAGCGGTTTCAGATGGTTGTGCGTGTGTGAGAGAATTTAGCTATGTTTCTTAACTGAAGGAAGCACGACTTAGTCAAAGCATTTACATGAGATACAAATGACAGCTTCCCATCCAACAGGACACCCAAATCCTTGACACAATCCGTACGCTAGAAAGCAGTACCATTTGTTGTAAAGATTGGCATGATTGTGTTGAGAGTTTTGGCATCACCACCCAGCACAAGTACCTCTGTTTTACTGGCATTTAGAGAGAAATTATGGATGAGTAAATATTTTTTTATACTAGTAAAACAATTAGCTAAAGACACCACATGTGATGGATCATCAGGCTTAAATGATACATACAGCTGTGTGTGTCATTGGCATATGAATGGAAATTCACATTGTGTTTGCAAATGTCACCCAGTGGTAACATATAGAGTGAGAACAATAATGGCTCCAACACAGAGCCCTGTGGCACACCATACTGAACTGTATTTGAGATGGAGGGGGTGCAAACATCAGATTTCAGTACAAAATTTCGGTTACACATATCAGATCTTTTTTTCTTTTTTTTTTAAATTTTTTTTTTAGTCTTCAGTTATAATACACATAAATAGGTTCTACATTGGGTGTCTTTACTCATTCGGTACTTAAAGGACACAGGAATCAGATTTGATACTCAAAGTGACAGCCTAGGGACTCCATGCATTTGTGTATGGATTATAGACATTTTAGTATTACTGGTGTCATTTTGGTTACCTACAGAACATGATGTTTGATGTGCTCCCTGAGGTAATTTCCTATGAGGTAATTCCATTTTTCTGCTGTGCTTCCAGGGGGCCGCAGCGCCCCCGTCATCCCAGCAGGTGAGGTCGCAACAGTCAGCAGCAAGCATAGACCAGAATGCGGCCATGGCCAAGCTCTTCAATGCATATGATGTGCGCGAGACCTCCCACCACCTACAGATCACTCACCTGGACCTGCATATCTGTGATGATGTCCACAGCAAGGATCGAGGTTGGCCCTTGCAGGGGCAGCTGTGCTTATCATTTTGTTGCATCGTTCTTCACACTCTCAGTACTGTCTTTACTTGCTGTTTTGAAGGGTAAAACTACAGGCAGGATGGCAGATAGTGAAGTGTTTTAAGGACCTGGACTTGTGGCCAAAAGCCTGCAGGTTTAGCTGGAAGGTATCAGCAGTTATATCTTTGAGAAAAGATTTGACACTTGAATTGTTTTAGTGAAAGTGTTTTTGTGTAATTAAATTGTCAGATGAGCAAATAATTTCAGTGAGAAGTGTCAGCTACGCAGCTATAGTCTGATGCTTTGGTCTGTGTGTAGTTAAATATTGTTTGTCAGTCATACACTGTGATTTATCTCCATGTTCTATGTCTCCACAGTAATAAATAAGCAGATTGCAGGAGGAGCCATGCAGTTGTCCTTCAGTCAGATCACTGTTGACTACTACCCATTTCACAGAGCAGGTAAAATCTGGCAATGGCACACTAATGTTCCAACAACATAGTCTTGTCGTGCTACTGCTCTTTAAACAGATTAAAATAATCTGAAGAAAATTTTTAGCTTGTTGTCTGACACATGATCCAGAATAGTGGCACAATTTGATCAAAGAGCTGAACTGTTGTATCCAGTGTAGCTGGTGTATATGCAGAAAGTAAGATGCTTTGTGTGCAGGTATGTCTGTTTTGACACAGCCCTGAAAAATTGGCTTCTCTCATTGCTATGTAACAGCCCAAGTTCTTATGTAAGTGTTGATGTCAGATTCAGGCGAGACCAGACGCTGCTCTATTGGGAAAGAGATGGGCAGGCCAACGCAGATGGCCAGAGCAGGTTTACCATCGACTTTCCTTGGTGGTGTTACTAAATGAGCACACAAACAGTGGTCTACACTATGGAAAGGATGTGGGAGTGACAAAGGAGGTCACTTTGAGTCACTAGGGATGTGTGTTTCACAAGAATGTGTGTGACTTGTGAGCGTCACATGAAAAATGGGTTCAGCTTTTGGACATTTGGGGCAGTGTTAGTCAGATCTACACAGGGTCTTATTCATCTTGCATTGTTTTTCAGGAGAGAGCTGCCAGCACTGGATGCACTATAGTGATGCCACCAAAGCACGGGAATCCTGGGTCCGCAGCCTGCTGGACGAGTTCAAGGCCAACGTCGATATGTTGAAGAATGCTGTGAAGGATCATCAGAGCCTGGGTTCTCCACCCCACACCTCCCCACAGCACGGTACTCAGACACACATCCCCACAGCACCGAAAGCACATTCAGATGTGCAGGTCTGTTGTAACTGATTATATGATAACTTGGGTGGGGGGTATATCAGTGCCCCTAAAGGTAGAAGATCAAAGTGCTGTGGAAATAACTTCTGAAAATCATCAGGAAGCAGCAAATTTGTATGTCTATAATGTGGCAAGAGTGAGCACAGGGTGCTTTGTAGTACCTTGTGGTCATTCTAGCTATTCTGCTCTGTGTTCTCCGTTCTCCCTGGGCGATCTAGGAGGGCACCAGGGTGCCGTAGTGGTTAGCGCCTTGGAGTCTGGGCCTGAGGGCTGTGGGTGCCTGACCTGGATGGGGCCTTGCTGTTGTTCTGCTGTGCCAGGCACCCTATCTGCTCTAAGGTTAAGATGAAAGTTAGACCCCCCAGGTGAGGTTTGGTGAGCTGTACTTTGACTATATGGTTCTTTTACAGGGAAGATCTCCACCACATCCACCAGTGCCTTCACGCCCTCTTCCCAGGCACCCAAAACAATGCTCATGTCCAGCTCTGTTGTCTTAAGAATGGCCGACTTCAGCATCTACCAGGTGAGAATACACCCTCGTGACATATACATCAATGTTTACCAGGCTAGGCCATAAACTACTGCTACCCTTCTACATGATGTTCAACTGTTCCATGATTCATCTTGCAGTTCGTTGCTTCCAATACCTTTGGTTTCTCCTCAGGTATCGACAGCTGATCAGCGTCGCTCCAGCCCCAAGACCATGATCTCTTGTAACAAGAAGTCCCTCTACTTGCCTCAGGAGATGCCTGCCATTCATGTGGAGTTTACAGAATACTACTTCCCTGATGGAAAAGATTATCCCAGTAAGAGAGCTGTGTGAGTGGTACCTGTGGAGTTATGAGCTATCCCACTGATGGACCTGTAATAGTGATGCCAAGCGTTTTACTCCCCCCACAGTCCCTTGCCCCAACTTGTATGCTCAGTTAAATGCCCTGCAGCTGGTTCTGGACCCACGCAGCTTGGTGTGGCTGAACCAGTTTGCTCTGGATTTGAGGCAGAGCCTTGAGCAGTTCATGGAGCTTTACAAGCTGGATGACTCACAGAAACCTGATGAACATGTAGACATCAAGGTGGATGGACTCATGCTGAAGGTGTGTTGCTTGTTTTCCACATATGTTGAACCTTAGGTGTTTCATAATTGTTGCATTCCTTAACTCTGTGTATGTCAATGTACATAGTTGGTGCTGCCCACAGAGCAGGAACTGTCAGGCTCTTCAGATATGCCAGGCTGCGTGTCCATCCAGACATCTGAGATGGTGGCCACCAACACACGCCATGCTCCAGGCTGCCGCCGCTCTGACCTAGAGGAGGTGCTGCAGGATTTCCAGGTGGAGGATTTCTTTGTCCATGGTCCCACCTCCTTTCCACGCAGCACGGATGCCTTCCGCATCCTGCATCCAGTGTTCCAGCGGCATGCCCATGAACGGGACACGCGAATGCACGATGTGTACCGGGGGTTGATCCCACCGTCGCTTGGAGCTGATGCCCTCAAGGCACCTGCTGCTGGAGACCTGTGGGCACTGCGCTTTGCCCAGTTCTGGGCTGACTTTGAGGGCTCTAGAAGTGGGCGTGGCCGGCCTGTACCCTTTGTGGACTCTTTCCCCCTCACCCTGTGGGTGTGCCAACCTGCTCGCTATGCTCGTTATCAGGAACAGCAGCAGGCAGCAGCCTCCCTAAAGACCGTCCCCCACAGCGAGTCGGTGGAGATAGCTGACCGTTTGCACCGTAAGCGTCTGCTGAAGGAATACTACAGCTCTGAAAAGCAGTCCACTCCCAATGGCATCCTGCCCAGCTGCCCCTCTTCCTCCAAATCTTCAGTGACTGATGCAGACGTTCAGGTGCTGGTGCATGTACAAAAACACTTAAGTGTCCAGCTGAGCCACCAGCAGTACGTGTTCCTTCTGCACCTCCAGCAGTCCTTCAGAGATCTGCAGCAGACATTACAGCTGGACCATGAGCAGATGAGTACACACCGCCCTGATTGCCAGGATATTGACCTTACCAGGCCCTTAGTGTGCATGGGCCTTCTCCTTCGGAGTGCTGAGGTGGCCTTGCTGATGCAGCCTGTTCCACAGCCGCCTGACTCGGCTCCCTCAGGGAATGCCAGCCCCTTGGGGTCTGACCTGTCCCCCTCTGACAGTAAGACCACACTGGGGACAGGTGGTGGTGGTGTTGCTGACCAACCAACTGCATTGCTAGCCACTGCTGATGAGCTGCTGTGCTATGGTCCCAGTGAGGGAGAGGAGCCTCCACGGGGCCCCACCCCCCTCCAGCCCATAAAAGCCCCCAGTGATGTGGAAGAAAAGAATGGTGCTGCAGGGAAGTCGGCCTTCCTGGAGAAGCAGTCCTCGGGGGACCAACTACTAGGACAGCTGGTTGGAGAAGGTGGGACGGTGGATAGGGAGCCGCTCCCCAAGGCTGAGCCACCTGTACCCAGGGAGTGCACAGACAGCCGGGACAGGACTAATGCGGCAAGGCTTTCACAGTCCATGTCCAGGTAACACCACCTCCCCATCCACACCATTACCATCTAGTCCTTTTTTTCTTGGTTTATTACGTTCTAGCCTGTCTACTTTAGGCAAAGATATGTGTTTTAATACTTTAATGTCTTAATTTCTTCATTTTAAATTTTCTGTCCACAGTAACCTATAGCCAAAAAAGCTTTATTGTAAGTCATCCGTAATTTGTGCCTTACGCTGTTTTTATTATTTTGATAAGGATAATGTTAGAATTGCACGTATACATTAGTCTTCATTATCCTGTCTAAATGGGAATGGCTGTATTATGTAAAACCACATGTAATATGAGCTGGATTTGTAAATTGATTGTTAGACTCAGTGGTGACATACAAAGCTATTTAAAAACATTCATTTGTCCACTGTCAACCCTAGCAGGTAATCATTATTTTAGTTAAAGCAAACCTAAAGTGTAAGAAAATTAAACCAGTGTTATCAGATTGTCACAATTCAGCACACAAGGTTAAAAAAAATTAAGTTTACATGTAGAGTAAGCTTGGTTTACAGAGGGCAAACATCATTAGTTGATGCTGCATGCAGTTCTGAAGTGGATGGGTTTTCAATAAAACACATTTGCAAAATGTTTAGCACAGAGACACAAAAAAATGTCTGAAGCCAGATAGCATGGAAGACCAGATAAATGAAGACCAAATAATCGGGAATCTACTGTACTCTAATTGAGAAACCCACTGGTATTTGAAATGTTCGCACAGTACGCATTATTTGAAAGGTGCACTCCTGTCAGTGAGGAATCAGGATTGAATTTATTGACTTGCACAGATGGTACCTGAAGCTCTGTATTGTTTTATAGGTAATTTCATTATATTGTCAGTGTTGGGCATAATTGGTGTATTGCATAGCATTAGAATTGGCACTTGTGTGAGAGTGTCATGACCCCACTGTAGTCTGGAGGGAGCTACTGTGGAGCATGAGACGTTGATTGTATGCTTGTCTGGGCAAGTGTGTTCATGCGTGTGCCGAGAGAAGGGACAACTGGACAAATCTTGGCTTGTTTTCCACAAAGGCTCCTCTGTGTGTGTGTGTGTGTGTGTGTGTGTGTGTGTGTGTGTGTGTGTGTGTGTGTGTCTCTTCTCCCTGTGGTCTCACCCAGGGCAGTGTGTGTTTCTCTTTAAAGGAAAGGAAGTTTGTCAATGGTGTCTGATCTCCTGAGCTCAACAAACACCAGGTCCACCTCCCTCTATACCATGTCCAACATGTAAGCACTTCTTATCCAGGCCTGTGTGGGTTTGTAATCTGTGGCAGTCTCTGGTAATCTATTAACATGTGATTATATGTCTCCCTATGTAGCTTGGAAATCTCTGCATGACTGTAATAATCTGTGGTTATCAGTGGTGCCGTACATGTCGAGTTGTCTTGTGTAGTTACTTGGCTGGTACTTTGTTTTAGAGCAGAATCCCCCTCAGTTCCCTCTGTTTGTACGCATATCTGTAAGCACACTCTATTTTGCATATTGTCGGAATTTTTTCCCAAAAGTCAATATAATGTGGTAAATAATTCCTGACCCCACCCTGACAAAACTCTAAATTTCAAAGCTGACAAATATGGTCTGTCTTTTTTTTTCTTTCTTTCTTTCTTTCTTTCTTCCCTAAAATGCTGACCAAGTAAGAGGACTAAAGGAAGAAAAAAATCATTTGAGGTTTTCCATCTGTTAACCAACCAAGCACCTAATGCTATATCTGATTCTGTATTTAAACACAAAAGCAGACTTCCTGAGACGTTTAGTGTCGGTGCGTTCAGTCTCTCTTGGACTACTGAACCCTGATTCACCCTCTTGCTCCGTATTCTGTTGTTTTCAGTGGGAGGCTCATGCGGGACCGCTCCCAGTCCAGCTTCTCAGTTTCCTACAAGAACCTAAAGAAGAGTCCATCACTGCAGTCGCTGGACAACATCTCCATTGACAGCTACTTGCTGGAGGAACAGGGCCTGGAGGACTGTGACTCCTACAGCCTGCTGGAAAGAGGTAACGCATGCACGCCCACAGAGAGAGTCCTGAGGGTGCCAACATGGATAGACGGGCAGAAGTATCCATGTTGCATGGTGGGTTAATAAAAAAAAAAAAAAAAAACTTACTGCATAATTAAAAAGATACAAAAATACTTGGAGCCTTTTACAGAAGACTTTTAAGGTAATTACACCATTTCAATATATAATACCCTTTTAACATGTGCTATGGCAGAAAATTTTTGTGTGAACACAGAAATTGTGGACTGGTGGTAATAGGATGGTCTGCTATCCCTCTTCCTGTCTGTCTAAAATTGCAGAAGGTGCTGGGGATGACGTGTCAATCTCTGGGTTCAAAGATACCCTGAGTGACCAGAGTGGGGCAGAGAGCGCCAACGAGTTGTTGGGCCCTGAAACCACCACCATTTCACCCGATGCTGTCAGTGCCACCTCACAGAGCATTGAGGAGCACCCCAGGGACCTGGTAATAGTCTGATCACCTCCTCCCCACACATTTAGTTTACAGCTTATGCATTATAATGCACTAATCATGTCATATCACAAAAATTGACAGTTATTTTTTGCATGTGCACTCCAAGTGTCAATGTGTAGGATATTGTGCCAACATTTGGGACTTTCAGGAATGACTCTCTACCTCCTGTTCTCAGGTGTCTGTGCTGGTACTGAAGATGCAGTCCTTGTGTGGTGTGCTGGACATGCATGGGAAAAGTACAGCTGTGACTCTCCAGGTGGGACAGGTTGCTCCTAGCCAGCTGGGAAACGTCAGCGTGCGGCAGTACCTTAGCAACCGCAGCCTAGGTAAGACTCAAAGCCACAGTCTGTTGGTGCTTAACTGAATAAACTCAGTCTTGCTTTGCGGTGTGTGTTAAAGTCCCTGTCCAATGGATATCAACGGTTAACAAGTTCTGCATAAAAAATTAACCCTTTTTCTTTAAATTATTGGTGCACTTAATCTTAAATACAGTACTGTGCAAAAATCGGAGGCACTTAGATGTTTCACAAACTCATTTGATTTAGATGATTATTTAATGTCTTCTGCATTAGCACTAATGGGAAAGAGCATATTTTAGATTTCCAAGCATTCCTTTTGCAAAAAGTTACAGTATTACAGTAAGGGTTTTGTATGTCATTAAAGTACACACACACATAAACTGAGACCGCTTGTCCTGAGTAGGGTCGTGGCGAACTAGAGCCTAACCCAGCAACACAGTGCACAAGGCTGCAGGGGGAGGGGGGACACCCAGTGCGGGACTCCAGTCCATCACAAGGCACCCCCAGCAGGACTCTACCCCCAGACTCGCCGTGACCCCACTTGGAAACGGCTGTTGACGATGGATGGTTACGTAGCTTTGTAGGAAGTTTATTAAGAGCATTATTTTTGGAAGCATTCTCAATTTTCAATTCTCAATCTTTTTCCCCCAATCAAATGCCTAAAACTTTTGCACAGTACTGTATGTCCATATTTCATTTATGTTAGTTGAAAATGTGTTGAACCAGTGTCCCATTGAGGGTCTAACCTACCTCCTGGCATGTGCTTTCTGTGGTGCGCTCTAGACCACCATGGCCTTGAATTTGTTGTCTGCACATTTTTTTTTCCCCCATTAGTGGCTTTGTGATTATAGGGATTTTGACATTAGAGATTGGCAATTTATCCATCAGCTGAGTAAGCGACACTGAGTCACTCAATGCTTTTGTCCAGTTCCTCCCCACCTGGTGTCTATGGCGTGTTATCATTGAGTCATCATTGTTACAAATGCTGTATATGTGGTTATTGGTCTGTAATGAGGCTAATAATTGCTTTCAAGGCAGACAACAGAAACTGATATTGTGCTTTTTGTGTGTTTTTTTTGGTCCATTACTGTGGGAAGAATTTGGGATTTTATAGGAATACAGGAACACACAGTAATCTTCCTCATTTAAATTAATGGAAATGTTTTTTTTTTTTTTTTCTTTGTCTCAAAACAGTTTTACTCAACCCTAGCGGATTTTGTGAGCACATTGTGTTCATTTAGTAATGGAGAGGTGCACTCTTTCCCTGTGCTGTGCTGGTCATGGATAGTGACAGTGATTACTTCAGAAGAGCACCTTATGCTATAGTGACAGTAGTGCAATTGAGTCATACTCCTTTAAACATGCTGCCATGGTACAGCACCTGTATGTTCAGACATGCTGCCTGCACATGACTGTGGTCATCAGTAGTAGTTGTGGAGTCACGTGACTCAGGTCAGACAGCCGCTCTGATTCTAGGTGTGACTGAGAAAGATGCATGACATTTTGCTATAGGTACTTAACCTCCCTCCATTTCCATTCTTCCTACTCCAGGGGGTGGGGTGTCCTCAGTGAGCTCTGCAAGCAATAAGTCGCAGCCTGAGGTGCAAATAAGGCTGGAGAGTGGTCCATGGGCAGCGGTCCGTTCTCCCATGGCTGCTCGCAGCGGCTTCCTACAGGGTCACCTTCAGGAGCTGAGTGCAGACTTCCTCATATCCTCGCTCCGCAGCCTGGCCCACTTCCTGGATGATGACTCCACCTCCCAGGTGCTGCCCATGAGGATCAACATCTGCAGCACACGCATCAACCTGCAGGTGAGGGAGCAGGGGCTGGCTTGGGGTATTGGGTTACAATGACATTTCCGCCATGCTAACCTGTTGTATACCCTCTTCCTCTTTGACTCGTGAGTGTTGCCTCCTTTGCTCCCGTAGGATGACAGCACCCGTGACAATGGAGGTGACACTGAATCGAAGCCTATTGCCTTGTACATTGACAACCTGCTCATCCATCGGGAGGATGATGGCTCCTTTTCCATTGGAGGTGAACCTTGCACCCCCAAAACTCCCCTCACCCCCAGGATGTACCTTCACTGCCCGCCTCCAAAAACCTGTACGTGAAATCCTCGCCACCCAGGGGTATTTCCTGCCCAGTATACATGCAGGCACAGGTTTATTCTCTGAGACATGTCACATTTTTTGCACAGCTGACCAGCCTCAGGTAGTCGGGACCGAGAGAGCGGACCATGTTTGTGAGGGAAAGTTAACTACTCTTCCTGAAGTGCTGCCCAGAGTGAAGAGTGTGTCCTGTTCTACGCAGACACCCCTGTGGCCATCGGAGGGACCCCCTCCTGCCACAACTAGTACAAACGGCAGCAAAGAGCAGGTAAGCAGAGCATGAACCCTGTTCCCCCATCTGTCACTTTCTCCAGTCTTCTTCGTGTTTCCAAGACATCTTAGTAAAAGCACCGGACAAAAGTGAAAACACCAAGAAAATGTCATGTGGCATGGTGCTGTGGTGGGGATGGCACAGATATCATATGGTACATTGTCACCAGGGTTCGAACTTCAGGAATCTGGCATCACAGTTGCCACTCCCATATTTAATAAACTGCATCCTGCTACTTTACACTTGACCCACTGCTGAAGTAGACTTCTTTTATCAAGACAATAACCAGTTAGACCTTTCTGCTTCTCATATTTGACTGCACATCAGTTGTCTCACTATCCCCACTCTCTGACTCTCTCTTTTTCCCTTCTTTTTTGCTGCAGCTGCTGCTGGAAGAAAATGAATGCTTAAAAGTGGCACTTTCTAGAGCCAAGATGGCACTGGCGGAAGCCCAGATGGAAAAGGACTCACTGATGCACCATATGAAGACCCTGAAACTGACTGCAGGGGGCAGCAGTTAGCTGTCATGCAGTGAGATGGGGGCCAGGGCTGACACCAGGGACGTCAGGCCAGGCAGACAACCATCCCCCACCTGGACCCTAGAGCCTATGGGCCCCAGAGTCACAAAGCGTGTGCTCCGGTTTCTGGTGCTGTTCCAGTGCAGTGCAGCCTGCCCTCGGTTGCAAACTCATGTGCTGACAAAACACTTTGTGTAAAGTTCTCTGAAGAGGCAGTGTTTGTTTCCCCTCAGCCCTTACCCACAGAGAAAGGGGTCTCATTTATACGCATATTCTTAAAGCTGCTACTGCCTTCTGCAGCCAGCGAGCTGCAGGACGACATTCAAAACATTTGAGCAGGCACAGATGTGGTTGTGGGTTTGCACGGTCTATTGTAGACGTGTTTGTGTGCGGGGTTAGAAGAGCCCTGATGTTTGGAGAAACACACACTACCACTAACTTTGACACATCACATTACAAAGTGGTGACAAAGAATGTCAGGTTGTCATATCTTGGAAGGAATGTCTTAATGGAGACTATTTGCACTGTACTAAAATTGATCACATACTTAATTTTAAGCAAAAAATAGCTCTTAACAAATTGTTCTTTAGGCATTTGTTGTAGTATTTCAATGAAACATTTTGTTCAAGGGTGTTTTCTAAGGAGTTCTGTATGCTAGTGTGTAGATCAGAATCTTGGCTTGTGTGCGACTAGCAGCCACGGTTAGATTCGTACACGTTCCAAGACCGACTTTCGTATTTCTTAGTTAACATAAAAACTGGTGTCTCCTAGCATACAGTCAATAAAAAGTGATGTTGATATATATTTTAGATTTGCACTTTAACAGAAAAATTCCTGAGCCACTGTTGAACAGCTTCCAGTAAAGAAATGACACACTAGGGTGCTGAGAATGGCTTTTCGGTGAGAAAAGGGAACGGTCGTGAACAGGATCTGTCCGCCTTCCTCTAGTTGTTTGTGCTTGTGCATATGGTATGCTGTATGCCTGTCGTTTCCCATTTTTACAGTTTTACACACACACACTTTCAAGAAGCATTGTCTGTAGAGGAGATGCTATTCCTTTGTCTCTTCTGTCCCCATGTTTCCAGTAACAGAAGCAATCAGCATCTATTGTAATAGAGCCCTGAGCTAAAGAACAGATTTGTTTGTAATGTGCTGTTAACTTTGCCCATGGAGGTGTCACACTGGTTGCATACTGTCCTTGCAAATCAGGTCACTGTAAGTGTAGTGGATATTATGATCAGTGTAGAACCATGGTGAAACACCAGGTAGGCAGATATCTGGAAGTACAGAAAAGACACCCAGGAAAGCTGTGGTACAGCTCAGAATGCTGCTCAGTAACAAACAGTATTTGACTATCTCTCCTGCTTATGGCTGGACATGCTAAAAGGAGCAGTGTACCACAGCCTGGCTTGTGGCAGTGGGACCAGGAAGCCGATACCCCCACTGGACCAGATCTTCAAGATATCAGTGTTCGTGGAATAAAAAAAAAAAAAAATCAAGATCTCGTGAAAGCAGCTGTGATTTTTCTTATCCAAGGCTTTTTAAGTGCCTCTCTCTAGAGCCTCAATGGACAAGCTGACGCGGCGTCTCAGCAAGGCCTCTGCAGGAGACCTGGCGCAGTGTGTATCTGTTGAGCTGCAATGGAAGACCTGGCTGTGTCCCTACACACATCCACAGCAGATGACCTGATGCAATAGGTCTGTGTACAGCTGCAATGGTGTCATTCTCTGGAGCTGCACTGGATGACCTGATGCAATCTAGCTCCTTTTGGTCTCCGAAGGACCTGCTGCAGGTTTCCCATGTTGATCTGGAGAAAAGTCAAGTTGAATGTCTGCCGCAAATCCCTGCAGCGATCCACAGTGTTCTTTTTAATGAAATCTTCACTCACCTCATGAAAGAAAGTAAAACTTGAAACAGAAGCAAAGGAGGAACACTGATTGTAAAGACTTCAGCAAAGCCCCCAAAGCCTGGACAGTGGCTTACTCATTTGTAAAATTGTGTAATATTTTGTCTGTTAAAACAGCAGAGATATTGTAAAATAAAAGGATGTCCAGTACATGAGTTTTGTTTTTCTGATTTATGTTAACAGTAGGACCTCCGTGGGCAGGGAAGCCTCGAACACTATTGTTAATGATCTGTCCCTCAACTTTACCCACTTCCTCAGTACACAGTAAGGGGCACAGGCCAGTTACCCAGCTTGCTCTCTGGTGGATGTGCGCGAGGCCCGCAGTGCCATCTGTAGGCAAGACACCAGTATAGCAGTGAGTCTCAGTGGCTCAAAATAGTGGCATATATTTATTGAAAGTGCTACATTATTTAGTGCTTTGTGTTTCATTTCTTTGTACAGAGGAAGCCCAGCTCGGGGGCATGAGGATGAGACTGCTTTAGCGGTTAGCTGTCCAGCCCCTGACCATTTGTCTACAGTTTCCAGGTGAAATGATGCGTGGCCTGTAGTTGCAGGGCTCCAGGAACCGCGCAATTGGTGTGTGTGTTTCTGGCCGTGGTATTCTGCCCAGGTTTGCCAGCGCTGACCGATGGACAAGTAAGCCATCGACAGGTTCTGGATCTTGGCAGCGAGTGTGAAGTGCTGCTGTTTCCCGCAGCGCTGGCACCTTTTCCCTGTGAAGGAGGGGCTCCGGTGAACGCCCACCCCCATACTGCCCCACTCCTCTCGCCTGACGATACACCTGTCGGTGTGGAGAAGCGATGTGTGCGAAGTGTGAGCTTTGCTTTTTGTGTGTGCTTCCCACTCCTAAAATCCACTGATCGTGACTGTCTTTCTGCATCCCCTCTTTCAAGGCAGAGCATCTTGAGGTGAGCGCGGTCAGCTTAGAATGTACGCAACTGTGCAGTAAACAAACACACACACAAGGCACATCCTCCGCACCAAACTGGACAGCAGCATTCCAAGGAGTTTTACGCACAGTAGCCGGGGACATGATGTCCCCTGTACGATGACACCTCTCAATAATTGAGACACCACCCCAGATGTTTTGCACCACGTGCTGACCTTTGACCCGTGTGGGCTACGGGACCCTACAGGCAAACCTGTCCAAGGCTGAACAGCTAACAAAAGACCGGGAAGCGGCGGCGCGAGACGCGCGCGCGCCACCTTCCCGCGGGGGCCACCCGCACGTGCCCGCTGCTCCTGCTGGACACGAGAGGCTGACCTTGCGGAGCGGAGCGCTGTGCGCGCCTGCTCTCCCCACCGAAGCGCCGCGCGCCAAAATCTGAGGAAGAAGCGACCGTGTTACACAAAAGCGTCGCCATTCTCGCAGAGGTGGGAACAAAGGTTCGCTGCCGTTAAAGGAACAGCGACCGAGAGCTTCTCTCTCTGGGGCTGCGGCGCTTTCCACGCCCAGACTCCATAACGGGGAGAGCGAGCGAGAGAGAGAGAGAGAGGGAGAGGGAGAGAGAGAGAGAGGGACGACCCAGGACACACCGCACCGCACGGACAGAGAGCTAGTGCGCGCGAGACCGACCCGAGTGTGCATGTGTGCGTGCGTGTAGCACTGACTGAGCGAGAAAGAGAAAGAAAAGCGTGTCTGACGAGCCGACGGAACGGCGTTTCCAGGCAACCGGCCTGTGGACCGCTCGCGCTCCCTCCCTCGAGCCCGCTGTTCCGTTCCGCTCCTCTCCTCTCCTCTCCGCCGAGACCGGAGCGCGCTGCCGAGAGTCCGGGACGGAGGGGACGGGGCTCCGCCGTGCACAGCGAGCTAGCGAGCGCACGATGCTGTGTGGCGCGCCTCGGCCGTGAGAGCTGAACCCCCCCCCTCCTACTGGCACTGGCAGCCGGGCTCGGAATAGAGCGGCGCGCCTCGGCACCATCATGGGTAAGGAGCAGGAGCTGCTGGAAGCGGCGCGCACCGGCAACGTTGGCGTCGTGGAGAAATTACTGAGTGGGAAGAAGGGGCTGCTGGGCAGCGCGTCGGGCTCCATCCCTCTGCCCGGGCTGCTCAGGTGAGTAAACACGCGGCGCGGGGGCACGGGGGCACGGGACGCGCTTCGGTCCTCCCTGGCGCCGCTAACGGGCGCCCTGTCTGAGCACTTCCGCGCGCTCACACCGCACCGGCACTCGAGTGGAAGAGGACGCTCTAGTGAGGATGCCGCTCTCGGCTCTGCAGACGCACGGAACCCGCCGACTCCTCATCCCAACTTTGAACGGCTCCATCTGGACGGTCGCGGCACTGCGACGTGTCACGTGCACTGAACGTGCAGTTGCTGGCTGTGAGTGACAGCCGCGCAGAAGTTGCTTCCAGGAAGCTCCATGCTGTGGGTGAATGTGGAGTGCGGGGGCACGTGTGAGCGAGCGAGGGATGCCCAGTCGGGGTATCTCTGCACGCTTCAGCCAGGACGGCATCGATGCTGGCGGTGACCTCTTGCTCCTCTGGACGGCTGCCCCAGCGGGTGTGAGGACGAGGCCACGGAGGAGCTCGGGGCGCGGCGTGACAGCGGTAGTCTGTGGCAGATCGGTGCTCGGCGCCCTCCGTCCCCACGGCCTGCCAGGCGGACGTCGCGTTATTGCGGCACTGCCCGCGTCCTGTAAGCATCCAGCTGTTCGGCTGCGCTGCTCGGTGTGGCGTTCGTTCACATCTGCGGGCTGCTGGTCCTGAAGGTGTTCTTCAGCCTGCTCTTCATCACTCTTCCCTTGCTGTCACGTTGCTGCTCGTTCACGGCAGGTTCGACGTGTGTTTCGTGCCTGGGGAAGTCGCTCCGACCGCTTCCTTCTCTCGGTCAGCTCATCCAGACGCGCTGAGTGTCTATGCATGTCTTCAGCAGAACAAAACGCAACAGCTGGACTTCTGAGCCACGTGTTGCGGGTTCGAGTCCCCGAAGAGAGAACCTCTGCTGCTGTTTCCTTGGGTGGCGGGACACACCGGTAGCCTTAGCCATTTTCTGATGCAACTTGAAAGTTTAAGTACTCGTAATAATAATCCTTCTGTTGAGGCTACGATTGAGAAGATTTTGGATTTCTTTGGGTTTTCAAGCTTTTTCCAAGTGAATGAGATGGGTGTTCTCACCACGCCCACTTCCGTGCCATGATTAAATAAATATCCAGAATATTTACTTGACACCTATATAAATCAGACTGGATCCAAGCATCTGCTCAAGATGAATAATGACTGTTGACTGAATGGTCTTCCTCACACGAGCATCTTCCCTGTGGAAAGTGTCCATCCACTGAACCGCTCTGCAGATTCTGGTGGCTTGACCAGTTTCGGCAGTTGCCGTATTTGGCTTCGAGTTCAAGTCCAAGGACTGTTTTCCCTCAAGCGCACAATGCTATGGACACACACACACACACACACACACACACACACACACACACACACAGGTCTTTGGAAACTTGGTTTACCAAATTAATCCCTGTCCACCTCCAGCACCCCACGAGTTTGTGGACTCCATGGTGGCAGGTCGAGTGTGGTCCTGTCCCCACCCACACCGTGCGCTCACTGGTTGGCCCATTGCTCTTCACCCTGGTTTACAGGAGTGTGCTGATCACTATTCCCTTTCCGCGCCAACCGCTGCGGTCGATCGCCATGTCCCGCTGTGGTTTTATTTTACAAATCCCGACTAGTGTTTATTGACTAGGACACCATGGACAGCATGACAGTACCAACGCTGGTACACTTGTGGAACACGGTGTGATTGGTGCAGCCTGTGAGAAGATGGAGTAGGAGTGTGTGATGCCGGTTTAGGCCGCAGGGGGAATGGAGGTCCTGTGCGCTCGCAGAGAAACAGGGTAGGGATCCGGCTCAGGGAGACTGGACCGTACATCATGTTCGCTTCTGTTTAAATTGGCACCGAACGACAGAGAGAGACTCGCTGCTGTTTATCTTCAAATGTGCTCTGTTGCTTATGTCAGACCCTCCAGCAGCTCTGCAACTGGGCTTTCTGTGTGTGTGTGTGTGTGTGTGTGTGTGTGTGTGTGTGTGGACGCCTTTCTGTCGCGTTTGCTGTTTAAGTGTACAACATCAAAGACGGCAACGAGCACGGTCCGCATGCAGAGCTCCTCATGGTACCGAACTAGCAGAGATCAAGAAGTTCTCTCTCTCTCAACCCTCCTCCTGCTCTGAAGGGTGGCAGCCTTGGTCTCGTTCCCGGCTCGTCTTGTCAGGTGCTCGGAGCTTTGTGGTGTCATTCCCGCTGGCAGTCTTACTGCAGGGGCTTGTGGGAAAGCGGAGGAACGCCACGGTGCACACTCGCTGGCAGCGTACCCACCATGCTCTGTAGAACCAACTGCTGGCAGCCTCCTTGTACCATTGAACATCCAGAATAACAACATTGATTGTGTGGTGAAATATGTCAGAGCTGTTGTTTACCGCCACGATGTTCTGATGAACATGTTTGGTGACATGGAGGTAAGTGTTCATTCCTGGTCTTTCTCGATGTCAACTAAACCCAAGACGCGGACTGCGGCACACCGAGCCCAGTAAACCAGGAGCTGCAGCTGTGGGTTTCACTGGTGGATCATTGTCTTAAGGGCTGTTGTCTTAGCATGTCTTCTGTGTTCATGTGGGTTTCATCCAGCTGGATGCTCTGCCCTCCCTCCACAGTCCAAAGATGGATGCATGTGTTTTAGATGATCGACGACTCGGCTGCCCTTGTTGTATGAAAGTGCGTGCGCGCTTGTGCGTGTGTACGGGTTTACTCTGTGATGGAATGGCATCCGTTTATTGTGTTCCCTGCTTCGTACCCTGTCCCTTTTTTAGTCTCGGCTTTGGACCACCCTGATGCTGCACTGGACAAGCGGTTGAAAATGGATTGATGAGCGATTGGATGAACCTGTGCTAAACTGACGAGTATCTCTGTCACACATCAGGAAATCCTCTCGAGCCACTTGGTTACTCTAACACACCCTTCACCTCCCACCTTCATCCCCACCGATAACGTCACCCACGCAGGTGCCCTTCTGCATCGTACACTTTTAGACCTTCACACTTTGTACACTTCTTCATCCATAATGCTGGTCTCCACAGGCTAAGGGTGCACACTGGTTCCTTAAGAAACAGTCTTCTTCAAACACCCGATAAGGCATCAACATACAGTATTTCCAGCCTTTCTGCAGTGTCCCAAACCCCTCCTGCTTCTTGTCTCTACTGTAAACACATTAGTAGTCTTACCATAACAGAACAAGGGGCTTTTGGACCACAGAGTGCAGGAGTCGGTGGAATGTGGAGCGCGGGGATTCAGTGAACCTCCATGCTTGGAGGAGAGAACCAGCTTCCTGCAGCTCCATTCCTGGCTCCTGGAGACCTGTCACAGAAATTATTAAGTGACTGCCTTTTTAATGTTTAACTGGGGAACTTGCTAAATCATCCTGCAGCGCTTGCCAGCATGGGCTTGGAGAGGAGATGTTGACTCTGTGTGTGTGTACGTGTTGAGGCTACATCTGCACCAACGTGCCACAGCATCATCTTGTTTGTGCTCATCTGGCTGGGACCTCACTGCCCCCAGAGCCTTCTGCAGAGCGTCACGTTCGGTCGGCTTCTTCCAGGACGGGAACTGAGCCTCCCGATGCTAGGATTGGCTGACCCTCCCCTGCCCTGCCCCATGGCCTTGTTGGGTTTTTTTATTTTCTTTTTTGGAAGCATGGTGATTTAAGCACCTTCTCTGCGGTCCTCCAATGCTCAGCAGAGGTTATTGTACCTGTGAGTCTTACTCACACACCCATTAGGATGGCAGTCAAACCCTCCACTCCTCTCTGCCAAGTCTGCTGGGTTTAGGGTCGTTCCAAAGGCCCGCGGCCCCAGGATGAGGAGGCAGGGTTGCCTCTGTTAGCGCCATGTGATGCAGGTTTCTTTTCGTGTTCAACGGTTGTTTCGTTGAACCAGTTAGTTGTAGTCCTTGCGCAGCTCGTACTTTTCAATTTCTCTCAGCTGTAGTTCAGTTCTATTTCAGTGTGATGACTATTATCTTAATTGGTACATCTCAGTCCCTCGTCGCTGTTAAGTTGGCATTAGAGCAGATGTCATCACTTGCGTATGAAGTCAGGACAGGTGTTTTATTCTCATGTTTGAGTCCAAGTAATAAAAGGTTGGCGATTGCTGCCACTTTGCGTGTGTCTCTGAGGCGTAGTGTTAGTATTCCTCATTGCTGCTTTCTGACCCCTGTCAGGAGTACAGGGTATGACTGTGCAGAATGGCACACTAACCCCTCCCACTCATATACAGAATAACACATTTTACATTTGTTCATTTAACAGAAGCTTTTCTTCAAAGCGACTTCCATTGAACCTTGTGTAGTGTTGTCTGCCCACACACCTTATCACCAAGGTGACTTACACTGCTAGATGCACTACTTACACTTGGTCACTCATCCATACATCAGTGGAACACACTCTCTCGCTGTCACTCACACAGAACCTGAACAGCATGTCTCTGGACTGTGGGAGGAAACCAGAGCACCCGTAGAACATGCAAACTCCATACAGACTGAGCGGGGATCAAACCCACGTCCTCTCGCACCACCCAGGCGCTGTGGGGCAGCAGCGTGACTCTGTGTGCTACTGTGCCGCCCCTCCCACACACTAACTCCTCCCAACCCGATGCAGAATGACACACCGGTCTCTACCAGTCTTCACTGAGCTAAAAGAAGTGTCAGTGTTTGACTACATCCAGGCCTTTGAGGCTGGAGCCCAGCAGTCTGCTAACTGTGAATTACGACTTTGGCGCCACGGCGGCAGGAAGATGTCGGAGAGCCGCGAACAAAAACGGCAGTCAGAAAGACAGAGCAGGAGCCACTTGTGGTGGACTGTTTCCTCCCAGTTACCTCTCTTTCCTTTCATTTTGTCATTCACGCAGGAGAGGCTTGGCCCTCAGAGAAATGCCAAATTTAAAAGCAAATGCTCATAGTTTTACACATTCAGAAGAAGCTGAAGGTGTGTGTGTGTGTGTGTGTGTGTGTGTGTGTATGCGCGTGTATGCGCGCTTGCATGGGCAAGGAGGCCACAGTTGATGAACTCGTATGCTTGCTGAGGCCTGGTCATGTCCCCAGTGTGCCAGCTCTGGTGGCTGTCCTTCTTAGGCAGGAGGAACATGTTTTCTGTGTTTCACCTGCCCCAAACCATGTAGGTTCATTGATTAGAAGAACCAGCCATCTCAGGAGTTGAGTCCTGGACAGCTCAGGGGAGGACTGAAGAGTCTTCTCCTTCCACCTCCTTCTCATCTGCAGGCACACGGAAACTTATCGTGATTATTTACGAGAAATTTGGACCTGGTGTTGATTTCAGGTGATTAGGCAGTAATTTGCATAATCCATCATCAGAATACGCTCACCCTCTAATCTCTCGGAGATGTCTCGGGGTGTGTTCTGTTTCATTCTTGTCCCGTTGGCGCCGTGTTCCCAAAAATCCCGTAAAGCCACCACCAGCTCCAAAGCACACAAACACTGCAGCTCTCAGACCCTAGGGACTTCTCGATGTTCCGGTTGGTCCATATGAATATTGCAGTTAGATGCTGTGTGTCTGTGGGGGTGGAAGTTAATTTCTCTGTATGCTGCAGTGCTGGGGCTGTCGTTCCCGGGGTGACCTGAAGAGACACGCACATGCATGCACACACACACACACACGCACACACACACACACACACTCCTGTGAATCATCTGTACTTGGGGTTGACAGAGAGGGGAGTTTGCTCTGCAGTTGACTGCACTTCTCTCTATGCTCTGGTGGTCTCCACTTCATTCGGAGGTAGTCTCACGAATGCGTTCACCCTGCTTCTAGCAGATCGGCGCAAGGTACACGATGAGCATGATAAATACCGGTCTCGATCGCTCATGCCTTTGCACTTGGAGACAAAATGCATACAAATCCAAAACGCCTTCTCCGCGAGCTCCTCAATCCCAGGTCTTCGGGGACATGTCTGAGATTTGCTCTGATGTAAATAGCAGGTTTCCTTTTTCAGTTTCCCCGCTTCACCTCTAACACGTTCAGAGTGTGGGGAACCCCTGTGTCAGCCACACCTGGGACCGGGGATTCCCCCATGGTACGGACTGGTTGGGTCACCGGAGTCACCGGGACAGTCGGCTTCTTTTCGGAGTCCCGGGACAAGGAGGTCAGCGGTAGAGGGGGAGCACTGTTCCTGCAGCAAGAGCCCATCATAAGAAGGGCTGTAGCATGAGACGAAGGCAGGTTACCTGCCTGCTTGGAGGAGCGCACGCACACACACACACACAAAATCTTACTGTTCCAGCAAGCAATTGTGGAGCCAGTGAAGTGTAACTGAGTCCTGATGGAGGAGGGGACTGGGTTTCTCCTGCAGCGCTTAGTGACTCGATTTGCAGAGTAAGTAAGTTTGCTGGTTCCCCGCCTGCGTTAGGTATCGGCCCTGAGAGCGGGAGCATGTGTCATTTATTCTACCTTCAGCTGATGGGGCTTTTGGTCTCCTGTCACTAGGTTTAAGGGCCTCACTGATGGTGCTGCTAGTCAGGTGGGGCCTTTTTTGGGGTGGAAGTTGACACATGGGTGGGACAGAGGTGCAGGACAGCAGGTTTTCACCAACAAAATGGATTTTATTCTTGATAAAGGCAACTTAAAGCGGGGATGCGGCAATGAGTAAAACCGATAAATTGACACAGATCCAAAAGTAGCAGAAAGACAACGTGTAAAACACAGCCTGGGTCCGCTCCCCTGTTTCCAGTCCCCAAAGTGGTCTCCTCTCAGTCCTCGGACCAGCTGCTAAAAAAGCCCTTACCGATTTACTCTCACTTATCAGCAGCTGGCCATCCTTAATCGGTGAAGCCAAGTGTGGGAAGCATGGAGCTGTCCATCAGGACAGTCCGCTCTTTCCCTGGCTGGATTCCCCACCAGCTCTCACAGGGCTCTGCCAACGGGTATCAAGAGCGATGCAGGCTTCAGCCCGTGGGTTTCCTGCCACATCCTAAGCCCAGCTAATAGACATCTGGCTTCATCCAGGGCTCAGCCACTGGGTGTGACGATGCATTTGGGGCTCCGGTAAGTCAAGTCCCAGCCAATGTTTGTCAAGCCTGCTTCTGGGCTCAGCCAATGGATGTCAAGTTGCCGCAGGGATCAGCCAATGGGTGTGGAGCTTGCATCCCGTCTCAGCCTATTAGAAACTTGCTGTGAGGGGTAGGCGAGCGGAGCTACTGAGAGCCAGTGTCGCCAGTGTTTGCGCTCACTGCTTCCTATTGTGGGAGGGCTGGTGATGTATGGCCCTCAAAGCGAATTGATCTCATAGCGTGTGACACACGCACTGGTGGTGGTGGGGAGGGGCATGATGCTTCCTTAATTACTCCGGTAATCGTTTTCCCATTTGTACATTTCTTTTCTGTGGCCCAGGCAGTGAACAGGGGTCAGAGAGCAGGAAGTGAATTACTCTCACTGATGGCCTGCAAAGGTCCTTGATAAGAGCAGATGGTGGCGCTTTTCCCAGAATGCTGTGCTGCTCACTGGATTTGCTAACGCGCACACACACAACCATGGTTATAGACTGAGACACACGCGCAGGTTTCCACAATCAGACAGACCGAGAGACAAAGACAAACTCACACAGGCTGTTGTGGTGGTGTGTTTGTTCTCTACCACAGGGACCCTCCTATCATGTTGCGTTCGTCTGCCAAATTCTAGGTTTAACCGGACCGTCACTTTGTCCTCCTCTTGCTGTTAAATGGAAAATGGTGTGAAGAAACCGTGAAATCGCACCCTGGACCACTCCGTTTCCACGTAAGTGAGAGGAGAATCGCAGTGGAGAAATTAAATGTGACAGATGAAATGAAATAAAAATATTGATGACTCTCCAAGCTCCGGGAAGCGGACGGATGTCTCATTGTTTGGAGTGATCATTTTTCACCACGGACACTCCGGCTGCAAGAGTCTCCTTTTGTGATTGACTTCACGTGTCGGTCGAGTGTACACGAAGGCACTCCTCTACCCTGTTGCTTTGCTTTGTTTGTGTGTTTCGTGACCACGTGCGGTACATTTACCTTTTATTTATTTAGCAGATGCTTTTCTCCAAAGCAACTTGCAATGGACACTATGTAGTGTTATGAGCCCACATACCTTATTCCCCAAGGTGACTTACACTGCTAGATACACTACTTACACTGGTTCACTCATCCATACGCCAGTGGAACACACTCTCTCTGTGAAACTCACACACTATGGGTGAACCTGAACAGCACGTCTTTGGAGTGTGGGAGGAAACCAGAGCACCCAGAGGAATCCCATGCAGAGATGGGGAGAACATGCAAACTCTACACAGACTGAGTGGGGATCAAACCCACATCCTCTCGCACCACCCAGGCACTGTGAGACAGAAGTGCTACTCGCTGTGCCACCGTACCGCCCTCAGTAGTAATTCACAGGCCCGAGGTCTCATGGCCCTTGCTCTGGAGCCCTCCAACGGCTCATTCTACACCTGCCTGGCCCACCCCGCTGCCAACACCAAGCAGGTCCCCTACCCATTACTCAGGTTGCCCAGAATACTGCTTACTTTTAACTTGGGCCTCATGCACCTGTGAGGAGATGACATTTAATGTGATCACACATTCACACACGCCGCGCACACCCTCCCCAGACACAGAGTGCCGGCTGCAGTAATTGGTGTCTCCTGCTTCCTGGCTGCATGCACTGCTGCTTGTCTCATCTGTTGTCTCTGCCTCAGTGCTGAAGAGCTGGTCGAAAGAGTGCCTCATTAACGGGGACCCCCTCCTCCTCCGGTGGAGACCAACAAGCAGGTTGAATGTATGGGGACTGACTGATCCGCTGTCCTTTTATTGGCATTGCTGTAATAGTAGATGATGATGATGATGATAAGAATATGCTGAGTAAGTGATGATACCCGGTGTAATGTTTACAGAGCTGCGTTTTGTCACAGATTGATATTTACTGGGGTCTTTCTTGGGCCGTAACCTATAACCTTATGGTTATAAGAGCAGTAATGTGTTTGGGCCTGCGTTGGGTGGGGGTGTGCAGGCCCATGTGGGGCTGTCCCATGAAAGCCTTAGTAATAGCGATGTATAGATTTTCCTGCTGGACGTGAGCCAGCCTGTCCCATTTCCCGGGGCTCACACTGGCCTCTCTCTGCCTGCAAAGTGGGGAAAATAAACTGAGGAGAATGGGATTTTGAAATCTGCGTGCGTGTGTGTGTGTGAGAGAGATGAAACGGCTGGGATGTGTTTTTTGATAGCTGTTGCAGGGGTGGCTGTGCTGGTTGGGGGGTGGCGTTGGGAGTGTGTGGATGTGGTTCGGACCAGCCTTGCTTCTCTAGAACAATCCCTTTGTTGGTGCTCAGACCGCTGCTGGCTGTGGGGCTGGTCTACACAACGGGTCAGGGCGCACGTGCGGTGCCGCGAACCCCATGCCTTTGTCACCAATGTTTCTCTCCTTTTGTATTTTGTGCACTCAGTTTTGGACATGTCTGTGCCGAAAACCCCCGTCCCCCTCCTGGCTGCAGTGGGAAGAGGGGGAGGGATGGTCGCGGTGGGAGGAGCGATGCCGCCTCACCCCCTCGGCAGGCAGTCCTCCGTGGGAGGTGTGCCGGGCACGATGGCTCCTGGAGAGACGGGGTCGCCGATGACCCTGGGGTCGCCGCTAATCTTGCTCATTATCTGTGGCATTTCCTGCGGGAGGCAGCGGGCTGGGGGTCCGGGAGGTGGGGATTCCCGGAGAGCAACGATGACCCCAGCCAAGGACCCCAATGAGCAGATGTGCCCTGACCCCACCCGTTTCATTAGGGTTTTTGTTCCTGTTAATTAGATCTTTCTGTCTGCGTGTGTTGCTCGTACTCTGACTTTTGCACCACTTTTGAAAACATATGTCAGGCTTCCTTAGACTCTGTACGGATCACGCATCACCGCTTATTTATTCTGGACATTTTGTAACAGGTTAAAAGCGTTTTGTTTTCAGGAGCAGTTAGTGTACTCTGGGTAACTGGTGGTTATGCCTGCTGCCTTTGGACTCGGAAGATTGCGGGTTCGAATCCCACCTCCAGCTGTAGTACCCTTGAGCAAGGTACTTATGTACTGAAGTGCTCCAGTAAATCCTACCCAGCTGTGTAAATTGCTAAATAGTTGTATGTAGCTTAATGCCCTTGGTCGCTTTGGAGAAAAGTGTCGGCTAAATGAATGCATGTAAAAGTAGTATTAATAGGGTGATGGTATTAAGACCTGCTCAAGGTGTGTGTGTGAGTCTGTTTATACGGGGATATGAATGCATGTGGCCTGTCACCTAGGATCAGCTAACGCTCTGATCTACATCCTTGTAGCAGCTCGTCGTCCACGTCGGTCCTGTTGATCTGGTCCATACCTTTATGCTAGAAAGCTCTCTGCTGTCGTTTTGAACATGTGTCCTGCTGTCATTGTCTTTTAGCACCGTAACACAGTAAACAGTGAGCTTGTTAGAACACTGTGTGTTTTGGGCACCCCCCCATTTGATTTACAGGGCCACGAAGAGCCGCCTCTTTGAGAAACTTGACGTGGTCGTAAATTTTAATGCCGAGGCCACAAACTATCCGACGATAATAAGGAAGATAAGCCCTCTGACAGGGACGGGGCGTGTGCTGTCGTTTGTCTCGGGGGCCGTCAGTCCTGCTGAGAGGTTGTGTCCATCCATCAATCACTCGATCGCGAATAATAAACCCTGCTGCAACAGGCCTATCTGGCAGGGAAGGAATTCTGCATATCTTTAACAGCTCACGGGGGTTAATGTGTCGAAGAGCTTGTCTCTAGGCAGTCGGCTTTAGCCAAAGCTGCTAACATAGGTTGACTTATTTATTTAAGTACAGTAGACCTCCAGGGATTTCTACCTGCACAGCTCCTCCCCTACATGTTGCCTGTGCCCTGCTGAATTATAACACGTTGTCAACAGTGTTGACCTCCCTGGAGATGGAAGGAAAACCCTCATAATCCATCTTAAGGCGAACAGGACCATCTGCTGGAGACGCATCAGGTGTGTTCAGACCGCACACGTCCTCCACAGCAGTATAAAGATAGGCAACTGTTTTCCCAGCAGTGTAACGATGGCGGTTCAGTAAAGGGTTTTGCCTGTCATTTGGTGGTAAATCATAGTCTGCCCAGTGGGATCTCAGTTTGAGTCTCTGGTGCAGCACTAGCCATGTTCTTGTGTTCCCTGGAGTGAGGAACATGGCCGGGGTCCCCCCGTTGTTCACGGCAAACCCTATAGTCGGTCTGGTTCTGCAGGACTGTGGGTCGGCTGAGGCGAGTGGCGCTCCACTCCAAGTATTGCTCACCTTCCAGTGAAGCCAGCATCGCTTGCAGAGTGAAAAGGAACGTGTGCCTCCCTCAAGGTGCTGTGGGTTCTGTGATTTGAGGGAAAATACCAAAGTTGGGTGAGTGGCATCAGTTAAAGTTGGAGCAGAAAGAAAATGGAAAGGAGAAAAGGAGAAAAATGTGGCCGTGCTGTAAGAGCAGGCGGTGTCCGGAAGTGGTCCTTAAGAGGTCCGGTCCCGCTGCGGTCCACTCGCTGACGGGTTCTTCGATGGGAGCGCGGAGGCAGAGGTCTGCTGAGGAGGGACGTGACCCCGAAGAGCCGTGGGAAATTCCTCGAGACGGCCCTCCGCGGATCTTTCAGGGACACGACGAAGCAGATTACAGTTGCGTCCTTCAAGCAGAACTTTCTTTGCAGGCACTTTTGATATGTGTCCAAGAATCACATTCTTCTTCTTCAAAAAATCTCAGCTTTTAGTTGCATTTTTCAAGGAAATGCTTTTCTTCTGTTTGATGCGTCTGTGTTCATGAGTGTGAGAATGTGCTGCAACTAGTCGTGCATCTGAGCAGTATTTATAGCATGGATTTACATGGTGTGAATGCCTGCCCAGTGGGAATTGTCCAAAGGAACGAGGACATTGCGTTATCATAGTTCATATTTGTACAAGCAGTCTTTATCGTTCAGAAAAGTTAGAAAGTTTCCGCATTGACTTGTCCGGCCCAGACGCGGTAGTTAAAGTGCATTGTGGTTATTTATGAAATAATTGTCTGGAATTGGCCTTCGTGGGCCGTACGTTTAGGCTGAGCTCTTACAGCGGCGTACTTTTGTTCTACATTGACTGAAAGGGTTTTTGGCCCAGTGAGCTTCTCGAGTTACGCGTCTGCATTTCGAAATAAGGTTCCGTCAGTCTTGGTCCGAGGAACTGCATCATGGGTGCTTCTCCGTTACGGAGAAGTGCGGCGCGTCGCAGGTCGCGGTAGACGGTCACGGTCGTTTCGTATGCTTTTCCTCGTCTGGCTGTGTGAGCTCTGTCTCCGTGTGAGGGTTGCAGTGTTTGAGCGGCGAATGATGGAATTTCGGACAGACAGGCCACGCATTGATGATTATCCGTACGGGTGACCTACCTTGCTGATTCTGGAGAGGAGCTCTCCGATTGGCTCTTGGCATCCGCGCTCAAACAGCGTGATCAATAACCCCATTCGGGTTTCATCGACAGCTCGGTCCAGGCGCGGCCAGGAGGCGGTAATGGGACATGTGCCGATTGCTCAGCGCGAAGCGAACGGAGCAGCCCGACGGGCCTCTTCTGATCGCAGATTATTCCAAACAGCTTCTCTCCGCAACAAGATGGGTATTTATGGCTGCTCTTATGACAGCGCTTGTACGCCCGGTTAATTCATAGTCAGAATCATCCATCGGCTCTCTCAGGGCGGCTGCGGAAAGACGTGTGTCAGAGCCTCTAGAGGTGCGTGTGGGCCCGACCTTCTTTGGGCGTCACATTCTGTTTCTCTAATGATGCAGTCTTCCACAGCGCTTCCACGGTCTTGCCGGAGCTCATTTTACCTCGTTGTCCCAGACACCCGTGTGTGACTGCGGTAGACAGAAGTGACTGACCCCTCCGTGAGGCCAGTGGGGACATTTAACCTTCCCGTTCTGCCTGACCGCTCGTTCTGTGTGCTGTGACAATCGACAATTGTCTGAAATAGTATAGAAATCCTGCTGCATTTTAAGGTATTTTACGTGTCTCTTTGTTGTTTGAGCCGTCCGTCGAAGACTCATTGACGACAGCAGTGTGTGTGCGTGTGTATGTGTGTGCGTGTGTTACCCCAGACACCACACAAGTGGACGGGGGGGAGACAAACTCAGACAAGGCCACTGGACAGAAACAACGCGTTGCAGGGGTGTTACATGGACGAGTACGTGGGCAAATGTGTACTTCGTGATCGTGTTTTTGAAGGGCTGCGGCATTTGTAAACAAATCTGCTGCACATTTGGAAAAGTCTCAAAATTTGGTCCTGCGTTCAGGAAATATTTTTGATTTGCGAGTTGCGATTTAGTTCCCTTTTCCATGCAGTTTTCGCATATGAAGAAAACAAAGCTGTTGTGATGGCAGCGGCTGGTGAGCATAGGTCCGAAAATCAGGACTGGTTAAAGTTTAGCTGGACATGTTTACGTTTGTTCACAGCTTGAGGAATCGAGTGAGGTGCAGTGCGGGTGGGCCACCGCGATGCTGACCGTCTCCTCTCTCAAATGGCCGCACCTCGCTTAACGCTACCGCCGTGGCAGCTGCGTGGGCAAAATGCGGTACAGGTGCTTTAGACAGCGGAGCACGTCGGTTTGTGAGGGCCGCGTTTTGAACGCTGGGTGTTTTCGAACGCAGTGCGGCCCGCTGGAAAATACCCGAGGAGGAAACCTAATTACAACTCCAAGGTGCTCTACGCTCCTCTTCCTTCCGCCTCTCTCTCTCTCTCTCTCTCTCTCTCTCTCTCTCTCTCTGCAAGGTTTGCTGCACAGGATTCTCACTGTCCCTCTACTCATGAATATTCATGAGCAGCCAGGCCTGCGGTGTTCATTGCTGATGATTGGTAGTTACACAGACTTTCCGTATCGATCGAGGAGCAATCGGAAGCCGGCGAGTACAGTAAGAGTCTGGCCATAAATATTCATAAGCACCTGCCTCCAACAGAGCTCCCAAAACCCCTGAGCTCAGAGGGTTGCCAGCGACCTGGCGCTGCTCTGCACTGCAAGTCGAGCACCTTGCGCTGGCCTGGGTTCCTCCTCGTGGCCGTCTCCACGGCAACCTCATCCCTCTGTAATCCCCCCCCCCAGAGCCCATGGTGGTCCCTGACCGGGCCGGTTCTGTCCGGCGTGGCTCGTGTCTAGGGCGCCTTTCAGTGCTCGCACCTGGAAGCAGACGCATGTTTCTAAAGTCCGCATCTCTATTGGCCATTGGAACCTTGTGATCGTCGTGGCTCCCTGCAGCGTCTGTAGGGACTCCTGCTTCCTGGTGTGCAGGGACTACTGGAGTCAGCAGCTGCAGGCGGGGCCCTCCTTGGTTCACAGTGTCACCAAAGTGAGCCCCACAGCAGCACACATCGATCGCAGCGTGTCCAGTGTGCGCGGGCTTCCGCTGGCGAAACGGATGGTGTAAAAGTGAAAACGATCAGCTTACATTTGTTCATTTATCTCACACTTTTCTCCAAAGTGACTTAGAATGTTAAGGTTACAATTATTTACCCATTTATACAGCGGGGTAATTTGTACTGGAGCAATTTGTGGTAAGTACCTTCTTCAAGGGTACTACAGCTGGAGGCCGGGATTAAACCTGCGACCTTCGGATCCAAAGGCAGTAGCTCTAACCACTGTCCTACCAGCTGTCCCAGGAAGGCTTTCTCCACACACACAGCGCAGTCAACAGGTGGCCTGTTTGTTCTCGAGGAAGGACGTGAGCTCAGCAGACGGAGACAAAGTGAGGGCTTTGCAGGTGGACACATGGTGAGGGGTGACTTTGTCTTTGAGTCGGATTTACATCTCGACACATCTCTCCAGCTGTGCAAAGGTGGATGGAGTGTGTGGCACTGCAGAGCGCCCATGCGCGGCTGTGCGTGTTTGTCTGCAGCTGTGTCTGTGCTCGAGTGTCGCTCTGTGTGTTCGGACGCTGGAGATGCAAGTCAGAGGTCGGCTCATAATGTGTACGATTGGTCTTTCAGCGATGTTCCCCCACACCCAGCGGGAGGGTTTGGACCGAACTCTTAGTCTTTACTGGGTACCAGTTGGCAGCTGTGGCCCCGCCCCCTTTGGATCGCTCTTTGCTGGCTGGAGTGTCTGGGAGTTCAGTAACCCTTGTAAAGGCCTGAGCTCCTGCAGCAGCAATGAAGTGACTCATGTTTTGGATGCTTAAACCGCACACGTGTGCATTTGTTTCTGTGCGTGCGTTTTGGCAGCTCGCCCTCTGAGCCAAGGGCAGGTGATGATAGTGGTGACATCACCCTTCCTGTGAGCTGAGTTTCTGAAAGCGAAACGCAGCGCGACGCCCCGAGACGGCACTCGCTCGAAACGCGCCTCCCGTGGCACAGTTCACAGCTCTCCAGGCCCGTGTGTAGCCTCTGCAAAGCGCCGCCCGGCAGGATCCCTCTTAGAGACGGGTGTCTCCGCCGTGCATTTGACAACATAATTTATGTATTTAATTACTTTTTAACTACGTATTTGTGAAGCCCAGCACTGCGCCTTCTGTTTGAAAACTGTCGCTTAGGAAGTTACGGCTCTGAGAAATTACACTGAGTCTTTGTGTCAAGATTTTGAGAGAATGCCCTAACGCCCGAGGGCTTCCCCGTGCTGCTCCGCCAAGGGAGTTGTTGCAGTAGGACGCACTCTTCAGCGTGTTTGTCCGTGTGTTTAACTCCCTCCCAGGGGAGGTACGGAGGGACCTGCTCTGCACCTTCTGCCTCCGCTGACTAGCTGATGCAGGAGGCCCCCGGCAGCTTTGCATTTCTTCTTGGATCAATGAATCGTAACGCTAATTATGATGCGTTTGTGCCATTTTTCAATGTATGTAAAATGTATCCTCAAAACACATATTACATCAGTTCCGAGAGCAACGATGAACATCCAGGCAGGACAGTCACGTGTTGGGGAATGGAGCAGGATCGAAGTGGGAATTCCATGCTGGTCATTCGTAGTATTTCTTGTGTGTGTGTGTCTTTTTAGGTGCTCCTTCGCAGGAGCCACGGTTGCCGTACAGGCGAGCGGAACTCCCCCCACCCCTGCCCGAAACGGGAAGTGTTCCTCTTGCGACCCACAGCGGACGTCTGCGATCGTCCGCCAGCAAGTTGCGTAGCTGATTGCGCCTGAGTGGGGGTGGATTGTGGCGTTCAGCAGCTCCGTCGGTCCGCCAGCATCCACTAAATAATCGCTCTTAATGAATGCAATTTGCATTTGCATAATTAAGTGGCACGACTGTGGTGGAAAAGGGCCGGAAATATTGTGAGAACATGTGTGGTCATTAAGTCGGGCATCTTCAGCGGGGTTTCTAACCCACAGTTTCTTGTTCTTAACAGTTAATGGTAAGAAATTATTCTTATGCAACAGCAGAGTTTGCTTAAGTTGACCCAGATCTGCTCCATGTATGAAGATGTGTTGTGGGATACCCTAAAGGCTCCCCCTCTTTGTTTGTCTCTTTCTCATACACCTCTCTCTTCTCCTCCCCGCCTCCTACGTCTCGCGACGCGAGAGAGGAGACGCACGAGGGCCACGCTGAGGATGTGACAGGAGCCCTGCTGGAGTCGTAGGGGGCGAGGAGGCGCAGGTGTCTGCCGTTGATCTTCAATGGGAATTTGGGCTCTCCTTTCTCCCTGTGTTGTAGCTTCCTGTACGGTGTGTGTGTGTGTCTATGTGATACTTGGATTTACAGCTAACATGTGGAGGTGGGAGTGGCGCAGCTGGACATGGACAGTACAAATTGCAGATGTTCTCCAAATGACAGGTTTCTGCACAGTCACACTCACTCGATTTAAAAATCTGTTAGGCGCGCCCCGACCCAACACACCCGTATGCACTCCTGCAGCTGCCCTACACGCACGTACACACACAGCCACCGAAGCACGCTCCCGCTCCCCATTTCCTCTGATTTGTGATTGCTGTGACACAACGAAATGGGCCGAGTTTGGTGGCAGGCTGCCTGTTTTTGAGAGGAGAAACTCCTACAAGGCGTTTTGTTCGCACTGCTTCCTTCGCACCGTTTTCCAGTAGAGAGAGAGCGAAACGTGTAGCACATGGCATCCTTTTGTGTCAGTCTGTGAAGGATCGCCATGGGATTGTGGGTTTCATTAGTCCTGATCAATATTATTCAGTATCAAAGGTCACTTCCGGGTCTGTCTGTATATGACCGCTTAATTAAAGGCCGGTCCCTTACCCGTAGTTTTAGGTCATGGTGCTTTTGGTGCCTCTGCTGTCTCTTCTAGTCCGAATTTTGGAGCATCATCTTTGAACTCAGGCCTGTTTTATGTTGTACGGTGGGGCTTAAGGGAAATGTGAGAAATGTTTCAGGCCCAGGACTTAAGGGCCACGGCAAGCACTATGGTTTGAGCTCTGGACTCCGCGCTCTGAGGGTTGCAATATAAGTAGTATTTTTTTATTTATTACACCCTTCTTGTGATGCACTTGGGTGCATAATCAGTGGTGTAACTTGGAGTCGCAGGGTGTTTCGGGACTTTCACCATGAGATACCGTCACCCGAGCAACCAAGCCAGGGTTCATCAGACCCCAGCCTGGATGCATGCAGCGCTCTTGTGATCCACAGCCATGTAGAAGCCCTTTCCACAGCCTCAGTAACAACAGTCATGGTTTTCCTCCTCTGACTGCCTGCGAGACCCAACACACTACAGGCCTTGTACAAGGACTTCCCTACAAGGACATGCCTTGCCCTCCAACGTTTTGTGCACAGCTGCTCTACCTTCATAGCTCATCTTATTCCTCTCATTGGCTTCCTCCACGCGCTTTCCTCACTGGATTGTAGGCTCCAACAAGATGACTCTTTCAGAGGTTTCAGACAGCAAGACGATGTCTGATCTTGGGGATCTCTCGGTGATGGTGACCAGAAATCTAAGTTTCCTTCTCATGTCAACCAGCCTCATGCCGTCTCCAAAAGCCCTGAGCTGGTGTTGGGTCCTGATCCGATGCTTCCACCTTCCAACGGGAACCGCAGCAAGAGCAGCGATGTGGAGCAGTGCTTAGATCAGCACATCTTGCACCTGAGGGTTTTAACTTTGAGTCTTTGGACGGGGCTACTTCCCCTACCTCAAGTCTGTTTTTCATGTGAACGTTCTCTGTGTTTTTGCCTCTATTTATTTCTGACTGTTTCACTTTCCTGCACGCGATGCCCCCCACCCCGCAAGTCACCACCCATACCCAGTGCTGTGTGTATTTCCACTGGGGGCAAAGTTTGAATCTGAACAACATATTGACGTCAGTCACTACTTCGTCTGCCGAAACGGAGAACCACGTGTAGCGTCTCAGTCATTAGGAAGAACCAGACTGGGGGGGATGTTTGAAGCCTGAATCAGATGCCTAATATAGGGCCAGTGTGTGGATGCGATGTGGGGACTCGATACGTGGTAAATTTTTCCATTGAGATAAGGCTCAGCTGTGCTGGAACAGACTGTTAAAATAGAAAATAAAATCCACAAGAAATGAAGGAGGGGGAGTGAGATGAAAGAGTGCTGCTGGTTGTGAAGGTTGAGCTCTAAAGGAAACCTGTGTGTGAGACCACAATATTGCGGCATCTCCTCCTGGACAAAAGGAGGAACAAGATGTCTTTTGCCCCAGGTCAACCCCAGCGAGTGTGTGTCTGCGTGAGAGTGAGTGAGTGTGCGAGCATTAGGGGCCTAAATCACAGCACCGCTCCTTGGAGGCCAGTGTTTTGCAGGTTCTAGAGACCACATTTTAATTAGTGCCTGATGGACACCTGAAGTCCTAGTTGAGGTGACATACTGTCCACTTAACCACATCAATATAGCAATTAAGAGGCGAGACTAAGCAAAATCCGGCGCTCGACGCCGATCTCGAGGACTGCGGCTCTACTGCCCCGCGCTGGAGTGTGCGAAGGCGCATCTACAGACTGCCTTCAGCCACCTGGCTCTCGCACCAGGGACCCTAAAGTCTCCCCCGCTCAGCTCCAAACAGGGGCACGTCAACAAAGACACGAGAGTTTAAACGGGAAGCACAGCGTGCCCTGGAGTGCCGAGCCGAGCGTTGGGCATGCCAGGCCGTCTGTCGATGGAGAAAGACACAAAATGGAGAAATTCGGTGACAGAAGTCTGACCGAGAGAGAGCCGGCTGGCTGCTGAGACGCTGGCAGCTGAAGGAGGACAGATCGTGCCCAGGCAGTGCCAACGCAGCGCCACTCCAACAAGCACTGACAAAGAGGCACGGTAACTGGACGTCGCCGCCCCCCCCCCGTCCCCCAGACTACGGCAGCGTTTCCCGGGGGGCTGGCCGTCCACCAATTTACATCCCGCCGCAGCTCCCGGGCACAGTGGGTGAAAAGGGTTCTTACCATTGACCTTGTGGCCGCTGTGGTCGTTCATGTGGTTGCAGTGGAAGTGTGGACGAGGGCAGAGCTGAGGAGGGATACCCTTCTGACTGTTTACCGCTCGCGTGGGAGTTGGACAGACACGTGGAGAGACAGATCCCAGCGCACGGGCAGGAGAAGGTCGGGTATGGTGGGCCTTCTCTCCCCTCCCCTTCTGGCCGGGCTCCTCCTGTTATGGTTCTTTGAATGTAAATAAACAGTGACGCTGGTGGTCCAATAAATTCACCCGGGCACATTTCCACATCTTAAAGGTCAAGGGGAGAGGGACTCCTCTATGTAAGACTCACGGAGGAAGGGAAGGGCAGCGTGCAGGATAGGAAACGGCCTGACGTACTTTTTCTTTTGTTGATTATAATGTCATATTTAAGAGAAGCGGTAAGTAGAGTGAATAAGCAGATACTGAGTAAAGAAGTCGCGGTGTAAATGTAGAAATGCGTGGCGGTGCGCCTTGCAGGATGCTCCGGATGGATCTGCCTGCAGGGAACGGTCCTGGAGCCTCGCACGTCGTCTGCTTGGCTGCTGCTCCGTTCCTGCCTAATGGTCGCAGGAGATGTCGAGGATATGAAACCTGTCAGTTACCCAAATGAAGATGGATAGTGTAATGAGAGCAAGTAGCGTAATGTCAGTGGCGGCGGAGCACAGAGAGCTGCGGAGCAAGGACGCATCCTGGGATTTCCGTGCCCGATCGAAGGCCGGCACGCCAAGAGCAGCAGGGAAAGCGTCGTAATTAGATGTGTCACCTACGGATGTCGGTGATGAGCTGGGAGGTGATGATGTTTTACTCAGCACTTTTGCGAACCGGGAGCCTAAGGGAGCTCCAGGAAGGGGATGTGGAGGTGATGTTTCAATCAGTGCGTGCGGGAGCTGTTGACGAACAGCCAAAAGACTCGTGTGATGTTTCCATCGCTGTTGAAGCCACCTGCTCATTTGATCCGTGCGATCATCTGGAAGGTGATGTTTTAACCACCAGCCATGCGGGTTTTGAGCGGCACGTTGTGCTCCGTGTTAAGGGTCCCGGACAGGAGCACAAGCGTCCAAGGCCGCCAGCTCATCCCCTACTTACGGCTCCTGCCATGTCGTCGTCCTGTACCGCTGCCATGGTTACTGACACATCCCTCACTTTGAATCGGGGTATTATCGACCTTTTCGTATCAACATTGGATACCTTGCAGGTAATGAGAGGGAGTCGCGTGCAGCTCCTGCAAGCAGGGTGATCCTGTATGCGTGTCCGCACATGTTTGTGTGTTTGTATTTATATTCGGTTTTTCTCGTATGTACGTCGCTTTGGAGAAAAGTGTCTGCCAGATGAATTATTGTGTGTGTGAGAGAGAAAGAGAGTGCAATTGAGAGAGACTACTTCACACATACTGTAATCAAAGCTTTCCTCCTCCTGATGACTTAAGTCTGGTAGTTCATGATGTACAAATACAGTGCATCTTACATGTTCGGAAGCCGTAAAACATAAAATTTATTGCGCTATAAAGTATGCGTAACACATGTACTGTTTAGCATCATTGATAATTAACGCTCTGTGAATACACAGCATCATATGTTATGCTGACCTCCAGCATGTATGTCTGTACATGTATGTATTTTGCCGTGTGTAGTTACTTACGTGTTTGTATGTGTTTCACATGGGAAAAGCGTTGCCACGGATACCACAGTAACCCTCTCCTACGCTGTCCCGTCCTGCCCCTCACTGATTCATACTGCTTCCCTTTCCCCCCCGTGTGATGCTGTGCAGAGGGATGGCTCAGGGAGCGGTGCAGCATGGGAGATGGACTCGAACGGCCTTTTGTACACCCGGGGGAGTAAGCGAACTGAACTGAGCTGTTTGTTGCATTCCTGGGCGTATAAACAGGACCGCATGATGACCAGGGATTAGAGCTGCTTTGTCATGAGCTTCAGCTCATCAGCATTAAACGGACAGCTTTTAACAGCGCCGGACAGTGGCTGCGTCACACGACTCGTCTGTGCGCTGTCGTGGAGCACAACCCTTCCCTGCGTCGTGTCACGAAGGCCTTGTGTGTTTCTCTTGTGTCGTCTGCCGAGTTCTCGCGGAGTGTGTGCGTGCACGTTCATGCGTTCTGCTGCCTTAGCTGGGGCTGGGCAATGGAAACACAGACCCCCCCCCAGCGTGCCAGCGAATAGGTCGAAAAGCCGAAGTGCTGCCTGTTCTGGGCAATGTGCTAGGGCCATCAGGACTGTGTGTGTGTTCTAGACTGTTTCCGGAACAGTATGGTGCTCTGATCCAGGCTGTGACACCTTCCAGGTGTGAACTCCAGCTATGGAGGCAAGGCTTCTGGAGCCGTTTAATTCTGTCTAGAAAAGGCCAAAGTGCCGGCAGGTCTCCAGTTTAACCCGGAAAAGCGAGAACCCAGCGATGAGTGTAGCCTCATCCGTTCTGCACCAACCCAGGTTGACGATGGATTGTCAAGGATGATCTTCAGCTGCACACGCGACCCTCACCCTTTCTCGGGGGCAGGATGATGCCGTTGGGTGTGCAGATCATCACCTGTTTTGGTTATCAGTAACTCCACTCATTGTCCTATTGCTCAGGGTGTTGCAGAGGCACAGCGAGCAGAGTTGCTGCCTCACAGCCCTAGGCTCTGGCTTTGGACCTGGGTTTGAATCCAGCTCAGTTTGTGTCGTTTCCTTATTCTCTCCATGTTGGTGTGTTTCCAACAGCTGCTTGGGCTTTCTTCCTCTCCCAGATGCGCACACACTTGCCTTTAGTAAGCGAACGTGTGTGTTAAGCGTCTCCCTTGTATGGGTGGGAAGAAAAATGCCGTTTGCTTTCTACCGAATATCTACAGTAGCTTTATCTGTCACCTTGGACAAGAGCGCCAGGTAAATACAAGTAAATGACAGCAACACCGCTAAGGAATGGGGCGATTTCACTGGTCTCAAAGGTCACTGCTGAGAGCGGTGCTTAGCTGTGATTATATCACAGCCATCGAAGACCGTTAAGTGGTGTGTATCGCCAGCACATGGTGCCTTTGAGCGCTGCGTAAAAAGCCTTTTGTGGTTTTAAAGACTCCTAATAACCCGAGCTGTGGAGTGCCAGGGTAACTACACCTGCTGTTGGCAGAGAGTGCCCTCGACACATCAATGATTTACGTTCTTCCATGCATAAGGAGTCCATTATGTCCGTAATGTGGTGCTCGAGAGGCCGCGATGAAGGAGTGTTTGAGTCCCAAAAGGGTGGTCCACTGTGATGGACCCAACAGGTGTGGGAGTCCTGTGTATGTCTGTGTGTTTTTATGCGTGTGTTCTGTTGCGTTATGTTTGGAAGTGGATCTGGCTGTTTTTGTGTGTACGCGCGTGTGTGCTCGTGTGTCTTGCTGGATAGATTTACAGCCAGCCTGATTGCATAGGCAACGCTGACCGCGGTACAAGGCGGTCATTACGTGGTCGCACACATTCTCAGCAGAGCTGGTGGCATTTTAAACACCTAAAGGCCTGCAATTTAGTGGTGTTCCAGCAGAGCCCTGCCTGGCATGGCATCTCGCAGCGGTTTGGGATGGAGGCGCGGAAGTGGGGTGGGGTGGGGTGGGGGGTAAGACGTGGTCCTGGTTTGTGCACCGGCTGCCGGGTCTTGGCTGAACTCCAGGATGCTGTGCTCCATGGTGCGTGCCGTCACGCGCGGATCCGGGAACATTTGCCGTGACAGGTGAGCGCGGCACCTCTCCACCCAGGAAGGGAAGGCAGGGCAAGCGAGGCGAGGACGTTTTCCTGGTAGCCACACCGAACTCAGCCACAAATATCTGTAAAACTGGGAGAGTACATCCAGGCTGCTAAACTGTCCTGCAGGCAGAGTGTAGCTGTGCTAAAACGAACATTTGCACTTTTAACTAAGTAAATTATACTTGCCGATGGGAGCTTTGAATGACTGCAAACATCTAAGAAAGAGCTCACGTAATCCCCCCCCCCAATCGGGCCGTCCGATCCTGAGAGCATCATCCTTATGCGAGATTCATCTGCGATTCCAGCTCCTGGAAACTCATTAGGCCGTCATTATAATTATCGTTCGCGGCGCTGCCATGCTCTCCGCGGCACCGGGGAGAGGTCGTTTGTAACACCGCTGGAAACGCGGGACGGTGCCGGAAAGCGAGCTGTCGTCGGGAGCGCCTGCTAAGTGCTCTGGCTTCGGGCGTCTGCGTGTCACCAGCTGCAGGTGAATGCCGGGGACAGACGGGCTGGAACGGAGCTGCTGAGGCCAGGAGGAGTGTGTGAAGGTGGTGGGGTTGGGGAAAAACGGTGAGACCTGACCGAGCTGCACGTGGCAAGTAGAAGCCATTCTGGAGCCAGATCTCATACAGAGGGGAGGGGGACTCCAGAGCTTACCTGTGCGCGTGTGTGTGAATGTGTGTTTCAATCTCTGTGTGTGTATGTGTCTGGCTGTGTGTGTTAATGCGATGTAATGATGTCTGATGCATGTGTTGGTGTACAGTGCAGTACAGTTACTGTAAGGGTTCAGTCCCTGCGCTCTGGCCAGACTGGGAGCTGGGAGAGGGACTGGACTGGACTGCAGAAGAGCACCAAAGAACTGGTGTGTGTCCTCAGCTGTTGGGTTTTCGCGATCTCACATTTATATTACATTTAGCTGACGCTTTTCACCAAAGCCACTTAGTTTTAGGCACCTTACTATGATTTGCCCATTCACACAGCTCGGTCATTTTCTTTTTATTAGCAGTTCGGAGTAAGTACCTTGCTTAAGGGCACCGCAACAGGAGTGGGATTTGAACCCGTGTCCTTCCATGTCAATGCAGCAGCTCTGAGCACCACACCACCTGCTGGCCCACATGTTGAACTAGAGACGCTCAAAGTAAAATTGTGTAGCGCTGAGTAGCAATGGGTGCTCAGAGCCTCAGTGACGTGAAGGTCGACTTCACAAGGTGTCATGGGTTTAACCCACCGGTGCTGCAGGGGCACTGCTCGGCCCGCGTGGTACTCCTTTCCTCCATTAGTATTTCGTAGTGAGAAACGAGAAGTCCCTTTCCAAGGAGTGGTACGGACAGCGCACAAACTCACGATGGGGTAAATGCTAGTACCGCGTGGCCCAGCAGGGTAAGCGGGTCTGTCCATCACCACCCTTAGTCACCCCGGCAACAGCAGCCCTGCTTGTATGCAGTGGGGCCACATGGCCGATACGGCAAGCGGAGGGGAACACGTGTAGAACAGTGCTGCGCACCCTGCTGACCCACGGGCCCTTACTGGTCTGTAACTGGGTAAAACTGCTCTTCATTTTTGGTTCGATGTGCAGTGACGGTCGCTCCGTTCAAGGCTGAATCGGCAGCACCATCACACTAACCGATATTGAACCAATCGTGTCTGGTCGTCTCAGCGGTGGATGGTGTTTAATAAAAATGCAGTAGGCAGTTGGCGCGGCTATAGCGGTGCTTCTGGGACCAATTAACATTAGAAATCTCAGAATCGTATTTGTACTGTTGAACATCGCGGTAGAACGGAGCGCTATGTTCTCTGTCCCAGGTCCTGGAGTTTGCTCATCTTTAATAGCGTAATGTTGTGAACCCCGATGTTCCGACACAACTGCATCACACCTCCGGGTGTCTGAGCGTCCGTTCTCTGACCTTCGACCTTTGTTTGAGTCTCCTGCTCCACTCTAAAGCCCTGTGTTTGCATGCGGCCCTGGAGCTCAGGGTGGGCGAACGCGGCCGGATTGTTTGGGTCACCGAAAGACCAAGACGAAAAGCAGCAGCGCGGTTCTGCTCCCCGGGGCACTGGCGACAAAGGTCACAGGCCATAACCGGGTAGTGGCCGGATGGCAAAGGAAGCGGCAGGCGCGGGACGCAACGCACACTTGTTAAAATGCAGGCTTGTTACAAACGCACGCTCAGCACGCCGCCTCGGGAACAATGGCAGAGAGTCACAAACGAGAGGAAAATAATTGCGCAGCCAACACTTTCATCCTAATCTGCTACACAAAGATAAGTTTTACCTCTTTATATGAATGGCTTTACTGCTGACTTGTGCTAATTTGTGCCCGAAACTCATTGCATAATATGAGGGTGCGAAAGCGGCTCCCTTCACGGTCCATGACCCCACGACCTTTTGCGCCCTGTTATGACCAATGCTCTGTAGTATGCAGGCACCTGCGGAAAGAAGGGCGGAGATGGGAAAGGGTCACGCTTACGCTCACTTTTAATGTCCGTTTGTTTTCCCGTCCAGATCCCGACACGTTCACGGCATCTTTCTGAATCTGTCATCTGGCGGCTTCGCCCCTCGCGTCCTCTCCCGGGTCACGGACACGGGTTGTTATGACAACTGCGACTTAATCAAATGTCTTTCTGTCTCGTAATGAAGAGCAGCCGCCTTGTCGAGAGCGCCGTGTCCTTCCTCACCGGGGTGGGACGCATTCAGCCAGCGGCAGCACGGCTGACAAACAGTCCTGATCCCCCCCCCCCCTCGTCTTAGTTCAATGCAATTGGGAGTTTAGCCTGAATTTCCTTTTGAAATGCTCTCACGCAGTCAGTTGTCCTGTTGTGGACCTGCTTTTATTCACATGTTCCTCATGGGGGAAAGACTGTGTTCTTCCAGAGAGGAGCGCACAGGTGTGGCATGTACTGGGGTAAAATGCCATTGTTTACAGCCGTGGTGCGCTGCTGTTTTTGCCACAGTGCCCCCACCCTTGCTGCTGCATGTGTCCAGCACGCTGTGCTGCAGATTCGATGTGAGAGCGACCAGAGCGGACAGCGCCTGGTCGCTAACCGGATTGGTTTTAGACAAGCGTCTGGAAGGCAGAGCGGTCAACCTGGCTTTACTCATCACAGGCTGTTGGATGGGTGAGTCCATATATGGATGGACAGGACAGATTGCAGGCCGGATTGATGTATGGATGGATGGAGGTCAGCTGGGGTTTGTGTGTACTCTGTGTTAACTGCTCATATCGGGGGTCACGCCCTTTCTGATGACGATATAAGGCCATCCCGCGCGGTTTTGACCGCAAGGTGAAAAGGCTGGGTCTTGCCCTCGGGTCTGACAGCGAGCCAGGGGTCAGGCAGTGGTCCAGAGCTGGATCAATGAGCCACTTTTAAAAGTGTATGGGGAAGTGGTCATGGTAATTGTGGAGGCCCTGGGGAATGGTCCTCACACCATAGAGGGCTGTTCGTTCTACCGCAGCAATTAGCGAGAGCGGGGAGCCGCCGTGAGTGGGAAAACGGAACAACGCACGGAGCCGTCAAACGGATGGGGGTCTCCAATGGATTTTCCTCTGCATCAGTGCTCCGGACTGCACGCGAGCCTGCCCACTTGGGAGTGAGCTGGCCCGTGGCTCAGCCCGTGGAGCTGCTAAAGCCGCGCAGGGGTTCGAAACCCCAGGCAGGAAGAAACTGCCTTGGCTTTGCTGCAAGAGCCTGGGAAATGCTGGCGAAGATCTCCGAAACACTCGGAGCGACCGAGCCAGCTTTCCGCCCCTTTCTGGCTTCACCCGTCTCCTGCTCGCGTCACTCTTCCGCGCCGGTGTCCGTCACGGTGCCCCCCACGGTGTGTCCTACGGCGAGGGATAATGATTCTGCTCACTCCCCGCGCATGCCCCCCCCCCCACCACCTGTGGATGATGTTTTCATTAGTGCAGGGCTAACCCACTTCACCCTGCAGTTTTTACCATGGCTAATTACATTAGTGCATCTTAAGTGACATTTCGCAGCTCGGGGCTTCCCGGGGGGATCTGGGCCGATTTCATGGCGGTGGTGCAGCCTACCCCTCTCCGCTCTCCCCGGGGAGCCTGTGTGGAGCTCCAACTGCCCTTCAGGCCCACGCTCTCTTGCGATGAGATGGGATTAATTGCACTCTTAATGAATCCATAATCCGCAGAGCTCAAGCCAAACCCGCGTTCCCCTCACTGTTGTGCAGGTCGTACGTGTGTTCCGTGTTTTGCGTGACCGTGTGCAGCGTTCTTCACTCATCAGGTCCTCTCCCTTTGGGCCAGGGCTCAAGGAACTGCACAAGTCAGTGTGACACCCCCCGGGGGACGAGGGAGACCGAGGATTCTTCGCTGCATTAGTGCTGCGCGGAAGCAAAGCTAAATGTAGCAGGATGAGCTGTACACACCCCTCTAATCTCCGCTCCGAGCCGTCTCTCCAGCTAATCTAACATTTTATACAAATTTGAGTGTTTTCCTCCCCATCAAAATGGGCTTGGTTCTTGTGAAGAAGGATCTGAGGGAGAGTGGATATTTCTGTCTGTCTCTCTCTGTGTGCTGAGCCACACGATGAGCCCGGGGACCGCGTACGTTGTTAGTGCCGCGCCTTGGAACGCATCTCTAGCGTAGCGTTGGTGTGCTCTGTTCCATGCTGCCAGTGGTCCTCCCCAGTGACAGCTCAACAGACCAGTGGCATGGGGTCAGTGCATGCGTGTGTGTGTACGTGTGTGCATGAGCGTGTCGGTTGTAATCAGTGTGTGGTTTTGACGAGAGAGCTCTATCCTCCAAGCTGGACCAGCCGGGGTGTTGCTAGTACACAAAGGCCCCGCATTCCTCTGGTTTTAACCCCGCGGCTCTCCTGTCCCAGCCCAGCTCCTCTGGCTCCCCACGATTTAATGCCTCGAACCACGGTCGTTTATGACGTTTCCTGTTGGGTCGGTTACCCTGTCAGTCAGAGAAACCCCGCCCCTTTCCCGATGGAATGCTTTTAGAGAACTGTTTGGAATCTGCGGGATGTCTAGACAAACTGTTCCTGGTGATTCACCGTTGTTACTGTGTTTCCTTGTTGAGAATACACCACCGGTGGCGTACTTTGGGGCATTTGTGCAGATTTTAGCATTCCTTTCAGGGATTTGTCCAGCCGACTCTTTGTTCATACAGCTACTCAACGGAGAATGTCTTCAGCCTTCCTCCTGTTTACAGTTGTGTTCCAAAGTTTTATTTAGGAAAAATTCCAGGGACTGGCCTGTTTCTGTAAGCCACCAAATCCTGAACATTTGCACGATATTTTATTTATGTAGATGACACTTTTCTCCAAAGCAAATGGAAATACGAAGGTGGTTGCAGCAATTTACCCATTAATGCAGCTGGTTAATTTTTACTGTATACGTGCGGAGTAAGTGCCTTACGGTTACCTTCAAGGGTGCATGAGTAACCCCTTGACCTGGAACTTGAAAGTGTGACTAGCTCATATTTTCAACAGCTGCTTCAGGGTGTGGTTTCATTATTTAAACCCTATTTATATGCAGCCCCTGCTTTTGATACCTTGGTCCCATGTGCCTGAGTTTTAATGCTGTGGATCAGTCATACTTGGGTCACTAACTTTAGATCTTGTCCTTCTGCAGCATCTGGCGGGGCCTGAATGTGAACTGTGCTGACAGCTCTGGGTACACACCTTTGCACCACGCCTCACTCAACGGACACAGGTAAGGGTCCCCGCCCCTGGGCGGACAGGCTAGGGGTTTGGATGAATGGATTTGGGTTGGCAGGACCCGGGCCCAGGGGACAGCGAGTTACTCGGTGCAACGCGGTGCTTGCGGTTCTCCATCTGCGGTTTCAGCCTGCCTCTGTGAGTTGTCAATCACATGGCTCAGCGACCTTTTCGGTAGCCCAGGTGTTCCACGTGCAGCTTTTCAGCTCTGTCAGGCCATGTTTCTCGTCGGTTAGCCCACCGCTGAGAGCTCTGGGTGGTGCTGCCCATGCATCACGCCTCTGTGTCAGTCACGTGTTGTAGATCTCTTCCTAAGTGCTGCGCACACCCACAAACATGGTGGGAAAGGTTAATTGTGTTCCGAGCGAGGACCTCCCCGCCAGCTGGAGTGCAGGAGAGAGAGACTTGAGTTTTATTTCAGTACGCATGGTATCTCTCTGTCAGGGGAGGCCCGCAAAAAAGCAGTGCTTCAAGCTAGCGGTAGGAAACACAAATACACACACGCACGCACACAGGGGTGTTAAATACTGTTTACAATTTAGGAGCCGTGTAGAAAATGGCTTATGTCATTTTGAGTGGAATTTGAATGGAGAGTTTACCGAAAATTACAGGTTGTGGTAATTGGGCGGTTTTGAGAGGCTGTCTTCCGGGAAGTTAATCTGAAAATCGGAGTCCTGAGGAAGTGACGGGTCGAGCAGCTGAAAAATGCCCACTTGGCCGTGCAGTTCCTTTACCTTACCTTGTTCTTCATTTGAATTCTTGTGATTTCGCACTAATGTTTTATACAGCTTGAAATTTTTCACAGGATTTGGTTTAGTGGCTCTCCTTAAGGTACATCGGAAGTTCCTCTCGTTAAACCTTCAGAGCTTGAGAACTGACACCGCTTGTGTGTGTATATTCATGTACCCTGTCTATGTTTAAGTCTAATTGTACGTTCTGAGCTTCAGCATAATATCTTTGTGCCTCAAGTACAGCAGTAGACTTTCTCTTGCAACTTGAAACTTGTTTGAACTTGGTCGGGATGTGTCCTGGTAACCTCAAGGCTCCTGGTTTGAATCACACCCCTCTAACCCATATGTAACATTGTGAGTTGCCTTAAGCAACGTCATCAGCTCAATAAAAGACAAGAGCCCCAGCCCAAAATACTTCTCTTTCTTGGTATTTCTGAGGAACTCTCAGCCTTGAGAGGAAGTGGAAATGGTTCCCAAACTATCCCACCTACAACTTGTAGCCCAGCTTGGGGATGGGAGCTTCCTGTGTAGTACAGGCATCCCTCAATTATGAAATCAGTTCGTTCCTGAAAACGGTGCGGATATTAAAATTTCAGAAACTGAAAGCCTATTTCCCATTATTTTAAGTGAAGAAAAATAACGGTGGACCCATCCAAGAAACCGTAAACAAATTTTCCAAACACACACACATTGTCTGAAGCCGCTCAACCCAAGCGGGATCGCTGCGAACCGGAGCCTGACCCGGCAACACAGGGCACAAGGCTGGAGGGGGAGGGGACACACCCAGGACAGGATGCCAGTCTGTCACAAGACACTCCAAGTGGGACTGGACCCCAGACCCACCGGAGAGCAGGACCCGGTCTAACCCACTGCGCCACCGCGCCCCCCCTTATGTTAATAGATTCATATATAATTAAGCAATTGTAATAATTTTCTAGAAAATCACATTTACACACTTAGCTATTCAGTGTTAATTCCCACTTTTCTTTTTAACTGATCATTTCTCCACTGGATCAGCAATAACACAAGCAGGGATCCACTGAGCACGTCGTGTTTGGTGTGAAAAACTTGCTAGAACTGCAGACTGCTGCTGAAATGTGCATATATATCCCACAAAATAAGCTAAACATTTCCTGCTAATTGCTTAGATAAATTTTGTTACAGCCATTTTTTTTTTTGTTTCCATAAATCAAAAATTGTTTATCAGAAGCCAAGAGCCATTATACTGAAATTTCAGATATAGTTCATATATCAAAGGATCCCTGTACCAGTAAAACCATTGCCTCCCCTTTGTGTCTTCCTCGTCCTCATTACATTATTGCTCTTTCCCACATACTTAGAAGTTTAGCAAAGCAACTGTAACTGCTATTACTGCTGTTAACTTCGACAGGTTCACTGGTCATTTGTGCTAACAAAGACCTCACTAGCTGTATGGGTGGAGAGCCATTATACGCTGGAATGTAATTGGATGGTTGCCTTATAGAGCAGTAGAATACCAGGATCATTGGCGGATGTTTCTTTTGAAATGTCTCCCTCTCTCTGCCCCAGGGATGTGGTGCTAAAACTTCTCCAGTTCGAAGCCTCCACCAACGTGGCCGACAGCAAGGGCTGCTTCCCTCTGCATCTAGCCGCTTGGAAGGGAGATGTGGAGATCGTGCGCATCCTCATCCACCATGGCCCCTCGCACTGCAGGGTCAACGAGCAGGTGTGTGTGCCGCCAAGGATCTCGAGGAAGGGTCAGAGGATGTAGGTTCCGCGCCAAAGGTGGTGGAGCGACCCTGAGAGGCGGCGGCGGTCTCAGTCGCTCGGTCGTTTGATTCGGCTTTTGTTTCCACCTGCTGTGTACTGTTGGCTCCCCCTCTGGGAGTGGGATGCTCCTGGTGGCGCTCACAGGTCTGTATTAGCCGAGTGTGATGCCGTGCTCTTCTTGGCTGCTCTTTGACATTGTGCTCCACGTTGGGCCCCAGGTAAACCCGTTGCCAGTGCTGCGTATGCACGCGCAGCTGAGCTAAGGCTCTCCAACGCACATCTTTCCACCGTTTGTCATTTTTCACACGTGTAATAGGCACGGCTGTCCTGTTTCACAGCTAATGACCGCCTTAATCCCTGTAGCAATTAAATTAAATACGCTCCCCCGTAAAGAGCTCCACCAAACATTTGCTGATTAATAGTTCTGTTCTGGTCATAAACCTTCGATATGTGACAGGCAGCCAGCACTTTCCCTGGGCCCGCCGGGGTAACGTGTGTGAGGCCACAGGGCCATAAATGTCATACTCTGTTTTATCGCACCACCGTGTCACCCTGTGTGTGTTTGTGTGTGCGAGTGTGAACGCTACTACTATAACCAAACATGTATTTCTCCTTCAGTCTGAATTTGAAAAACCTTTCTACCTCCTCACTGTTATATGTGGAACGTTGGACTGCCTTGGGCTCTTCAGCTAGTTAGTTGAGTTAATCTACTGTTGCTAACTTGTCAGATGTGAAAGTTTGTCAGCATATGCTTAGGCAAGAAAGTGGCGTGGTGTACAAGGCACAGATCAGAAATTTTTCCGCTTCACATATCCAGAGGGGAGCAGTTGTATTTCTGATTAATCTTCGATTTCATCAGACTTCCCTTTTTTCCTCCCTGTCATCTCTTGCTGCTGCAGTATTCGTTTTGCATATTGTCTGAGTGCGTTTTGTAATTTTTTCTGAGTACAGTGCAACTCATGGTGGGAGGTGTTGGTGCTATATAAAATTTGAACAGTGATGTCTTACTCGCCAAACTCTTGCCGTGACGCCAGCGGCCATCCACAAGTGCCAGCGGGGCATCCGAGGTCAGAGCACACCCCCATCCTTGTAACCACTAGACTTTACTGTGGGGGTTAACTCTGTTTTTCTCCTCCTCTTAGGCAGCTCCAACCCCCACCCTTGCTTTGAGAAGGCAGCTCTGTGAGTGGGACAAATGGGGGGGAGAAACTTTCTCTGGATGGTGGGTCAGGGACAGGTCATCTCTGCATGGGCACCTCATGTATCTGCACAACACCCCCAATGGCCGTTTTTTCACCAAATGGCAAAATACAAAAGTTCGAGAGTGTGATGTAATCAGATGTACATGAGCTGTCACAACCGCTGTTAAGTGAAAGGTAGAAGCCCTCCTTTGCTTGTAGTTGACTGGACCATTTCTGCAGTCAGACGGAAATTTACTCGCTGTTTATGGTACCACTAATTGGATCCAGGTGCTCGCTCTCTCTCACTCTCACTCACACACTCTCTCTCTCACACGCACATACACGCACACAGATTGGAGGAAGCTGTGTTTGAAGGATACGAGTTGTCGTGTGTGAGAGCCACTTATCAAATGAGCGAATTGGTTTTTGTGTCACTCAGGTGTGTGTGTGTGTGTGTGTGTGTGTGTGTGTGTGTGTATTGTTGTGTAACTGAGTGAGCAGACCTCAATCTGCAGAAACAGCTTCCACGAGCTGTTGTTAATAATCTTGCTTGAGTGACAGAAAAATCAATCAGAGCTCTAAATACCATACTTTTCAACAGTGAATTGTAGCTATTGAAACGCAGACCTTCACCGCGATTGCCGACATCTCGTGGTTCGCTGCTTTCATCTCCCTCGCTCAGTCAGCAAGTCCCGATGACATGATTTCATATAGCGAATTAACACGGTAGTGGACGCTGCGAGACATAAATGAGCAAGATTAAAAACTTGCTTGCCTGTGTCCGGGCTGTCGGGCAGATGCAGAAACGCCGTGCGTTTGTTCACAACCGCGGTTTCCGTGTCGGTGGCTGTTCCCCGACCTCTTGTACCACGGGAGAGAAAAAATACGCTTTCAGAGGAGAGAACCTCCAATGAGCCGCGCTGCCATACCGATGTTGGCGTCACACACTCGAGGTGTTCCGTGTAACTGTGTGACAGTGAGAAACAACCTCAGTGTCCTCCCCATTGACCCACCTGCTTCAATAACTCAGAAAAAAAGCTTTGTCTTTGCTCCATTAATCTTTTATCTGGACTTTACTGGAGTGAAACAGAGAAGGGCTCCCCGCTATACCTTTGTGCTGGTTTTTGTTGATGGAGGTGTAGGTGGAGCAAGATCCTTCCACACTGATCCTTCTCCATCCTTGAGGCCAACCACCCTCCGCACTGGTGCATCTTCCCCATCAAGGCCTGCAGTGACAAGGGGCAGAGTGGCCAAAGGAGAAATTGGCAAAGAAGGCAGTTGGGGGGGACGAGACCTATGGTGGGTGTGAGAGAGGGAGGAATCCCTGCTCTTGAGAGGCGTGAGAATCCCTTCAGTCTGCCTGCACAGCCACATCTTGGCCCTGCTTTGCCTGCCCTCAGCTGGAAAGCCCCAGGGTATGATGGCGACTGCATGTGGACACATTCCCGGACTGCAGCCCCCGCATTCTGAGTCTAATTGTGTGTGTGTGTGTGTGTGTGTGTGTGTGTGTGTGTGTGTCTCGTTCACTTCTATGGCTCTGCAACCTCATTAACCCCAGAGAGTTGCTGACACATCCCAGGAATGTTTTTTTGGAAACAGCAGGAGAGTAGAGGGTCATGTTGCTCCCTGACTCCTGACCCCTGGATTGGTGAACAGTGCCCCAGCACAGTCCTGAGAATTTATCTTAACCTCTTCTCGCCCATGAAGAGGAGGTCTGCATCGTCTGGGTGTGAGGTCTGCCTCCATTGATGCATCTGTGAGGTATTTTGTGAGTGACGCGTTGGTAGCGTACACTCTTCTACACTGTATATATCAAACACCCTGGTACTGGTACCACACACGGAGCACAGTGGTGGTGCGTCTTCGATGCTTGTTGGTTTTGTGGCGCCGCAGATATCTCGGATTCCTCTACTGTCATGACTGATGCTCTTCCCAGAAATTCCCCCATGAGTCGTGAGTCTGTGTTCATCCTCCATACCGCAGAGTAGTATTCAAAGCTGTTTACACTGGAAATGATTTTGTGTGTGTGTGTGTGTGTGTGTGTGTGTGTGTGTGTGTGTGTGTGTGTGAGATCACACACAGGTAAGGCCACCTCCTTGTGAGACAGCCAGTGTGAGCAGCCCGGGGCAGTCTGTTTTTCTTAAGATTTCTTTGTGTTTATCTAATCTCCTGTGAACGGGACCCCTGAACCTCATTCCTGACAGCCCACAAGAACACAGACCAGATTTGAGGCCCAATGTCACATCTTGGGGGGTGTTTGGTCCAAAGGTCATGGGACCGAGTTCACTTCCTGTGAAGTGCAGGTTGCCGGAGCTGCCCAAGGGGTGCGCTGTGTAACTGAAAGCACGTGTGTTCCACTGCGGAGTCTTCAGGGAGTTCCCAGCCTGGGAAAGTCTGCTGAGCTCTGCTGCAGGCCCACAGCTCATCTGGCCCTGGTCACATGGTGCCCTTAAAAGACTGTTTGGCACATCATGGACACCGGTGCGCTAACTCTCACGTGTGAAAGAACGCCGACTGACACAGGCACACGTGATCTCTAGCCCTCGGCCATGTGTACCCTCACGCCGAACCAGTGACGCCTTCTCCAACACAAGGCCACGTGGCTGAAGTGTCATCGGTACCTTGCACTGACAGAATTACGATTTAAGAAATGCATGCTGTCCACAAAAACATTTACCATCAGCATTCTAGTATCAAAAACAGTGCAATACAAAAGACATATTTGGAGCCTTAATGCTTGGGTCCAGTGTTAGCATTAGCGTTAGCATATTGTGTTAACGTTAGCATACAGTTTCAGCTCTGGTATAAAACCATAATTGTAAGGGGATTGTGCAGCTGTTGTGCTGTCAGCTATGATGTGTGACACATTTCCCAACGACACTTAGGGCGTGAGTCATGTTCTAGCAGGTAAAAAGAAGGAAAAGGTGTGTTGTGTGGTTTAGTAAGACAGCAACGCAATAATGGTTTATGTCTGTATGATATCCAAGTCTCCTCGCTCTTTTCATGCTGTTTAACCGGCGTTGCCTGGGACTCGTACGTGCTTAGAATGGCGTTACCATGTAGCATTAGCATTAGCTTCCAGGAAGAATGTTGGGGTTAGTTTGCGCTGTTAGCGTTTAGCGTTAGCATTAGCTCACAGCTTTCCCAACCCTGTCTACCCACACTGTGTGGTCCAGCCTCAAAGTTGGCCACAGCGAGGTTGTTTATACTGTGTGGTGAGAGGTATACACAAGGGTCTTAGGAACAATCCTGGATGTGAAGTAGGATGCAGCATGATGGAAAAACAGGGTCAGTTTTTGGTTCGCTTTGGACCAGTGTTGCTGCAGCTCAGAGACAGTGAAAACTGCATGGCTAAACAGGAGTGTTTGTGTAGGTCTTAGCTGCATGATACAGCTCTATTATAGACCACAGGCTGATTGGCGTGGCTGTCCGATTGCCTTATGCTCTAAGAAACGCCCTTCATTTGATCAAAACTGCAAGTTCATCTTGTCCAAGAAGGTTTTCACTTCCTGTGGACACTGTAACAATGAAGATGAGCCTGCAGTGCGGCATTTTGGGTACCGAATGACTCGATGCACTGCGTGAGAGAGCCTGAATTTCACCAGAGAAAGTGCAGGAGGCCCATATCAAAGTCAGGCCTGCTCATGAGGAGTAGTTACCCTTCCCTTAAATACCACTGCAGAAATGGATTGCTTTGCTGCAAAAATTACTTTGACAGACAGGACTCTTAAGAGATTCTGAAGGATTTTTCTGTGTATCATAGAGATCTGGGTGATGGCCAAAATACTTTGCACTGGGCAATCCGGCATATTACATATGTGTTACAGCACATTAGAATAGGTCTTCAGTGTGGGCACTGGATGTCAGCGCTGGTATTTTTGACGCATTCACGGCACCTGTGGTACGGATATTAACCGCACTCTCTCTGTCTCCACCACCCCGCATTTGCTGGGCTAGAACAACGAGAATGAGACTGCGCTGCACTGCGCTGCCCAGTACGGGCACTCTGAGGTGGTTCGGGTTCTGCTGGAGGAGCTGACGGACCCTACTATGCGAAACAGCCGTGGTGAGACACCTCTGGATCTGGCGGCACTTTATGGCCGACTGCAGGTGGTCCGTATGCTGGTCAACGCCCACCCCAGCCTGATGAGCTGCAGCAATGGCAGGCACACACCGCTCCACCTGGCCGCACGCAATGGGCATCGTGCAGTCAGTGAAGTGCTCCTGGATGCTGGCATGGATGTCAACATGAAGGTAAGGATTGAGGAAAGGGGTTTTTTTTGAGGTTGATGGAGGGTTAAAGGGGGGGAAGTAGAACCAGAGCAAGGGGGAGAGGTTAATGCCAAGGGAGGGGGGGAGGGGGTGTATGAAGTAGTTAATGCTTTAAGGGGAGGAGGTAGAGAGGGGTTAACTCAAATGAGAATTTAGCAGAAGAGGTAAAGGAACACAGAGATGGGTGCTGAGAGCAGGAACAGTAATGGGAAGGACTTGGACTACTGGGAAAGGTTAATTCTGGCAGGGGTGTAACCTCAGGTGAGGTGGACTGGGGTGGGGTGCGTGACAGATGGTGCACTAGGAACCAAGGCTGTCTAGAGTGCACAGTGAGAGACAGAGAAAAGGAGCCATTTTAATCAGTGCACGTCTTCCACATCTCTAGGTGATGGGTTTCTTCACGGTCAGGAGATCATAGTGAGAGAAACACACGTGAAGAAATAAAGCTCTTGGAGCGAGAGCCAAGTGACTGGCTTGTAGTGTCTTTAGTCTGAATAACACACAGAATGGCTCCTTAAAGTGAAAACTTTACTAAATTTACCTGACGCTATTCCCTCTTAGGCGCGGTGGCACAGCTGGCTTGGCCAGGTCCTGCTTTCTGGCAGGTCTGGGGTTCGAGTCCCGCTTGGGATGCCTTGTGACGGACTGGTGTCTCGTCCTGGGTGTGTCCCCTCCCCCCTCCAGCCCCATGCCCTGTGTTACTGGGTTAGGCTCTGGCTCCCCGCGACCCCGTATGAGACAAGCGGCTTCAGCCAGTGTGTGTGTGTGTATTCCCCATTACTCTCCAACTCTTGTTCTTCATTAACCTTTTTCAGTCTTTTTCTAGCCCTTCTCAATCCTCCTACGCCACCTAATGCGCAGGAGGAACAGTTTTAACGGTACTATCCTATTTGTACAAAACAGAAAACGAGCGGAGAGAGATTTGGCGTTACGGTGCTTCCCTGCCATCGTAGCACCCTCTCTCGCGCTATGCATCTGCAGTCATTTCTCCCGTTTTGTCTCTTCACTTCCTGTTTGACCTCATGAAAAGTGTCATTCAGTCACTCATTAGATTTTTAAAATTTTTTTCTTCCCAGTGAACACTTTATACCTTGTGTGAGTGCTGCTTGGCACGTGGTGAGAAAGGCATGTGGCTTCCTGTTTCTGAGACAGAGGGATGTGCGTGATTTATGACACCTGTTTGTGTCACCTGTGCAGAAGAGGTGTTAGAGGTGCGAGTCTGAGTGTACGTGTCTGCCTGTGTCTGTGTGTTCATGCGTTTGTAAGTGCGAGAGTATGTGTGTATCTTGTGTGTGTGTGAGAAAACGTGTGTTGTGGTGGTTCATGCCCAGTCTGCTGTCTCAACAGCTAATGAATAATGTATCGCGCGTCTGCGTTCCAGACGGGCTGCTCATCCTCACCCCGGCCCTCCGTCCTCCATCACAGGGACCTGTAGGGAGTCGTGTAGAAGCTCAGTGCAGTCTCAGCTACTGAGAGACCAGGGTGTATGTGCGAGCCTGCACGCGTAAACACACACACAAGCACGTGACATAAAGCAGCCATATCTCTGGAGCGCTAGGGTGGTGTGTGTGCTGCTGGAGTGTCTGCTTTGAAGTGTGTCCTTGCTGTGACGGCCAATCATTAATTAATTGAAGAGGTCCTGTGATGATTCACTGTGCCGACTTCCTGCGCGGGTGTGAAACAGGCTTTCGCTCCCGGATGCAGGATTGTTTGTCTGTTAGAGGATGTCATGCTTTGCCAGCCAGACTGTATGTGGACTCTCATTTGGGCGATGTCCCTACCTGATTCCATGCTACCCCCACCCCCCATGGGTGAACAGCAGCAACACTTTAACTCCCTCAGGCTGTACAGAGCATTATGGCCAGGACTTTGTGCTTAGAGCAACTCCACAGGGCCTTTGGCCTTGTCCACATTAGATGTGGGGATCTTTGGATCAGTTTTGGTCCCAGGGCCTGTTTGAGATTCGTCGGACTGTGAATCCCTGGGCTCCGTGTGGGGGTCTGTGGTTGTACGCTGTGCGTACACTGAATGGCAGTGGTAGGCCACAGAGAAACCGATAGGAAGGCAATTTCCAGCGCTTGTAAATTCCTGGAAACGCTCTGTGAGGGAATCGATTTCCTCCTGTTGACATCACCACCTAATCGCAACAGGAAACAGGATGGGAAGGGGCTGGCCTGAGAGGGGGCTCGTCCTATGCTGGAGGGTCACTTCTGGACTATTTGTATTGCACCAGCTGTCAGAACTTCAAATCCTTCAACGATTTTGTTCTGGTGAGTGACTTGATGGACAGTGCTGTTTCTGGACCGTGGGGAGGCCTGGGTGGACGGGGAATGCCGGGTGTGTCTTGTACAGTGATGTAGGAGAGTGATTGCGTCATTTTGCCTCCGTGCTGTGCTCTGCCTCTTTCCTTGTGGACCGTGGTGACCGTGGTAACTGTGGGTTTGCAGTCCCGCCGCAGTGTGTGTTCAGTTGGTTTCGGTGAAGAGAAGGGGAGATTCCCCTCTTGTAAAGGGGCCAGCAGGTGGTGCAGCTGCAAAGGAGCTATTCTACTGGCCAAAATGCTGGAGACTTATGCTCTAAATGGGAAATTACTGTTAGATGCTCAAGTGCAAGAACGTTAACTGATAGAGACTCACGTCACAGAAGGGTAGCTGATGTTGTACAACTGAGCATGGAATGGTTTCCTCTGAACGGTACATGGGGCGTAAGACCTTGTGAAGAATCTGAACAATGTGTTTTTAGTCCTGAGGTGATGTATATAGCTTTACGCAGTGTCTTTCTCCACCTTGCCATACCTGTTCCAGACGGAGAAGGGCAGTGCCCTCCACGAAGCAGCACTCTTTGGGAAGATGGATGTAGTCCGGCTCCTCTTGGATTCAGGTGCGTTTATGGTTGCGCTCTGCCTTCACTCTCCCACACAGATAGGTTTCCGTCACCGTCCACCTCAGAGAGGTGTTGGAGAGAGGAGGAAGACACAGTCCAGCTGCACTCAGTGACACTAACTGGACGTTTCAGTGCGTGAAAGCAATGAAATTAACCTGGACGTGTCAAGACTGCGGTGCATGCTACCTAAACCGTCTGAGAGAAATTATCTGCGGTCTTGGCACACTGAATCGCTGACGTTTGGAAGCAACAGCTACACTTTACTGTGTGCTACTTGTACACTTGATTTTCAATGAGTTTGTGGCAGGTTGAGCTGATGATGTTTCAATACAGATTAACACAGGTCAAAAACAAAACTGCCCTTGGTGTTGCTCAGCAGTTCCTCTTCACAGTCTGGTATGCAGGAGTCTCTAATTTCCTTTCCCTGAGCCCTCCCTGCTCCGGACCTTGTGGGCCACGCTGATAAAGTTAGATTTGCGCTCTGCTCTCTAACCGCTCTGTCACGCTCCCTCGTAGCCAAGCCTTTGTTCCCAGGAAGGGTGGCAGAGTGCTCTGGACCGACACATCCTCGTACTGCTAGTCAGCCTGAATTTGCTTTCAGCCCCATCATGTGCAGCTGAACAGGCTCCACATCTGGCCACCGAAACTGAAAGAGCAGATAGGAAAAAAACAGCTATGAATGGGAGAGCTAAGCAGTCAAATGTGAATATTTGTTTGAATCCCCTTGCTCTGCTGTGATCCAACCACAGGGTCAGGAAACAGTCAGTTCTGTGCACGTCCCTTCAGGACACTGATTTAAATGGAGTAGTTTGTCTAATTAGGTCATTGTGCCTCCATGTTTTTCAGGATGGAAACCTGTTCTCTTTCTTGGCTATGTTCGATGAGGGATTTGTGGCCATGCCTGTGGCTGTGTTGAGACCTCTCTCATGCTCTTTTGCAGGGATTGATGCCAACATCCGGGACAGCCATGGAAGGACTGCCCTGGACATTCTGAAGGAGCATCCAGCTCAGAAATCCCAGCAAATCACCGCACTCATTCAAGGTGAAATTGCCAGTTACGATGGCATAAATGCCTCCAGACTGAAGCAATTACACATATCCAACTTCTTAAAGGACATACATATTCAGAATTTTATATTCCATCTTTGTGAATAATAGGAATATATGAAATTGATAACAGAAAATTCATTTATGTCCAGGTTAAAAACACACAAACACACACACACAGACCACCATCAAGGGGAGTCAGGTACTTATCCTCCTTGTATTGCAGACAAACCTGTTTCAGAGCCTGCTGCTGAGCTCACATGGCATTACTGTCTCTCTCGCTAACTGGCTCCCATGTGTAAACAGCAGTAGTCCTCTGTGCTTCTGACACACCCCTTGCCAGGCTGAGGGGCGGGGCTCACGGTGGGGCTGGGCACTCACTCCAACACCTCGCTGAGCGGTCAAATGCCCTTTGGAATGTGCACATGACTTTGTGGAACAGTGTATGACGTTGATGGGTTGTTACCCCGGTGGTTAGAATCACATGAAGCCCGTGCTGTTGCAGTCTGGTCACTTGGAATCAGAGGGAAAAACTCAAAAGTAACATCTCAAGCACTTCCTGCATACCGGGAGCAAGATGGTGGCAAAAGGAGGCTTTGCATGATTTGTGGCAGACCCAAGGAGGGGAGGTACGGTGAGGCGGATCTCTGCAGATGCACTCAGAAGAGTCATATGTGAGATGTCACGCAAGGAACCGCACAGTAACAGCCAGCTGAGGGTTTTACAGTTCGAGTACTAACCTCTCACTGTTCAGGTGTGCTTCCTTTTCAGGACTCCTTAATAAAATGTGCTCAAGCTTAAATGGGATAAAATGACAAGTACTGCAAGCTGCATTGGGTAAATGCATCTGTCAGACAAATAAATAATGTAACTGCTAAGAGCATCAGCTATAAAATATAAAATGCAGAGCTGTCAGGTTGAGCAACAAAACAGTACAGTAGCCCTATTGTGGGGCCATGAGGGGCGACAGCGGGAAGGCTGGAAGCAGGAAGAACACCCCCCCCCATGACAGTCTCTGTGTGTCTCCAGCAGGGGAATGTAATGAGAGTGGGGAGGAGATGGGCAGGAGGGTACTCTTCTTCTCCGAGCAGGTGGGGGCTGGGGGTGTACTCCCCTCTAAGAAAGGAAATTCATTACAGGAGGGATCCACACCATCCCTAGTGCAAGGAGGGGAAAATCGAAATAGAAAATCACCATGTCCGTTGTGTCCAACGGAGAGACGGAACGTATCATTCACATTCCATTCCCTGCCTCCGAATAGAAACTGCTCTGGAGGTTTGTGTGTGTGTGTGTGTGTGTGTGTGTGTGTGTGCGCGTGCACGTGCACGTGTGCATGCGTGCGTGTACGTGTGTGTGTGTCGTGCTGTCGCTTTACTCTCAGCAAGGTGATTCAACACCGTTTAATCTGCCAAGCTGAAATTCAGAGCTACGTAGCAAGGGCTCCGCAACGAGTGCTCTCTGGTGTGTGTTTAGCCGCAGCCTTTGAGTTGTGACTCAGTACTCAGTAATTAAGCAAAGACTAATGCAAGATGAATATTTACTACCCGATACTGTGCTGCGAAGATTCAGTACTTTGAGAAAAGATGAGTTACGAGTGCCACGTCGCTTCCTCCCGTAGGATATGAGACATCCTTGATATCTTCCACATGTCCAGGATATGGCTTCCACCACTGCGGTTCATATGATGAGGATATGACTGAGAGCCCTAATACTGTATGTACCGTGCTCCCTATCCTGATGTTCTCAATGGAGGATATTAAACCAAGAAGCAGAAAGGATGACCTGTACACCAGGATCACCCCTCTAGGCTGAGAGGAAGAGCTTGTTTTCTTCTCCTCCGCTGCCTCCGTACTCTCCTGGAGCAGTTTTATCTCCGTTACTGCTTTCCCAGAACCCCTCTGTGCTGACCTCTGACCACAGCTGGCTCTCTCCTCTACTCCCAGTGGGGTTGAGGACCGCAAGGATTTCATACCACATAAGGGTGTGTTCCTGTGTATTTGTCTGAATGAGTGTGTGTGTGTGTGTGTGTGTGTGTGTGTGTGTGTGGGGGGTGGCACAGTGTCTCCCTCTTCCCCTCTCATTCACTTACTTTATACCTACTGGTTCTGTGGTCTCTCTCCCTCCCTCCCTAGAGTACATGGCCAAGGAGATGGACAGCAAGAGTTTGATAGAGGAGCCGGTTCGACACTGTCCAGTACCCACGCCCCGTACCTCTGTGTCCTCCCCGGCCGCCTCACCCTCCCTCAGGATCAAGAGTAAGGCTCCTTCTGTGCCCATCCCCCCTCACGCCTACCTCATTCAGCTCTGCCGCTCTCTGTCTGACCCTCCATGACCTCAGCCAGAAAGAACGTCTCGCAGCAAGGAAGCTCGCAGTAGGAGAAGGCGTACTGACATTCTGAGGCTCGGTCAGCCTTCGCATACTTGCTTATTTTATTCTTTTGTTCTCTTCTCTGTCTTACAGACACTCCTGTCCAGAACAGGTGTTCCATAGCCGACAGTAGATGTCGTGTCCATTGAAGAGCCGTAAACCTTATAGCTATAAATAAGTAACAGCCTTTTCTACTCTCTAAGTGGTACAGTTCTGTTTTATTGGCACCACGCCGCAGCACTGATTCAGTACATAATGCCAACGGTAGTTAGAAGGAAATTACAGATCCAGTCCCAGAGCACCGTAAATACAGGCACTCGTGTTTCAGTCTTAATCTGGGAAACAAATAAAGCAAACCAACTGCAGCGTTCCTCAACCCATCCCAAGCGATTGCTGTTAAGTCAAGCACCAACAGCTGCCTGGAGCTGGTTCTGTGACATGTGGACCCTTGGTGGGTCTTGTGTGCTCTTGCGGGGCGGACCTTAGAGCGTGTTGGGGCTGGTTGGAATTTGGGGGTATCCTGGGATCACCTTTGGGGAACATTTTCACAACCTCAGCAGAAGCAAAACTGGACAGCAGGACAGAAGGACACTTGAACCAGTGAAAAGGAAGCACTCTGAGGGTGCGTGACTGAAGATTGTACACAGTGCAGAAGGAAATCAATTGCTGGGTGCTTTTAATATAGCAAATGCTGCCCCTAGTGATGAAAATGTGAACTGTCAGTTTGAGCCGATATCCAGTATCGCAGCAGTCTGCAAGCTTATCGTGCAGCTCGCAGACTGGCAGTCCTTTTCTTTGCTGGCCCTGCTGGTCAGTTATTGGTTCTTCTGTATTGAAGAAGTTTTCCCTGTGTCCAATAATGCTGCATTCATTGTTGTCAGCCAAGCTACCGTCTTAAAGCATCTTAATTATCTTTGGTACCTCAGTGTCCCTTAGCACAGAAGAGCAGCTGGCAAAGGCAAACACTGAGCAGAGCACATTAGCACTTATTTAAAGCAAGCGTCTTGTCACCAAGTGTGGTTATAGAGCTGGAAGAGAAAAGGAAGTGTTACAGTACAAGCAGAGGAAAGGGGCGTGGTTAGATGGAGTATGGTAAGAGTGAATGCATGTAACGCTCTCCTTTCTGTGAGATTGTGGGATACATTCTTGCCTTCTCCTCCATTATTGTACAATGTGCTGAACACCTGAAACAGGTGTACTCATGTCTACTTCCGTTCTCAGTCACCCCCATCTCCACTAACCCTCACTGCCTTATTTGCTCTCAGCCTGTATGCTGCTCACTCCTGCAACATGTCTTGGGGGAATATTCAAATGTCCTAAATGTTGATATATGGTAGAGGTCAGAAAGCTGGGTGGCAGGGGGTAACAAAAAGGTTACAGGTTTAAATCCCATGAAAGAATTTGTTATCCTCAAGCAACATACTGAACCTGCTTTAGTCTTCTGATCGTACAGGCTTACAAACAGGTCAAAATGATATGTAGTACATCAATCTGCACATGTGGCTTTTGAGAAGGGTATTCACTAAGTAATGTATTGTAATGCAGTGATGAGATCACCAAGTCTTTCCAGAATCCTTTGAATGAGGTCATGCATGGAGACCACTGATGGTTTTAGAATTGCTGATTCTGAAGGAGGTATTGAAATTGCCAGTGGTAGGAGACCAGCACTGAGCCAAAGCTCACTCGTTGTATTTCTGTGTGTGTGTGTTTCTGTGCATGTGTGCGTGTTCCAGATGACGCTGTGACGGGTGAGCTGTCCAAGCTGTTGAATGAAATCCAGATGTGCCGGGATCGGGACTGCTCCTTTGAAGACCTATGCCAGACCATCTCCTCCCACTCCATGGAGAGCTTCAGCAGTGGTCGCCATGCTGATGAACAACGAAATGGCACCCTGAATCGCATCAGTAAGGTCAGGAGGACAGGGCCTTTTGGTCCAAGTCATGTAATCTGTTAAAGATCAGCATTGCCAACATTGCCACTAAACAAGATGTAGTAGGAGGACCTAGAAACCGTTGAAGTATTATCTCATACTGGGAGGTTGCTATTAATGTCAAGCAATGGCAAGTAAAGGCATTCTTTTCAATCTTTCAATATAAAGTTATCCAAATATGTACTTGCATATAGTATGGCAAATACATATTCCCTATGGCATAACATAATAATGTTTATTGCTCTCGAGTTCCATCTCTTGGCTCCCTGTGGCCAGTAGAGGGCGCCCTGCACCAAGAAGCCCAGCTGCCAGGGTACACCTCCTGCTGTTTATATAATCATTGCCTGTGTATTTATAGCACAAACGGTTCTTTCCTTTTTGAAATCTGCTCGCTGGTGTCATTCAGAGCAAGACTGCACACACAGGGATGTGCAGGCAATCTACACTGCAGTATTTATGCTTGTGTGTGGTAAATTTAGCACTACACCTCTATATGTAGCGTGCCCAGTGGCTCGCCGATGAGAAAGGGTTCGAAGCAGCAGCAGTGGAGTTTTCAGCTGTTTGTGACCAGTGTTGCACCATGGTGTTTGGGGGGGTCCAGGGGGTGGAGGTTGCTGGCATTGAACATAAGATGCAGAAGGCGAGACTGAGGTCTGCAGGGTGAGGTGCTGGTGGATGGGTTGCATGGGGGCAAAGTTCAGAGTAGAGCTGCTGGACGACAGCAAGTTGTGGGTTCCAAGCTGCACGGAAGACACTACTCCAGTGGGTCCGTACAATATTTCTAGTCCTTTTGTCTGTCCCCCCCCCCCCCCCCCCCTCCAGTTATGACCAACAAACTCAGCAGTTTAGATCTGAAATGAGTGATGGTACTCAAACCTCAGCATTTCACTGTGTGGGGAGGACGGGTTTGGCGAACCCAGTTTGTCTCTTAGGCCAGTTCACTGATTGCTCCTGGGCCTAGCAGACTTGTGAACACTGCCTGCCCCCATCCCACTCACTGTTGTCCTTGAGAGCGATCCCGTGGCAATCGGGGCGAGCAGATCCTGTCTGCCTCGAACAGTTGCACTGGCTTTATGGATAACGATTGAGGTTTTTGACAGTGCTTGAGGTTTCAGTGAACCGTGGGTCGATGAAGTAATGCTCTCACTGACCCAGCCGACCTGCTCCACCTCATTCGTCTTTCTTAATGACCCACTGGGCACACACTGCAGCACGGTCAGTGCTCAGTTGAGGAGAATCCTTGCGTGTGGGGGGGGGGGGGGGGTGTGCATGCACATTGGAGAATGAGGCTTTCAATTTGGATCTGTGTTTCTGGATGTGTTTGGGTGGGAAACTGGGGTGTGTTGATATAGGTGCGCTTGTGTCAGTTTGTCGCTATGGTTTCCTTCTGCACAAAAGTGTGTGATAACATTGGTGTGTGCATAAGTACACACCAATGTTATCACACACTTTTGTGCAGGACTTTTGTGCATAATGCTTTGAGGATGTGTGACTGACCCTACTTTGTACACTACACATGGAGAGAAAGATGCATATTGGTGTTGGGAAAGCACAGTGTAACTCAAGCAAGGGGGAATTAGTATGATATGTTAGCAGCCTCCCTCCCTGGAGGAGCAAGCTGGAAAGGTTATGAAGGTTATTTCCTCCAAGGGATCAGACATCTGAGCCGTTTTGTTGACTTCAGCATTTTTGACAAGGACTTTGGATGTGCAGACAGCTTTCTGTGGTGGGAATTCACCCCACCTATAGAGGGACTGAATTGTCTGGGCCACATGGCAAGTTTCTGATAGGTAGCTCTGACAGTAGTGTTACTCTCTCGGTAATGTTCATCGCAGCAGGTAGTGCTCGGGACTCGCAGCTCTGCAGCTGTGGGTTCAGATGTGGGGTTGAATCCAGCTAAATTTGTGCAGTTTCCATGTTCTCCCCGTGCTCACGTGGGTTTCTTCTGAGTGCTCCAGTTTCCTTCCAAAGCCCAGAGACATGAACCAGTGGCTCTAAATTGCCTGTAGTGTGTGTATGTTGAGTGTGTGTGTGTGTGTGTGTGTGTGTGTGTGTGTGTGTGTGATTGCCCTGAAAGAGACTGTTTTATCCAGGATGTACTTTCCCACCACACCCAGTGCTTGCAGGATAGCCTATGAACCACCACAACCCTGTAGTGCACAAGCAGTTATTAATAATGGAGTGGATAATAACACTGATCAGTCTGTGTGTAGGTGTGAGCACTGCATGTTCATTCAGACAGTGACCCTTGTCCATGGTAATGGATTGTACTTACTTTTTAACAATTTCATTATGTACTCTTTATTATATATGATTTGCCTTTAATTATTCCTTATAAAAGGGGGGCGCAGTGGCGCAGTGAGTTGGACCAGGTCCTGCTCTCCGGTGGGTCTGGGGTTCAAGTCCTGCTTGGGGTGCCTTGCGGCAGACTGGCGTCCCGTCCTGGTTGTGTCCCCTCCCTCTCCGGCCCTTCGCCCTCTGTTGCCGGGTTAGGCTCCAGTTTTCCACGACCCCATATGAGACAAGCGGTTTCAGATGGTGTGTGTGTGTATTCCTTATAATATTCAGTATATAGTGTTAATTTATGTATTTTGCTTTATTGGCCCATTATAAACTACTTGTGTGCTTTTATTTTTCATTCTTTTTTGGTGCTTTATTCCTTGGTATGGCCTGCTGTAGAAAGCTCTAGGATCAATCACCTCTGTATCTAGTGAATTCCATTTACTGGAATTGGATGATGGAAACCTTGAATGGTCTTTATTTGGGTACACACAGTTAAGTAGATGAGTTTCATGGTGTATAAAAGACAGAAGAGGAATGTAGGCCCGGAAGTCTGCGATGGCTAACACATGATGACGTTCTACAGAACTGCCATGTTTTTATGAGGTTTATTGTCCCTTATTATTATGACTCCGAAGAACCAAAGATTAGTTCCAACACTGTGTCCTCGAGGAGCTCATGTGCTGTGAGGTTAGCATGGACACATTGTGACTAGGTACTGGTGCTGAAGAGAAGAGGATGCTGAAGGGTACAAGATGCAGATGTATGACTGGGTACTGTGTCTGGTGGGTATCAGGTGATGATGGGTACTTGGTGTTGATGGCTACTCTCCCATCCCCCACACTCCCACAGAAGCGCTCGCCTCCGCTGGCCCCCGCTCCAGAGGAGGATGAGGGGGAGAAGAGCTGTGGTCCAACCGGCCTCTGGGAGGCGCTCACACCCTGCAACGGCTGCCGAACCTTGGGCTTCTCCGGATTGTCTCAGGTACTGCACATGACCCCCTTCACCTTAAGAGTCCCTTTCTTTTTTCACCCTCCCTTTACCTGTAAATGTCCCTGTTTCCACAGTAAGTTCTCACAGTTTCGAACTCTGCGTCTTGCATCGTGTTGCAAAAGCCACATAGATCTCCATAGTAAAAAGTCTTTCCACGCTTTAACTGTATTTTACACTGTATGTACACATTTATCCCTTCTATGGCCTACACACACCTTACATTGTACCATACAATGTACTGTATTTCTCCCTGTGCATAGTGAATATAAACTGTCCATGCCTTAAATCCTAGCCTATACCCTACACTTAAGTGTGCAGACCCTCTTCCTGGGCTGCAGGCAGCTGTCTGTACAGCGGTCCAAATAGTGTCCAGCACCACTGCGTTGAGCTGCTGATGTCACACACGTACTGTAAACACTTCATGGTAAGATTGTGCGAGCGTGTGTCAGCCTTAACTCTGGGGGGGAAAAAGTTAGAAAAAAACTGGAGCTCAAACATTTTCAAAATAAAATGGGTTTTGATTTATTTTTTACATTTTCGTTAATAATGTATCATTCAGGGATAAAAAAAAGATGATCTCTCACTGAGCCAATTCCGATGCGTGGCTTTTTTTTCCCCCGATTTTCTGAGCAACAGTGAAGTCCATCAGCACACGTTGCCTCTTTGTTCCACTAGCGCTTTTTGTGTGTGTTGGTGCGTTGCCATGGGAACATGGCAAAGGTAAGCAGGAGTGAGACGCAGTGCTGCTGTTGGGAACGAGCCTGGTGCTGTAAACCTCCCCCAAGTCAAATGCAGCAAATTGCTGCATAGTCAAAGATGACAGAAACAACGTTGCTAACTGGGAGACGCTTTTCAGTCACACTGGATACTTTTGTTTGTACTTCGTCTCTGGAAGAGCTTCGGCAGCCGGTATGCTGCTGTTCTTGAGTTAGGCGATGATACAAGTCCTTGTTCAAACCTTTTTGTGCGTGACAATGCCTGTATCAGTCGTGTTTCGCTGTTTCCATCCACATCATTGAGAGACCTCTGGGGGGGTTCAACCATGGCTTGACCCTGAGTCCAGGGCCCCCCTCCAGAGTGAGTTGTACACAAGAATGATCCAGTTTGCAAACTCCCACCATCAGTGTTAGGTGTGTATAGTTAGCGTTCAGGGAGACTTGCACTTGTTTAGCATTTCAGACTGTGATCGCTGAGGGTCCAATTAGGACACCCGGGGGAGGACAATCGGCACTTTCTGGTACATGGTCCTGTAGAAAGGATGAGTTTTGCAGCTCTGACTGTGACTCCAGTTGCCCGTCACTCCTAGAAGATGGTGCTGAAGTTCTCGCACCTCCCACCCTGTCCTTGGTCCTGTGTTGAAACAACAGCGGGATTGATTCCCTGCCAAACACCACTTTCCAAGAGCGAGACAGAGACCGAGGGAGCAACAGAGAGAGCGAGGAGCTGTAGGCGGTTGGTCTCCAGGGGCTCTATGGAGCTGTCGACCTGCAGTCCGCTGGATGACTCCCCTTGCCTGAGGACTGGCTCCCTGGGGAAATTTGAGCTTCTCTGCAGTACAGCATGTGTGTACGTTTTTAATGGGCTTCCGGAACAACGCTGTCAAAGTGCAGATTCCTGTGCTGCCTCTGGGAGTGCAGCAGTGTGTATGTGGGGTCTGCTGTCCTTGAACGGTACCTCTGCCACTGCTGTTTGACTGCGAGCATGGTGGAGGGCGTGTGTGTGTGTGGCCACGAGAATGTGCTCTCGCATTGTTTGTTTGAGACTGAGATGCTGTCTGACACTTTCACATGGACAATTTGCAGGAGCTGCTTTACATTTATTCATTTAGCAGACGCTTTTTTCTCCAAAGCGACGTACATCTCAGCTTTGTGTGTTGATCCTGTTATGTTTTCAAAGCAGTGCTGGAAATGACCATTGGTTTGTAACCCCTAACCCTCCTACCCTACCTGTTCTCAGTCTTAGCAGCCCCTGGTCACGGGTCAAAACACACACAGGTAAGCGGGCAGCGACGAGCTCAGAACTGTGCTGTGATCAGTCTGCACCACGCTATTCTAGAGTACCTTACTGCCCCGTGGCTCCAATGTCCTCAGCCACTGTTAGTCAGCTCTGTGCCAATCATACATCGCCGACGGACCATTTTCCTTCCTTTCTGCCCACTGATGCACTGCATCCTGAAACTGAACAGGTTCTTCACTTTAATCCCCCGATTTACATTATGCACTCGCACAAATGATTTAAATTTATGAGTGTCCATCACTACCGACGCTGTGCACTTGTCTGTCACTGCTGTGTGCGCGCTGTCAGCAAGGAAGCACCTCTACCGTATTGTAACTCAGAGAACTGGCACTCCTGCAAAAGTGAGAGCGCTCTTGTCCCCGTGTGTTTGGCAGCGAGGGGCTCCGCCTTCAGTGGTTCGCAGTGAGAAATGTTAACCACCTTCAGGGGACAAGTTCTGGCACAGTGGTAGGAGTGAGACTTTATTTTTTGAAACGGAGTGTATGACAATGCACTAGTGTCATATACAGTTGTGTGCAAAAGTTTTGGTGGTCTCTGTCAAATTACACACTTTCTTCAAGAAAAATGGGGTAACACAACTGCTTTAGCAAACAATCTTAAGCAAGACACATTTCTGCAAATGTTAATGCACGATTGCAATTTGCTGAATTTAACATACTAGCAAAATATGCCATGTGCAAAAGTTTCAGCACCCTCTCAGTCAGTACTTGGTAACACCCCCATTTGTAGAAATCGCCCTCTCCAAATGTTTCTTGTAGCCACCACCAACAGTCTTTCCATTCTTGTTTTAGGACTTTTTTTCTTACTTTTCCTGGCAGAATATTTCTAGTTTAGAAGTATTATTTAGTTGCATGGCACATACTGTATGTTTGAGATCTACGTGCAGATTTTCGATAATATTCAATTCTGTCAACGTTAAAGGCCATTCCAGAACATTAAAACAAAATTTACTAAAACAATATTTTCTGAAGTAGTTCCTGGTTAATTTGAGGGATGTTTTGGATCAATGTCTTGTAATATCCAACTTCATTTCAGCTTCAGCTTCTTTACTGGCTGTGGGACTACTGGTTGCACAATAAGTTGATACTTAATGGAATCTCTGCTTCCCTCTACCCGCACAGTATTTCCCTTGCCACTTGCTGACACACAACCCCAAAGCATAACAGATCCACCCCCGTGCTTAACAGTGAGCAATGTGTTCTGTTCTCCACATGCTTTTCCTTTTTGCCTCCAAATGTACCTTTGATCATTTTACCCGAGTTCAGTTTTTGTTTCGTCACAATTCAGCACTTCATTCCAAAACACCACTGGCTTATTTAAGTTGACTTTTGTGATGAGATTGCAGTTAAGCTCACCTTCTGGTGACTCTTCCATGCAGATTGTATTTGAACAAGTAGCGTTGCACAGTGCACCAATGCACCACTGCTCCAGTTGCAGCTATGTCTTCCAGCAGGTTCTATGTAGCGACATGGGAATGATGCTTTGAACACCTGATCACTCTATGTGAAGTTCCTCTTGGACATTTTCCTTTGTCTTCCAGATCTTGCATTGACTTAAACAGTTCCCCTTAACTTCCAGTTCTAAATGACCTTTCAGATGGTGGAAACTGTAAGCAGGAGCCATTCAGATATCTTTTTATAGCCTTCCCCTGCTTTGAAAGAGTCATTTATCCTTATTTTCGGTGCTCAGTCAGCTGCTTAGAGGAGCCCGTGGCCGTGGGTCAGAGAATTTATTCAGCTCTGCGATTGTCTTGTTTGGATGATGGCGTAACAAGTCTATTTCTGAGACCTGACAAAAAAATAACACGAGTGGATTAAGTGGAAGGGCGCCAAAACTGTTTGAAAACACATTTTGTTTTATTTTTTTCCATAAATAAATAGTAATTGTGCCTTAAAATCTGCAGAAATATGTCATGTATCTTTGTTCTTTGCAGAGGTTATGTGGAATTCTTCGCCTTTAGAAAATCAACAACACATGTTGTCTCTGAACACCTGATAGCTGGTAACCCTGCAGCCTTGTGCCCTTTCCTGGCTCTCTTGGGCAGTTCACATGCGCTGCAGAAGAGGTGAGCTCGATGCTGCTCATGCTTCCGCCTGCGCACGTCTTCCCTGCTACACACACCTCTCTCTGTGGGCTCTGTGGAAATGCTGACTGATCACATGGTGTGGGATCCTCAGCTTGAGGATCACAAGTGTGTGTGTTGGTGTGTCCGCGTGCCAACCGATCTGTCATGATGCAGCTCTCTCAGTACAGAGAAGACTTGTTAGTGATTCTCTAGTGAATTTTGTTCTTTAGTTTGAGATGTTTATTGTCCGTTCAGCCCATGGTATTTGTTGATTACTGGAGTTTGTCTCCAGAGTTCATTGAAAATCACGCAAATCCAGGGTTTTCCAAATTTGTGGTTTGTCACCTTATTCTTACGCTTGACTCTTCCGTCAGGGGGTGATCTTTCTGGCACATGTTGTGCAGAAGATTCCTGCAGTGTGTCAATGGTCACTGTTGAGGAGCCTTTTGAGTCTTGCTTGTAGTGCAGTGCTGTAAATCTCCAGCAGGGGCCAACAGTGCTTATGGCTGGAGGTGCACTGTGGAAGATTGCGAGGAAGGACCTCTCCACCCCCTTCCCCGTGTGCCTAACGCAGGAGGAAAACATCTTTCTGCATGTTTATCCACCTACTGTCTCCATGTGAGACGACAGCATCGCTATGACGACAGTGTGAGGTGTGAGGGGAGCGGAGGTGGTGGGGGCGACGGTTTGGCAGCAGCGGGGAGGGGTTGTTCAGGCCGCCCAAGCAGGAATTTTTCCTTTTGTGCGAAGATGTGATGTTTTCCCAGACAAAAGTTGGAACTTCATCACTTCCGAACCCCACAGAGTGAGGGAGAGGGGAGTAAAGAAAAGAACTAATAAAGACAGCGGAAAAGGGACGGGGGGGGCGAGGTGGAGAGCGCTGCTGTTCTGGCTTGTTGCTAGGAGACACAGAATTCATAAAGTGCAAGGCGTGGGATATCCACCTACTTCCCATTGACAAATCTGAGACCTGATCGGCATAGGCGCGTCGGTGGCCCCCGCAAGTCACCACACAGTTGCAGGTGACGGTCATTAAGGCTCAGCTGGAGCGGGTCTCCTTCCGCATCTGTCCCCCTCTGCCACTATTCCTCCTCTCGAGCAGATTTACAGATGACGCCGTCAGTGGGGAAAGACGTTATCAGACAAGTAAAAACAACTGAGTGTTTAGATTGCGAGTGAAATCTAAATTTGTTGTTATGTTTAACATCTGGCCTCAATTCCCCTGTGTTTCAGCAGGTGTGCTTTTGGGCTGGAGGAAGCGTGTGTATGTATTGTGCTATGTCCACAAACTTTCTCTCTCCTCTCTTAAACTCTATGTTCCCAGTTTGGGCAATTGACCAAACGGTTTCCTGTTTTTTTTGCTTTTTGTATGTTCTGATAATGACCTGTCCTTTGGCTGTTTTGTCGATAGAGCCTTGTTAGCATTTGTTGCGGGCTCGCCAGGATTTGTCCTTCAACTATGCCAGGAATTTATACAGCTTTCATTGATTTTTTTTTTTTTTTTTTTTGCTAGCTCATACAGACTGAAAAAAAAAATGAAATACAATTTAAGTAGGTTCCCAAAAGTGAGTGTATCTGAGGGTGGATGGCTAAAAACGAGATGGGGTTAACATCTCTGAGGTGTGATTTTTGCTCTGTAGCTTTTCATAAGGAGCATCAGTGAAGTTCTCTCACATTCCCATTGGCTGTGAGAGCACCAGCCGGGTGATATGGGCAGCCTGCATGCCAAACCAGCAAACAGAGATTGTTGTTGGTCTCCATGGTAACACACTTGGCTTTTGTCAGTTAATAATCTGACAGGGAGGATGGAACCAAGGCTCTTGGTAGGATACATGGCGCTCAAGTTGGCAGGCTTAACCATGGGCAATGGTTTGATTGGAAGCTCCATGCTTCAAGGCACTAAAGTATGCCTCTGTCCTTGCTGTGGTCCAATAGGTGGTTTCAGAGTTGGGTATCATGAATGGGATGAAAGAGGAGAGTAAGGGGGAGAGACATTGTAGGGTGTAGGTGTCAGAGCTAAGATTGCAACCCCCGATAAATTTGGGCCGCTGTGAGGCTCAGCAAGAAAAATAGTAATAAAAATTTTAAAAAATGTAATGAGCTTTAACAGTAGGGGGATTGTGTCTATTCCAAAAGTCTCTTAGGAAAACAAAAGCAAAGCTCCACTCACATTTAAATCCTTTCAAGTCAGCTGATGATTCAAACTAACTCTTGCCACATCGGCAACCCTGCTCTGAATTTCAGCTGAGCGTTGTTTGATGGCGGAAGAATCACAGGTATCATCAGTGCGCTTGTACAGCAGCCACAGATCCGCTAAAGAGCTTCCCGTTGCCTTTGATATTTGCTTGAGTGAGTTACGCTGCTAGAACTGATGGAAATTCAATCCTGGATATTTTTGTGCTTTGGAGGCTGTCAAGGTTCCCTGCAAAGCTGACTCAACCCGTTGCCATGGAGATGCCTCTCTTGACAACGTGACTGTAAAAGAAATGTACGTACACTTCTGGAGCAGTGCGCAGTGATGCCGCTGTGCCTAATTTAGTATCATATGATCTTGGCAGTTTAATGAGGTCCACCCCTGCGGCACAGTGGAACGGAAGTTTTGGGGAATGAAGTTAGAATCCCATGTTTGTACGCTGCATCTTCTACTTCCTCACAAGTCTTGTACAGCCACTTCCTCCCGTTCACTTCTGTCTGTCGAGAAGAGGTTGGCATTGGATTCCGTACTACCTCCTGAACAGTGCTGGTCTCATTGTGCATCTTCCTCTCCATCTGTCTGTCTGCCAAGGACTTGAGCTTCTGAGGGCTCCACGTCCTTGCGCTCTAATGTGAGGGTCTGCAACAGGAAATGCCTACCGATTAGATGTGCCTGGCCCGAGGGGGTGAACCTTGGCTGTGCTCCTGAGGGGGGAGGCAGAAAGGAGGACAGGGGGCGACACTGTGGCCCAAGTGTGGGAATGTTCTCGTTGCGTTGAGCTGCCATGAATGGGGGTCTGTATGGGCCTGGGGTCAGGAATACAGCCCTCCTGGGAGAAATCAGCTGCCCCCCACCCCTTCCAACCGCGTGGTCTGGGGATGAGCCTCTGGGAACAAAGCATTTCCTGTTTGGGAGCACGGGTTCGGAGCAGGATCTGCACGAGGCTAGCTAATTAGAGGCCAGAGGAGTTAGTGTGTTTGTGTGTCGTCTTCCTGTTGGAGAGACACAGCCGACACTGTCCCGTCCCTGAACTCTTTTGCACCAACTGTGAGCGAGTAAGAGGAGTACAAGGTGCGCAAGGCTCCACACCGCAGGAGGAACTGCACAAGGGTGAGTTTTGTTGATCAGGGTTGTTGGGCTGGGCACTGTCTGCTGCTCTGGCTCCTCTCTCTCTCTCCCCCCCACCGTTGGGTGCGTTTTGGATGGGAAGGTGCAGTATGTCCAGCTGCTTCAGCTCAGAGCAGTTCTGGGGCCATTCCGCCGACATGGGAGGACTGTATACGGTGATCTGGGCCAGTGTGTTGGACTGTTGGCTGCATGGAACCCCGGTTCTCAGAAGCACACAGCACACACCACCTAGGTCCACTAGCCTGTTGGAGCAGCGGTGCAGCCTGCCGCTCGCTGTTAGGCCGATGGCCCCCTGTTGCTGTAACATCTCACAGAGAGGCCGGGGGGGGGGGACTGAGAGGACCCATGGAAGCAAGAGGCTGGGACAGAAGTGCAAACACAGGAATGTGGAATGGGCATAGAAGTGAGAGCTGAAGCATGGGTGAGAGAGGGGCAGAGAGGAGCTGGATGACTACAGGCGGAGAGGGCGAGGCAGATTGATGGGACAGATAGAGTGGGGGCCGCTGGGATTGGAGTGGGGCATGGGCTGCTTCCTCTTCCCTCTCACAGGTGCGGGTTCTGTCCCAGTACTGTCGGCGCCACTTTCCGCCTCTTGCTCCAGCCAATAGGGCGATTCCTCAGTGCTTCTCTCGGCAATGGCCGGCAAGTCCGGCACTCAGTCCCTAGTCTTTTAACACTAGCAGAGTGTTGTGTCACCTCCTCTGTCTCATTAACAGCAGTGGAGCAGTGACGTTAACTCTGTCAGAGTCACCTGTCTCCCTCCACATCTGTTGCTGGCAGAAACACGGACTTTACCCTAATCGCTGTGCAGTTAACTCTTGCAGAGAGTTCGCTTTACACTAGCTGAGCATTAATGCAGTCAGTATCTGATTTCTCCAGCTTTATATGGGATTTCTGTGTGTTTTATGTGGCTCTGGGCGGAAGACCTCTTCAAAATATATGAGTGGCGATTGGACCGAACCAGTGATGCTCTTATAGTGGTGACAGAGGGAAGAGGGCGGGGCCTGGAGCTATCTCCAGCAGGCACGTGACCAGCCGCTGTCCCTGTGTTTCCCCGTGTGACCCGACACGATCAGTGCCCGTGTCCATGATGTGCTCTTCCCTCTTTGGTTACTCGCAAAAAAAAAAAAAAAAAATAGTCCTCGCTCCCGGGACTCATTACTTCAAAGTGCTCACATATAACACCATCTTCATTCAACTCTCTCTCCATACCACTCGTAAAAAGTCAAGTGTAGCCTTTAAAAGAGCATGTATATTTTACCAGTCTCAGGAAAAAAGATCCATTTTAGATGGTTCTAATTTTAAGTGCCGTGTTGGTTTTAAAGCTGTAGGTGTCAGATGGCGTCTCTCGTGGTCTAATGACCGCTTGTTTGTTTTCTTCTCGTCTCACTCCACCAGGATACCAAGCGAGTGGCGGAGGTCATCCCTTCTCCATCTCTCGACGTCTTCCTGCCTGAGGACGAGGACAACCCTTTTGAGTTTGTCACCACCGCAGTCACCCGCAAACCCTGCTCACTGGACATTGGCCCCCTATCGGCCTGCTCCCGGAGCGGTGAGTCCAGCGGCCTGCAGTTGCTGTGGAAACAGCCCCGTCCTTTTGCTCCTGCAAGGCACACCTGAAGGGTTGTCGTGGTAACCACCTTAACTGTATCCCATTGAGGATGATGTGGCACAGATGTGGTTGCCACAGTTACTGTCTCAGCTGTTACCTGGAGCTGAGTATGGGTCGGTGAATGTGCACGTGTGTGCGCGCATCTGCAGAGCTCTGAGACTTGTGCATCGGCCACGGTGGTCACCGCCTTTCTTGTTGTTCTTGCAAGATCTTTCACCCATGATGACCTATATGTTGCAGCCTCCTGTGACATGAAATACATTTAATAGCAGAATTTAGGTTACATTCTGTGTCGTGGTATGCAGTACAATAACACGCCCCTCCGGGGGGGTTTCTCACCTTAGGTTAATGAATCCAGTTCATTAACCATCTTCCTCCATGTCCTGTGTGGTTCCTTCACTGTCTCTGCTGATCATCCCTTCCTCCACTGTTGCTTCGAGCGACATGTGGAGTCCTGATTTTCTCTCCCCGAGTGAGTCACAGCACAATGCGCACTTTCGCAGGAGGGGATGGGGGGGATGCTGTGGTTTTCTCCCATGAAATGAAAAGGAGATCCTGAGGACTTGCCATCGCTCTGCATTCCCCATTTTGCCATAAGTTCAGAGCATGCCTGTGCAGCTCTGAGTATGAGGAGGCTGTCGGTTCAGGTGCAAGGTGGTTCACAGTGGTCTGTATGTTGGTGCATAATTGGTGTCCTCTCGTTTCCTGCACTCCTGTGTTGGAGGGAAGTTGTGCGGGTACTTAGGTTGAACTCTTCGCCTCACCTAGCCGATGTTTTTGGCTGCTGTTTCATCCATCACCTCCCCGTCCATGGCCAGACTCACTCCGTGATCACCACGCCGTAGGAGCAATGAGGGACCGTGGCATTTGACGCCTTCTCACTGCCACTTGGTGGTGAGGGGCACAGGGCAGGTACTCGGACACGCAAACACGCACGTGAATAAGCATCTACGCACACTTGCACATATACACACAGACATACCTGTACACTTGTAAATAAGTATAAACACAGATATACACGCATTTCTTCTGCTTAATCCTCCTTGTTGAAGCCAGATTCCGTGAGTCATAAGAAAGGTATTATACCCACATTCCAGCCATTACGTGGGATGGTCAATGACAAGTTGTTCGGTACAGACCTCGTTCTGATGCATTTTGCGCAGTAGCACAGCAAGACAGCGTAGCCACAGTGCTCAGCAGTGGCTCCGCAACATTACACGGTGTATGTCACCATCAGCTGCACATGGCTCTTACATACCAGCTTGGGAGAAAAGCGTCAGCTAAATGAATAAATGTAAATATTGTGCCACGTCAAAGGAATGGAAATGCCGCACAGGTCCCCCCCACTGCTTGGGAAGAGCCCACACTCCCATCTTGCTTTGAGCAACAGAAGAAGCAATGGCTGTCTGAATAGGGTTAACGGTCTTGATTAAAAAGATATATAATAGCGTTAATGTCGTTATTATGAGCGTCACGCTCTATTGAGTACAAACATTAGTGAGGCACTTCATCTGAAGTAAGCCGAAATTACTCCAGATTCCCCCTAACTTTACCTCCTGCTAGGAGGAGCATTCTGATTTCAACCGAAAGCCTTGGTTCCCTACAGAAAGCGAAACGACATGCTGTTAAAGAAAAAAACGTCTCCAGCAGTGGAAACAGACGGCAGAAAGAAGCCATAAGAGCAGTCGTCACTCCGTTTTATTCCTAATTAGCTGCAGGATGAAGTAATGCCTCTATTGTAGCTCCTAAATGCCTTGAGTATCTTCAGTAAATATGTTGCTTTTCCAGTGGGATGAAAGGGTCATTTTATGAACTCTGAATATGGTTGTTCTGTTTGGCACAGCACTAATGATAACAAATGGTAGGAGGAAGTATGATCTCAGCAAGGCATATACTCATACTGCCCTTTGGTGGAAGTCAGCTCTGTGTGCACTACAGGGGAGCAGTGCTAATGATGAATATTGATCAGTGATTGATTAACCAATATTACAACAATTTGATCAAGGGTAAGAGTACAGTGCTGTTTTGGGAAAGAGTCGAAGATGAGTACGCAACAAGTGCACTAAAGAGTACTGAAATACCCTGTGGGTGCTCTGCAGAGAAAAACTTTGATCTTTCTGTCTCAGATGTCCGTTTTTGAAGGTGTGAGATGTAGCCAAGGAAAACATTCACAGCAGGACGAGCCTGGACTCTCATTTTCATCATATCAGTCTAGATCAATGCTTAGTCAGCTTCTGAGTGTTTTGCTAACTTGGGAACCTATCCACCTTACCAGAATGATCACTGATACCCAGAACCCACCTCAGCAACATGGATGTAATATGTACAATATGCATGCAGCACGGTCACGTTTCTTCTCCAAGTAAGGTTTTGCTGTAGTTCCCTTTCCTTCAGTGTGTAATTAAACAAATCAGGGGTCCTGTACTTCTATAATGGATATCCAGGTAGTTGTAATACATTTAAATCAGAGTGCACCCGCTATTAGGCCTACACTCCAATGACTATAAACACTGTTTTACATTTAAGCTGTATCATGATGGAACTGAAGTTATAGTAGATTCCCTGCAAGTTCACCCCCTGTGCAGAGGGGCCTTCCAGTCAGAGCCAGATGGCTTGCTTTCATCCAGCATGTGAAAGGCTGAGGAGTTGGAAGTGTGTTCCTGCTGCTCATCAACGGTATTCTACAACAAGCTCTCTCAAAAGTCAGTGATTGTCACTAATCAGCATGAACTGACCTTAACTGGTGAGTTTGAAATGTGAGATGACCCCCCCCCCCACCTTGCCCTGGGGGGTTGTGTTAATAATCAGTTGAAAACACAGCGACACTGGACAGGAGTCCCAAGGCAGGGTCAACTGCTCTGTTACACTCACAGCAGGGGCACTTTTCATTATGCTCCAGTGTGGCTGAGGTTAGGACGAGTGCAGATAGAGCAGAACAGCGACTCAGTGTTATTAAATTCTCTCCCCAGGAGGAGGGCGCTCTCTGGGTTTGCCCCTTGTCAGATCCCGCATCACATCCTCACATCTGACTCTTATCTCCTCAGAGAAACAGTGGGCTTAAGAACTGCTCTGTGTGTTTCAACATGCTCACACACATACATGCACAATTAAAAAGTCCCACGCTCTCTTTTAAACCTCCTGTGAACTCAGTTAATGTCAATCTTGTTTTTGTTCCTCACTCTGAAGAAAAACCTGCAGTACTTTCTATTAGAGGCATTAGAGTTAGTTGTCTATGCTCATGTCTCTTAGTAGGTGCTTGTATGTATGCATGCATATATGTGGGTGTCTGTGCATGCTTTGGCTGAATCTATTGCCTTCTAATCAAAGGGCACGGCTTCAAATGCCTCCTCCCATTGCAATTCTCTTGAGGTACTTACCCTAAATTGCCTATTTGTGTGTGTGTGTGTGTGTGTGTGTGTGTGTGCGTGTGTGTGCGTGCGTGCATGTGTGTATTGCATTGCCCTACAGTATAAATGGGTGAATGATTTCATGGGCTTTAGTATAGGGTATCTAACATTGTTTGTTACCTCAGACAGACGTGTTAAACTAGTTAATAATCATTGTGTGTCCCTTTTGAAAAAAATCATCTGCTAATCATTTACACTTACTTAGCAGATGCTTTTCTCCAAAGCAGCTTCCAGTGAACTCTTTGTAGCGTTATGAGCCCACACACCTTATTCATCACAGTGACTTACACTGCTAGATGCACTACTTACACTGGGTCACTCATCCATACATCAGTGGAACACACTCTCTCTGCCACTCACACGCTATGGGGGAACCTGAACAGCATGTCTTTGGGAGGAAACCAGAGCACGCACCACATGCAGACACAGGGAGAACATGCAAACTCCACACAGCCTGAGCAGGGATTCAACCCACGTCCTCTCGCACCACCCAGGCGCTGTGAGACAGCAGCGCTACTCACTGTGTCACTGTGCCGCCCATAATCAAATAAAGGTAAATACAGCATATACTGTACATTAGTGTGTTGGATCTGTTTGGCACCATTTTGTTCCTGCATATAGGAGGCGAAGGGATTTGGTCAGATTTCAGGTCTCAGGGGAAGGTCCCATTGCACCTAGACTCTACGACTGTGTCTACAGCAACTGTAATCCACTATTAGTTGACCCCGTGACTGTGTGTGTCAGCATTCACCAGTTGCACTTAGACACCAGTGGGACACGATGAGTTGGCAGGGCAAGTACAGCATTTCCCTAGTGCTTCCACAGCGTTCCATCAAACATCCCTCTTCCAGGATCCTGTGCGCAGCCCGCTGTGCCCACTGTGCCCGGCCCCCACCTGCCTCACTCTCCACTCAAACACAAGGTGTGGGCTGGAGAGAAAGCCGTAGAGAAAGACCTCCTCCCACAGCGTGGCTTCACAGAGAAGAATGCTCACACAAAACGCATCTGACGCCAGCATCCATCAAGTCCCCCCCACCGACAGGCCTTGTTTAATCAAGTGTAAACGCTGTGTTTCTCTGTGCGCTGTCAGACTAACGGTGTGTATGACTGTGCAGGTTTCCAGAAACTTCTCTGCAGGGCTGTCGAACGCTGGATGTGTCACTCATCGTGACCGAAGATCCAGAACCCCACCCAGAGTGCAGAAAGGGCCAGAGCCTCTTCTGTCTGTTTCGGCAAAGTAGAACAGTTGTCTTTTTCGTGCCACCGTCGTATGAGACACAGAAGAAAGAGCAGCCACAAAGTGACAGAGACGCCGTGGGCCTTTAGTTGTGTTGGTTAATTAATCGTCACACTCTTCAGTGATTTCCCTTGAGTTGCATTGGTTTCAATTAAACATTCTGTATTCATTGTCTGTGCCTCGAGGTAGGACACATGCTGATATGCACCCGGGTGTGTGTGCTTGTTTCACCTGTTACTGTTCGTAGGCTGAGGAACAAGTTCAGGGAGACAAAGACCAAGTGAGGTTAGCATGCAAAAAAAAAAAAAAAAAAAAAAAAGGGTCCAAGCAGCTCCTTTGCAATGGCATCTCACTCAAGAATTCATCAAAGGAATGGTATGCAAATGGGATGCAAATAAAGTGCAAACCAGTTGGAGCTTAAATGAAGGATAAATTGAACAGGAGTTCCTAGCACATGTAGATCACATTCGCACCTCAACACCGCTGTCTTTTTGTCACCTGTGCATCTGCTATGTCACATTTCAGTGTCACCCACTTGACCAGCCACTTGAACTGATTGGACGATGACTTCTCTTACGTCCTTCCGTTTGACAAGCAGAGTGATTGATGAGTGAAGACCTGTAATGTTTCTCTCTTTTTGGTAGAGTACAGTGGGGCTTGATTGATGAGGAGTGCTTTACTCCCTAATAGGGTTTATAAATTAGATTCTGTCCACCTCCACGCTCCTCTTTCCCACCCATTCTCCCTCCCTTCAGTAATGAATCACTCGCTTTGAGAAGTGATTCTCCGATGTCTCTTCGCAGGCGGACGCACCTACGCCTGTCCGACACTGTCTCTGTGCAGCTGCAACACCTGTTTCACAGCAGCTCACGGCCTCTGTGTGTGTGTGTGTGTGTGTGTGTGTGTGTGTGTGTGTGTGTGTGTGTGTACACAGCTCCAGAACAGCATCAAAGCGAACATACATACTTTGCTGCTGTTTTTTGTGGACACGCATATATGTGCACTCAGTGAAGAAGGGTGACTCACAAGAATGAGATACTTACCTGTTACCTGCTTTGTTGCCATAGTGATGTGTGATAGTGGCAGCAATGAAATAGAAGCATGTTCGCAGTTGTGTGCGTTCCTGTACGTATGCATGCATGCGTGTGTGTAGAAATGACTATATCTGTCTGTCTGTTTCTCTCACTCACACACATCTGCAAATCAGACAGCAGAGAAGTTTATGACATGGAGGTGGGGGGTTTTGAGAAGTTTGAACCCCAATGAGGTTTCAGTCATCGCTGATCCATTAGTGGTCAGTTTACTCCTTCCATAAGTGGCTGGAGGTCTGTCACATTTGTTGGAAGGCCAGTTCCTGCCAGTCGTCATAAAGGGCAGTTAATCCGACAGCAAATATAAAATGGAAGGTTATGGAAATAAACTGAGCATTTAAATCTGTACAGGAAAGAATGTGGTTAGGTTCAGGGTTGATGTAGCGAGACCCATATTGTCTGTGTGTTCTTCGGACTTGGCCAATGGGTAGTGTAGTGGTTAAAGACCTCTGCCTTCGTCTGAAGCGGTTCCTCCCTTTAGTAAACCTCTGACTGTAGTAATGGACAAAGTGTAAAGATTCCAACATGTGTAAGTGGCTTTGGGTAAGTGTCTGCAGAACTGTAAAATTCTATTAATTATGACACAATAACTATGACGTTCCACTTCAACTCACTGAAACCTGCTCGTCACTCTGTCATTCCGAACAGTTTCAGACAACTCCCCCCATGTGACCATCGCGGAACCTGATCTGTGTAACCATGGGAACAGCTCTGCAGGGCCAACTCCAGACTGCTCACCCCCCTCTCCTGACACAGCGTTAAAGAACATTGAGAAAGTGATCCGCCCACAGGTGAGTCAGTACACACACACACACACGCACACACGTGTGCACATCAAAGACCAGCGGGAGACATGCACCCAACTCACTCATGGTAGTAACACCACATATATGAATATATTTGTATAAATACAACAGCACCATACACACAAAGAGATGGTCCAGATTTAGTATATGACCCATAAGACAATTATACACAAGCACGTTTCACACATTTCCAGGTTTCCTAGAAGCTTTATTACCTCTGTTTTCGTAGGCCCAGAATGTGGGTGCTGCATTGTAAAACATGTTTCCTTGCCGAGGTCAGTGCCACTGTCTTTTTGACGTGTGTAATTGTCTCAGGTGTATTGGGACTCCAGTTCTTCCACCTTGTACATTCCTGCTCCCTTTCTGTCAGTCTGACCTGCTGAAGCTATATTAACCATCTTCTCCAAGACACTGTGGAGTACTGGCAATGGCAGGAACCGTGGAAAGAGGTTTCCTGCCACACTGGACTGGTTCTTATGGAAGCCACCTCCCTGGATAAGACATACAGGTGGAGTCTTGATGACAGATCTGTACATGGGGAATAATGGACCCACATGCAACATCTTCAAACCCTACGCTCTGAGAAAACTGAACAAGCTGTGTTGAGATTTAAATCAGCAGTGGTTGGCTTCAGACTGACCCTGCTGCCGTTTCAGTGATTTGGGCTCCTGTGTCTTGGGAGGTTGACCACCTCTCACTGAGGTACATGGCAGAGCCATCAAGTTACATTATAGCCTGAGAATACCCAGCACTCCAGAGTTTCCTGCTCAGGGAATGAGCTGTGGTACTTTGAGGGATGCAACTCTTGAAGCTATGAATGGATTTCTCTGCACACCCAAACAGCAGTGTGTGGTGTCAGAGTAATATGCTTTGCCAGGGAACTGTTTAGGGGTTTAGAAGAGTTTTTCTGTAGTGCTTATCTGTCAATCAAACCATTCCCACAATTCCATCCCTAAAAACAGTGCTGTTACATGGTGCGACTGAACTGTCCATAATTTCTATAGTGGATTTATGCAATATATCATTGGGCCATATACGCTGCTTTTATTACAGCGTGTTAAAATGTTGTCCCTTCCACAGCAGGGTTCCTTTAAAGACCACTTTTTAAATTAGCTGGTTGACAAATGAAGCACTTCTGTATAAATGATGAGGAAATTATCCTTTAATGAGCGGCCGCCAAAGCCAGGTCTGGGGTCGGCAAGTTCCCTTGGGCCACGATCGCCGTTACACTTCCGTTTGGAAGATGGATCGACAAGCACAGACTACAGCTGCCTTTGACAAGCAGCAGGATCTGCTGAGAATAACACCCTATGAATATTATATTCATATAAATACATAGTTAAGCATGATGGGGAGGTGATTAATGTGCAGGCCTTAGGAAAATGTGCAAAGTGTGATATTTTCTTTATTTTTTTTAAATACACATGCCATACATACAAAATACATTTAATGGAATGATGGACTTGCCAGACCAGAAAACTGCTAGGGGAGCTGGTGGGAAGACAAGATTTCTGCAATATAAGTGGATTTGTGAGATTTCTTTTTGAATAAAATGTAGCAGAGAACAAAGGGGCAGTTTGAGGAAAAGATTAACCTCAAAATGTGGAAAGCACACAGTGTTCCGCTTTACAGTGTGTTAACTCCGTATCTCATTTGGACACTTTCAGTAGTGAGCGAGGCAGAAAAATAACTGCTCTGAATGTGCCTTGTATCACAGTTACAGAAATGTGTGTGTATCAGTGTGTAAAGACACTTCTTTCTGGACAACATTTGACTGACGGGGACGTTATTACACTTTTGCAGGTTTATACGACTGCCAACCAGTTGGATGTGGTCTCATTAATGGTCACATCCCAGGTGAGCTTGGATCACATACACAGGATCAGTGGATAACAAGCTCTTTCAGAACATAGATCACGTTCTGTCTACGATTCGTTGATTAGCAAACTTGGGTGCTTTCTTGGGGGAAGAGGAAATTGTTGCTCTCATTTTTGGTATATGTGACTAGAAATAACTAGAAATAAAATTTTTATTGTCTGAACCGCTTGTCCCATACGGGGCCACGGGGAGCCGGAGCCTAACCCGGCAACACGGGCGTAAGGCTGGAGGGGGAGGGGACACACCCAGGACAGGATGCCAGTCCGTCGTAAAGCATCCCAAGCAGGACTCGAACCCCAGACCCACCGGAGAGCAGGACCCGGTCCAACCCACTGTGCCCCCTTGAAAATTTTTCTTTTAGTCTTTTTTTAAGAACTCATTCTTTCCTCATCCCTTCTTGCCAGGGAGGTTGAGGTGATGCTGGTTGTGCATACGGAGGCAAACAACTACTGATTTATTTGGACAATCTACTTTCTGCTTTGAGTGTGACGGCCGTGGTTCCTCTGGACGATGGGGATATAGAGTTGCAATACACCATTTTTGAGTTTATCTAGGAGCTTCTGAATTCCAGCAATGTTCCACATCATCGCTTTCACAACCCTGTCCTGCAAATTTTTGGCCCAGGTGCTGAACTACTGTTGCTGTGTTTGGTTGAAGTGACACAGCTGGTATAGATTGGAGAGGAGCAGGATTTATGACCATCTCTGTAGCTGTTAACAGTCCTGACTGGCCAGAGTCCATATTGTAGCTGCCAGCCCCCCCACCCCCCCCCCACCCCACTGCACTGTAATTGAAACCACCATGTTCCATCATGCTTGAAGGAAGTCAATAATTCCCAGCTGTTTGTACCTGGAGACTGTGATATTGAGGCTGTAACAGGTAGGCCATGGGACAAAAGAAGTTATTCCTTGTCTGTTACCTGTGCATGCCTCAGTTTCCTTTCCTCTACCTGGGTGCCTATAGTTATGCCTTTTTATCTTGAATTTCTATATGACAGGACAGGTGGGCAGGAGCACTGCACAGTGCCACTGTTGATGCATTTAGATGTAATGTTAATTACATGATGTTCAAGTTAGTATTTCCCTCCCATTTTTGTTGTGTGTTGTATGTTGCAGAGGTGAAGTAGGGCATGGTGGGGGAAAAGCTGTTCTTCTCCTAAAGAGGCAAATTTGTGTCTTTTTTTTTTTTTTTTTTTTTTCGCTCAAAGTATAACGCTTGCACAGAGCTCCTCTGTGATGACTCTTGAGTAAAACAGCTCTCTGACAGAATAAATTGCTACAAGGCGCTGAAAGACATTTCCCCAAATGTACAGGGAGAAGGTGCAGTTGTTTGTCGTTGCTGGAAAAGAGGATATAAAAATGGAATCTCTGCCTTTTTGGATTTCTAAATCTGTGTGTGTTTTTGTGTATTTATGTTTGTGTTAATCCTTCTGAATATGTATGCTGTGTTTGTGTGTGTCCAATTCAGAGGCAAAGCACTGAGGATAAGCTGTAAGAGGTAGAGCTTTGTGTCTGTTCCATTCAGAGAGTGTTTTGCTCGGTGTGTGTGTGTTTTTGTATGTGAGTATCTGCGTCTCTTCTTGTTCCACTCGGAGAAAGTGTGTGCGCGTGCGCGAGAGACAGATCTGTAAGCCATTGAGATGGAGCTCTTACTGTTACCCTGGTGATAACACAGTAATTGTATGTCACACCATGCTGCACTAAACTACAATAAGGGGGGACAAGCTATAACTCTTTGTCCTTGCAGAGAGGCAACGTTTGGCCTTACACAGGATCAGGTTCATCATTTAGATTACAGTTGTTAAGACAAGGTTTTGGCAAACAGGTGATCTTTATTTAGCAGGCGAAGGGCAAAATGGAAGTCCTCTGGTCCCATGGTGTACAGATGGAAACAGGCGTGCAAACATAATACTGAAATCCTTATTTAAAATATTCAACTTCATTGTTGTTCTCTCTCTCACAGAGTCACTTTTCTCTCACAACTTCAGTGTTCTGACTCTGCTTCATCGTCCACCTTGTAGCTCACCAGCGACTTCCCCAGCTTTAGAATCTACTCTTCTCCATTTCTTGGCTTCCCCTTGTCTCTCCATCACCCCCTCAGATTAAGTATCCACAATTCAGCCTCCCCATCTGTCACTAAATACCTTCAGCTTCAATATCCTCCATTCATATATCTCAACATTAACCTCTCAGCTTCATCATCCATCCTTCTCCTTTCCTCATCTATAAATAGGCACCTCCCAGCTTCAACATTCACCATTAAGTTTCCCTGTCTCTCAACATAACCCTTAGCTTCTATAATGTTCAGCTTCATGCTTCTTTTGAGCAGCTTCCCCACCCCCCCAAGTTTCTGGTTGTCCCATAAGCTTCAGAAACTACCCTCACTCAGCTGACTTTCAAAATAACCCCCTCCTCTCATGCAGTTGCGATTGTCGTTCGGCATCCTGACGCTCCTCCAGATCCGATTTGTTCAGCCGCAGATCGCTGCCCCCCTAATGATGTGTGCTGCCAGCCCGTGTGAATGATGTCACCGCCTCTCCTGTCATTCCACCACATATTCTGATGTTCGCAGCTTCCTCTATGCACTGCTGCTTCTTAGTGGGAGGAACACTGTGTATGTTGTTGTTTCAGCCTCGCGCTGTGTGGGCCCTGCTTTGTGTGCTGGGTTACCACGGCAACTGGATTTGAAATTAAGTGAACTAAAGTATGTCATGGAGGGAAGGTCACCATGAGCCTGGTTTCTTGAATCTGCTTGGATAGAGGCAACCCCTTAAAGAGAAATGAAAAGCCAGGGTCAGAAACATTAACACAGGCTTGAGTTTGCATCCAGATCCTCATAGGTGATAGCTCACAATTTTTCAAAAAAAGACTTGCTCTATTGGGGCTAATTAGAACAATTGTGATCCATAGAATTAGCACCCACGTCCTTACGCCGATCCTTGACATCACAGCTCTTTTGCATTCCTTACACAACTCTTTCACATTGTGCTTAATTAATCAGCTCATCATTAGCACACTCACGCGTAAACTGTGTATTATTTTTGCACATTATGCAGATTTTAATCCTAATGAGGTGTAAATTGGTGTGAGAACCTGGGACCAGGTCTCCATCGAGCGAGACTGCCAGGTGATCTGTGGGGATGGGGGGGGTTGGTGCATTTTTGTATGAGACCCTAATGTCGACTGCATTGCTTCTCCTAGTCACACTTCATCTACCGTGAAAGGTGAGTTAACTAGCATGCTGACCTCATTATTACTGTGATTACTGTGCTGGTCTGCAGCAGTTTTGATTGTTTGAAAGGTGTGCAAGTACAGACTATGCCGACCGGATACTTCCAGTTGCTGAAAGTCTGGAGCCCATGTCAGCTGGTGTTAAGTTTATGCACATCTGGGAAGGAGGGTGGTGTTTGGGCATGCTGAACTATCTCAATTGACATGCCAGCTCGTGAGCACTGCGACATCTGTTTGTGATCTTGCCTTTGTGACCCAGATCTCGTAACGCAGGCCTATCCCTTTGTCTGCATTGTGCTATTGGCTACGGATGCAGATGGAATCAAGCATATTTAAACCATTCTTTTCACAAGAGAATAGGTGCATGAGAGAATGTCTTCATTTGCTGTAGGAGTTCTCTTAACCTCTAGTAGGACCTAGTTAAACTATCACAGCTGTCAAGTCAGCAGTTAGCACCTAGTAAGCTTAGAATTGCTGTAAAACTAATCTTTGGGACCTGGTTAGGCTAGCTGTAAAATTTATTTTTAAAATAGCTTAGCATTGCTGTAAGGCTCACTTTTTGGATCTTGTCAGCATAGCATTGCTGTACAAACATTTTCATGTTAACTTAGCATTTCTCTAATGTTCACCTTTGGGATCTAGTTAGCATTGAGTTGCCCTAAAGCTAGTCTTTATGTTAGCTTTGCATTGCACTCAAGCTCACCTTTATGATCAGATTAACATAGCATTGCTGTAAAGCTGATATTTGTTAGTATTGCGGTAAAGCCCAGCTTTAGGATCTGGTTAGCATAACATTGTTGTAAAACCAACCCTTATATTAACCAAGAGCGTTTTTTGCTGCCACAAATTTGAAAGTGAGTTTAGGCTTATTTGTATCGCTTTTTTCACCAAATCATATGCACAGTGTTCTTTATGAACTCAGTTGTATTATTTAAATGAGATTAAGGCTGAAATTTTTAATAACACTTTTTTCCAGTAATATCTCATTTTCATTTCTCATACATTATTCCCCATCATTACGTCTTCAGACACCAGAGATGGTGTGTTAATCAGAAGAATCCAAGGTGTACTTCCCTGTCAACTGAACCTACTGTGATGTCTGATGGTACATAAATAGACACATCGATACACTTGAAAACACAATTAGATACACAAACCATGTGTTTGAGTTTAGATATGTAGGTGTATGCATGATTTAAAACTCCTTTTGAAATAACACTTAGCAGGGTAAATATTCACTTTTTTGTTTTTCATGTAATCTTTGCCTAGGGGGACGCGGTGGCGCAGTGGGTTGGACCGGGTCCTGCTCTCCGGTGGGTCTGGGGTTCAAGTCCCGCTTGGGGTGCCTTGCGACAGACTGGCGTCCTGTCCTGGGTGTGTCCCCTCCCCCTCTGGCCTTACGCCCTGTGTTACCGGGTAGGCTCCGGCTCCCCGCGACCCTATATGGGACAAGCGGTTCAGAAAGTGTGTGTGTGTGTGTGTAACCTTTGCTTGTATGTGTGACTGTTTGTGTTTACAGTGTTTTTTTTTTTTTTTCTTTCATAAACTGTCCAAAACACTAAGAGGAAGACTGCCCTGGGAAGGAAAAGAGTCTCATTCCTTCTGGTCGGCAGGCTTTAAACTGCTCTTGTTTCTGGAGGCCCCACCTTCTCCACCTCAATGAATTGTTGTCCCTGAGGCCCAGATGGCATTCTGCTCCACTATGCCACCCCATGTCTCTTATTTTGTCACCTGGCATCTCAAAGAACCGGGGAGGGAAGACTGCAAAAGCCATAAATTGACACCGTGAATTGAGCATTTTCCCAGAGCCTCCTTCTCAGAACCATTATATAGCTTTATTTATATCCTGGGCTCCATAATTGATGTACGTTTTTCATTAGGCACTGTTAGGGGGGAACTTAATGAGTCCTGTCTCAGTCTTTGTTTTGACGGTGGTCTGTGGAGAGTGGAATATTTGCAGTCTGAGCTGCAAATGCTAGCAGGCCTGAAACTGGAATTGGTGGGCAATCGACACAACGTGACATCTCAGAGCCCCACAGTGTCAAAGAGAGGGATGTTACGCAATGTCACACAGTGCCCCATGTTTCATCTTCTTTGCATGAGTATCTACATCACTTGGTAGCACCACCCCCTGGCTTGGGTGGAACTACTGTTATGCCCCCCATGGCTGTGCAACAGGAAACACCTGCTTCGAATTAGCAAGCACAAGCTTAAAAAGGGGCTGTGGAACACAGCCCGATGCGGAACCTTGTTCAGCCTTATTGATCACTTGCACTCCTCGCCTTGCTCCTCGATCCTCATTCCTCGCTCTGCTCCTCGTCTCCGACTCACTGGTTTGCCCGATCACTCGCCTGTTTCTTGGATTACGGTTCTTGAATTTGCCCCTTTGGATTCTGTTTGTACATCGGTGACCCTTTGCCTGTTCCCTGACAATGTCTACCGAACCGCCCCTTGACCAAGCTGCCCCGCACTTGGGTCCGACGCAACCGCGCGGGGGGAATAGCATAACAACTATAATGGAGGAATTCCTTGTGTCCCACCTGAACATTCTTGTAAGTCTCCATCTTCTCAAACTTCTGTCAGCATAAAATCTAAAAAACCAATGTTGCTTCAAACACAAGAAGAACGGCTTTTTACCATCATTGGCACTTTGGGAATTTCTCCCAAGTTGAAAAGGGAAGAAGCATATGAAAAGTTTTGACAGACATTATCTGGCTGCTGCAAGGGCTGCAGCCTCTCAGATGGACGTTTACACCTTTGATCCCAGGAGCAACCCTGGGTCCACAAAGCAAATTTGAGCTCAGTATTGAAAGAGAAAGTCGGTGTCCAATCTTGAGTTGGAACACAAGCACATCTACTATACTCACCCACTGTGTCTATGGGTGGTTCAGGCAGTGCTGTGTCCATATGATGACATCAGCAAAACTTCTCTTGAAGTGATGCTGCTGTCACTTTAGCGCTGTGCAGCTGCAATGCAGCCATTTTATTGCGCAGACGAGAAGCTGCCATCCATCAGTCTCCATATGCTGGGCAGACGAGATGATGATGCGGTCCAGGCGCCGGTTCAGGCTAATTAGTGTGACACCTGTAGACTGGTGATGCAACAGGAAGTTAAAAGGGCTCTTATGTAAGTGCTGGCTGCTGTTATGCAAGCGACTCTCTTTGCATGTGGCTCTGCAGTTTCACATGTCTGCCGGACAGAAGGGGTTCTGTGGTACGACCGATGTAGATGTTATGGTGGAGCATGGGGATGGATTGTTGGGGGTTTTCCCTTCCTCATAATGATATGGCGCATTTGCTTTAGGGTGCTCCCCACATCGTGACTGGTACAATAACTACAGTGATCTTCATAATGGTATGTAATCATGATTATAGTGTTTCCCTCCTAGTCACTAACAGAGCTCTGTCCTACCTTCCTCCCCTCAGCCGAAGCAGCGCACATCGCTGTCTTCTGTCTTGGAGGTTCAGCGACCCAACCACAGCTACGACCCCTCAGAAGTCAGCTCATCCCTGGGCTACGCCAGCTTCAGCGCCAGTCCACCGCTCAGCCCTGCCCTCAGCCCCGCCCCTGGCTCTGCATTCAGCCCGGCCAACTACTCCATTGGCTCTGCAGAGGACTGTGGCCTGGCAGGTAGGCCTCGTGCTTCTCCTTTCCACTCATACCTGTTCTCTTCTCGTTTTCCTCCTCCACTTACTTTTATGGAACTGCTCTTTGAGACAGTAGTGCAAAGCAACACAGATGCAGTCACCCTGTGAGTTTGTCTTGGTTGCTTCTGTCAGTCTTCAGGAAGCAGACGCTGTTATCCAGTGACTTTGCTTATGCCAGCTTTACTTGTCTCCAGGTAGCAGGGGGTGCCTGTACTGGAGCGTGCTATGGATGTTAATATTAATCCATTGCTTTTCAACCCTCACTGTTTTCAAGAAGGAGCTGTTGTGGGTGAGCTGTCTTAAGCAGCAGCACCTCCATCCAGAAGGCATGGGACACGTGAGATCACCCTTATCTCCGAGAAACCACTGTAGAAAGAATTGGCACCGTAGCAGAACCCAGAAAAAAAGTTCCCCAATTTCGTTCACAATTCACACACCTTCACAGTTTAATATTTGTGGAAAACCAGCAATAAACTGCCCGAACCAATGTAGCACTTCAAAGCAGCTGTTTTATTACCAGTCAAAGGCAACAGAACCCCACATCACCGATAACAGGGTTGCTCTGTGAATGGCTCTGTTGCACAAATGAGAAATACTGCAGGAGGAATCTTACTCAGGAAGGCCACTAGAAAAGCAGTCTTGTGTTTATGAGTTGCTTCATTGCTGTGATTCCAGAGGGTATTATCATTCCTTCTGTGAACCATGTCAAAAGAGACTGCAGTGACATCACTTCCTGTTGTAACATTTGACCACCTGCTTTGAGACCTCCGAGTGTTGTGTCAAGTTCTGATGTAGATGGCTCCTAAATAAAACACCCACCCTCTTGCCCTTTGAATGACTGTGGTGACAAATGTTGAACCATTTGGTTGCCAGGATGGACCTTCTCCTACAATAGTGATGTACCATATTTTCTCTTTGTCGCTTCCTGCATCCAGTGGGTGGGCAAGTGGCCACATGAGTGAGAGTTTTTCTTGTTGAATTTTCTTCCCCAAGATTGTTAGTTTGTTGCCTTTCTCCCATTTTCCAGTCTGCCACAAGGGCTCAGGGCTGTGACTGCTGATGTCGCACAGAGCAGACTGGAGAAAGTCTTCCTACATTTAACAAACGGTTCTTGTCCAACTCCTTTAATCCCAATGGCTATAGTCCAAAGTTGAACCGGTCCAAACACAACCCCTTTAATCCATCTGTCCACACTTTAACAACCAAAACACACCATCTCTAATTCAACTGTCCACACTTTAACAAGCAAACACACCCCCTTTATTCAACTGTCCAGAGCTCAAACACACTTTCTTCAATCCAATTGTCTACACTTTAATAGCCAAGACACACTTCACTTAATATGACATACACACTGAACTGCTCAAAAGACATGCCATTTAATCCGTGTATGTTTTAACAGCCAGAACACATGCCTTGTGATTGGACTGTCTACACTGAACTACCCAGAACACATGTGCTTTAATCCAGCTGTGCACAATGTAGCAACAGAACACATCCCGTTAATCGTGCAATCTTCTGTGAACTATCTAGATCGCATCCCTTTTAATCCTATTATCTACAACAAACCCGCCAAAACATATTTTATTTTATCCAGATGTCTACAGCAAGCCAGCCAAAACACATCCTCTTTAATCCACAATACTACAGCTAACAAGGAATCTACATTCTTTTTGTAGATATATTTCTTATAATGAGCTGCATAAAGTGCAATGTCTTTAATGTGGCTTCAGTAGAAGAACTCTTATGAGTGTTCTACCAGTCATTGGTGTGACCCTGTTGCAGGACTGTCCTACACTGGTACTCTGTACTGGGTGACTTATAAGAACATCCAAAGATAGGACTGTTGTGTTGGCTGTGGCAGTCAGGTCAAACCCCAGTAGCTGTGAGTTGTGAGGCTGAAGGTGATGGATGGATGGATGGATGGATGGGAGATATGAGGATAGCTGTACAATCCTCAACATACTCAAGGTTCTCTTTTCTTACAAATTCAGCCTCGTTTTAGTGGTTTAAACCTCATTCTTCTAGGGTCAAACGTGTTCACAGGTGGTCCCAGTTCTCGGAAGAAATCTTCTGCAAATAAACATGAGGCAGAACGTGGTCTTTGTAAGTTCTGTGAGGTATTTATTTTGTTTTTGTCTGTGACTGTTTTAGTTCTGCCTTTGATTTACAGTAGCATGTGTTTGCCATCGTGGTTTTACATTTGAATCAGCAGTGCTTTGAGCACTAGTTTCCCAACAGATGGGGTCATTGGTTTTTATTCCCAGTGGTGGCAATTTGCCTCAGTCACCTCAGTAAACAACTGAAATGTATGACTGTGGAGCTTTTAAGGAGCAGAATGCCTAAGGTGATATGAGAGCGCCAGCTAGGTGGATCAATAAGTATTTATTAAACTCTTTTACACGCACAATTTCCCACCAAGTTACCGGGTCTTGTCTCTCTAATGTACCTGCAGTACCAATTGATTAAGGACTTCCTCTGGTGGAACCCTCAGCTCAGATGCTAGGAACAGATCATGGCTTGCTGTCATACTTTCATTCTTCTTTTACCATTTATTGTTGCATTTCTATTCACTTATACTGTAAGTTTCATGAAGTCATTGTACTGTTGCCATGGTAACCTTGAGTACTTGAGAAGCTCATTTTTATGTCTGAGATGGTCTTTGTACATGGGTAAATCAAGCACTATGATTTCACTGGTGGGGGGTGGGGGAGAGAAGCACGGGCTTCCGCTGAACCATAAAAGGCGTCTTTGCTTCCTGTTTCCCTTCACCTCATTCCTGGGAGCATCGCAGAAACAGCGCAGGTCCATTATGTGTTCAACGTTGTGTCTCCTGCCAACCAAAGACCTGCATCGCTCGCTACCTACGTAGGTAGAGCGGCAGACCCACAACAGCGCTGCTGCCTGTGCCGTCTGTGACGTTCTCCCACAGCAGCTATGCTGTGTGACGTGCACACAGGTTATGGAGCTCACCTGAGTTTAGTGTGCAGTGGCTCTGGGCACTCAGGAAAGGGGGGTGGTATTTGAGCGTGGCTTTCTCTCCATAAAACAGCAGTGGGTGTAAGGAGGTGGGAATGGGGAGTGGGGGGGGGGGGGCAGCGGCGGAGCTGCCTCAGAGCGGAGGACACACTCTTGGGATTTTTTATTAAACTGGGTGAATGTTTTGAAGGCTTTCTGGAGTAAAGTTTTGGTCCCAGTTGCTCAGAGATATAAGAGAGTATTTTGTGCAGATTCAGCAGATAGAGACTCTGTATCGGCCTGCGTTTGTTAGAAGGTAAGAACTTCAGACATGATTGCCCCAGAGGTCTTGGAGCTTCTGTAGGATCTTAGGAGTCCTACAGATACTGGGCTTTGTGACACTTTGTGACATACTGACAGCAAGCGGCAGGGTTTTTGTACAACTGGACCAGAAGGTTGCCAGATCAAATCCCAAACAGGGACTCCATTTTAGCAGCCTCATTAATATGATTTGCTTCACTAATTCTAAATTCTTTGGGGGAATCCTGTTGTCATAAGCACGTGCTAATTAACCAAACGGCTAAATTATTTTTGAGTCTGTCTACTGCTATTTCTGTTAATAGCATCAGATAATAACACGGTTTCCTACTGGAGAAGACGGAACCTAGTCTTGTAGATGTTAGCGATACTGTTGCTTGTTGGGGTAAGCCATGCCTGAATATGCAGGGTTTGGGACAGAATGACAAAATGTCATTCCTTACCCAACTCGTCTTTGTATACAAGATCATGTCCTTAAACACTACACCACCTGCTGGAATAAATACACAGAGACTGAAGCAAGAGGATGAGGAGTTAGAAGAGCCATCCAGTGTCACTCTGCCTTCCTGTGTCTGGAATGCCACCCTCCGCCCACCCCGTTGCCACCCTCAATCTTGTCCTTTTCCATGTCTTTATACTCTGACACGCAGTTGAGCATCAAGCCATCAGTGATAACTGCAATCACAAGTGACACAAATTTAATGGTACATCAGTACAACAACAGGAGGACAACTACATTAAAACAACCAATCACAGCACGCGAACTGCACATCAGTAGTAGGTTCACTTTGTCGTTTGTTCATATCCCAACTGTTTAACTGCGTTTGGCTAAACACAATACGCTAATGTTACCAAAATGAGCGTTTTTACAGCACAACTTTATAGAATGTGTTCGTTCCTCTGCACAATCACACCACTACGCAAAAAAATAATTTCGATAAGAACTTTGCTGAAACACGTAATTTTTCATTGGCCATTTCTACTGTTTAATCACAAATGTTGTATACGTAGTTTCATAGGACTGTGCAGGACAATTTCTTGTGGGTTCTTTTTGAAATAATTTGTTGTTTAGGGCATTTGAATTAGAAGCTGTAATGTTGTTAGACTCAGCCTGGCAGGAAACTGCTATGAGTGGTAATCACCAGTGCCAGCGAGTCGATGGAAAACTGTGGGATGGGGTGGGGGTGGGACTAGCGTGTAGCGTGGTCAGTGTGGAGGTGGCATTGCGATCTCATTATCGTTAAGGAGGCAGTACTCTTCCACCCAAGCCAGCCACAGCATAGGTTCTCACCCAGTTATGTGTTCATCCTCCACAAGGGGGCCTTCTATCTATCCCCCATTCAGTTCACCTCTGACCTGGAGGCCTTCTGTCATCCCAAATTCCCAAAGATTTATGCCGTGTCTCTTTTTTTGAGTGGGCTGTGTTTTGCTGGCTGGATTAAAGGTGGTTGCCGTGGTGACAGGCACACTCTCATGTAGTAAATGTGCATATGAATGACTCCCAGCAGAGTGGCGTTCTCGGGCTGGGGGCCGGGTATGTCACACGCAGAGAAACCTGCGCAGGAGGTGTCATTTTTTAATGGGGTTGCAAATGAGTGCAGATTTGCAGCAGCATGGGAAAGATGCTGGAGCAGAGACACGCACACAAGTATACATGCTAACTCACGTACGCACATACGCATTCGCTGCAACATTGCGTAAAATTGATCCATATCTCCCGGGACCTCTCTACCCCCTTCAGCAGCACTCTCACTGGCAGTCCGCATGTTGCTCTGTGTTTCCCGGCAGAGTCCAACGAGCAGAAACAACATCGTATCCTTCCTCGTGCTTCTTCATCGTGTGGGGGAGAAACTCCTGCTGCTCTCAAGAAGTGGAAACTGTTCTGAATCGTCAGCACAGTCCTGTTAAGAAGTTTGCGAATGTTGTTCTGCCGCAGTCCAGTGGCAGGTGTCACCCCACACTGCAGCAGGTTGCAGGGTTTAGAGGTTAGCTGTTTCACCCCTTTGATAAACACTTGGTGCAGTAACACAGAACTTGGCTTTGTACCGTAGTTCATGTTACGATTTACATGGGGCGAGTAATGACCGCGGTCCGTTATAATATGTGGTGTGATTTTGAGCGGTTGAAACATTCACTGCTTCTCAGTGTCTCAGTGTTTGGCTATGAATTGTTACCTCCACTGTGCACAGAACAGCATGCACGCACAGTGAAACCCCAAGTGTCCAGTGGAAAAAAGAGGGGATTATTCGAGGATTTCGCTGGCCCTCAAACTCAGGTGTTCAGCTTTTGACCCCCTCTCTCTCTGTCCCTCCCTTTAAGTGTTTCTCAGCTATGACCGACTCCTGTCTCTTTTGGCAGGGCAGAGTCTGTGAGTCTGTCGTTTGTTTACAGGCAATGAGACACGTCAAAGAGAGGCCATCCTTCTGCGCATCTTGGGATTCCTTCTGAGACGCACAGTGTTTCTCACCAGCCACTCTTCTGTGGTCCTCTGCTTCCCTCTCCTTTTGGGTTTGTCCGATGAAGGATTATCTATGTAGCTGTCTGTCTTGATGTGTAATTCTCTCACTTAATGACTATTAAGAATTATCCACCTAGCGCTCTTATTAGGGTTGTACGTGTAGGTTGTTCGTGTGGGTCTCTCGGGGATTATCTCAGCACATTTCTTGTCGGAGTCTTTCACACGTTTCTTTTTTGTCCTCTCGGTGTAGGCAGGGTGTACTTTGCAATCAGTCCATCCCCACTATACCTGCCAGCAGCTGATGGTTGTGTGTGTGAGTCCCTGTGCAGGGCAGCCCCACCTGCTGGAGAGCTGTAATGCCATTGACACCTGCACAAGTACACCTCATACCACAATAACACTACATACCTTGAGATGGACAAGGGTTCAGGGGAGGTGTGTGTTATGAGCCCCAGCATGTGGGTGCTTGAGCAGGGCCTGGCAGAGGAATGTGGCCCACGGTGAGAGTAGTGTGGGGTTGCATGCAAGACAGACATTGCTAGCTGCTGATAAGGGGAATGTAAGCAGCCGTGCTCAGGTAGGCAGTGTGCATGACTATTTGTCATTTAGAGTACTGTGTAGTAACTAATTTGTAATTGTCTGTTTCTTTGGGTGTAATTACATTACCTCAGGTGTTATGAGCACTTTGTTGTGCTGTCAATAAAGTACTTTTGGGGGGGAGGGGGGTTTATTTTAGCTGTAAAAACTGGTAGTTAATGTAGCGATATTAAGTTATTGTGGTTGTTGGACATAATGAATCATCTGGTTATTGCACCCTTTGACAGTTGTGTGCTCGTGACATAGGGGCATGTTTAACTGTGAATCCAACGATCAAGAGAGGTAAAAGTGTAAGCAACAGGCAGAGGTGTATAGAATGGATGGGGCCAGCTGCTCGTGCTTGTGACCTGCGCTAAAGAGGACCGGGTCATGAGCAGCTGGAACAGCGGTCTTGTCTTGTCTGTTCCATCCACACTTCGGTGACCATTGGATTGGCAGAGTAGATGATGAAGATGTCTCGGTGAGAGATCCAGTTCAGGACAACGTGCTCTTTGTACATACAGCCATTTGAGATCAGCATCACGCGCTGAGTGTTGTAGGGGCTGTGGACTTTACTGTGCTGCGTTTACATGTGTCCAGGACAGCTGGTAGTGCAGTGGTTAGAGTGACTGCCTTTGGACCCACAGGTTCAAGCCTCACCTCCGGCTCTAGTACCCTTGAGCAAGGTACTTACCCTAAATTGCTGCATTAAAATTACCCTGCTGTATAAGTGGGTAAATAATTATAACCTCAACACTGTAAGTTGCTTTGGAGAGAAGTGTCAGCTAAATGAATAAATGTAAATGTTCTTCTGTTCTCATTTTTTTGCACGTTGATGCAAAATTGTGTCTGCAAGCTCCCTTTTGGCAGTACCACTCTGTATGAGGAACAACCATTTCACAGCAACGACCATTCTGCACAACTCTGCATCCTCATAAGTGAGAGGTGATTATGACTGATGGATGGCAAGCAGAATGGAAAGAAATGCAAGTAGAGTAGGGCCCAAAACAGATAGATGCACTATCCTGTAGGGGGCGCAAGAGTGCCATTCAGATGTCTGTCTGTTGCTGACATCAGAATCGTCCCCCGTCACCCTTTTCCCCGCGTCTCCTGCAGAAAACGGCCCCACTGAGAGACGGGGTGGCGAGAAATCGTGGTATTGAACACACCGCACGCTGGTGCTGAAGAGCCGGAGAGGAAGGACACTCTGAGAAACCTAATTATATTTGGATCCCTCTTTAACCTCTCTGCATCAGTTTAAGCTATTTCATTTCATTTGTTTTTTCCCCTCTTCAATCCCTCTTTGGTGCCATTGCTCATCCTGTTGTTGTCCATTGCTGTTCTTGAGATTTATAATAATTAGTCTAATTGGATTCTCCCAGCTTCCGGCCCATTCTGGTGTCCAGCGTGCAATATGCCCCTATTTGACTCACCTACTCATAGTCTGAACATCCTTCTCACTTCCCCTTGTGTGATTAAACCGCTTAAAGTGCATTTTCGACAAGGAAAATTGTGCATTCAAATAGAGGACAGCTGTTTTGAGTCTGCGCAATAAAAGGTGTGGTATCTGTTTAGATCAGGTCATGAACACTTTCACTTTGTACATAACGTTCGCTGGCTTAGATAGTGTGACCAGAATCAGAAGAAGCAGGAGGAAATGCAGAATGGAGTGCTGCAGAATCACACATAATCCCCAACTCGTCCTGTCTGAAATGCAGTGAACACAAAAGCCAGTAACGCGCTGGGTGACCTTGCCAACTGTGTTCGGACCAGAGGCCAGAGGCTGTTTTATCACACAGCAGCGGCCTGGACCCACCGAGTCCTCTAGAGCTTCCCAGTCTCTCTGAGAGGCGCTAATTTAATCGTTACCGGCGCTGGGTCTGTTTGCAGCCACTGGCAAACACCCGCTATGAGCCAGCTGGGTCTCTGGCTGGGAGAGCTGTTGCATGGCCCCTGCTCCAGTCCCATGAGTGCTCCTTCACCAGTTCTTTACCAGTGCACCTTCACCAGCACTCCTTTACCGTTTCTTCTTCACCAGTGCACCTTCACTGCAGTCCATCGGGGTCAAAGAGATGTTAGCTGTGTCCCTCAGGTAGAAATGTGCCTTCCTTGTGTACCACTGAATAACAGAGCTTGGCCACATTATCTGGTTTAGACTATAAATGTTCTATGATGTACCCACATTATTGTTATACATTGTCCTACTTTTATTTAGTTCTATCATTTACTTTTTTCCTTTGCTGGAGCTGTTATCTAAAGACACTTGTATATAGCTTGCAGTTATGCTCTGTGCTGAGCGCACACTCTTGCAGCAGCTCTCCAAATTGTATTTTGCTGATTAAGTAATTCAGCATATTGCTCAAGGGTTTGAAAAGCCATGCATCTTCTGGGTCTTTAACTTGTTCTATTATAACAATATTATTATGGTTTTCATTATTATTATTTACAGAAATCTTTTTTTTTTTTTCCCCCCCCAGCACCATGCAACCTGCAGGCTGGTATTTGTTACACATGTTAGACAGGTGAGAGCAGTGCATTGTGGGAACCTTCACTGTGTTGCAGGCCAGTGAGAAACATTTATGTGAGGCTTCCTGGCCTTGATGCAGGACAGCTAAGACCAGGGAGGAGGTGACAGAGGGTGAATTTATGCCCCCTCCATCCCCCGCACATGAGGGTTTGGCCAAAGAGACTGGGGATGTCTTTTGTGTCAGGACAGGCGCGCACACACACACACACACACACACACACACACACACACACACGGCAGGGTATTCTGAAAGCACAGAGAAAGGGGAGGTGCGTAGCTTGCCACCACGCATCGTAGTCATGTGACAGCTGAATGAGTGGCTGTAGAGAGGGGGTCAGACAGACAGGAGGAGGGAGGTCTCTCCTCACTGATGCTTCCTGTCTCTGCTCATTTTTCATGGTATATTTCTCCTGCTCTCTTGGGCTGCAGGCCTCTCCCTGCCTCCTCTGTACTGCTTTTCTCCTTACCTTGTATCCCATCACTCTGTTCTGAGCAGTCCTGTCTCTGCACTAACCCCCATGTCTCCTCCTCTCTGCCCCTCCAGAGGAGACCCTCGTGGAGGAGGATTGCCGGGGAGGACATGTGCCAGAGCAGTTTGCCGGTCTGCTGCACGGCTCGTCGCCAGCCTGTGAGTCACCAGATAACCCCTACCAGCTGTACGGCAAGGTGCACAAGTTCAGCGCCTTCGAACCAAGCTCAGCGCATCACCACGGCAACTTGCTGCAGGCGCCTGAAATTTGCACACGTCTCCCTTGCACGGGCAGCGACACTTCTGGCCTGAAGGGCCCACGGGAGCCCAAACCTCAGGTGGTCTACCGGACTATCTTCCACACCCGCGTCAACCAGAACCTAAATCAGAACCCAGTAGGCTCCACAGGAACTTCCTTTGGCCGGCCGGGGCTGGAGGAACGAGCCTGCACTCTGGGCAGGATGCGGTCCGTTCCCAGGAACGTGCTGGACCTGCAGCTCTCCCGGAACTTCTCCAAGTCCGACTCCAACCTGATCTCAGTGTCACCCATTCAGGAGGAACGTCGCAGCCAACCTGGCGCCGGTAGAACCAGCCCCAGTAATAGGCTGGAGAGAACACCCTCCTTCACAGCCGAGTGGGAGGAGGTATAAGCACCCCCTCTGTCTCTCTGCCAGTCTCACTTTCAACTGCTCCTTCCTGCTTGCTGAACTGTCACTGCACCTCAGGCTGGTTCCTCACACCTGCCTTCTTTCTTGCTACTCTCTCTTGTGTTGTCTCTCCCTATGTTCGAACTCAGGTATGGCCTCTGTGTTGTCCCTCCAGCTGATCTCAACCTATGCTTATCTCTTAGCTCAGTATCTCTGATTGGAGTTTGTTTTACTCTGTCCTCTTGGCTTCCCAAACATCAAGGCTGAAATCAGAATGAATTCGAAATAACCTGTTTTGGTCTTACCCCTAGTGTTAGTCTTAAAATATTGTGGGTGATAATAAAAGCGTTCCAATTTACCTGGGCACATAGTTCTTGAGTCGTTCTAAGGGTTATTCTTTGAAAGAGAAACGCTAACTGTCCCGGGACACATTGATACGGAGCCCAATAGGGCTGCTGTGAGGACTGTGGCACCAGCTTCAGGACATGCTCATGGTCTCTCACAGGCAGTCAGTTTGGGGCTGAGTGCGGTCAAGCCAGCAATGGGGTTCCACATGGATGATAAGGAGGGAAAATGATCTCTCTTGTTCTGCTTCTGACCATTAACCAAAGAAAAAACGTAATCAGCACCTCAGGCCAGAGCCACAAGGGACATTTTAGCCGTTTTTCTGTTTTAGGTTTTTTTTTTTTTTTTTTTTTTTTAAAGCTACTTTCTTGTTTGAGTGCAAACAAGATCAAATCCAGAGACCCCCCCCCCCCCCCCCCCCCCCCCCCCCCCAGTAGAGCCAGTCCAGAGGGAATCAGCCCTGAAGAGTATCGTATGAATGGAGGCAAATCTTAGTGTCAAACCACGAAGGATCAGTCATAGTGTCAGTTCCAGGAATGCCAGACTTGAGAGTCAAACAGAGAGAGCAGCCCTGTGCCAAATCAAGAGAGATCAGCTGTGAGTGGTGATACTCTGAGAGAGACCAGTTATAGTGTCAGACTGAAAGATCAGTACTGAAGTAACTGTCCTTTTCTGTTAATGTCTCTCTTTCAGATTGATAAGATCATGAGCTCAATTGGAGCTGGAATTGGTACGGGGCTAGAAGAGATCAAGGAAGACCCGTCAGGTAAATCTGTGTGTCTGTGTGTGTGTTCCTCTCAGACCAACAGGCAGAGTCTCAGCAATGGAGAGAAGGCAGCCCATTCAGAAAGGCAGATGCTGTAGAACCACAGACACCGAGTGTCAGAAGAGCAGGGATTTAATCTAACATTTAGGTCATCAGATCTTCAGGGTAGGGCAGTCAGCTGCGATGCTCCATTAACACTGCGATACACTCATTGCATCACATTGTTTTCATTTATTCTCTGTTCCAACTTGTCCAAGTGTGTCTCCAAGTGTGCCACTTTAACCCGTACACCATGACAGGATAGCCAGCTCTGCCTCAGTGATGTATGGTTCGTCCTGTGTGACAGCCTATGTGCTAGCAGGCTAGCTAATCCAGCGCAACATTTTACCGCACAGCGTAATCCGGTGCAGTGCTGTGTGTTTGCGAGAGTGGTAATCCAGTGCTTTGTTATAAATTGGACTCTTGCAGGGTGTCTGCACTGTGGCAGTTGGCACGTGCTGCACAACCACCCCTTTTCTTAATAAGTGTTTGTGCATGGTCTCCTGGGTAACACCCGTATCTACCCCAGAGCTGTGTGGTTCAGACAGATTGAGAATTTCCCCCCACTTCCGCCACAAGTGCCACTACTGCCCCGGAGTTTCTCCATCACCTGTAGCCTGTGATGGTGGCGCACAGTAGTGACTGATAGCCACAGAGGCCATTGGTCGGCATGGAAACGGCAGGAAAGGGGAGAGCCCTAGGAGTCATGTGACCAACTTGTGGGTCTTTCCAGGACCAGCTGTCCTACTGCACGCCTTGCTTCTCTTTTCTCCTCGCGCTGTCTCTGCTTACCCACCTCGCTGTGCTCATCCTGCTTGTGCCATTGGTTCTCACATGTGTCCTTACTCCTCCTCTGTACCACCTGCGTAGTCCCCATGTGCCCATTTCCCTTGATGGTTTATTGATGCTCTGAAAGCGGCATCACCCATGCAGATCTCAATGTAGAGGCTTAGCGGTCGAAATAATGTGGAGGGGTGTCAGAGGTGGGAGCAGTCGGAGAATTAATTAGGGTAGCCCCTTCTTTAACTCGCTGTGGACATGTCACTACAGATGCGAGGACTGCCTTTGTACAGCTGTTTGTGGATGATGTGTATGTGCGTGAAGGCTTGTGGGTGTACGTTCATCTTTTGGTCTTGATGCCTGTGTGTGTGTGTGTGTGTGTGTGTGTGTGTGTGAGAGAGAGAAAGAAAGAAAGAAAGAAAGAGACAGACTTAACCACGGATGGCTGCAAACATACGTGTGCGTACATCGCAGTTCTGCGCGCTCTGATAAAGGAGAAGGTTGATCTGATGGCTGTTATCAGCTACGAGCGGCATGCTCTAGCTGGAGGAGAGAGAGAGAGAGAGGGAGGCAGCAGGAGAGAGGAAGAGAGAAGAGGGAGCGAGAGGGAGGAGGGCAGAATCACTGCTGTAGGAGCATACAGATGAGTGTAGGAGTACTTGATAAAGAGAATTCTGTCAGGCAGTGCTCTCTCTCTCTCTCTCTCTCTCCCTCTCTCTCTCTCTCTCTCTCACACACACACTCTCTCTCTCTCTCACACGCACGCACGCACGCGCGCGCACACGGATGCGCGCGCACACACAAGCACACTGAGCCTGGGATCCAGGAGCAACAGCTGAGCTCTATCAGCCCCAGCTCGAGCATGGCCAGCCAGCGCCCCTCCGGAGCCTGAGGGGTCTCTCCTCCACCTGGGCCTGGGGGATCCTCTCTCCCCGCGAGTCAGTGGGGCTCCTCTTTCTGTCTTCTCCTGTCCCTCCCTGCCCCCCTCGTGTCGCGCCGGCGACCGCGGAGTGCCGGCAAGCTGGCGGGCTCCTTCGACAGCCACTTTGCCCGGAATATGATGTGGCAATGCCAGCTATCCCAGCCGGACTGCCGCTGCTACCGCGTGGATGGCTACTCCCTGCTCAAGCGCATGCCTCTCCACCCTCTCATAGGGCCACGCTGCCCAGCCCAGTCCGTGGGCCAGTGGCTGGACAACATTGGCCTGGTCCAGTACGAGAACCACCTGCTGGCCAACGGGTTCGACAACGTGCAGTTCATGGTGAGTGACACCTTCTTGTTCCAGCGCCCACCAGGGTGCTTCACCTGCTGTACACCTGCTCTCCGGTGCCTGCTGCCTGTCTGCCCCTGTCTCCCGGTGTGGATGCCCACCCCCCCCACCACCACATACACAAGAGGTGCTCGCTCGAGAAACGTATAGCCCGTGTTTGAAAAGTTCGTGTTTTCCCGGTGTTAGTGATAGCTCCCCCCGCTGCCTGGCTGTTTGTATATTGGGTGTTTTTGATGGTGTAGTCATGGCGATTCGTATTATATAGACTTTTTCATTATTTCGGAGTGGAATTTTTTCCTCTCTGGTCTTTATCCCTCATATTTCTGTTTGCGGCGTTATCAGCAGTGGCAACTGTGGTGAACCGCAGATTTGTGGTCAGAGGTGGTGAAGCATGTGTCTCAGTGGGAGCGCTCTCCATGCCGACGCATGCGTCTCACTGGTGGAATCCGTGGCTTTTGTGTGGCACCGAGCGCATCGAGGGACGTTATGCTGACCTGTAGGGCACCGTTTGGGAAGCGCGTGTTTGCATTACCTAGCCGAGCATACCTGCCCTCTCCCGCAGGACTCCTCAGAGGCAGTGAGGAGAAACGTGGAGTTGAGATCCCTCGCTGTGCATAGCAGTACTCATCTGAAGACCTGTGTATCATCAACAGCTACACCGGGCAGGAGACTGTGTGTGTGTGTGTGTGTGTAGGGGGAGGACCTGCAGGAAAGGTAGGAATAAGTCTGGGGTAAACAAGCCACAAAGGTGTGTGTGTGTGTTACTGATGAACAGGTGAGTTTGTATTTCTGTGTGTGACACACCGACGGTACCGCGGCAGCCAGGAGTGTGTGATTGCATATCTGTGTGCGCGTACATGGATGTGACAGGATAGTGGGTAGAAAGGACAGCTGTGTGCTCTAGTATATTTCTCTGTGTGTGCAAGTTAGTGAGGAAAAGGTGGTGTTTGTCAGTAAGGCATCAATGGGGATGAGCTTCATGTAGCGTAGCTGTGTCCCTCATGGCACTACTGCACGTGCGGAGGAGCTGAACCAAAGAGCAGGTAGTCCAGGTGTGTGGAGGTGGGTGGCACCTGCACCAAACTAGGAGGCGTCACAACGTGTCGGGGTTCCGAAGGCACTTTGAGGAGGCAGCGTTACTGGGAAAGGTTTTAGCGGAAACGGTTATTCGCGATTCATCGTTGCTATTGTTTTTTCCTCGGCAGCCGTTCTTCCCCGCTAAACAAATTGCGTACAATTTTGCGTACGACCCGTTCGTGTTGCTGGCAGTTTTAATGTGCCTTAGAAGCTCTTCCTCCTGAGGGATTTGAACCTGCAACCATTTGGTTGGTAGTCCCGTTTCAACGGTGCCTCACTTGCAGCCGAAGGGCACGCCGTCCACTGCAGTTTGACGAGACAAGGAGGTGCAGTTGGCCGAGCTTCTGGGAGAGACACCATTGCAGTCGCCCACACGTTATGACAGAGTTTAAAGCGTAAACAGGTAGTGAGCGAGCTGCGCAGCCTTTGAGTCATTGGCACGGCTCGCCCGTTCTATTCACCCAGAGATGGCGATGGCGATGGCGAGCTGTTGCTAAGCAGAAGGAGGCTCTTGGTACGAGTCTCCCACACCAATGTGACGTCCGGGTAGAACACCCTCACACACACACACACACACACCGGGTCTGACGGAAACAGCTTGCTACGCTATAGCCCCAGGAGGTGGAAGTGTAGGAGTGTGAGTGTGTGTGTGTGTGTGTGTGTGAGAGAGAGAGAGAGAGAGAGATTGATTTTGTGTGTGTGCGATAGAGTACGTGTCTGCATAAATGAGTGATTGAATGATTAACGGAGTTATTGCAAATGAGTGTGTGAGTGGTTGAGTGTTAATGGGTGAGTGAGTGTGAATGAACGAGGGCGAACGCATGAGTGTGTGTTACTAGCAACTGAAAACCTCTGGGCGAGTTCAGCACCAGCTCTCCCGCCACTCTTCTGCTTGCGTTGCTATGACCTGCATCTGTCCCACCGGTTGCCCTAGCAACTGGAGCTTGAGTGAGCCTGATCCATGCGAGGCACATTGCGGCTTGAGGACTGGAGGAGGAGGCGGAGCTCTGCCGTTACCTGTGTGTGTCTGCGTGTCTCTGTGTGTCTGTGAGAGCGAGCTCGCTTGTTTCTCTCTGAATGCGGCTTTGTGTGTGAGTGTGTGCGTGTGTGTGCGCACCGTATGCATGTGTGTGTGAGCGCGTGGGAGGCAGAGGAAAGCAGGAACTTGTATTCAGAGTAAAATCCTGTTTGATCAGAAGTAGTAAGGGAGGCATTCCGTTAATCCAGTTACCGTGCACGGCTCTCAAGGGGGAAGCTGTAATCTCCTCACTGAGGGCCATCAGTCCCATTGTTATGGTGAACGGGAGAGCGGAGTAAAAATGGCCACAAAACACTCGCAGGGCTCACAGGAGACAACGTGGGGAGGGGGTGCGGTGGCTCTGGAAGCGCAGAGCCCTGGTTTGCCCTCTGCTCCTTGGCAGGCTAGGGCACGAGCAAATCATCGCTTTGCTGCAGCGAGCTGCGACCTACCAGCGCTTGCGGTCCAGGTGCGAGCGTTCATTAGTGTGTGGGGTACAGGTGTCTCTCTGTGCCGTCCCTCCGCCTACAGAGGTGTCTGTAGCACGGTGGTTAGAGATGCCTCCTTTGGACTGAAAGGGTTTAGATTTCGATCCCAGTTCCTGCTGCAGGACCATTAATAAAGGTACTTGGCCTGCATTGCTCCAGTAAAAATTACCAAGATGTACAAATGGGTAAATCGTTCTAAATACCTTAACACTGTAAGTTGCTTTGGAGAGATCTTGTTCTGATGTGTGTAATGGGACACTTAAGGGTCCAAGCAACTTGTCTGTTTTGTTTTGTTTAGGTATTTTTTTGGGGGGGAAGGGCCAAGCGAATGCTGCCTCCTTCTGGTAATCTAGCTCATTTGGTAACGAGCGAGGTGAGGAAAGTGCCGGTACAGCGGTACCTCGGTGCCTTCCTCTTCCCCGGTCTACTGTATTCTCAGTGCACCGGTCTCTTCTACCTCGCAGCTCTCTCATCTCAAGAAGGTCTGCTGAAGGCGGCCGCATACCCGTGTAGCCGATCGTCTCGGCGCTGGTGTCGAACGTGGGCTGCTGATGGAGTTTCTCACTGAACTCCCATCACATTGCTCGTTTGTTGAATACTGGCACACGCTTCCGAGTCCACCTTAAAAGAGACTCGGGAAGTTCAGGAAAAAAGCGGCCACTTCTGTCTTAGTCTCAGTTGCAGCATTCAGCGAAGTGCCCTTAGTTATAATTAATATTGGATAAGGAAATGCTGCACTCCTCTTGAGGATACTGCAACTCTGTAGGGCTGCTCCTAAAACTTTTGCGTTCACCAACTCCACCTGCATTACCCTGCAGAGAATTAAACTTGTGTTTGGCCTGGAACTGGCCCAGTTTGGACTGGGATGGGCCTGCAGCTGTTGGGACCTTTCAATAGCCCATTGTATTGAAGGCTCATTCTAAAGTTGTCTAATATCATACGCAATGATTTACCATGGTAAAATAACTGTGTACACTGTCCGTTGCCGAGTGGCTTCGATCAGTGTGATTATACACCTGGTGCTGACAGTCATACTTGTCTCTAAGGCTGACTTGGTGTGTAAACTAGTGCCTAATGATGTCGCACCACATGTCATTTACACACTACTGAGTGATGATGTCACACCACATGTCATTTATGCACTACTGATTGATGATGTCACACCAGGTGCTGTGTGTGTGCCCCGCTGACTGGCTGATGATGTAAATTCCTGCACGTTAGAAGTGTATTTGTTACAGGTTCCATAGTTCGTTCAGCTTGCTCACTTGCTACATGCTGATTGTTGTTTTCAGAGCAATACTGTGAGCGACATGAGGGCCTTTTATTGGGTATTCCAGTTGTGTAACAAGTTCAATGACAAAAGGATAGATTCGTGTTTTCTGTTGCCCGTGCAGTGGTGTGTTGAATAAAAGGCAGCAGAGGGAGAGAGAGGTTTCACATATTGTTATAGACAACAATGATGGACACTTATTGTGTCTTTCGAAATTGAGTTATGCTACCATAAGCCTCTTATGTGACCAGAATATGAATATGAGCATTTAGTCTAATTAGACAGGACCTTTAGAAGGCAGTGAATTGAATAACCAGTCTGACCAATCATAACACATATGCAAATGTAAAATGTGGGGGCAGCTGCTGCCTTTGGAGCCAAAGATCACGGGTTCGAATCCCACCTCCAGCTGTAGTACCCAGGAGCAAGGTACTTACCGTAAATTGCTCCGTTAAAAATTACCAAGCTGTGTAAATAAGTAAATAACTAAGTTGTGCTTAATGCTGTAAGTCACTTTGGAGAAAAGCGTCAGATAAATGTAAATGTTTTTCCAAATTGTGGAAGGTAAATACCCCTACAGTATAAAAAAAAGTATATTACTGTATCTGAAATGCTTCTTTTAGAATGGGAAAAATAACGGTGAGAGGTGCTTTTTGATGTGTGTACAATGGTGGTCAGTGCAAACAGCCCACTGTGGTGAGTGTGTGACACCTCCTTGTCTGCGCACTGCGGCCCTGCAAGCTGGAGTCGAGGTCATCTCAGCCTGTGCATCGAACATGTCGTGTGGTTCTCCGCAGGGTTCGTCCTTGGTGTAATTGGTGTGTAGCACACAAATCGTCCAGGGCTCGGCGTGCATCCTCAGCTATCCATCATCTGGTGTGGGACACAGCTTTTTAGCTTGGAGGATCTCTCTCTCACACACACACACACACACACACACACACACACACACACACACACACACACACACACACACACACACACACTGGAACACGCCTGCAGACACACATGTGCCTGTCAGCACTGGCAGCTCAGTGCGCTCTGACCAGCTGACTGACAGGTTCTTGTTGTTTCTTCTTCTCCAGGGCAGTAATGTGGTGGAGGACCAGGACCTGCTGGAGATCGGCATCCTCAACTCCGCCCACAGACAGCGCCTCCTCCAGGCCATCCGGCTCCTACCTCGGGTGGGTGTCGTGTGGATGATAGCTTGCGGGTCAGGAACCCCGCTGGTCCCAGTGGCCCAGCATGGGGAGCGTGAAGGACAGGGGCAGCGCTGATACACACGGTGTATGAGACAGAGTCTCTGTCATTAGCATTCTGCACATATAACAGGAGTCTGTCGGCAGAGAGCTTTTATTCTGCCTCTTTGTCATCGTAACACATTTCCGCCCACACACGAACGGCAAGTGGGAGGCTAGGGTCTGTGCATGTGGCGTGTGCGTGTATGTGGGCAGAGTGTGTCTTTGTGTGTGTCAGGGCAGGCTCTGAATGTGTGGGGCTTCTACGAAGATTAGGAGACTCAGTGAGCCATTCTGCTCCCCCTTAACGCCGGCGTCTCAAGTCAGCGCCTGTGTTTCCGGGCTTGGCAAACTTTTCCCGGGCACAGAAGGCGGAGATGGTTCTGCGCTCTCTCACTCGCTGTGAAGTACAGCAGACACACTTGCCTCTGCGCTTCGGAGCAGGAAACGCTGCATGCGCATCAACCAAAAGATGGCAAGGGGCGACAGGACTTTTGCAGCACATTGTAGTGGAGCACGGAAGTACAGGGTGGACCTTGACTTGCGACATATGTGATTCATAACAAGCGGGACTTTCGATGACCGTCCCATCAACCTTGTATTATTTTTCGAGCGCTGTCGTTTGGATATAACTTCTAACACCGACAGCTCCACCTCTAAACATCGGGTGACCACACCACCGCAAGGCACCGTATTTATTACTGACTCAGTGTGTTACTCAGCAACCGGTTAACGCTTTATTTCCACAACATTTCATTTGCGATTCCATTCAAGTTACTTTTTTCACGACGACTAGCAAGCAAAAATGTGAGTGTTCTGGTTGTGCAGAAAAGATTTAGAAGTGAAAGTAAAAACAGAAGAGCAGCAGGAAAACATGCTGTAATTATATTATCGTGCTGTACGAGTATTTATATTGTATATTAGTATTATTTTAATGACCCACGTGTGAAGTATAACGATGCCCCGAAATGCAACATACCAGTCATGTGTTTTTATATCTTTATGGTTCATACTATATGGTTAATATTCAAAAGAACACAGATTATTGTGACTCATGACAGGGTCATCGGAACGGGGAAGGGCAATGTGGGGAGAAAACACAGAGGAAGTGCTTTCAGCTTAAGCCATTTGGCTCCCTGGTTCAGTCACTGGGGGTCTCCCCTAGCTGGAAGCCTTGGACTGCGTACGGCCGTAGCACCTCGTCATGTCCCTCAGCAGCTCAGTTGAGCGCGTGTCCGTGTGCGCAGGTGCGGCCCATCGGCTATGATGGCAACAACCCGACGTCGGTGGCGGAGTGGCTGGAGTCCCTGGAGCTCGGAGACTACACCAAGGCCTTCCTGGTCAATGGATACACCTCCATGGAGCTGGTGAAGAAGATTTGGGAAATAGAGCTCATCAACGTAAGATTCCCTTCCCTCCTTAGCCTGACACACCGGTGACAAATAGCTCCCTCCACTCGTGTGTGGGTGTCTAGTGTATCACCTGTGACCGCTCAGCTATGACTTCTCCTCCGGTTCTTGCTGACAGGAGGTGCTTCGGAGAAGACATTGCGCTGTTATCTGTCACTTGCTGTGTTGAAGGAAAACAGTTTCACTGGACTCTGAGAGCCCATCTGATCCTCCGGACACTTCTGGGTCTGCGTGGCTGTGTGGTTTCCCGCTGTTGTGCGGGGTTCTGTTTTACCACAATATGTTTACTGTCTTACGTTCCAGTGGGGGCACAAGCAGGCAGCTCTTGTCCTGTGAGGGCTTTCTGGAAAAGCCTGGGCCCATGTCTCCCCTGCAGTGGTGGAGAGTTCAGATGTGCTGCCATGTCTCTCTGCTTCCTCTAGAGGGCAACAGAACCCAATGGCTCTCTGGGGCTCTGTGCTCCTACACCGGAAACGGCACCAAGCTGGTGCTTCTGTGCTCGGCACAGTCACGGCACAGGGGAAGGTCCCCTCCGATGTCACACGTGAAGGGCTGCTCTTGCGTTTCCCTTCCTCTGGCTTCCTGGGCACTCTTTCCCGCTCACATCGTGCTCAGAAAGGCTCCACGCGCCGGTCTTTCCGATGCTTTCGTAGCTGTGAAGCTGTACCGTGTATCTGCGTATTTGTGTGCAGATGCGTATTTACTTATATGGTTATCACCTTGTGTTCATCAGTGTGTAAACATGTGTGTGTGTATTATATGTGCTCCCTGTGTCTTGTCTGTCCCATTTGCTCATTTTGGTGTCTACATATTTATTGTATCCTGCAAGTTATGCTTGTGTTATGCGTGTTTGGATGTGTGAATATGTACATTTTTGTGCACCTGTGTACAGTCGGTGTGTATGTGTGTGTGTATATTTTCCTCTGCACTGTGTTTTTACTGAAGCCAATGAAGCATTAACAAGCACATGCGTACCCGACAGCGGCAGGACAGACTTCTTCCGGGCAATTTTACCAGCGTGGGCTGCGAGCCAATGTCCGACCATACGCTGCTGCACGTCTCCAGATTCAAAAAGGGCGATCAAAAACAGCCTTGTTGTTTACGCAGCCTTTTTAATATTTCTGCCACATGACCAAGAGAGAGCAGACAGAGGCGGCCGCATAAATAATGGTGGCAGAACAGAGCCAGAGACAGATAGACAAGGGGTGAGTGAAAGAGAAAAGAATCGAATATTCAGAGTGCTCCAGAGTGAGGGGGCCCTTTGATAATCACCAAGGGTAACAGATGCCGTAGCGATCGTGGGTGGTGGGATTTTGGAGTTAGGTGGCCAGGCGAGACTGTGCTGTGGTTTAAAATAGCTGCTGCTGTCTGAGCCTGCTGGAGGGGTGGGATTTTTACCCTAGCCGGGGATTAGACCACTGCAGTGTTTCTTTGCACGCCATAATCCCACCCCCAACACGCCAGCTCCCCGGGACAGACCGAAATAGATGTTTGCCAAGCGCTCGAGACGCTGTTCACGCAAAGGATACACACCCCTAAAACCTTTGTTAATGCAACAGGCGGGCATCCTTTCGTGTTCCAGGTCATTTAATGTAACGCATGCTGGGGCCAGTGCCTTTATTTGAAAAGAAAGATAAACGGTGAAATGTGGAAACGTACAGCCTAGGGCCGCGTACCTGGAGCTGTGAGCGAACGGAACAACCTGAGACCCCTCCCTGCTGAAGGTTTTAGAGGTTAATGATCACCTGCAGAAATGGAGCAGCAGTTTTACCTCCTTCGTGTGAAGCGCAGCTCTGACCGCTAGATGGCGCCAATGTCTCGTGTGTCAATTAATCTGTAGCCATTTGAAAACTCCATATGCAGCTTTTCCACACTTGGGCAGAGAACAGGGAACCCTCCCTTATAAGGGGGTGGAATTACCATTAGGGAAAAAAAGCATTCAGAGACCCCCAAAGCTGCACCTATAAAAGGATGCTGCCAGTATACTTGTATTAACTATTGTAACATTATAATAAGTAATGCAGCGTACGCTCATTTGCGTTTCAAAACAGTACGGTAGCCCTCTGGCCCCTTGTGTTCCAAATTTTCAAAGATATTAATGTTGTTTTCAGGTTATTTATTGTTGATTGAATTTTCTTCACTTGAAGCTTCTGTCTGCAGAGTAAAAGTGACTTGCCTTTCCTTTCCACCCTAGGCGTTAGCTGGCAGTAAAATGCACCCGCACAGTATGGTGGTGTGAGACCGCCTTCGTTCGTCTGATCAGCACTCTTTACAGCCCCTGCCTGGTGTTTGTCAGTGTCTGTGATGAATGAAAAGATGAATAGCCCTGCGCATGTTTATGAGATGAACCGGTCAACAGTCACCATTAAGTAGGAATTTGATTTAAAAAAAAAAAAAAAAAAAAAAATTCATGAAAATGTTAACAATGGAGTGAAAGTGTTTAAATATATAATAGCTTTATTTGAGACTTTAACAGAACAAAGGTATTATTAATAGAGTAAGGGAAGTTATGCAAAATAATTTTATATTACTTTGATAGTGTAGATAATGGAGCAAGCTGAAAGTGGCCAGAAGCTGACGAAGACTGCATACGCCTAATGGGATGAATCCGTCTGCTGTTGGGACTGATTAAGTTGTGAAAGTGACAGATTATTTTACTTTTAGTAACATTTCAGATTTTAAATAATAACTTTGGTTTTACTGTTGAAGTTAAAAAAAAAAAAAAAAGTTTTAGAGAATTTTTTTATACAGCATTACCATAAGATTTTTGCACAACCTATCAGTCAAATTTGAGGGATATCTGTATTACTATGGTTTTATTGATTGTGAATTAGTGGTAGCAGTGACCTTGGATTTACAAACAAACAGGGTTATGAATAGACTTCCACCCTGGTTGTGTGTGCAGGTTAAGGAACCAGCGTACACTGCTACATCACTCTGCACGTTTGGCTTCATTTGTATAATGGGGAAGAATCCCACTGTATGGAGCCAGATGCCCATTATGCAAACCATTGGGTATGTGGATATACACCATTCTGCAGCTGAACTGTGTGTGTGTGCGCGTGCACGCAGGCACATGCATGCGTCTATAAAATACGTATAAAAGGAGAAATTGACCCAGTGCCTAATGCTGTGGAGAAGAGCTCTTTAAGGCTGATTGTTTTCCCCTTTTTAAGAAGCCTTGTGTTTTTGGCTGTACGTTCTGATCACTCACTGCGAGGCTGGTACATACTTGTGGGAGTCCCACAGTGGGGCTGCTAGCAGTGGCTTGTCCTGAAAGGTTACCCAGAGGAATGTGTTCTTCCACAGAGGAGACTGAGCACTCCTTCATGTCTGAGCAATACACGCCACCCAGACGTCAGAACTCCCCGACATGGGGATGTTCCCACCATCGACACAGCGCACATACGTGTGTGTGAGCGTGAGTGAGCATCTGAAGGGGCGTATCTGCGTTTGTGTGTGCGCGCCTGCACAGGAACATGGCTGTTTGCGTGTATCTGTCCTCACACTTTTGCACGTCCCCCCACTGTGTGCTGCACAGGTGGTTAGAACCCCAGGTAAAATGTACAGCTGCGGTAAGGAGAACCATATATGGCATGCCTGAGGGCCACAGTGTGCTGCCAAACTGAGAGGCTCAGCTCAATTGAACCTTCTTCACGTGGAGGAGTCTGGAACTTGTTGCGGCACCTGAAAGAAGCATCCACTCGATAATAATAATAATAGTTTTTTGATGACCTGTTAGTTGCCGTGACAACCAGCCGTTGGCATAGATACCTGACGTCCGGAGTGGATTTCGTTGCTCTGCCCAGCCTCAGGTCTGCGTGCGTAGAAGGGTGTGCTGGTGCAGGTCCGCTTGCACTTGCATGTCACTGTTGGTGTGTGTCTCTGTGTGTGTGTGTCAACGCAAAGCTGTAAAAGCCACAGTGATGACAAAGGCTGACCATCTGGTGTGCGTGTGTGCAGCGTGAGACGACGTGGGCTTGTGCAGAGACAACCAGAGAGAGCAGCGTGTGGAAACAGGAATTACAGACTTTGGGGAAACTCCACGTGCGTGTGTCGACAAGGAAGCAATCTGCTGTGTGGGGCTGGCCTCCTGTCCTCCAGCGGGAGTCACACACACGTTTCCTGGCAGGCGCGCAGGCAACTGACATGCTTTCGCACACGCTGCCGCACACGCCCACATGCAAACACCGAAAATTTGGTTTTATTTATAGGTTTGTGTTTCACAACAGAAGTGTGATGGCTGGGACTGGGCTTGAAAATTCAACTGGGATTGAGTGGAGTCTCTCTCTCTCTCTCTCTCTCTCTCTCTCTCTCTATATCACATGCGCTCTGGAATGGATGGTTGTGTGTGACAGATATGCAATGCAGATGAAACTGCATCAAACCAAGATTCCAACTGGCCATCAGACCTGTGTTTGATGGGGAGACCATTACTGCTGTGTGTGTGCGCACGCACGCACGTACAGTCTATGGTCCATCATGAAATAGAGATGTGAGCAAAGAGAAGGTGTAGTGAGACAGGATCCTAATCCTCGTCTTCCATTCTCATCATGTTCGCTGTGTTGTAACAGTCCTGTTTGTTCTGCTGCGTGTGTTCCGTTTCCTAGCACTTCAGTGTGTGTCTGGTGTTTTGTGGACGCAGACCCCAGCAGAGTCCCATTCTGGTGCTGCTACATTAATGATGTCTTAAGGATGCAGGAGAGCAAAAATTACCTGCTTGTGTGTGTCAGTTCTCACACGTGTGTGTGTGTGTGTGTGTGTGTGTGTGTGTGTGTGTGTGCATGCTTCTGCACAAGGACAAGCTGCGCAAGCCACGGAAGTCAGAAGCGCAGCGCTCCAGGGAGGATGCAGTTAAAGATCCGGGCTGCCGTAGGCACGTGGGGGTAGGACGGGGGTGCTGACGACAAGGGGTTAATGGTGCGAGCTGCTGGAGCTCAATGCTCTTCAGTTACCTGCGCTGCCAGCCAGCGTGCAGGAGCTTGTCTCTGGATGTGGCCCGAGTCGCCATAGTAACGAGGTGGAGACCAGGCGAGAGAGAGAGAGAGAGAAAGAGAGAGAGACGGAGAGGAGGGGATAGAGAGAGGGAGGGAGAAATCGTAGCGGTGTCTGCACTGAGACGAGTAGGACTCGAGCAAGAGAGCGCTGCACCACTGGCACTGCATCGGTCCTGGTTCTGGTCCTGGTTCTAGCACTGGCTGCTGCTAAAGGAGCACTCGGCACGGCTCTGTGGCTGCGCCGTGCAGCCCGTCTCTACAGCCCGACGCCGGGACCCCCCGGCTCAGCCGCCGCCTCCCCGCTCCCGGCGCCGACAGGAAGGAGTGGGGGGAGTGCAATCGGCACGTTCCTGACGGGACCCCCTTTTCCGCGGAGGTGAGCGCGCCGTCTCAACGACACGTATGACGGCCGCTTCATACGTGCTCTGCCGGCTCCATTGTTCCTCCTCTGTGTGCTGCCTCTCCTCTATCTCCCCCCCCCCACCCACCCACCGCAGCGCTGGCTCCCCAGGGGTGTGTGTGGTCCTGCGCAGAGCCCGGTGCGCAGGACCGCGTCGAGCGGTCACCCGAGAGACCGGCTGAGGGCACTCCTGTCCCAGGCAGGTCGCGGTGCAAGGCGTCACGTGAAAAGAGGCTTCTTCATTATTTACATTTCGTGGGAACTTGGATTGAAGACTGCTCCTCGTCCCGTCTGAGTTCACGTAGTGTCTCGCTCGAGTCGGGTTCGCTCCCTCTCCTGATGCGGTTCTGCCAACGTGGGCCGAAATTGTGCCATTCGCTCAATTACACTGCACACCTTGTTGAACGCTGTGGCGCTGGCTGACGTTTGTTTGTGTCCTCTGGCGGTGCGGTTCAGGATAACTTTTGTAACTCTGTTCACTGTGACTGAGACCGAGATCCTTTGGGGTCACGTGGAGGCGTGTTCCTCCTAATCCTGCTTTCGCGCATTTTAATGCGTTCACTCCGGTGCCACTCCTGGTCTCAGTGCAGCTCTGATGTCATAGTCGCTCCCTCGCTCCTCGTGGGGCAGTTACGGGGCAGGTTACGGGGCAGGTCCTGGGTGGAGAGCGCTGCGGGCTGTGGGCTGCGGGCCAGGCAGCTCTTGGGGCCATACGGGGAGTGGGAGGTGCACCGGCACCTACACACTGGGTCACTGGGTGTGGGTGGCTGTGCCTGGTGAGGTGAGAGCCCCGGCCTGGCAATGTGCCCCCTTCCTGCTTGGGAAGCTGCTGCAGACCTGTGGTGATGGAACGGAGCAGCTGCTCTCCTCACACACACACACACACACACACACACACACACACACACACACACACACACACACACACGTCCGAGCCCGCGCTTTCACAGCTCCGAGTCTTGTGGTGTGACTCCACCTCCTGCCACAAGACTCTCTGGGGAGTATCCGGGTTCTCCCTGCCCTCAGGATGTCTGCTCTTCCTGCACACTGCGCAGCCTTCTGGTCTCTCTGACGTGCCTGCGTGTTTGTGAGTGGGGGGGAGGTGTGGACACCTGTGTGTGGTACACCTGTTGGTTTGGCCGCGATGCAGCGCGGGGGCGGGCGTCCACATTCATTAACAAACATCCGAGTGTTTGCGGAGAAGCTGCCGAGACGCACCTGTGGAGAAGAGCGTTGAGTGTGTGCTGGAGATGGAGAGGAAGCGCTCTGGTCCACCTGGAGTGGACCGAACGAGTCCAACCCTCGTCCAGAACATCCTCTCTCCCCCTACTTGAAGGACTCATGTCCAAAAGTACAGTGGAACAAAACGGGAACCTATAACCATTCTTCTGTCCTCCACCTTTTTGGTTCCTTCATACACCTTATGAATTATACGTTGAAAGCTACCCGTGTGTGTGACTGTGTGTGTATTGTCCATATCCATGCTATATGTGTGTGTGTGACTGCACAGAGGTGCCGTGTTCCTCTGTTTAAAGCGTGACAGTTAGTCCTGTGGGGTTATTACCGAGCTCCGGGTCCTAGGACCGGACCGCAGCCCATGAGCGATGGCCCGAAGCGGCCGTCGCGTTTCCTGTCGTTCCGTTGGAGCCGAAACCGACTGTATTCTGCGCATAGCAGCAGTGCCCCTCGCAGTTGCTAGGTAACTGACTAGCGCTACCCCCATCCGGGTGGACCTGCTTTACCAGCTGCTGGTTAATAATGGATCTGAGGAAATGGGGTCTGTTTCTCCCTGGGTTACTGATGGGGGAAGAATAGATAACGGGGCCTGTTGAAAATGCAGACGTGAATTACGTTATTGACGGGTCCTGTTTTCTCTTGCAATTTCAATAACGCTCCCGGGGTCTGAACCTTCACCCCGGTCACCTCGGTCGTCTCCTTCAGCACTTGGAGGGAGGATCGATTTCCGCTCGGAGCCTCCGCAGTAGTGAACCGGCACACGGAATCTGAAGCAACAAGAGGCGTGTGTGTGGATGAGGTTGTCCTCGGCGAGCGCGATCCAGTGGAGGAAGAGCGCGAGTATCGCGGGATGAAACGCGGTTCGGACGTCAGAATCGCTTCTGCTCGGGCTGTATAGATGCTGTGGAGAATGTGTACAAAGCAGGTGATAAAAGCACGTAAACAAACGTGTAATAGAGGTATTGCATTGTGTCCGGCTTACTGTAGCATCTTGTGGATCTCTGGAGGTGTCAGCAGGAACCATGGGGGATGTTGTCCCTGCAGGAGGTCACCATGGAGAGGGTCTACAGGCCAACCGGACACAGGCCTCTCTGACGGAACTCAGCTCACATCTTTGTGTTCCATGACCTCTCGTATGTCGTCATGGCAACTGGTACGATCCTTTGTACGGCAACAATGGGAGCGATGGCCTACGGTGTGTGAGCGGTTCGACGGGTCTGGCCCGACGCCCTGTTTGATGGAGCACGATGAAAGGGACTGATTGGCACTTTGAACCATCAGAGGAGACATCGGGTCTGTGTCTTCCCATGGGCCTGTCCTGTTGACAGACCGGTGCGAGGAGAGTGGTAGGCGTGCTGTCCCACGGTTATACCCGTGAGTGCTGGTCATTTCAGCACGCAGAGCAGAACCGCAGCTATTTCCCGATGAACACGCGGCCCATGCGGCACCATCAAAAAGCACCTTCGGACTCCCAGGCTCACAGTCGCTGTCTGTTCCAACCGTTCCGCCCCGCTGCTGCTCCCGTGGGAAGTTGCTCTATGCTCTTTGTGTGGCTGTCAGGACCTATCGTGGTCAGTGAGCTGCGGGGCGGTCTGGGCCGAGCCAGGCCACGGGACCATAGGGTCTCCCGCTGCTCTGCTACGTGGAGTCCTGCCACCCCACCAGCACCCCCACGCAGGGATGGACTCCGCACGTTATGTCTGACCTGCTAAGGGGGCCTCGAGAGCATTCGTGTGTCTGTGTGTCTGGGCACATTTTGACAGGTCGGTGTGTCGCCCTGCCTACAGCATATATGTTGGCTGTCCACGTGGATGCAGAAGAACCCCGGCCTTCCTCTTACTCCACACAGGCCCGGCATATGTTCTCACCAGGGGACGCTGGGGACACTGTGGTCAAGGCGCTGACTCTTTCCCCTGCAGCCACACAAACGGTAGCAGAGGTTTAGCAACGTTACTGATGTCCGTCCAGGTTAATCCCGTAATGACGGCCATTTCCCCTGGAGTCACAGAGCTTAACGGGGATTACAGAATCGATTGCAAAACACACAACAGGCCGAGGCGGCGCACCGCGTCCCCATTTCTGTTCCCGCGCCACTTGATTGCACACACCGTCCACACAGGTCTCTTCTCATCTTCCTGTGGGTGACTGCATTATTTTTAATCACTGCTATTACTGCATGAGCCCGTTTGCTGTATGCTGTAGCCTGCATAGGTGGTGTGTATAATCCACGTAAATGAAATATGCAGGAACGAGAGATATTAATGACGATGGATGCCCTGCAGGTCCCCACGGCGAGAAGTGCTCGACAAGTAGTTGGTATATGAATATAATTACTTTGTAGAGGAAGACTGCTTAAAAGACGCACACTGGCGCTTTGGAGCACTGGCCGAGTGAGTGTGCGAGCTGCCGATACCATCGCGTGCGCGTGTGTGTCTTTGCGTGTATTTATATTTATAAGGCATGTCTGAAAGGGGCTCAGGGAGAGGATTATTGCAGTCCTTGCGTGGCCTTTGTTTTTATGTAACGGGGCTCCTCGCTGGAACGTGGAAGACGGTTTAGCGCACAGCTCCCAGGGCCTCCCTGCGTCTCCCTCTGCACCATTTGCATCTAAATTAAAGCCATTCTCTGCACATCCGCTGATTGACGGCAGGCCGAGCTGCATTCCCACCCCCACCCGGGTGCCCCGTTCCCCGTCGACACGCCCCGATCCGCCGTATTCCGCAGTGACATCGCCGCAGGGCTGAAAGTAGGTTAATTACTCATTGGGCATCGTTTACAGCGTCCTGGAACGAAGTGTTTGGGGACATTGTTAGAATCGCCTCTCAGCACCAGATGTTGGGGAGAGCAGAGAGATGCTTCTGACTGATCCAGCTCTTATTGCTCTGCACCGCTCAGTATTTATCCGTTTAACCGACACATCTCTCCTAAGTGTCTTACGGCGTTAACCTGCTTACAGCGATTCATCCTTTTTAACAGCTGGGTAACTTTCTTCGTGCCGCACGTTGCTCTGCAGCAAGAGGTGGGATTTGAACCTGGGTTCTTCAAGTGCAAGGAGGGCCCTAACCCCTCCGCCAACCCCTGCCCGATTTCCTTTTAGAGGAAAGAGGCACTTCAGAAGACATGTTTACATTGGTTTCATCTTGGCTTTTGAAATGTGGGCCGTTTTACCGCACAACAGAGAAAAGATCACGAGAACACGCAACTCGTTTACAAACATTTGCCGAGATATGATGCTAGATGTGAGCATATGATCGTATCCCAAAATGCGGACTGAGAAAAGAGCATTCGAGTGGTAAAGCAGCTCGAGAAAGTTCACGGGAGATGGTCTCCAGTACGAGCGCGCGGCTTTTGAAATGTATAAATCCCAGTGCCGCGGCCTGTGGGTTGTGCATCAGATCACATCCGTAGAATTTAGAGTCAGGTACTGCTTTATAAGCGAAGCCCCAGCAGCCCTTTTGTTTTCTTCTCTGTCCTTTGCTCAGTGGGTATTTCGCTAACGTTTAATATTAATCAGCAGCGTAATAATATTATTATTATTGTTGTTGTTGTTACTGCACTGTGACTTGCCATTAGAAATCTGAGCTCCTTAGGATCGCAGCGGTGTGAAGCTCTCGTAAAGACACGCACTCGCACCGCGGAGGGTCGAGGGCTGCGCCCACACCGTCATCGGCCGCTTCAACAGCCCTTCTTTGCCGAAGCACTATAACTTGCAGAGGCTGGCCGTGTCGGCGTCTCCGTGACAGCGAGCCCGTGTTTGGCGGATGTTCCGGAGCGTCACGAACGGCGTTCTCCGGCGAGTGCGTAGTACGCTGCTGGAAGTCCATTTAGATCCATGGCTTCGTGTTCAAAAAAACACGGGTTGAGGTCCTGCTCGCGCTGTAGTTCTCTTCAGCATGGGATTCTGAATTGCACCGGTGAAAATGCCCTGCTGTGTAAGCGGGTGAATCGTTGTAAGTAGCCCAGTACGTTCAAGAAGGGTCCCCAGATACGTGTGTCAGACCCTCTTCTCTGCTCATCTCCTATCTGCTCCATACGTTATGTGTCTTAGAAATAGGACCCTTTACTGCCAGAATGTAGAATGCCGTGCCAAACGGAAACACAAGTCAATAACATACGAAACAGTCACCAAGTGCAAGTAACAAATAAGGCGACGACGAGATCATAAATGGCAGCAGCGCAAATGATAGGGAGCTGTGTGAAACCGTACCCTCTACTCATGGTGTGTGCACGCACTTGTGTGACAGGTGGACTGAACTCGGGACTGCACTTTGCTTTACTCTAAGTTGTACGTCACTTTGGAGAAAAGCATCTGCTGAACGAGTAAATGTAAATGTAGAGCGCAAGCCTCACAGCGTAAGTTGCGTTGGATGTGTCGGCTAAGTGAGTAAATATAAATGTAGCGCTGGAGCACGGGTCCCGCGCAGGGAAATGTCCCGGAGGACTCGGTGTATGTGGAGAAGGTGGCCTTACGTCCGTGGTCCCTCATCACTGCTGGGTTTGTGGGAAAGCAAAAAACCGTGCCTCCTTCGACCTGCTCTGTGCGTGTGTGTGTGTGCGCTCCGCTGTTTGCGTGCTGTTGTGGGTTCGTGCCCCTGCTCAGGCCATGCGGAACGGATGCACCGCAGTAACTGGCGAATGGGTGCAGGAGATGGGGGAGTAGTGATTAGCATTTGGATGACCGCCTTCCCCCAACGCCCCCCACCAACTCAACATCGTCGCTCTGAGGATAATTAAAGTCACAGCTATGTGTGAGACACAGTTTAATTATTGTTCTTCACCCAGAAAGGATTCCTGTCTCCTTGTCATGTGCAGCTCAACTCCCAGGCACTACCACTGCATGCGCACACACACACACACACACACACACACACACACACACACACACACGACGTCACAGTGCCTCTCTGCTTTGCAATCTTGCGCGGTTCACAACTTAACAGCGCGCCTTTTACGCTAATATCCAGCCGGGGATTCAACTTTACCAAAGCAATTAAGTGTCTTGATCAGGGTGCTGCAAAAAAAACGGCATTAAATCCCTTCTTGGGATTTGAACCAGACGCTTTTGTTGGGAAACACGGTTGGCGTGTGCGAACTGCTGGGAGCAAGCGCTCGCGTAGCGCGTCCCTCGGGGAGGAGCGAGCCGACAGCGACGGCACCGCGGGGTTCTGAATCGGTGATCGAACCGAGGCCCGAGACGCCCGCGAGGAACTGACGGGTGAAGCTCCAGTACCAGGAATTCACACGATGATCCAGAGTTTTATACTGAATCAACCACAGATGGGTTTATATTCCAAAAAAAAAAATCTGCAAGTATTATAATTATGGAGTAAATGTAGTGCTAATATAATTATTTATGGGTCCTTTTGAAAAACTATTAAAGGAGAAAAGATTTTAGTGGAATGTTTGTGATTATTTCTCTGTTTGGCTCGACAGGAGGGGCCTGTCTGCGGGTTCCAGTTGGGTTGTTGTGTTACACTTTTTGTCAGGCAAATGGGGTCACAGGAAAACAGATGTGTTTCACTAGAGGATGTAGTGTGTTTTTCTTTTTTTAAATTTTTTTTGTTTCTCCCCTCCTTCATGTCTTAATAGCTGGATTATCCAGAGAGCATTTAACTCATGGCCTAACCTCTGTTATTCACATCTCCTCTGTGGGTGTATTTGTGTGTGTGTGAGAGACAGAGAGAGAGAGAGATGCTACAACGAATAGCAGTGCCATCGGTCACCTCTGTTCCTCACCTGATGGACAGGGACACAGCTGCGGGGCACTGTCCAACCCTTGGACATACAGAGCACGTGCAGAGTCCACAGTGCTGGCGACACAATGGGACTTTACACTCATTTACATTGAGGTGTGCAAGAAATCTTAATCTCACACACATTGCCTTGGAGCACCGACATGCGTGAGGAAGCGCAGGGCTCTGCTGGATGAGCGGAGTCAGAGTAAATTTGTGGCGCCATAAAACACACACCTTTAAGGGCAAACCTTACCCTAATTTACAGTCCCCACACACCTAACAGAGCTTGTCCTTACCCTGATTTACAGTCTACACACACAACTTTAACCGAGCGTGCCCTTCTGACATACAGCCTGCACGCACACACAAGCTGGCCCAAAGGCAAGTGGCGTAAACACCGGTAGGATGCGAACACGGACCAGTTGTCGGATGAAGCGTGCAGTACATAATCCTAGTTTATGAATGTACGTATGAAATGTCAGCATTAAACGGCATCTGCCAAAGAGAGTGTGTGTGTGTGTGTGTGTGTGTGTGTGTGTGTGTGGGGAACGCTGCTGTTGGCCACCTCTGTTAACAAGAGCCAGTGTGTAAGCACTCTCATTTCCTATCCCCCCAGGTGCTGAAAATTAATCTGATAGGACACCGGAAGCGTATCCTTGCCTCCCTGGGAGACCGGCTCCACGACGACCCTCCCCAAAAACCACCCCGAGCGATATCTCTGAGGGTGAGTCGGGGGCGTGAGACACAAGCGCCGACCTCTTACTGTGTCTTCTCTTGGTGGTTAAGAGCCACACAGGTCAGTGAAAGAGACCCTGCGCTCAATAGTGATGTAGCCACGCCTCCTTTCCATGTGCTCTTCATATGTGGTCCTGCGCATGAGCGTGTACCATGGTGCTCCACTCTTTCGTATTGTGCACGAGGAGGGCAATCTGATGGGTAGTGGAGCTCTCTGGTGCTGCACTCCTCTGCTTTCTCTGTGTGTGTGTGTGTGTGTGTGTGTGTGAGGAGGGGGAAGGCTCTTCTCCATTCCTCAGAGTGGGATCTGTATTCAGCAGGAAGATCTCTGAACCATCCAGAGCTGGAGGTTGCAGTGGCTGATCAGGGCCTGCAGCAGAAATGCGTTCCAGCCTCGATGCTGGGGATGCGAGAGATGCCGGGGGAGAGAGGCGCTGTCGACCCTGGCCAGCCCAGGGGGGTGGGAGTCTGCTGGGCTCGTTACTTGCTAAAATACTAATTCTACACTGCTTTGTGCCCTGCGACACTGTGGCCAGCAATCGATCATGTTTTTCAGGGTGTTGTGGGGGGGGGGTTATCGCCATTACGGTGTGCGGAGCAGGAGGAAAACGAGGAAGAAGCTCTGAAGTCCCTTCCTGCAGACCTGTGCAGCTTCACACTCTCACATCTGTCCCCACCGCTCGTCTCAGTCCCCGTATCCAGCCTTCTCACTAAGGACCGTACCTTTCCTGTTCTGATGTCGAGACCGAACCTGTTCAGGGTCACCTTGTAGGCCACCTTTCCAGGGACTCGAGTTGAAGGTGTTGCCAGAAGCAGACGCGCTCTGCACAGATGGGCTCGGGGATGTCATCTGCAACCGCGCTCCTCTCCGTCTGCTCCGTGACTATTCGGCAAATTAGCGGAAACATGGGGTCGCTTTTCTGTGGGTCTCCTTGAGCACACCCCCCCCCACACCATAAAGTCCACCTGCAGCACTGTACCGTGGTTTCCCTTCCCAGGAAGGTAGCAGAGAAAGTGGAGCAGTATTTCACACCCCCACAAAACGTGAGTAGCACTTCCTGCAAGCACTGCCCCACTGAACTCATGGCTCAGGTGACCTGGAGCTGCAGCCAATTCGCCGCCACCATATGGGAGCCTTTAATTGACTTGGAGTCAAAAGGACACTTGTCCCCAACATGAGGGAGTGGAGCAGTGGGCATGTGGGGATGCAGGATGAGTGTGTGTCATGTGCTACTGGAGACCCCCCAAGTGGTGACTCTGCCCCCCCACCCCTCCGCAGGAGCCCACCGGGAACCACACGCCCCCACAGCTGTCGCCGTCACTCAGCCAAAGCGCCTACACTACCGCCGGCTCCCTGGACGTGCAGCACCTCATGATGCAGGCCGACGCACGGCGACGACGCAATGAAAACTACTTTGACGATGTGCCGCGCTCCAAGCTGGAGAGGCAGATGGCGCAAGTGAGCATGGTGAGTAGCGTTGCAACGAGGCACTTCGAGCGGCGTAAGGAGGGTTCCCTTGGAGCAGCTGTGACCAACCCTGGTCCCGATGAGGTTCTCGTACCCAACCCAGGGCTCAACGAATGCACCGAGTCACCGCAGCGCTTGTTTGGCACCGTGCGCTCGTCACCGAGAAGGGCTCTCACACGACACAGTTATTAATAAGGAAAACACACCATCCCATGTAACTGACTGGTGTCCTCAAGGAGGAATGATTTTTGGAGGATTATGAAATTTAAGGTCTGTCCAAACAGTGAACAGCTAATCTGTCTGCAATCATATCTACTACACATACATAGATTAGTGTATGTATGGGAAAAGTGTGCCTTTCCCATAATTCCCTGAAGCAGAAAGGGGGGGGGACAAATCCAGTAGCGAAGAGGAAACCTTTTCAGAGGAGGGCTGAGGGGGATTAATGCAGCACCACAATTGCTGCAAAGCAACCGAAATCAAGGAATCGTAACCGTTCTGCCTTGATTATCGAGTTGAACTCCAGCTATTCCGTTTTAAGATTCCCCCCGCTTTTCGTTATATGATCGCTCATGTATGTTTAGCACGCGGGAGGAAAAGATATGTAAATTTCAACATTTTGTTTAGAAAAATACCTTTTTAGCCATTTCTAGTTGAGAACACGCTGAGAGCAGCGGAGCCACAAGTGACCCCCCCGGGCCGCTCTGTACCCGTGTGCTTTCAGCAAGGCGAATGGTGTGAGCCGATCACGTTGCGGCCGCCGAACGAGGCGACGTCGTCCACGCCAGTGCAGTACTGGCAGCACCATCCCGAGAAGCTTATCTTCCAGTCGTGTGACTACGAGGCCTATGTAAGTCCCACCCCTCGCACCAGAGCCCACCGTGGTGCGCCTTTTCTCTTTACTGTCACGTTGCAGTGGAGTGTGTGTGTGTGTGTGTGTGTGTGTGTGTGTGTGCGTGCGCTGCTGCTAGGGTGCTTGCAATCAGTGCATCACTTAATGGCAGTGGGGTGGAGGGTAGTGGGGCCTTGCTGGGTCGAGCAGGTGGACCCAGAGACAAAGCTGTCCACACAGAGGTGGAGCGGGGAGTAAAGCACCGCTAGTCCTGGGTGCTGCAGTGTGAACAGCCGTGTCCCTACCTCGTCTCCCCCCCAGTACCTGGGCTCCATGCTGGTGAAGGAGCTGAGAGGGACGGAATCCACGCAGGACGCCTGTGCCAAAATGAGGGTAAGAGTCTCACTGACGGTACTGTTCCCTAACACACGTACAGTTTCCTGGCAGGCGCTCATCACAGGCGTCATCAGACCCGACAGAGCCATCGTGGCGCATGCAGAACGACGCGCATGGTGACTCGGGAAGACGGAGCTCGAGTCGAAGCATGTTGCAAGAGGGGTTCCCGGGTTCCGGCTCGGCCCGTCGGGGATGCCGACTCGCGTCGGGTCTGAACTCTCCTTCCCTTGCAGTGCGTTGTCAGCCTCCATTGAGCACAAGGCTCTGACTGAAGGGCCAGCGCGTTCCATCTCATGAATTTACAACATTTCACTTGCCACTTCCTGTGAATGTCGCTCCACGCCCCCATGCTTGGGCTGCTGTCAGGACGGAGGCCCCTGCGATGGCCCTTATGGCAAAGCCGAGAGCCGCTGATGGAACGTGGCAGGGATAGCCGGCCGGAGGGGACTGTGCGCTCGTTAATGCTGTCCCCTCCAAGGGGGTCCGCCGCTCAGGCTGACTGATGTGTGGTCGCCACGGCAACAAAACATGCCCACTGACCTTGACGTTTTGTAAGCACAAATGTACAAGGTCGTGCTTTAAGCCGACGTGCTTCCGACCAAAAGATATCTTGAGGGCGTCTGAGGCCAGTCGCATCTCATAACGGCGAGAACCAAGTTCACGTGCTGAAGTTAGAAAAGTTACTTCCCGTAGTTTGACTTTAGCCGTGTAGGTTCGCTGTATCTGAGGAGCTGCGCAGCCCTTCCGAGTGTCTGCATGTACTGTGCTGTGCTGTGTGTAGGAAGGACGCTGCGTGGACGATGTGAGCCTCTACTGATCTAAAGCCCCCTGTTGTCTTTCTAAGAAGTCTACAGAACAGATGAAGAAGATCCCCACCATTGTCCTGTCTGTCTCCTACAAAGGAGTCAAATTTATCGATGCCACAAATAAGGTGAGCAGACAGCTCAGAGTCCATCCTGTGCAATAGAGTCGATAGACACACTGGAAGACACACTTGACACCGTGCAATTCCACACACTCTCTGTGGCAGAACATCATCGCCGAGCACGAAATCCGCAACATCTCCTGCGCTGCCCAGGACCCCGAGGATCTCTCCACGTTCGCCTACATCACCAAAGACCTGAAGTCCAGCCACCACTACTGTCACGTGTTCACGGCCTTCGACGTGGTGAGTAGATCCCCTGCAGAGGCCACCTGAGCGCAGCAACACACACACACACACGCTTGTTGGAGGGATGTTTGTCGATTCTCTCCGTTTTCCCATGTGTGCGTGCTGCAGAACCTCGCCTATGAGATCATCTTGACGCTGGGTCAGGCCTTCGAGGTGGCCTATCAGCTAGCTCTCCAGGCGCGGAAAAGCGGCCACGGCTCGTCCACGCTGCCCGAGAGCTTCGACAGCAAGCCGACCAAACCGATCCCCAAGCCCCGCATGAACATTCGCAAGTCTGTGAGTACGGTCTCCTGCCGTGTGCCGTCAGTCCCTCGCCCGAGTCACGCTTCCACCTTTAACGCGTCACCATTACCATCAGCTTGTCGCCATTGATCCCATCTGCACCGTCAGCTTCATACGTGTGGCGTCACTTCTTTCCTGGTCACACCACGTGAACCCAAGAAACGCCACGCGAGTCACCTGCAGAGCGGCCCTTGTGCAGCACCGCTCGGCATCGCCGTACTGCAGGTGAAGCACGAGTGCTGGCTTTCGGTTTTACGGCAGCCTGCCGAGGACCCGAGCACCGCTGCTGCTCATTGCGTCTCCATCGTCCGTCTCCGTGGAAACATGAGTGTAGAGCAGCGGATTTCATTTAAACCACCAGGAAGCCTAACTGGCATAAAGACACTGCGTGCATGTGTCCACACACCATTATCTTGTGCCTGGTGGTTTGACATCTTTTGGGGTGCAGGTAAACATTAGCAGGAGAGCTGTGTGCCCCCGGGGCGAAGGGTGGGACACACATGCACTGAAAGTCCTTCCTGTGCTGAGCTGCACTTTACCACAGTACCCTGATCTGCTGCTATACCGCCCCACGCCGCTATTACCTGCATGTTTACTAGACTTCTGACACACCTGTCATACACTGTTGTGCTCATTCCTGGAGAGGCTGGATAGGATTACCCAGAGTGCACTGTAACAGAGATGGCATGGCTAGCGTTTGTGCCTCTCACGTTGCGGCAGTAAGACAGCTCTGCTCTACCCTGCTTCACCCCGCCGTTACCACAGCATAGGGCTGTCAGCAGGGATTTGGGGGCGGAAGCGAGCAGTTGCGAACTCACACTGAACCCAGCTGTGTGTGTTCCTGTCATGGGCAGATCCATCTTTGCGTGTGACAGCAACCTAATGGCTCTTTGGGTGTGTTAGTCACACGGTGGCAGCGTGGACTGCTTGTGGGAGACACTGACCGGCTGTCGTAAGCAGTGGTGGTGCGTGGGGGGGTCAGTCAGTGTTGTCACATTAGCAGCAGAAAGGTCACACTACTCCACATTACCCAGCAGATCACCTCCACTGGTCTTCCTCCACTTGTCTCTTTTCCATTGTCTTCATCTCCACGTGTGTCCCTCAACTGCTCTTTCCTCCTCAGTCTCCTGCCTGCCTGCCTGCGTGTGTGTGCGCGCGCCTCTATGTGTGTGTGTGTGCCTGTGCCGTGGTGTGGTGTTGCCGTGCCAACCAGGCCCTTTGACCTTTGTGCCCTTGTGTTCCGCCCCTAGGTCATGCCCCCCTCTAGCCGCTGGTCCCTGGGACACATACATACCCCCCACCGGCCTCCTCACCTTCCTCCTCCTCCTTCCCGACTCCTTCATCCTCACAAAGTTCAATTTCAGGTCTTCTTACATTTTCCTTTTATTATCCTTTTTCCGCTCTTTCCTTCCTTTTCGTTTGTCCGTTTGGCTGTTGGGCTCCATTCGCTGGTTTCACTCGCTCATTTCTTCATTTCGCTCGTTTACTTCTGCATCTCCATCGTGAACCTGCTTCTCACCACAGTGCCATGCCTGGTTTGTGTCTCCGTGGGTTCTCCGCTCTGCACCGAGGGACAGGGACACGGTTAAGGACAGGGAGCGTCGCAGCGGGGTCGTACCGCGTTGGAGCGCAAACTCAGTGAATCCGTGACCTCCAGACGCACTCGAGTGGAAACGCTCCCCGTGACTCTTTCTCTACTCGCCTCCCCAAACACTTCCTGATCCACAAAGCAGGATGATGCGCTGCTGCACCACTTCAGTACTACTTAACATGGTGCACAGTTTGCCCACGGCTGCGGTCGTGCTGCGCTCATCCTCAGAGGGACGTTATAGCACTTACTTACTGAAAGCTGCTGCTGCTGCTTACGACAGACCAGACAGTCCAGCACCGCGTGAACGTGAGCTCATAATTCCCCTGTGCGTCGCTCACATTGCCCTTTCAGCACAGGACTGGTGGCGGGGCTGGGTCCTCCTGGCAGTGCATCCACCTGCCCTTTTGTCCCACCATAAACATCTCCACCTGATTTAAATAGCTCACCATCAGTTAGCTGTATCAGATGGGGGTGTCTATGGGTGGAGCACACATGCACACAGGCATGCACGCACACACACAAACCTACGAGGGTGGGTGGGAGCTGGTGCACACCACCGTTTTTCCATCGCTTCTTTTTCACAGCAAGCGTAGAGCACCACCCGCAGCCACAGGCGCGTAACGCAAGAGCTGTCATTTGTCTGTGCGTGAGTGTTGGAGCGGAAACTGCGCCCCCTCCCTCGCTGACCCCGCCCCCGACCCCACCTCTCCTCACAGATGGAGCAGCCGTCCATGGAGCAGAAAGCCCACGCCAACGTCCCATGGATAGTGGAGCCGGGGCAGGAGGCCAAGAGAGGAGTCAACACCAAGTATGAGACCACTATTTTCTAATATGCACCCACTGTCCACTCCTGTGTGTGTGTGCCTTTCAGAGCTCCCTCTAGAGGCCCCCCGTGGAGCCACAGGGCGACTGACCTGTGACCTTTCTCACCGCCCGCCGTTAACTGTGGCCGCTGCATGGTGACGCTGCCGCTGTGTCTCTCTCTCTCCCCCCTGCCCCCCCACACCACCCTCCCCATCCTACCCCACCACGGCACTGGCCTCCCTCCCATGGGCGCGGTCAAGCCAGAGCTAAGCTGCAGACGCATGAAAACGCTGTCCTGAGGGTGAGCCTCTGTTTCAGCCTGTAGGGGGCAGCAGTGAGCGCGCGTCCCTCCACTCGTTTTTCTAACAGCGATGCGACATTTGCCTCTTTTTTTTTTCCCCTTTTAAATCCCGTCCTCTCCCTTCGCCAGCCCTTGCTCATCCTTTCTCCACCCCCCCCCCCCAGCTGCCTGAGTGAGAATAAACCGTAATGCTGCTAAGAGCTCACACTAGTCTTTTTTTTTTTTTTTTTTTTTTTTTTGGTCCTCTTTAAGAAACCCCTCCGTCAGTAAGCTTTGTGACATGTCGTGGGGAGGGGAAGGGAGGGGCAAACAGAGAGGAAGGCGCTGAGTTCACTTACTGCAGGGATGGACTGATAGGGAAGAACTGTCCTCTGCACCATGTAGCAGCATTTTACTTCAGTCAAAAAAAAAAAATCCTCATCTCATCACCCCCCCCATGTGGTTTGAGCAACGAGTGTGTCTGGGGCGAACTACTGAAAGGGAAGTTTGGCATGCGGCCTGCTGTATGTGAGAGGGAGCTGTGGCTTGAGCCCCACCCTGAAAGTACCTCAGTTCGAGCGGCACAGTTCAATCACACTTATTCGCAGAAAAGGAAAACAAATATTGCAATGAAAGGAATGTTTTTGCTCTTTTTAAAAATTTAAAAAAAAAAAAAAAAAAAAAAAAAAACCACCAACTGTGTAATTTGCGAAGGCTGTGTGGCTTGTCGAGCGCATGACGTCCATGCTGGCCTGGTGAAGAGGGGTGTGGCCAGCAGGAGAGGCAGGGCTGTGGGAGGAGCCTCTGGATAAGTCATGTGATCTCCTTTACAGGGCAGTGCCGGACGCTCATGTCTTTTACAGTGGAATGCAAAGAATGTAGCCAGCCCCGCTAAACACGGACCCTTCTCAGAGACACGCTGTTAAAGGCACCCCCCCAGCCCTGCCAAACACGGACTCTGTCCCGCACGCAGTTCTGACGGACCACAGAGCTTGCTGAGCAACAGGCCTTACAGAATGTACACTTTTGCAGAAGTCATCGCTGCCATGGCAACAACTATCGCCAGTGTGGGAGGGGGAGTGGGGAGGGTGTTGGGACCCCCATGGGTTTCATCTGTGACCTTTGCTGGGAAAGCTGTATTTCCAGGGATGGGGGGGAAAGAGTGGTTGGTGGACAGTTACCAAGGCACACACCTGAAATCTTCTAAAAAGAACCAGTAGGAGGTGGGGCGGGTGGATTGGGGGAGGGGGGGGTGGAGGGACATTTGAGTCACCACAGGATAAAGGACCTCTGGTTTGCCTTTTTCTTTTGGTTTTTTTTTTTGTTTGTTTTTTTTTTTTTTAATTTATTTTTATTTTTTTAAAACTTTTGTGGTCAAGACCACCGTATAATATGCACAACTGAGTGGACTGGCATCGTGAGGTTGGCATCACAGAGCTGGCGAGAGCCAGTGTCACCAGGGAGGTAGCTAACCCAATAACGGTCATGCCATCTGATTCAGTGTTCACATTGCCAGGCATTTTAAATGTTTAATATAGAATTATTATACTACCATTAATATTCTTCTTATTGTGAAATTATGGTCTAATGTTGTCTTAATGTTACATTATTTTTATATGACATGCTGAACTGAAACTGGGCTTCAAAAAAAAATGCCATCCTAAAAAAGAACTATGGGCCCTGAATGTGTGGATGGCAGCTAATGGCTGGGCTTCATTTGAAAAACCATTGTATCATTTATTGTGGGGCTGATGTAATATTTTACTGCAGTATTACTGTACTAGAATAAAAACAGTCCTCATGTAAATAGATATTTTGCCAATTCATTGTTCATACATGTAATGTAGTAAAAGTCGCAGTAAATGGCAATGGAGACATGGTACCAAATTTTGAGAGAAAAACAAAATGTAAAAAAGTTTTAAAGATTTTACAGGGGACAATGAATGATACCCTGACTGACTGCAGACTAACACCTGTATATAGGCTTGGGCTTCCAGTACACAGATTTTGTAATTTTAGTCATTATTTATATCCTTGTAAAGCACATGGAATAAACATGACTTGTACAGTCGCCGAGGGCTCCTGGTCTCTGTCCCTAAACAGTTGCAGGATTTGTTTTTACAGGATTGTCTCATGTTACTTTATTCTGAGTGTCTGCATGGCTGCTGATGCATTTATATGCTATAATTACAGCTGTACTCAACATCACCAACAAAGATACAAGCCTGAATGTAGTTTTTTAAAAAAAAAAAAAAGTTGCACAAGGGGAAGAAATAGAGGTGGGCAGAATAGTCAAAAACAAGGTTCAAGGTTTCATAATGTTCTCTAGCAATGTTAACAGCTTTACCTGATGGAAAAATATACAGTAGTTAAATACACGACCTCTTAAATCCAATTAAAAAAATCAATAGCACTGATGAAATGCAAACTATTTCTACTAACTTATTTGTCAGCTTTTTATATGAAGTTGTTTACAATGATTTACCCATTTATACTGCTGGGTCATTTTACTGGAGCAACTGAGACATAAATACGTTGATGAAGGCTGCTACAGCTGGCCCAGGGATTTGAAGTCAGGTCCTTTCCTTTCAAGGCAACGGCTGTCACGACAACTTCGCCCTGTAGTCAGTTATCAGCCCTTTAGCTGAAGCAGTTGCTTAAAGTGATTTATAAGCAGGAGGATTCAAACCAACAGCCTTTAGGTTACAACTCATTATCCCTAATATACTAACATCGGAAAATGGATTAGTCAGCTCTCGGTCCACGGTAAAGAGGCTGTGACTGACAGCTGAAGATGGGCACTGACAACTGTCAACGAAGAGCTATTGCTCCCGTTTCGCACTAAGAATGTCATCTGTTTTTTTGGAGAGAAAGTTAAAACATCGAATGCAAAAGTTAACAATATTGATGCAAGAAACGTACTGAAGTGCAGGTAAGAGAATAAATGTACATCTTCACAACCCATGACCTAGACATGTATGGTCTAGCAGTCAGTCATTTGCCAGATGAGACTAGAAGGGGGGAGGAGGAGGAGAAAGAAAAAAAAACACTGTAGTACATGATGAGCATCTACAGTGCTTACAGCAAAGTCTTCAAAGTGGAACAGCTTTTACACCATTACTGCCTACAGTTTCAATTTCTCCTCCTCTAGTAGCATTTACTGATGGGGAGCATAGAAATTACTTTCCAAAAAGCAAAGCAACTGTCATCTGAATTCACAAAATGTACCGCTGAATACCGAGCTGATATTTTAAACTGAAAATAAACAGGTTTCTATGTGATCTAAAAGGGTTTTATTCAATAGGGAAAACTTGCAGCTGAGGTTCACAGCGGTGGGTGGTTCTGGGGTCCTGCTAGAAACAGTGGACCTTTGAACCCTGTGTTCTGGAACACACCAAAAAAAAAAAAAATTTGTCTTGTGCTTGTGTGTGGTAATTATTCATAAATATTCCACATTTAAGTAACTGGTGTCGTCTTCTGCCAGATTGCCATGACAACATACGGCACATTAGCAGCAATGGTTCTGTACAGAGCCAGGCTTTAGGTCTCCTGTGCCTAAGAATGACCAATGATTGTCCCCTGGAATATGGTGAGAAGTTCCATATGCACACCTGGACTGAACACAGTGAGGGGTTGAATTATAAGAAGCTATGATGAACCAGGATTTACCATCAAGTAGCCTTCAGTACAAAAACTGCCATATCTGTCTCACATACACGGACTCGGGGAAGGCCCACAAAGGTAGCCTGGCATTGGGGGATGACGGTACGTTCGGCTCCAGCGAAGACGGCCTCAGCGTGCAGCTCCACGCAGCCCTACAGCAGCACTCACTGCACATCTATTGCCAAATTCAACTGTCACAGAAACTGCTGAGCTGTGAGGTTCATTCCCCCTTATAAATTTCTCAAGATGTTCAGCTGAGACCATACATGCATCTGCACAGATGCTATGGGCGTGTGGAAACATCGCTTTAGCATTCCAGATGCAGAAGATGCAGAAACGACAGCGTCTGGAGGGGCACGTCATGTATCGTCACCGCAGTTCGGAGGAACAGCCATGAGCTGAATAAATGATTCACTGAAGCACTTCCGTTAGGAGGAGAAAAGAACAGCTTTGTGCTCCCTTCCTCATGTCCAGGAAGACACTGCACAAAACTAATTTGGTGCTTAACTAAAATGATACTCATCGGCAATTATGCAGTCCATTCACAGAACAACAAACGACAGGCAAAACTTTGGGAAATGATAATTAACAAATAAGGTTAAAATTATATATACATATACATGCACATACATATGCAGTATACAGAAATACAAAACAAAATCGGTGGATTTTTGGAGCGATAGACACAGCCTTTAGTCCGTAGTTCCGAGGATGTACCACGCTTCAGTAAAACACACACAATGTTTGTGATGCCCACTATCCTGTTTGCACCCCAGAGCTCAGTGGCCAAAGTGCAGCACACCCTGGTGAGCCACCGCAAGAAAAACTGCTCCAGTGCAGTGCTGTAAACAGTATTTTGAAGACAAACGAGTGTCCAGGCCTGTCCTCTATAAAACACTGGCCAACAGCAAAAGCCTGCGTGCACTAAACACCGCAGTAATTCACTGTGAAATACCACTCTCTAACACGGCCCAGAGCAAACCGTGGTACAGCAATAAACCCTTGGAGTCCTTTCCGTGCCGATAACACACGGCCAAGGATTGTAGTTTGATGGAAAATGATGGACTGAGAAGAAAGATGCCTTTAAACACAACTATTACCTAGAAACGTCCCTGGTCAGCTTGTCTCACTTTGGACTGTTGGCACCTGGAAAGAGAGACGGACAGACAGAGAAAACTATCAGGCATTTAAAGTCACAGAGACTCCAGAATTAGAGGCGGAACCACGGTGCGGTTTGGGACTCGGGCCTGTACCATACAGTCAAGAATGAGCTCCGAGCTCAGTGAGGGCCCAACATTTGAAAGCCCTCCCATAATCACCTTTCCAACCTTCCTACTGTGACAGAGTCAGGCAGTGCAACTCCTAGGTGGGGCTGTGGACATGGAAAGTCAAGCTGAGAGCATTTGCACCATGACCATGAGTCCACCCATTACGGTGGGGCAGCATGGAGGACTCTGAAGAAGCTGGGCTCCCTCCCACAATCCCTGACCAATTCAGGATCCATCATTTTACAGCCAAAATTTACTCACAAGACCTCCAAGACAGGGTACCGCACCGTACCAATACAAGTACATGACAAAGGGTAAGGTGGAGTCCAGTCCAAAAATTAGCAACGTGAGATCCTGCATTCATGAAGCGAGCAGGACAGAACCAGTCCTCACCTCCCGCGTCTCCCCTCACTCACATGTACCTCGGTGAAGGGCTTTGCGCTCACGTGCTAATGCTGAGCGCTGCAGGGTTCGAAATGCGTTTTCGCTCGTATCCCAGCGCAAACGTCCTGTCGAAAGCTCACACTAAACTGGTCTCCAGGCCCTCAGCTGCTCCTCATCCTCACTGCAGTTGTGCGCAGTTTTTCCGCCAACTCCGCTCCTGTCTGGGAGGACCCGCTTCTTAATGCCCCCGTAGAGATGTTCTGCTTGACAAATCTTCTTCCCAGTAACAAAAGCTGATTAAATGGTACTTTTAAAAGCGCCCGAACGCTGTGCCTGTAAGCTGCAGCGTTACCTTCCATCACCCTTGCTCTGTGGCGGGGTGGTGCGGAGGCTGCGCGCATAATCCGTCTAACGTTTTTACTCGACCGGCTTTCTGGGAGTCAGGAAATCATTTTTACTTTCCCTAAATTGGATCTGGGTCTTCCTAGTTCTGGACTCCTTCTGGAAAGTGTTTTCCATCATGCACTTAATGATAAATGCTTTGCAAAAATATGCAGAAACAAACTCATTTGGTTGACATGCTCTACATACAGTACATATAGATTTTTATGTAAACGGTGACCTCGGGTGACCTTCCTCATTCGATCAATGTGTGAACAAGGAAGCTCGGACACTTTTTGTGGTCACATTCCAGCACAATTGTGGAGGAGTCATGGTCCCTCCTGAGCCCATGTTGGGTGAGCAGTACTGGTGAATTTGAACACCGAGTGGCCACACACACCATCCCCTCAGCAACATGATTGATCCCAGGGCTCCACCAAGGTCTGGTAGGGGGCAGGACAGACCCTGGTTGACAGGAACCTTTTGGCTGCCAGCATCAGCAGGAGGGAAGGGTGACGATGTGGAGATGCAGGGCTCAAAGCTGACAGGAAGCAGGGTTTGGTGGTGCACAGAAGCCCACCATGGCCTGTCACACAGCTGCCTGCCAGGAGGTAAGTGTGGAGACAACCACACACACAGTCATGCTGAGCTATCCTATTACTGCGATAACAGCATCTGTTGAGCACATATGGCCATCATAACTGCGGTCAAGCTACAGATCCGTTGTGGTCAAATCACAGCCATCACTGTAACCGTTTTCCAGGACAAGCTCAGTCAAAAGGAAACGGCACCAAAGCGCATTCTCTGCTACAGAATTATAAACGCTGATAAATGATGCTGTATCTTTACCACAAACCCAAATCAATGATCCACACACACACACACACACACACAGACAAATCAGTGTTTTTTTTCCAGACCTTTCAAGTGTTGCGAGCTTGTTACTGTAAACTCAGATAGAACCACTTTGCCAGTACACCGTAAAGTCCCGGGGAGGACGGACCGCACAGCAGAGAGCCGCAGTTGGAAGAGACGCATCCGAACACTTGTCCGCTTCCCTGTCATGCAGGAAGGACGCAGGCAGGACGCCCTTGCGGCACGTAGACTCCCAGCAGCGGGGAAAGCTGTCTGCTGCAGAGTGCAGCAGCCCCACAGGACCGAGCTATGCGGCGGTTTATGTAAGACCTCGACTCTCTGCTACGCTTGGGGTCTCGCTGTCTGAGCTCAGCCCTTTGCAGGGATCTACAAGAAGCACTTTGCCGTCTTCGCATTTGAGGCTGTTACCATCGCAAAGTCGCCAGTACTGTAAACCGCCAAATCACTGTGAGCAACACTAAGCATGTGGCTAAAAATAAAAGTGCTTAAGAAGGAACAGGCTGAAAGAAGCCCAAAAATATTTTAATTAATTAAAATAGCAACCATGATGTCTGCGCTATAAGCAGGTGGGGGAGGTCACTGGCTTCTGGTAGTCCCCGCTTGGACGACAAACATGCCGGCAAACTGCCCGCGCTCCCGCTCCAACACTAACCCTAACCCTACTCGTGTTGCCACCCAGGTCAGGCTTCCATCACTCAGGTGTCACCGCATCACTGGGGTAGAGAGGTCATCACCCCGAGTACCGCGTCTGCCAGGCTTTGGGAGGAGCATGGCGGATCTCTGCGCAGTTTTAATTACAACAGTTCAGACTGTGATTAATGGGCTGAGATGCACCTCAGTGGGCCCCTGAAAAACACTGCTCCCCGGATACGTGGCTATATATACACCACAGCGAGGAGGAGGCTGGGGGAGGCTGCTAAAACACTCCGTTTTTGTCACGTTTAACACTCACTCCTGCTGCCACAGTGTGGTGTCTGTAGGGTCCGGTGGTGGACATGGCACCGCTGCAGTAGGACACGCCCACGCCTACATGCCATGTTTCAGGTGACTGATGCCAAGCTGCAGAGGCATGTCCTACAGCAGCTGAGCAGCAGCAAAGGAAAGCGATTGCCTCAAGTGTGCGCGCGCGCACTCTGGCACTCAGAACAGGACGAATTGCTCACACTCTCCATGTGCCAGGATTCTTTGACCACCTCAAAATCGTGCTGCTGCTGCTATAGCAGTTTGACCCAATACAGCCTAGCCTGAGCTCTGACTGATCACAGCCGGTGTCGAGCTGCAGGAAGAGTGCTCTAGTGGAAGGACAGTGTAGAACTCCATCTCAGTCTTTACTGGCACTGAGCGGGTTTCACGAAGAGACACAGGTCCAGAGGAAGGAGTAAGAGAGGACCAAGTTCTGTCCTCCTAGAGGACGAGCAGTTAGTGGGCTTCCGACACAGACCTATTGGCTGAGCCCAGGCAACACCAAACACTACAAGCCTCCCTTTACACTCATCAAGCAGAACCCACATTGCTGAGGATCGTCAGAATCACTTTGCAGAAAAAGAAGCAAAAGGATCAGTTCATACGGTTATCCTAGTGAGGTCACGGGTCCAAGATGAAATCAGTTTCATGGTCACCAAGCATGCAAGGGATCGTGAGGAATCCGGTGACCTTCCATGTTAGAGGAAGCCTCCCATGTCGATTATCGTTAGCCACACATCACACCTATGGGCAGAACAAAACGTATGAGATTTTCAGTCAAAACTCATTCTAACCCAACGTGACATATTGATGTTTGATAAGCAGTTTGAAATAATCAATTTTTTTTTTTTTTTAAATTTTCCACCTCCAGTTCCTCATAATAATTGGATTTTCCTACACGCTATATGTACCCATACATCCCTTTTCCCCATTTCCTGTGTCCACAGCTGGACGAATACAGAACATGCGGGTGCACAGTTGTTTGTGGACACCTGACAGTCATCAGCTCTTTAAATCTGTCCTCCTTCCTCTACCCCATGTGCAGAACCTGTAAAGCCATTCAAAGAGATGAGAGCACTGAGAGCAGAGAGCACAGCCCAGACACAAGGCCGCTTGCTGGTCACACTCAAGTTGAGCCCAGTTTCAAGCCAGTTTCCAGTCTTGACTCTGATGGGGCAGAACAAACCTCTTGTCTCTTAGAACTTTTGAATCCCTCCCAACATTGAAGAATGGCCAGAAAACCCAACTCTTTCACACCTAATTCTCTCTCGATCTCCTGACAGCTTCATAATTGGTCACACACCATTACCTATAGGTATCTATGCCTCTCCTACTTCAGTACCACCCTATACAGGGAGCGACTAAATGCATATTTGAGTTCGAAGCTCCTGCTCTGTTATGAAAAGCACAAGTGGACTCTGAGCTGGATTTTGCTGCAGAAAAAAAAATGTGTCTGCAAAATGCATAAATGTAAATGAGTACAAACACACACACACTCACCTGCAGGAGGGTAGAGAAGGTAAAGACTCAATTATCTCCTGCTTCTTTCATGTCTGTGTCAGGAATTTATTTCACCAGCGATAACCAGGAATATAATCCCATCCCATCCCATCCCATCCCAACAATATGAGGTGTGTCCCCATGGCGCCGAGGATGAGATTCCCCTTCACTCCATCACCAGTGGTGGATAAACAGAATGTTCCAGGCTGCTTTCACTTCCGGGTCTGACAATTCATCTTGACTTTATGCCGACAGTAAGACAAGCGAAGCCAAGCAAAGCAATTCATACACCCCCAACAGAGCTGTTACCACGACATGTGTCCTTTATTTCAAGACTTTCCATTATGGCCAATTAGGAAGAACTAACAATTCAAATACACCTTTTATGTTGTACATACTGTGTGTAGTACAATGCTATCATTACTGAGAACATCTTAGAATCATTTCCATAGCAACCCCAAATATTTGACTAAGATCATTCGTAAATGACTTTAAAATTTTAGACAATTAAGAGTAGTTGGCCATAGCAGACAGATTGTATCACCATGAAGAGAAAATATTTTTACAGAAATGCAACTTTCAGCACCAGCAATGACAATCTGTCACAATTTGTGTGTCACGCACAAAGCCACACACACTCATGCATGGCACATTTAATAACACCAATTTATTTGATGATCGTCCTTTCTTATGTTAGAAAATCATCTCTGAAAATTCTTGAACTGTAAAGTTTAAGTCCTCAGCTGAAAAATGTCATTGTAGATAAAGCCAATGATTTATAAAAACAGCACACAAGTCATACACAATAAAAAGGATCATACTGAAAAGCATAGAAAATCCAACCCTGCAAAATATATATTAAAACCCCATGCAGTGAAAAAAATAAGGCATTTTCCTCCCAGCATTTTTTTAAAAAAATTCATAACACAAACTTTTAACAGCATGGTACAGGACACAAAAGGGAAAAAATTTTTTCACAGTGAAATCAGCTCTTACTGGACAACTGTCCACAAAAGGCTCTCATTCTATACAGAGTGATGCTCACAGTGACTCATTCCTCATTACATCTTCCTTAGGATATAGAGGATTCCGATGCTGTCGATGGTGACAAAGGTACCGAAGTCAGGTGACACATGGATCCCCTTCAGGTTGGCTCCTGTGGTGTAGAAGGTCTGCAAGGCCTTCCCCTTCTCCACATCCCACCACTGGAGGTGACAAGAACAGGAGGTGCTCAGTGAGTGACCACCCCCAACCTGGACCTGCAGCCTGGCTTCTCTCTCTCTCTCACCACCCCCACACAGAGAGAGCGCCACCAGGACATCTCCACCTTCAAGTGGGCCGTCTTTGCTCAAAGCATCTCCACTCAGCACCAGCATTCCATTTCTCTTGTGTGATGTACTTTTACTTTCGGATGCAAGAGGTCTGAATTCGGAATCCGTTTAGAAATAACGTGAAAAACACTGTTTACTGATGCCAGTGACTAGAGAGTGTATCAAGCACCCCTTTATGCTCAAAACCACAATGACAGGAACAAAGCTTAGGCTACCAAACAAGCAACTAAAAAGTGTGTGTGTCTCAGTGTGTAAAGTGGATATACTACGTTATACATGCAGCTGTGTGCACATTGTATACATCAGGGTGTGTAGTGTAAATAAACTGTTTGTGGTTCCATCTGCGCAAATGCCAACATGGCCTTAGGACACAGACTATAGCTCCCTGGGCCACCAAACCTGCCTAAAGGGGACAATTAAGGGCTGGGTACATGTGTGATTTACAACAGGCTGGAAACACAGGAAAGACAAAAGGAGTGTGTCTCTCTACACATTGGTGAGGACCTACAGCAGCTTTTTTTGACCAGGATGTTTGCACTTCCTCCACAGCTTCATTAATCATCCAGCAAAGAAAGCACACGGACAAGTCTCATCTGCATATCACTGCTGTCCTCATAACGCCTCTCCAGGTGAGCTAAATACTGCCAATGCACAAGAACTGGGTCGGTGCAAACGCACACACACATGCGCACAAACTGGTTCACTTCTATATAAAACCCTGAAAGATATGAAACACTGGATTATGCTGCATTCCAGCTGCCAGGACAGGACGACGAGTGTCAGCGCGAGAGTCACGGAGCAGCGCTGCACAGGGAACCAGCCGGGTGTCACCCGAGTCCCGTTAAGGACAGAGGGGAGATCGACCCAGACGCAAAACCCAGCAGGTGACAACATGGCCTGCCTGCTGTGACATATCTACTGCAGCAATGTTGCTCTTCTGCAAGAGAAAATACAGAACTGCCTACGTGCTACTTGTAAGGAAAAGGACATGACAGACAGTGATGTGCAGAAGGATTCAGCACCAATGATGCTGTGGAAAAGTCTCGACAAGACACCGTTTCCCAGCTGCAGGATACTCCTGTGTAGCATGTCAGCCGTGGTAATAGGCACTATACAGCACGTGTTGTGCTCCCTGGTGAGAATTTGTGCTTAGAGTGTCACACAGCCCAGAAAACACACACACGCTGACAAGACTCCTATCTCTGAGTGCAACTCACCCCATTCTGTTCAGTGCTACAGCAGGACAAACGCAGCAAACTGATGAACCCCACGGTCTGAACTCAGTACACCAGGGTCTCATTGTGCGTGCGCACAAACATGTACGACAACATCTGCTTTATCGTGCACGCGTGAAAGTGCAAGAGTGAGGGACAAGTGAGGGCTGAGAACACGAACAGGGCAGTTGAGGTACACATGACCATAAGGGGTCAGGAGTCAGTAATACCTCGAAACGCTGTTTCTCCATCCCTAAAAGATGGAACAATTCATCTCCGGGGAAACACGCAGGCAGACCACTTCTCTTTTCTGTATCCTGCCTTTGGTCAGTGTGTGTGTGTGTAGGTATGAACTTGTGCATGACTGAATCGTTTTTGTGTGTTACCATCCCACTACGGTACAAGGGGATTGACAGTTCAAACACCACTTAACCACAGTCTTCCTGTAATGCATTTCATAGATGAACATTTGACAAAAGTGTCACTGGGTGATTTCTTGCTCCACATCATTCATTCACCACTCCACAGTGCAGAGCAGAGAGAGTACAGCACACACCCACACGCACCGAATCAAACACACACATCTCTCTGCTAACCAATAAGGCACGTAGCATTAACTCTCCCAAATGGAAGTGGAAAAAGCAACCAGAGGTGAAAGTCTGCCCTAACAGGTACTGTTCTTACACATCAATCATGTGCGTCTTGGCTTCCAGTGCCAGTTCTCATTGGACTTTTCTTATTTGTTCCATCTCATTTGGAAAAAAACAAGACAGACAATTTATTCCTGGATTAAAAGCAACCTACAAACTTCTAAAGCACACCACAGTGACAATCGTACAAAAACTCATATTTGTGAAGACTTCATGGGGATTTAAATAAATTCTGTTTTGTGGGGACATCGAAGCAAGGTTACTTGCATCTATTCTTGTGACAAAGCTGAAAAATGCCCTCGCAAGTTTATGAAAACATGGTGTGTACACACACACACACACACACACACACACACACACACACACACGATAAATATGACAACCTGGCCAACTGAAAAGATGACACCATCAGACACCCTCAAAAACTGATTTGTGAAAGAGCTGCATCGAAAGGTGTGAAAATGCCCACTGTGATAGTCAGTGAAAAAATGAAGTGTCTAATTCCACAGACACGCAAAAAAAAAAAAAAAAACCGCGCAGGTGAGAGGAGGAGAAAAGGCGAGGCTTCACAAGTGATGAAAGGCCCCTAGCCAAGGGTCTCAGCAACCCAAACCCCCACATGGTGCTTCCCGCACAGCTGGAATCACAGCAAGTGGGCGGAGAATTAAATGTCACCTGAAATCCTGCCAGCGTGACACCATAAGCAACTGCTGGAGAGCCAAGAAGCTCCCAGAAAACCGACCTGCTAGTTCAATAACAACAGCGCATGTCTCCTCACACATGAGCCCTCTTGGCACAAATTAAAGGTCTGGTTTTCCCAGCTAACGGAACATCTCTGCTCATAGCAAAAACACTCCCAAAAACACAATGGGATCAACAAATCATACAACAATATGGACGGGCTCAAAAATAACAGGAACATACTTACAGGAATATACTTTTGTATCACAGTACCCAGTATGGTGGTAATGGAGAAAGGCCTCTACAGGCAAAGACACATCCCACTAGGTGAGAAACACAGATCAGCTGCACTCACGCATCAACATGATATGCCAAGCTCTACACACATCTGTCATACCTCTGCGTCTGTCACACCTGTACTCTTAGAAGACGGTCAGTCACACAGCAGAGACAGTACAAACACTGACCCCCCCAGGAAATAACAAGCCAGTGACGAAACAAAAAGCTCTTTCCTCCCCTGCGTCTGTTCATTTGGGTGTCCAACAGTGGGTAACAGGAGTACAAAGCAGAGATGACCAGAGCCGGTCAGAGCTGCTCCCAGGTATGTTATGCCAGAAGGCTATTTGCAAAGCCAGCAGCTGTATGAGAGTTCTGCTCCACCTTTGCAGTAAAATCAGACAGAGTAAAGGCTGGGATTTTTGGCCTTGCTCTGTAATAAGACACCCAAAGCATCATTCGGTTGCTGAGGCAACGACGACGGCAGCAAGCGTGGAGCCGATCCAGGGACAGCTGGGCTTGCTGCTATTTTTGCCTCAGTGTGTGTCTGTGTGGAACCCGTGACTCTGCGTAATGTGTGTTCTGGTTATTAACCTACCTGTGTACCAAGGAAGACAGTGAAAGGGAGGGGGGTGGGAAGCTACATGTTCTGCACAGAAACACAGACCACACTAGCAGGGTTTGTTACTTGTGAGTGAAGTGCTTCACAAGGCATTCTAGTTGCACTATGTCACACCTGGAATGCTACAGCTAGCAATTACAGAGGTGTGGAACTCTCTGGAAGGCACCAGCAGCCCTGGCAGACATGATTCTATTAGAATGCAATCCCAGAGAATCTTTGAGGGGCTCTGCGGTAAGGTCAAGAGTGGCAAGAACAGTGCTTGTATACAGGAATCTTAAAAAGTCATTGTGTGACTGACTGATACATAAAGGCTAGTGGAGACCCTGACGTCCAACACTGGACATTGTGGAGTGACACATCATTCGTCCAACAATCGCTGTAAGACGGTTCACGTGAACAGTCATGCACTTCCTGTAGGCTGCCTCACCTTCACATAGCCGCCAGTGGACACGAGCACCTTGTTGTCCGGAGAGAAGTGCAGGTCAGTCACCCAGCCACCGTGCAACGAGTCCATAGAGTCTTTTCTGGAACTGGAGCAGATCTTCAGCAGTGAGCCATCCAGCACACACCAGAGCTGGGAGACAGAGTGACGCGTTACAAGCAGACACAAGGACTCAAGACACTAGTGCTGACCAAAATCAGAGCATTGTATGGATGCTATGTACGGACAGAGATACACGTGATACGTACACAAAAACATGACACGTCTTAGAAGAGCACCAGACACACACATAGATGGAGAAACACATCATGGGTACAGAGACAGCGATTTTTTTTGGCAAATATACATGAAACAGCAGTGATATGGATATGACATAGCATGAGACACAGAAGAGGCCCACTGACCAGGTTTCCGTCCCCCCCATTAGCTCTGCTTGCCTGATGAGATGATAATTTTACCCACAGTAATTTACACACACACACACACACACACACACACACACACACTTTCAGAACCGCTTGTCCCATACAGGGTCACGGGGAACCGGAGCCTACCCGGCAACACAGGGCGTAAGGCCGGAGGGGGAGGGGACACACCCAGGACGGGACGCCAGTCCGTCGCAAGGCACCCCAAGCGGGACTTGAACCCCAGACCCACCGAAGAGCAGGACCGTGGTCCAACCCACTGCGCCACCGCACCCCCTCAGTAATTTACAATGAAACCCATTTATTCAGATGAATATTTTCTGCAGCAGTGTACTTTGTTTGTCCGAGTCCTGGGGTACCACACTATCTTACTCTTTTCCCCTACGCACGGCTGGCGGGTACGTACCCGGATCTCTCCATAGTCATCTCCTGTGGCTAGGCGCGAACTATTCCAGGAGAAGCGACAGCTGCGGATGCAGTCCTGGTGCCCAATGAGCTCATGAAGTTTTCTCCAGGACTGCAGGCTCCAAAGCTGCACAGAGGATGGGGGACAGCATGGGACACTCATTTCAGCTTAAGTTCAAGGTTAAGGTCAACAAATCTCACATACTCATATCAGCGTATCGAAAGATCGGTTTTCTGAGGACCACCACGCAAAAATTTTCACGGGGGTAGATAAATAACCTTCACTCATCAGCACTATGATTACACCATAAACTGAGAATCTGAACACATGTCATGGAGTTATGCTAGAAGGTTGTAGGGACTCGGACCTCGGATTCAGTCATGTGATGGAATGACAGAGTTAGTTTGCCCAGAAGCCACAAGACAAAATAAAGACAGGAACACACACTATACATCAGGGTTTCAGACAAACAGCCAACCAAGACATCTCCCCTGTGACTGGCAATGTCAAAAACAAACCAGTCATCCACTGCCAATCAGCAAAATAAAAAGAATATTTCACTGTGCTGTAGCAAACCCTGTCTTTTCCAAGGAAGCCCTTTTTGACTGGCTGCAGTAATGTATTCACAGCATGATCAGGGACTGCTTTTCTCTGAAATCTACTCTTCTCTTTCTCCAGCGGGGATGATCCCAGCCTTTAACAGGTTTGGTCCCTGAAGTCTTTACCCTCCCCCTCCACTTTGAGCTTAAATCCAAACACTACCATCTTCACACAACTGCTGCAAAGTCAAGTCAAAGTTGGGTTCACGGTGGGTCCAAAGACAGCTGGCTAAGTGAGACGCCTACACAGCCATCTGGCCTGGATCTGACCCATCTGGTCCAGTGCCCACAGATGGAGGTAAGACCCACCCCTCAGTGCCTAGAGGATGGAGTCACCACCAGCACATCATTTATTTAACAGAGAGTTCTCCAGTCTAAACCAGGATGTTTTACTGTTGGTGCTTTCGGGTTCTCAGGTGTCTAACCAGGCTCTCAGGACCAAGTAACCTGCTCTCCTGTCTGCTGGCTGAGACAAGTGGAGAGGCTGCTTCCCAGGCATTGAGGACTTCCTGTCTAGTTACTTCCAACACCAGCTCTGCTTGCTGTTATCTGAAAATTCACAGAAACGTCAAATTTTAAGATGGGCATTTAAATGAAATCCAACAGTTGTGGAAGGATTAGGCAGACACACAGAGTAAAGCACACACAAACATAGACAGAGGCACAATATAACGCTCTCTACAGAAGGACTACTGAAATCATACCCTAAACACTGCCTCATAAGAAATGAATGATCGATTCCTGTAGCAGTCATGGACAGAGCAGACACTGCAGACCTGGCAGGCAGCATGGAGATGTCAAGTACCGCATTAATACCCTACGGCTCTCAACGAAAGCTGCTTATATTCACTTTATTAGAGATGCTCTTTTCACCTGCTTCTAAATAGCTTTCTGCAGTAACGCTCAATGGCATGCTCATTCAGCAGACAAATTTACTTAAAATCCACAGCTCAGTCGCTGTGGCGGCTGTAAACTCTTGGTTCCTTTTTAACAACATCATCCCACATTCATTTTTCTAAACCTCAAATTCTGTATACTCACACAAGGCTCTATCCTTTTATTGACTGAACTCGTGGTCCCAGTAGCATCCCGTACACCACAAGTATTCCATGACCAAATGTACCCAATTGTGTTCAATTTACCAGCAAAATATTTCTATAAAGATGGAAACGGCACACAGGCTGAATGAGAGAATGATTATACTCCATGCCCATCATTCTGTTACCTTGGCGGTCTTGTCTGTGGAGGTCGTGGCAAACAAGTGTCCATCAGGCGAGGCATCACACGACAGGATGGAACCCTGGTGACACACGATGTCTTGGATCTTTTCCGCGGTGCTCATGTCCCACACCTGTTGAGCGGAGAATCATCTCAGTGACAAAAAAGAAGATCCCGACCATGCTCGTAGAACAGTCTCATTCACTCCTCTTTGCACTATCGACCAACACCACACCATACTCCGTTTACTGTCATTTCCTCACTTCCTATAAACAATATTTAGATATACTGTGAATCTTATGCATCCACAACTCGCTGAGCTTGCCTGCTCCGCGCACACACGCACACGCGCACACACGCACACACGCACACACGCACACACGCACACACGCACACACGCACACACGCACACACGCACACACGCACACACGCACACACACACACGCACACACACACACACACGAGTCATGCCATTGACTTTCTCAACACAGGGTTTCTGCTCCCTTAAGTGCAGCTGTTCATCCAGTCCTTCAGCCCTTCTCTCTCTCACTCTTCCTGGCAATAGAGCGCTGGCTTATCCAAAAAGATCTTGAAAGGTGCAACCAAACCTCCTTCATTGCAGGATTACCTTAACAGTGCCATCATAAGACCAGGAGAGCAGGCAAGGCATAGGAAACATGGTCTCCAACAACAGGAACCGCCTCACTTGTTCCGTATGACCTTGCAGCACCCGACACTCCCCCGTCCTCCACTTCCACACCTGGATAAGTTAGAGATACACACACCTGTGACTCTTCCATAACTGTAGCATACCTGTGTACACACTTGTCATTTAGATTGCACTGTTAGCTGTTCGCACAATATATACACCAAAGGTTCCTGCCGCAGCGATAAAGTAACCTCATTCACAGACAAGGTCTGTATCATTACAGTAAGATGTCACAGATGTCCCATATTTATCCCTTTTAAATCTGCTCACTGTATGCTTTTGGAACATAGGGTTATTCCTGAATACAACTAAATTAGGGATTTCATATTATATATCTCAAACACAGCCTGAAGGAAAGAAAAAATGATAAAACAAGCAAACAATCACCTCCTCTCTTCAAATGAGAGGGCGAGACAGAACAAGAGAAATGAGACGGGGAAATAGTAAGGGTGTAGAGAAAAGAAGAAACAGGCCACAAGTAACAACAGAAGACATGCAAGGCTTGGCTAAATGATGGCGAGAACAGTGATGGCAGATGTACCCTTAAAGTTGCGTCCTCTGAGGATGTTATGAGCGTATGTCCATCAGCGTTGAACTGGCAGTGTAGTACCGTCTTGGTGTGGCCAGAGAGCACATGCAGAACCTTCCCAGAGGGCAACTCCAGCACCTGCACAGACAGGACCATGACACACAGGTGAGTTCTGTGAAGGGCCTGTCCAAACAGCCATCTCCGTATCCAGTGGAAATTCCCATGAAGCCATTTTTACTGACAGTAATACAAAATTAAATCAGAGAAAGGACCTTAACACCATTTCCAGGTTCTTCAATGCTCTACAAGATATGCCCATTTCCTTCTCAGAAAGGAAAATTCTCAAGTACAAGAATGATCAGTTCTCCAGAATCATTCACAACATAACCATTACAATTTTTTTAAATGTCAAAAGTTTCTCAAACACAAGTGCTGAGAATAACTAGATTAAATGAAATGTGCAAAGCAGGTTGAGGGAAACAGACGCAGGGTAGAGAAGCTCATGAGAACAGGCTGTCAGTCAAGAGCAGCGCCGAGTGACCCCTTCCAGAGCATGCCATTGATCAGGTCTGTCTGACTGCAGTCCAGAGACCTTTTCAGATTGCCTGGAAAGTGTCTGCCAGTGTGTATATCACTAAGCTGAGCTCCAAAATGTGACACTATGAAGAACAGCTTCTGAGGAGAGAGCTGGAAATAGTATTCCAAGTGTGGCACTGAGCCACTTCCTGTACTGGTCAGAAAGAACACCAATCGCTGTTATTATAAGCGCTTTTTTGACATTACATTATGGGGACGCAGTGGCATAGCAGGTTTGGCTGGGTCTGCTCTCTGGTGGGTCTGGCGTTCGAGTCCTGCTTGGAGTGCCTGGAGATGGACGTGCATCCCGTCCTGGGTGTGTTCCCTCCCCCTCCAGCCTTGCGCCCTGTGTTACCGGGCTAGGCTCCAGTTCACCGCGACCTCACTCAGGACAAGCAGTTTCTGACAGTGTGTGTGTTGTTGACATTATGCCAACTGCCTACCTGAACATTTTTTGAATACAGGGGCTAAACACAAGACTACTTTTCTTTCTACAGGTTTGTTTAATTTTTTATTTTTTTAAAAATCCACAGCATTTAATGACAATATAAAAGTGTCGCAAATAAAGCAGCATGTTTGAGCTGTGATTCCTGTGGAGAGCCTCCCCTCTCGCTGTCTGACACCAACTCGCTGCGGCGCTCAATTATTAAAGCCTCCAACTTCAAAAGCACGAAAAAGCTGGAGGACTTCTGACAGCCGCCGTTTGATGGCAGAGATGTCGCCGAGTTAAAGAACCAAGATGACAGTGCTCTCAGGAACGCCACACCTCAGAGTAATGTTGTGATGAACACTGGAGGGGCAGCAGGCAAATTCACAACAACACAAGTGTGTCTTTTCCTCCTTTCTCGTACAACTGTTCGAAGTCGGGCTCATGCAGAGCGTTCATGCAGAACCAGGCTAACAGATGCAGAAGTGAGCAAAAGCAGGGATTAACACTACTTACACTGAAACTACCAATCTGTGATGAAGGGCACTCACATGCAGACACACACTGACACACAAAGTGACTCCACCTGTACTGTGCCTGTCTCTAGTCCCACTGCCACCAATGACCCACTGACCCCCAAAGACAGCAGCTGGAGGGTCCTCGAGATGATGCTCCTTAGCACCTGTCCAGCTATGACCATCCTGCCTGTCTGCTGCACAACGTAAACACACACACACACACACACACACACGTTAAAATCCTCACCCTACAACTCCACTCAAGTACATGCAGTTATTGGAGGTAAATTTTCCTTTGACACACAGATGCACAGTTATGTCCATGTTTCTTTTGACCATGTCCAACAGCCCAAATCTGGCTTGCTGTTTGCGTGAAAGAGCATATGGGGGAAGAGATGGGGGGGGGAAAGAAAATGATACCTGCCAGCCACCCAGCAGGAGGTCAACAAACCCCATTCCACAAAATGCTATTTAAAAAACACTTAAACGCACAAAGTGGTTCACTGAGAGTGGAGTTAATTACATGCATTTAATCTTCCATAATTACTTTTTCATACCGACATACACACCACAGGAACACAAATACACTGTCTGTATGTGTGAGTGTTTCTGATGCAGTCTAATTGAACAATAAGTCTCTCACAAAGGGGCCAAGGGCTCCACCAAGGAAAGCACTCTCCACAAGCACAGGCTTATAACTCGCAAAAAAATGTCACGTAAAATTTATTGGAGCATTATGACTTTAGAGCCAGGTCACGTGCTGGCAAAGTTCCACCGGAGGAGGGAAGATGCTTTGTGAGCACACCGAGGTGCATGTTTTCACAACTGGCCACAGGTAAGCTACCAGGGACCAGAACTCATACATACATTTAATACGATAAACCATATACCTAAAAAAAAAATGACTAAATACACCTGTAGCACACCGAGGTGGCCCAGGGAGGGGGCGGAGACAGAGACAAAGCAGCCACAGCTGGGGCTGATTTCACTCCTTATTTCTTCCCCGGTGCCCAGCAGTAGAAAGAAGAGACTGAGGAGGAGAACGAGACAGAGGCGAACCCGATCCCGATCTCGATCCCTGAGACGCCCACGTCCCGACCGACCCGACTCTCCCAGCCCCCCTTACCCGCACGAAGCCTCTCCCTACCTGTTCCCTGGTCCCCCTTTCCCGTCTCCTTCCTTCTCCCCTGTCTAAGGACAAATAAAAGCCCTCAGGAATGGGCAACTGCATCTCCTGTCTCCCGCCTCGTCTCTTACAACACCTTATCTGGTTCATTTTGCAAGCCTACTCCTAAATTCTTGTAACACTCAAAAGATGTGATAGGCATAGGAGAAAGATATTCCACAGGACACGGGACCCAGGGAGATAGAGAGCAGATGTCACCATGACAACCATCTTTTTATGAGACATGACACGGATGCCCTCAAGTAAAACGAGAGGTATCACTCCCAGAGAGATTCTCTAAAGAGACCCAGGAGCACATATTACATGGGCCAGCACCTCCAGTGTAACTGCCAACACAACAAACCTACAAATAAACAAACCCTTAGCAGAGTTCACTAATACACTCATGAACAGGTATTACAATACACGAAGGTAAATGTTTGGAAGTTTTGACTGGTGCTCTGCGAGAAACAAGAGTAGGCTACAACAGAAACCTAATAGATCACAGAATAAAGCGTGATGCATCAGTGCCCTGCCAACCTGCACAACTCCATCTTCTTGCCCCAGTGCCACAACCAGGGGGTCCCGATAGAGACACACGCATCGGATTCGAGACTCCAGCTTCTGTGACTGGAACATCACATCACCCGCATTTCCGCTCCGCACCTGAGGAAGCACGAGACAGCCATCTTGACCCCACATACTGTATCTGAGCATCAAATCCATCTGTCTCTCACCACCTTACGCTAGGAGTCTTTACCTGTAATTTGTTCTTGTTGTCAGGGGCCACAATTATGACATCTCTGTCATCAAAGAGCACGTCCAAGTCCCGCTTCAGTGAGACGGCGGAGGAGGTGTGGATTTTCTCGGTTTCCCAGAGCTGCAGACAAGCAGACAGAGCAAACAGGAAGTAGGGTTACTACACCACACAAGTGTCAAAGGGTCACACAGGGGTACTAATACCCTACATACCCTGAGTGGCCATTTAAATGTATGACAGAGGACTGAATCACATATTTCATTAAAATTTATTAACCTTATGAAAATTAACCTCTATATTCTCACACCAGTGGGATTAGATGATTTGTAAAAGCAAGAATGTGAACCTGTCTCCCCTCGGCCAAAGACAATGTTAGAAAAGAACTGAGAGCAGGGGAGGCTCTCAGTCTAACCATGAGTATTTCAGCAGAGAACTTCACTGACTAAGGGAAGGAAGGACAGCTGCACTCCAGAATAGTTAATTTCCTAAACTGCCTGTAACCGCCTGCTCTAGGTAAGAAGGCAAGCAATATATAAAGCGACACGTGAGAGAATGTTAAAAGCAGAGCCAGAGCAAAAACAAAAAAAGTATAAGGCTGTGTATGAGGATGTGAAGAAGAGCCAAAGACGTTCTTACTCTGAAGGTCTGGTCAGAAGAGGAAGAGAGGAGGAGCGCACCATCGGGAGAGAAGCGGACACAGTGGACCGAACTCAGGTGTCCCCTGCAGTCGGCTTTCTTCTTCTTGGCCTCAACATCCCACAGCTGGAGCAGAAATGCCATGAGATAACTGCTGGATACCAGATCGTCCAGGAGTTACACGAGATCAGGTTACTCAGCATCTACGTACTTACTCCATGTACGAGGGAAAATGAGTTGACTACAAAATCTGTCAATACTGACTGATAAACTCTTTGCAGTTGATGAACTAACTGACAGATGTGGCCTACCTCAACAGCATAGTGGGAGAGTGCCACGGCAACCAGCTGGCTGTTGGGGCAGGCGTCGCAGAACTGCACTGTGCTGAGGCGATTGGTCCGAATCTCAGAGAGCAGCTCTGTCGTTGTCACATCAAACATCTGTGTGCATTCCCAACAGCCAAGGGAACACAGAGCATCCATTCATCATCAGTGTCAGTCACCCAACTCACCGACAGCATAGTGAAATACAGAACCTGGGTTTTTCCCCTGCTAGAGAAGTGTATATTCACCACTCCCTGCACCACCTCTGGGACCAGCCTTGCCTCAATCTTTAATAATGAACGTGCCACAGCTGTGGAGTGGGGGGGGCAGCAAGCCAACCTTAACCCCTGTCTATTAAAGAGGTGTAACATCATCCACGACCAGCACAGGGCCATTAGCTCTTTTGTGAGAAGGTGAATTAATAAGGCAGGCAGTCTGTGTCGAGATCACCTTCATACTAAGGAAAGGTTTCTCCACGCTCACAGACAGACACAAGACACTGAGTGCCACACTAGTTTAGATGAAATTCAGCAGATATTTCTGCTGAAACATCAGAAGTAAAATCTGAGTAAGATAAAGTTATTGCTTGGCCTAGAAAACATCCACTCTCTCATTTCCTAATGTGACCTGTCTCAGCACAGCTTAGAAGTAATCAAACCCAGGACACAATCCCACCTGATTCCTTCTTCCGCACAGCTTCTTCCATCACTTTATACGTTGAAACTTGCATTTTTTTGCATTCCCACCCACACACACTTACAAAGACTGCATTTCTTGCGGCACAGAAAATGCGTCTGCAATCAGCTGACCAGCTGCTACACTTGACTATGGTCTCCGTCTCCTCATCTTCATCCAGGATTCCCTGGACATTGATGGACTTCCACTCATTTGCAGAAGAAACCTCCCAGAGCTGCCAAAACAAAAGAGCAAAGATTTACTTTGAGGGCTACACAGCTACATACACATGGAACTAATGATAGATAGGAAAATTAGTGAGCAGAATGATTTTGATGAGGCAATTTTAATGTGGGCAAAGCCATCTCCCACTTGGGTAAACGTAGGTATACACACCTTTAATGTCCCATCACTGGATGATGTGCTCAGATATGTGTCATCAGGTGAGAAACAACAGTGACTGACAGGCTCCATATGTCCAAACAAGGTGTTCTGAGACGACTGTCTGTTTGGATTCCATAGCTGAGGAGGTAAATATCACTTTAATGTAACCAGTTTGTCATCTTACTTGTAGAGCATTCCTCAGCAAGACCAAAGTTGGAGCTTTCACTGACCAGACAGCCAGGGGTCTTAGCTTTTGCTTGTTTTTCCTCCATGAAACACTTAATGCCTAAGCGGCATGTGCTTTTTCAGAGGGATGCTCTCACCTTCATGTTGTAGACACTGTCGTTGGAACAAGTGGCCAGAAGGATGCGCCGACGCGTGTTGGTAAACTGGCAGTGATTCACTTGCTCCTCATGCTCTTCATCAAATGTTCGGATCAAGGTGCCCTTCTCTGCATTCCACAGCTGGATCGGGGACACAATGGCATTGAGACTTCAACATGCACATGCCCTGGAACCCACTGAGGCCTTAACTGGAACTCATATTGCTAAAGATTTCGTGAGAACCTTCCTCTCAGGGGGACTCCCAAAGGTTTAAAGAAGGTCACATTCTCTGTAAAACTCTTACTCGTTTACAAGAACACCTTAACAGGACTCAATATTGAATACAATATATAAACACACAATCACACACAATGCAAGACTTAGTGTTTTTTTTGTAGTCCAAAACCCCTCTGTGATTCTGCACTATGGGTGAATGAGCTAGTGACACCTGCTGGGCTGTACCTTGACTTTCTTGTCACTGGAGCAAGTGGCAATTTGCCTGTCATCAGGAGAGAAGGCACAGCACAGCACCTCGTCCTCATGAGCTCGAAAGTCCAGCAGCTTTTCCCCAGATGTTACCCTAAACACCTGCAGAGACACAGCTCTAACAAATCAAACTTTGAAGACCACATAACACACATACTGGCTGCATCCACAAACAACATGGTTATCAGCAATCAGGTCTGCTTTAACTGCCTCCAGGTGATATTTGAAGTTCCGACTACTCCTAAGGAGAGAAAGTAAAGCTTTTGGAAACACCGTACTTTCTGAAATCAGCCAACAGTAGATTGGCTCACCTGCAACGTGTTATCTGACCCACAGGAGGCAATCTTAAGGCCATCTCGGGAGAAACAGGCATAGTAGATAAATCCCTGAAGCGGTTTAATCACCAGGCGAGATAAACTCTCCAGGCTACTCTTATTACTAGAACACAGGAACATAGAGATTGTGCCAATTATTCACAAACAAGCATTATTCCAAGCTGTCCCATCAGTAAGAAACAAACAATATACCCTGCTAGGTTAACAGTCAACAGAACGGGCCAAAGTTCTAGCTCAGACCCAGTCTGGCTTAGGTGCCCTAAAAGTCTATGGGCCTTACACCCAGTCCAGGTAGAGCGCACCACTGCTGGTCTGCTGCTGTGCCAGCAACTGAGCTTCTTGGTACACTCTAGAAGACACGGGCTGTGACAGGCCGAGTTGAACCACATCTGGGAAGGGTTTCTGTTCCAAGTGGTGCCCGTTGACTGACAGGAACTCCAGGAACTGCTTGCACACCTCACTGTTCTATGGGTAACGGGGAACAGAAACAAAGTCGGAGCAGAGAGGGAAAGAGTATGAGATTGTGTCCACCCTCAGAAAGAACCAGATAGACAGAGGACCACTATCCAAACATGACCAGGCCATAAGTCAAATCCCTATCAAACAGACCTCCAGTATGGCACCATGCTCCACATAATCATTGATGACAGAGACAGGTCCCATGAGTTGAGCCTTAGTTTTGATCCAGTCCAGGGAGAAAATTAGTGTATACAACTCCTAGGGATTAAAGAGAGAGATGAGCACAATGCATCTCATATTATATGGCTCATCACATGACTCTTTTGTACAGCAATATCTGAATCTATATAGAAGACTTTGGATATATTTTAAACACTTACCTAATGTTATACTTGGACCAAGTAATAGACAAGCTGTAAGATTTATACTTGTACAAGGTATACCTGGGCAAAGCAGAGAATGCAGGGTGGTAACAATACCTGAGTGAGACCAGCATTAGCCATGTGGTATGTGAGGTATCTAAACCAGTACAGACACTCCTGGTCCCCAGAGATGGGTGGACCTTCCCTGTAGAACTGCTGGTATTGACGAACTACTTTAGAGTGCAGCTCCTGCAATGTGCGCACGCACAAACACAAACACACAAAGCCAGGAATCAAAGACAAAAGACACTTCTGATATATAATAGTAAATAACAGAGTTACAGGTTTTAGGGAACCAACAGAGGGCTTTGCAAAAGAAAACTACAAAATAACTTTAAAAAAACTGACATGGAATATCAGCTTAGTGATTGTACTGAACAATCTATAATCAAACAAACATAAAATCATGAGCAACTTAACAGGAAAATAATTAAAGAGGAAACACGGAAGTGAAATTCAAAACAGATGACAAGACAAAACCTACAGACCCTGTCCAAAAGGACACAGAACTGTTTTAATAAGCTCAAGCTCACAGAGCGTGTGGACTTGTCCTGGCTGGCCAGCCTGTCTTAAACTGGAGCCCCTCATTGCACATACCTGTAGGCGGGAGCGATTTTGCTCAACGAGAAAATCCAGCTGCAGGTCATGCAAGTAGTACAGATAGGGCCGATGGGTGCAGTCCCGAAACAGCAGGGACTTGTTTACAAACTCCTGCAGCATGTCCTCAACCTCCTCCAGCTCCAAATTCCAGATGATGGAGAGGACCTACACAAAAAGCATTTAGCTGCCAGTCTAGAGCAAGAAGTGGACTGCAGTGGTGTGGGTCACAAGCAGTGACAATGCCATGCCTCACCTTGGCTGGTACTTTGACATCCTTCTTCACCACAGTGAAGTCCTTGTAAAGCTCCTGGTAGTCCTCCTGCAGAACTGTGATGCTGGCATCCATGGCTTGGTCCAGAGCTTCATAGTCATATGAGGAAGACTTGCGGATACGTCGGAACTGCTTCATCTTCAGCTGCCGCAGGTAATAGTCCCACCTATCAGGGAAGTCATGGAGCAGAGCGCCGATCAAGGAGACTACGAGAGGGGAGCCTGTGGGGGGTCATCACAGAGGTGGGTTATTAATGCATTCCAGCTTCAAGAAGATTTCCTATAATATCAAGAAACACGGTTTATACAGCTGTGGTACATGTCAAGAGACTCACATTTGCACTCTCTGACAATGCTGTATGCCTGATCTGGAAGATCCTCAGGCTTCTTGTTCACATACAGAGCTAAGACCTCCAGAGCCTTTTTGTGACCCAGTCCACTTTCCACGTGCACTTCAAACCTCTGACCTAAAGGGGGCAGCAGATACACAGTTCCACATTCTGTAATTGTACTTAATATTGTTGTTATTCCTTATTTAGCTGATATCTTTGTCCATGGCAACTTAAAATTAAATAAATAATCAGCTGTATTATGTTTGACCCATTTATACAGCAGTGTATTCTTACTGAAGCAATCCTGGATATGTACTTTGACAAAGGGTACTATAACAAGAGCAGCAAACAAGGACCCTTCAGATTTTATGAAAACAGTCCTACCACCTTACATTTACTATTTACATTCATTCATTTAGCAGACACTTTTCTCCAAAGCAATGTGTCTCCACATATGACAGAGAAGCAATCTTTACATGGATCTTTACAAGGCTCCACATGACTGACACTGAAAGAGATGGAATTCATCTCAATTCAAGACAGGATTAAGACTTCCAACTGCATACTCTATAAATTCCAAAGCACCGAACCATCATACAGAAGAATGAGGAAAGAGAGAGCAGCATACCTCCCACAGAGTCCACTAAACTGCGATCTCGAGTGGTGAGGAGCACACGGCACTGAACGTCAAAAGCCTTCAGTACTGCCCCATCCCAGATGTCATCCAGGATCAGGAGTGACCTAGCAGACATAGCAAGCTAATCAGCAGGCCATATTTCCCAAATATACATCAATTTACAATGAAACCCACTCCCCGGAGTAAAGGTTACAAGACCATTTTACAGTCTTTCAACTCTGTGCCAAACTACATTGTATGCAGGCTGTGTTACTTTGTGAGTACTTACATAACTGTGCAGACTCTACAATACATCTACACAACCATCAGAGACTGACAGAAAATTGTTTGAAACCTCAGGTGGCTATACAGGTATGCAAAAAATACAATGTATACTTTGGTTTGCAAGGTGAGGCAATGTCATTCATACCTGGGATATTTGTAAAGCATGAGGTAGCGTAGCCGATCCTTTGCTTCCTCAATAGAATTGGGTGGTCTCTGGCTGGACGAGTCCAAGGTTTGCTCCAGACGAAAACATAGGGACTGGATCTTCACCAACAGCCCTGGTAACTCCAGCTGCCCAATAGAGAGCCAGTGGACCCCTCCTGGGAAGCATTCTGAGAGAGAACATGTATCAGAGGTGGCTATTAAGTTACACAAACAGGTGATGACAACACAATTCAACATAGTGAGAGATCACAGTTGCAGATAATGATCAAAAATTATTAGGACATCTAAAATCAGAACAGTGCATGTGATGGATGAGGGGTGGTACCACCAATCACTGCCCCCATACCACAAACCTACCTTTGATAACAGCTTCATCTCTGACAGCTTCAGCTGCAAGTACAGACTTCCCTGAGCCAGCCATGCCAAACACAGTGACCCAGCCTGTAGTGTCCTGAAGCCTGTATAGCTTTTCCCTGATTTGGTTAACCAGAGGGGGCCGAGTGACAAAAACCACCGGCCTCTGGGGGACGCCACCTTCAATCAGCGTTGTATTGACTAGGAACAGACACAGACAGATCAACAAGCAATATGTGCACAGTGCTACAGACACAAACAGAAACCACTGAAAAATGTCTGTGCTGGGTATTCTTACCGTAGGGAGTGCCTCCATCTGAGAAGCTCTTCTGTGCCTCTGGGGAGATAAGAGGCAAGTCCGGCTGGAGCAGGGAAGCTAGGTCCCCATAACTCTCTCGGATCAGGGCGTTGTACACGGAGATATAGGCACGATTGTCCTTCTGTAAAACCAAGTCGATGAGAGTAACCGCTTGCTCCTTTCGAGTGGGCTGAGGGACGAAAAAGGAGAATATGGGTGGTTGGTCAAAACGTTGTCCAAAACCAGAGCAATAAATTCAGTTTAACAGACCCTTTCACACCCAGCGAAGACTTGGGGTTCAAGAGATTCCCATGCAGTGCAGTAGTATACACTGAAACCTTAATTTACACATTTTGGACCAGAAGTCTGCCTGTAGCTCAGTTTGTTCATAAACTCAAATTCATTTTTAGTACTACATCAAAATTAATGAAGCCATAATACAGACAATCCCTTGATGTATTCACGAGTTAGGTTCTGTAAAAACGTCAGAAAAAAAGTGTAATGAACAAAATCTCTGTGGGATTTATTTATTCCACTGTCATCATCTGTTCTTACAATGCAGGGTTGCTGAACTCCAGAGCCTACCTAGGAAACGCTGCATTCAAAACAAGGCAGTTTATTTTATGATCAAGATTAATTCTACTTTAAAATCACTGAATATAAAGAAAGTGCTTTCGCCACAACCTCCCAACCAATGCTGAAGGATTCCTGACAAAAACACGGAGCTGTAACGGTACACAAGGGGGATGCAATGTTGTATGAGGGGGGGGGACAGAAACAACACTAAGTGCAAGTGAGCAGAGAAGAAGGAGAAAGGAGAGAAAGCAGTGAAGAGTGAAGATGTGCAAGCCAGGTGTCTCAATGTGTCCAAACACCAGCAATAAACTGTTGTTCCCCGAGTCATACTGTGTCACGTGTAGTCTCCTTTACTGTGTGATGGGGAACCAAACATTTGGGACAGACTATGTCTGGAAGGGATGTATAAGAAAAGATAAAGCCAGAATCCTGACTATCACATAACCAACAAGTTCATCTCAGTTACACATCAACAGGGATAAGAATGTCACACAATGTTCATCAGCATCTGACTACTTTCAACTTTATTATGTATACAACAGAAAAGGCTAAATAATAGAGAAGTACCTCAATTTATTGGATGGATAGGATCTGTAATAGTTTCTGATACACAGTAACTACAGTAAACAAAAAATATGCTGTAAGACAACATTTAATTAAATTTATAGTTGTAATTTTAATTTAGCTCTAATTCCTATAATTAGGAATAATTCCTCTCCACAAACTTCTATGAGATACTTACTGTTGAGCAATTTATTCTATAAATGTTTGCAAGTTTCTCATTGTGTTATTGATCACGAACATTCAAGAACACCAGACACAAGCTGTAAATCCTGTGAAAGTGACATGCATTAATCTGGTCCCAAACTTCTACACTGGAGGCATTTTACTGCTATTTGACAGCTGGAGGCAGAAACAGGTGACATTCACGCCGCAAGAGACGGAAATTTTTCAAAATAGACAAGCTAACACAATTGCAAATAAAATTTTTAAATATTTGTATGTTCAAAAACCGGCAACTCGAATAGTTGTAACACAAGGACTCGGTATATTGGTTCTCAAAATTTCTACATTAATCAACAGTGACCAGAAATCAATATGCTTCAAAAACATTAACAATGTGTCACTCATCCATAATTTAGCTAACATTTAAAACCCATTTAAACAGCTGGGTATTATAACCGTATCAGTTCAGGGTAAATACCCTAATCGTGGGGACTAAATTAGGAGAAGAATTTGAATCAGGAACTTTCAGATTACAAGACAAAATCACAAAGTACACCACTTGCTGCCCAATAAACTCAGTGTTTGAAAAATCAATTAACTGCACTATTAGTGACTTGGGTTACTATTAGGCTCCTAAAATAAACCCTTCCTTTAGTGGACACTTTTCCAGACTAACGCCCTATGCAAATACATCCAAGTGATATGTATAAGGCCACGTGTTTATCATTGCTGCTATCGTACAGAAGCCCTCATACTCTGAGAGAAAAACTCACCTTTGCTCTCACTTTCTCCTCTTCATCATGCGTCAGCACGTTATCACTGACCATATGATCCATCAGGTAGGAGGCCTTGATATCTTGCTGCAGGGTGTCTCGGTGCCGCAGGAGGCAGCTCCGCGCTCGCTCCTCCATCCCCAGACTGCTGTGAAGGCGACCTGGCTGACCGGTAAGAAGGAATGGGGTTCTTCAGTGCTCTCTACCCAGCCCAGTCGAGTGTCCTCCGCTGTACCTGACTGGTCGACAAACTCAACACTGCAAATCAACATCTTCATTTCTAGGATAACCATTCGGAAACAACACAGTGAACTGACATGGGCTAGCAGGGAGACCAGACCCTGGCCTGTCAGAGGTAAAAATGCTTTACATATTAGCTGATTCTTTTCTCCAAAACAACTTACAGTGTTGATCTACCATAGTTATTTACCCATTTACAGCTGGGCAATTTTACTGGAGCAGTTTAGGGCAAGTACCATCATCTGGGTACTACAGCCAGAGGTGGGATTCGAACCTGCAACCTCTGGGTGCAAAAGGCCACAGCTCTAACTCAGTCCCTTTATATAAGTTTAACAAAAAAGCTACTTGACACAAATAAGCTTTAACTTTGCCAATAAGTTACCACTCTTGCTGGAAGGGCCAAATACACACACCTTGCCTCGCCACAAAAATTCTCACATCTGCTCTGAGTCTGACATCGATCCGATCGTCGTCAGACTCAGTGAACAGGAAGAATATGACAGAATAAAATTAAAACCACGCAGTTCAGTGAAGCTCTAATCTGCTCCATTCCACACTCTCGGTTTCCACTCGAAATATATTCATTCATTGTACAATAAGATAAACGCAATTTAACAAGCAGAACAGGACTATCGTATCGCTGTCAGCAGAAGGATTTATCGAAGCGTCGTCGCTATATCATCTGAGCACGCGCGTCAGACAGATATTAACACATTTTAGTCACTGTTTGTTCAAAACTTACCCGCCACACACTCACTTCACTTGCGTCCAAGTCAGAGTGGCGGCGGTCCGAACACTCGGGGCGCAGGGTTTCTTAGGGTAAACTCTGAACGGAACATCCGTCCATCGCAAGATATTAGCAGATGCAGTAATAACTAACTTAGTTTCAGTGTAGTGAAAATCATTTGACAACACTTCCTGGTTGCCTCGGGGTAAAAAAAAAAAACTTCCTCAGTTCCCCTTTGACCAATAGTGTCACTGAACGCAGTCACGTGACCTTTCCTTAATATGCAATTTCTCAGTATCTAGGCAGATATTTGGCGGTACGCTGGACAATTTCCCGGCCCGTTTGTCACCTATAGCGCCACAGTCCACAATCACGTGTCTTGGTTGCTAATTCCAATTGGCCTTCATCTAGAATGACGAATTATTACGTGAATTAATAGGCAGCCTGCTAACAGAAACGTTTTACTGGGTGTGTGCGAAAAAAGAAGCAAATGGAATTATAATTAAAATAAAAAATCATTTAGCTGATTTCATATTCTCTGCTAAGTGTATCCCAGATGTTTTTTCTAGTATGCACGTGAAGCACGTGCCTGTATCTCCCCTCTGGTAAAATACCGAGCAACACCTGAGCAGTAAAAAATCATTGCTCAAATACACTGGAAATGTGCACAAATAACGAGGCATTTTTATTCATCAGCAGCAACAAAAATAATGTCAGAGATGAGGAGGTGGCTTATGTGTCCAGGAGCTCAGCAGTTTGCTCACAGCTGGCTCAGAGAGGACGTGTCCCGGAGGGTGATGCGTGTGCCCACATCTGGAGGAAAATGCTTGCTCCAGTGGAGGCAGCCTGCCAGCACAGGACCCCTGATCCTCCAGGGCCTGTACGCGCCGCTGCTCCTGCAACCAGTACAGCATCTCAATGCGATCCCAGCGCATCTTCTGCTCATAGGGTCTTCCCTGAAAGACCACAGACAAAAAAGCTTAGCAACGACCAATTCAGGTTACGCGTCTGGTGCAAAACTGAAATTATGGACAACCTTCCTTGGATTTGCACCAGCAACTTTTTTTGTGGCAAATCTAGTTCCCCGTCAGCTGGAATGCTCTCTCTCAAAAAATTTGACAATAAAAGGGAACATGGAACATGTCTTCAGCAGTGCTGCTCCTTTCCCTGTGGCTACCAAATGAAGAGTTTTGATTTCAAGCCTTTACTGAATGCAGACATTAGTGAAAAAGATCTTAGAGTAAACAGCTGAGAAGATTTTTTCATACAAAAGCACTGCTTCCAGGTTGGTTTTTCTGAGTAAGACACATGATATATCAGTCCTTATCCTCCCACTGGTGAAGGCAAAGGGTCGTTTGAATGACAGAGAGAAATTTGCTCACATTGTATGTGACCGTGTCACGCAAACGGTCTCTGATGTGTCGGACCTCCCTGAACAGCATCTTTTCCAAGGCTGCTATCTGTTTGTAGAGTTTCTGCCGGTGCCTGGACTCATCCATCCTCGCGATCGATGTGCCTCGATATCCTGTGGGGAAACTGAGCTAATGCATCACTCTACCTCATTCTGCACCCTTCCATCAAACTGCTCCCCACTGCCCATATGACAACTTGGTAAATGGAGAATGAAAATGTGAAAGACTCTGGTTTTACAGTATACAGATGCTACTTCACAAATTTTTGGTTAGTACAGCTGTGTATCATCAGCTTTGCAGGCAACAAACCTCTTTAACAATAGTACTGGGTAGTGCTGTTTCAGAGGAAAATTCTGGCAAATTCAGCTTACACTTCATAATTGTAGGTACCAGATGTGCAGTGTTAAAGGAGCATTAAGGGTAACGAAGATGTTCTCAAAGGAAATCTCTAGCTCTACATACCACGCTCAAAGAATCTCTTAGGGTCGGAGGCTTCCCTTTCAAACAGCTCCAGGCGGGAGAGCAATGCCTCTCTCTGCTGAATGAGGCTGGCAGTTCGCTCCCATGACCCAATCGCCTGGAGAACAAACATCATGAGCATCTTATGGCCATGAGGTGTCTAAAACGGCTTGAATTTGTTTTGATGAGGATTAGAGCCTTAGCAGTGGTAGGAACATAAGGATAGATCAGACAGGTAATGGATGTATGAACAGGTGGGAATTGCCTATTATAGTGCTTATCATAGCTGTATTTCAAATGGTTTTATCAAGTGAAACATTGATATGTTTTAAAAGGATAGTATTCTGAGGTGAAGCAAAATCCCCTAGGCAGTGGTTCTCTGTCCAGGGATGTTCAAGCCCAAATCTGGGTTTCGTGGCAGCATATCTGGAGACACTAAAGACAGCTGTCAAAAAGAATAAAGAACAATCCTGGATGGTTCTGATGGAAGGAAGGAAGGAAAAAGGGGAAGGAAACATGCACATGGAAGCTCAGTGAAAGTAACTGCAGGGACATCATCCAACAAGAGCACAGCCCTTTTTCATCTGTGAGAATGAATTTATTGGAGGAGAGACGGTGGAAATCAGTGTTGGCATATGAACAGACATACTCAAGACAAACAAGCAATACCAAGTGAAAAATTTCAAAACTTCCTTCAACTCATCAGATTTTATCTGTGTGAGCTTAGCACGTGACTCCTTTTGCCAAATAACGAGACTGGGCACCTCCGCCAACCGGTCCTGGTATGAGGGTGAGCTGTACTTGACAGCCATGTCTAGGCGCTGACTGTCTGGGAACAGCAGGCTGCTCCAGATCGCCTCCAAGCGGTTCTGCAGCTGCTCCACATTGAGGATCTCGGCCCCTGTTCCACTGGTCCCCACCGGAAGTTGGCCTGCTCTACTCTGGGCCTTTTGGGAACAGGAATCCACAAAAATCAGAGATAGTGCACAAACACCTGAGTACACACATCATGCAAAGACCATACCAGTGTTGAACTTTGTCGGTCACCCTGTAGGAGGCAATAAAACTCACTCTGAGTCAGAGCATATTTTCTCGCAACGCCGGCCAACAGGAGAGCCCCTAACTGGAGGGAGTCTCCTCCATCAGTCCCTTGTTGCTCTTTTTATTCATGCAATCGTTTACACATTCATTAATGGTATTTACATGGTATTTTCCCAAGCTCAGTTCTGTTTTACACATGTGCTCTTTCACCTAGTTTCATGTCTTGTCATCCTCTTTTCATATGTCACAACTAGACGTTTCCCCTTTGTTCCTCAGTGTTGCCTCGAGCTTAATCTCTCCTGCATGCAAAAAAGTACTCTTCTCAACTTTTCTAGGCTTAAACACATGTGTCAACACACTTTGATTTGCAATCTTACTTTCTGCAAGCACAGGATATTTACTGTACCTTTGCAAGCAACGGTCAAAAGGACCCATTTACTCAATCATTGCATATCCTCTAGCCTACTAATGCCTTTATGTTTAATGCACTTAGTTTAACTCCACACCAGCAGACACAATGACAGCCATCACACACACCTACAGAATTCAAGTACAAGAGTAAGAGCTGAGAGTAAGTACACACAGGGATAATAAGAACACTTGCACTCCCTACCTGTCCAGACACAGGAGTCATGTCTTCATCTGCGCCCTCTTTCTCTGGAGAACAAAACACAACCATCTTGTGCGTTCAAGACACAGAATCCCTGCAGACACCACACTGGGTACTGGAAACTACAAACCAGGTACTGGGAGATGAGATCTGGGAACTGGGAAATGGGGCAGACAGTTTACCTTCCACAGTTGGCTCTTCACAGAACTCCCCAATTGACACAGAATTCACGTTCCACACCCCTGCCACAAACTCCCCCTTTCTGGACTTTTGGGCATCAGTCTTCTTCCTCTGGCTGCTGCATTAAGACATGTGTGCATCAATCTCAATCACAAAACCTCGAATGTTATTAAAGAGCCGTAAAAAATCATTACTGACTTTTGCTGATCTTCATGCTGAGGAATGGGAGCTTTCGTCTTAACGTCCTCTTTTTTGCCACTGTTATTGCTGTCATGAATCTGAAACATGGCACTCAAGCAATCCAGCTTCTTAAGGAACAAAAACACAATGGTTATGAAGTGCAAATGAACATATTTTTCATCTGACTTGGTACAATCCAGGTAAACTGCAGTAAATGAGTTACCTGGTTGGAAAGGTACTTGTGATAGTCCTCCGCACTCAGGTTTGACTTCCAGCACTGCAGCCAAGAAGTGTATGCTCCCCATGTGTCATCTGGTGGCTTCTTTTGTTCCGTTTGAATTCTTGTCCTCCTCCTTATAGACGCAGAGACACATTTTCATACTCTGCTGATTAACGGATGTAAGAATTGTCACTAAGCTATTACTAACATTTACATTTACGTTGTACATTTATTTATTTAGCAGATGCTTTTCTCCAAAGCGATGTACATCTCAGTTAAAATACAAATATGTGCATTACGTTGTACATTAAGAGAAAGAGACATAGCTGCAGACGTGATTCTTAAGTAAACCTAATTTGTTACTTTCCACTTGATGCACTGATGTTCATCGCTCGAGTAGGTGCATAAAATGCAGGATAGATGAATCCTGATAACCTTCCTACAATTTTTTTTAAGGTACACAAACATTTACATACTAAGCATAGACAACATAGAATATAATCACTGCAGAGGTACAGAAAGCATCAAAAATTACAGAGATACTGCAGAGGTTTGTTGAAGGTAAGATCAGGATGTGCAGTGAATTCTAAATTTATTGCCCAGCTTTGTCCTGCTTTGTCAATAACAAGGTCCTCTTTAGGTAGGACCCTTTCATCTGACCATGGTTAGAGCGTTATTTGTGGTTGCACCCATCATTACCTGACCTTTTCAGCTTTAAATTCCGTAAACTCTTGCTCTTCTTTGGGGGAGTCCACTTGTAGTTATCACCCTCCAAAGGTGGATCGATAAATGAATCCTTCAGAGAACAAATAGTTACCCCCACAATGGCTACCAAGAACTTTATTAAAAAGACAGTATTCTAGACAACTAAGACCCAGCAAAGATCAATAACTAGGTAACTAAACTAGAGAGTTATTCTAATAATGCCATCCATGTTGATTCTGGGGGGAAAGGATACGTATGTTTTCACGAAATGTTTCTCACATCATCAAAGTTCACATTCCCAGTGGATATGCTTGTTGATGACTCCCTGCAGACCACCTTGGTTTCTAGTCCAGGGAAAAGGTTTTGGTCCCACCTCTCCCACCCCTCCACTGAAGAGGGATCCACCTGTTGGTGAAGTGCGGAGAGCTTTATGTAATGCTTGTGGTGACATTCTCGACATGGAAGCCTGTGTCAGTTTTTGCCCATGCGTGTCAGTTGTCAGAGCGCGTGTCTTTGAGTGTCTGCGTGTACCATTACCTCTTCAATCGGGTCCCTGTAGACAGGCGGGTACGCCTGGAGGTTCAGTGTCTCGGTCAGTACTGTGTCGGACACATGACAAGCAGCAGTGCAGATGGACTCAGGAGAGAGAGGGATATTGACATCTCCCTGTGGGTGTAGAGGTTCCTCTGCTAGAGTTTTCTTCACTGCAACCTCCTTTTCTTCCTTGCTTAGTCTCTGCAGTTAGGAACAGTATGGAATGAACATTACTACTGTAAATGCACAGTATTCCTACATGCTCTCACATGGGTGAACTGTGTTTGTACCTGTAGTGCTTCCTGCAGGAGCAGCAGTTTGGAGGAGCGACTGGGAGGCAGGGCACTGATCAGAGGAGACATGTCTGCTTCAGGGTCTCTCGCCATGGCCTCATCCAGAGAATCTCTGTCTTGCGTCAGTCTACAACAAGAAAGAGCAAGAAATACGCTCACGCATGGGAGGAATTCTGTTTAAATGCACTGGCCATTATGCTGACACTGTGCAAAAGTGTGGATTTATGTGCCAATGAAGTGGAGATCACGAGGAGTGGACCAGACCTCCTCAAGTCCTCTGCTGCTGTGTTGACTGACATCCTGTGGCTGGAGCGAGGCCTTGGGCCCAGTAATGCCACAGCTGATGCGGGGCGTGCTGGCAATAGTTCCACCCCCATCTCCTCCAGGAAGGAGTCCTGCTGCAACTCTGGCATAGACTGGCAGCTCTGATGAAGAGAAACAGTTCGCTGTTGAACAGATGTGAGCACCAGGGGGTGCAGTGGTTTAAGAAACTGGACTGAGCTCCACTACAGCAAGGAAAAACTGCTGATGTACCCTGGAGCTGTGTTGTGAACGCCACGCTGAAATAATCTACTGTACTCCAACAATACTGACACATTTAACATTACTGCATATCATTTTTATATCTAATAATTTTCACATCACAATAATTTCACCTATTACATCTTGTTGACATAATGCACACACACACACACACACACACACACACACACACACACACACACACACACACACACACACACACACACACAATCTGAACCACTTGTCCCATGCAGGGTTGTGGGGAGCCAGAGCCAAACCGAGCAACACAGGGCATAAGGCTGGAGGGGACACACCCACAACAGGACACCAGTCCATCGCAAGGCACCCCCAGCGGGACTTGAACCCCAGACCCACCAGAGAGCAGGACCCGGTCCAACCCACCGCACCATGGTACCCCCCTTCTGACATAATGCACTCATTGTATTTTTGTATGAGATGTACATCGCTTTGGAGAAAAGCATCTGCTGAATGAACAAATATAAATGTTAACCTGACTTTAAATGCGAACTTCAGCAAAACAGAAAATTACTGACATGGCTACATTATAAGAATAATCTGCAATGAAATATAGTAACTGAAAATAAAGGGACATATTTGAAAATATATCATTATAAAATCCATGTTAAATTCCATTGATAACAAGGAGTCAGTGATTACTCAAAGAAGCAAGTACATTAGTCTTTTTACCTTCAGTCTTGTAAAAGGCCTATGGGGTGTGTAGAGCTCATCCTCATCACCTGTATCTCTCGGTGTGCCATCAGCTGTGTCTTCACATGGGTGCCCACACACACACACACACACACAAACAAAATGATGATTAGTGTCTATGCAAAAAGACTCACTGACCATCCATGTTTTCTGATCCTGCTGACCCTCAGGGCAATGTAACACCAGGTGACCACATCAGTGACAATCATTTTAAGTATCTAAGTATGTTTATGTATGTGTGACAGCCTCACAATGACTGCCTCTTCTGCTGGTGATCTCTTCCAGGCGACATGGCATGAGATCATACATACATTCCAGGTCCAGTTCTCCAATACTCTCATCAATCTGCCAAAGAAAAGGGAAGCTTTGTGTAACAATGCTGTCCTCTGGTGTAGAGGGTGTGTAACAGTAGATAGAATGAGACCAGACTTCTTAACCAGGCCTGTAGAAAGCCACCACAACACGCATCTCATCCCTGAAAGATCAGCCCTTAATGCCTGTTCAAAGACCATCTGAATGTATTCAACCGCATTTAACGACACTCTGGAAGGAGCTCCTCACTGAAAAAAACCTTGAGGGTACTTTGATTTAAGATACTTTCAATCATCTTCACAAGAGTAAAGAAATTAAACACAGTGACACACAGTGACCTGGTTTGAAGCTGTGACCATCACCTCTCTGAGGTCCTGCTCCAGGGAGGTTTCCTGCAGCCTTTCCACTGCTGCCACGCTGCTGCTGAATCCACACCCCTGTTTGGGTGTGACGGAATGCACGCTTGGCATCCCCTGTTGTCTGTGATCTCCGCTGCCATCCTTTTGGCTGACCCTGGATCTCCTAGCCTTGATCGCTGCAGTCACCTTCCTCCTGATGAACCGTACCTTCAGACTATGGAGGGCAAAATCACATCCTCAGCAATAAAAACTGCTTAATTTTTTCATTGCCGGAGGTTAAACTTCAAACTTTATCAGACAGACAAGACCGTTCATTCCAAATATGAGTAGATGTCTAATCTGGTATGTTTCTGTTTATTGATCCACAAAACATTTTTTTCCAATCAGTCATATTACTGGTCCTTACCATTACCAACTGAACATTCAAAAAATACAGCATACGTACAGCTACTAGTTAAAGGGACAGCTGGTAACGTAGTGGTTAGAGCTGTTGCCTTTGGACCCAAAGGTTACAGATCTGAATCTCACTTCCAGCTGTAGTACCCTTGAGCAAGGTATTTACCTTAAATTCCCCCAGTAAAATTACCTGGCTGTATAAATGGGTAAATAATTCTAAGTACCTTAACATTGTACATTGCTTTGGAGAAAAGTGTCAGCTAAATAAATAAATTTACATTGTGAAAGGACTCCTTTGTGTGTCCGCTAACTAAGTGCAAAGTGGTCCAGTCACATACTCCATCACTCACAGAGTGGTGCAGTCTGTAGCCATCTGTGCCCCCAGACGGCTGCGATTGGCCTCGTCACTGAACACACCCCGCTTCCTCAGAGTGTCCTGCAAGTGTATGTAGCGCAGGTAAAGCTGCTCGCAGACTCTCAAGATCTCATTGAGGATCTCGCTGCGGAGCTGTCTATTCTCCTCTTGGGAAAGGGTTGGATCACAGTTCAAGCTTCTGAGATCCTGCCAAATCAGCCCGAGCTCTGACATCATCACCGCTGTCTGCACGTAAAACCAAGATTGAGAGGACTTCAGCAGCCAGTCAGATCTTTATGTACAGGTACATCTGTGAACGTTTTTATGAATGCAATTTATAAACAATGTGTGTATGTCTATGTAAGTGGATACACTACCAGTGCTTGCTGGTCCTCCTGAGACACACAGTGGAGGATACACTGCCTCTGTACCCTATCTGTCAGGACTTCTCTCAGTTCTGACAGGGAGATGGGAGCACATCTATGCTGCTCTGGGATGAAGGACACATCAGTCAGTCCTGTCTAGGGGAAAGCATGAGTTGCAAACACTCCAACGGTACCATCACGTCCGTGGAAGAGGTTCTGCTGTGTCTTACAGTGTATTATGCACTTCAATTACTTGATCTTTGGAACTATAAAATAAGCTTTAACTACACATTTATCTTCAACATGTCAATCAGCTGGTAGGGACGGCTGGTAGTGTAGTAGTTAGAGTTAGTGCCTTTGGATCCAAATGTCACAGATTCAATCACCATCTCTGGCTGTAGTCAGTAAAATTAGACAGCTGCCTAAATGGATGAATAATTTTAACCTTAACCCTGCAAGTCGATTTAGGGAAAAGTATCAGCTAAACTGATAAATCTCACAAGTTAACACACATATGACCTCCTGCACCCATCCAGAACCAAGCATGCCTTGGTTCCAAATTTTCAATGCCACGCTGTAAGAAGAAACTTCTAAATTGTCACCTTTCTCCAGCTCACATTTCAGCTTGACCCGGACCGGGGGCAAGAGGCCCGGAGGACTGCAGGCCGGCTGGCAGACATCACAAGTGGAACATGTCGGCATTTGTGTCGTGGAGGACAGTTTGGTGTTTCTGCGCCGTCGCATGTCCGAATATGGTGCCTCGGTCACGCTGGACGCACTGCCCAACAGTGGACCGCTGTACCTGTTCATGCTCTGCCAGGCTGAGCAGTGCACAGCTAGACCTGGTCAGTCATTCTCCAGGAATAGTTGTAGATGCTGAGCTTCGTGCACAGCTTCTCTTCAAAAGTTCATGGAAGGGATGGACTAGAAGGTATACAACATGTACTTTACAGAATCCAAACCTGCGATTGACAACCCTTCAGCATTGGCAGGACTCAGAGACATCTTCAACAGTACTGAGTGGAATTACACACAAATTTTCAAATGCAGTATTGGGAACATACTAGGTTCGTCTGAATGCGGACGCAGGACAAGACACGTCCCCCTCCTCAGCTACACCGATTGAACTGAATTGAAGACTTTATTGTCATTGTACTGCTGTGCAATACAACTAAATTATGGATATACCCATGAGTTTATATTATATAATATATAGAAAATCATGTGGATACAAGTATCCACATAAATAATTAATAATAATACTAGCTGAGGTTATGCACCAGAGAGACCGTTACTAATTCACTCAAGTAGTTAAACAAAAAACACTTGGAAAAGTTAACACACAAACACGTATACATACGTACAGATATGTACGTATGACCCTACACACAAGCGAAATCAAAAATGATTTCTTAAGTTTATTTCTATATTCAGTGTGCATCATGATGATTTTGTGGCAGAAAAAATCATGCGCGCTCGCACAAAAAAACCTTTAGTATCCCACGTACATCATCAACTTTGCTAAGCAACTATTAAATAGCTACGGTGTTGTGGCTTACAATATAGATTGGCAAAGAATCGTGTCCATTTACGTGGTTTTGGTTCAATAAAACCGACCTTGAGCTGAACGCGACGAAACGTGGACGCGGAGATCCGTTGCTATGGAGACCGCAACTGAGCGCGAGGACAAACGACGCTGAGCAACTTCAGCAACAGCAAAGTCGCCGATAACTTGCGAACTTCAGTAACTTCTCAGTCAAGTTCTCGTTCCACGTGTCACGCTTTTCAGAAGCCGGTTGCTTCTCGCCGAATAAAAGGAATCCTGACAACGTTTGTTTTGCACCACTTCCAGGTTTTATTTCGACAAGAATAATACAGGTGCAATGACACTGATTCCCACAATGTACAAACCATTGTGTCTGGCGTAAAGGTCATTTTACAAAAAAGACAACATGTATAGTGTCTTTTGCTCGTCAGAGAGCGCGGACCATGTTCCCGGTGGACAGGCGGGTTCTTCAGTGTGGGGCACATCTTCTCACCCAGCAACATGTGGAGGAGGACACCTCAGTGTGTCACAGTGGAACATGAAGATCTGAAACACCAACCCTACACTGGACATCATGTGCAGAAAATAATAACATGAAACACAGAGTAGCCTACAGAGTCTAAGCAAAGTTTAGGTAACTTCTAAAAGTGTATAAATATTCACGGGAGAGCCGGGGGAACAAGCCCCTGTGGCCAACACTGCCCTTGTGATTGGGTTTGGTCACACTCTCAAAGGGCCCCTTTGTCAAAGTCATACACAGAAAACACACTTCTTTAGTTAAGTGGTTGACTTCAGAAACACACAAAATATCGTTTGACCCACACTCCTCGCAGATAGTCCTCTACTTTGCTTGGAGACAGAGACTCTGTTCAAAGTAGGGGAAAAACGGGGCCACACAAATAAAGGTCCACGGTGAAAGATGCAAGCCGAACCAGAACACCGGGCCACCAAACTGCTCTTGAAATCATACCTGACAGTGTACATAGATTCAAGTCATTTTAGCATGTTTATCTTAAACATACAAAAAGTTGGTTAGAAGAGACATTATGTCAGGTTACACACTGCAATGTTATACTGAAACTTGGAAAAAAAGACATTAATATAAACAGGACCCAACCACAACAGTCCTTACACTGGTGGCCCTAACAAACACATGAGCATGTTGTTTTGTTCTCTATCTGCAACAGAATGCTTCACCCAAAATGTTGGTAGAAAGCATCTAAAAAGTTTATAAAATTGGGTACATAACTATAAATATAGAATCTTTTCCCTTTATGAAATATAAATGCTTTACTAACAATAGAATTTTATAGGTGAACATAACAGAATGGTCACTGTTTGACATTTGTCAATATTACAGAACTGGCCGTGATAATTAACATTTTCCTTATTTAAAGAAAAGAAAAGGATGACACCAAGATTTATAGCAAAATATTCCAGGAGATTTCTTTATAAAAATCATGTGGTTCAGGCAAATGTAGTTCATTGTGGAATGAACTACAGTAGAAGCTAACAACACCTCTTTAAACAAATCACAGCACACCTTATTTTTTCCTCTTTTGTATGAAGCACCATGTTTTCTAAGGTATTGGCATAACATTCAAAGGATAATCCAATAATATTGCACTATGGCCTAGGATTTATAGGATTGTGGGAATACATTAACTGGACAATATCTGACCATGCATCACCCCAGTCTTTCTTCACAAAATGGGCAGCTCCAATGACGAAGACATGCAATAGAACAGGTTGTTATTTCCCAGCAGGATTTATTCTGAGCCATTGGAGGCAGTGGCCACTTCTTGGGGTTTGTCACTGAAAAGGAGACCCTTCAAGATTCCCATATAGAAGGGGCTGTAGACCTGCTTGTTGAAGTTCACCAAGCCAACAAAGCTGGCTCCCAGGGCACATAGCTCAGGCTGGATGAGAGAGAGACTGCCTAGCATGGAAGGCAGTGTGTGGTGGGAGTTGGGTAAAGTCAGGAAGCTCCTTAAGTATTGCTGTACCCTTCCCTCTGTGTGAAGAGAGAAACAGAGAACATGGATAAGGACAGTTATAGACGGATATTCGCTGCTCATGTACACAAAACAGAAAATGATGTCTCATTGCACAGAACACATTTTTAGACTCACTTCTTTACTTGCGCCAAAGTGTAATTTATTTTACAGACTGACTGAGTAAGCAAAAGATTTCACAGCACCCATTTTTGGTCAAAGGTTAGTTTAGCTCAGGTTGACAGCATCTTTTCAAAAGTCATATCAACCCAATTTAAAAAAGGTCTCTGATCTGATTAACAAAAATGGGGGAGACAGGAGCGAGTAAATACAAGAGTTATATCAGTGCTGGTAGCCAAGTCTGCAGTTAGCTCTATAGAAGAGAAAAACCACTCTAGTGAGCAAGGACAGTGGCCTCACCAACAAGAGTGCGGATGGGGTTGTTCTCTTGAATGATGCTGGAGATCTGTCCCTTCAGAGTTATCTGCACATTGGGTGGGAGGGCTGGGTAGTTCCGCTCTGTCAGGGACTTGTTCAGCTCGCAACAGATCTGGGTGCCCACATTGTGCAAGGCTTCGGGCAGGTCAAAGTCCCTGATGAGAAGGGGATTGTTTACACCACAGTGCAGAGCAGTGTTGGAGAGCCACATATATGAGACAGCAGTGAAAAAGATGAACCTACGAGTTATGCATCCCTTCCAGCAGGATGCTGGTCATCTTCTTCAGCCTTTCAGCCAGCACAGGCAGGTCAGAAATGGGCTCACCAATGGCACTATAGACAATCAACAGGACAGAAGCCACCATTTGCAGCAGCTGTAGATGATGCTGGAGCTCCCGGAAACGCGCCTCATCTGTCATCAGGGTCTGAAAAGCATACACACAATCAATCAAGTCCAGAGCCTGTAGGAATCAAGTCCATATGCACTTCATATGCCCAAAATTCGTACATGATACTAAAGTAATAATGGTCAGTTCATTTGTGTATTTTCACACATCTGATATGTGAAAATGCTGCAGAGTGAAATCTAGTTGGCTTACTTCTGGGAACACACTCTTGTGGTTATTCCCACTGAGGAGCCTGATATAGGCCGTGTTGAGCACGAGCATGGGGCTAGGGAGGGCTCTCACACCCTTCTCTGATGAACAGGACTGTCTAGCAGAGGGCATAGACACCATCACCTCTTCAAGGGATGCTTTGATCCAGTCTGTGGTGTGGTCCAGGGCATCTGAAAGTGGGCATTATTGAAGCAGATGGTATAGAGCATTTCATTTTCCCAGTCACAGTGTATTCAACAATGCTCACAACGTCCATACTTAAGGTAATTAAACAGTGGAACCAAGAGTTTGTGGAAAGCTGGACCACGTAGAAGCATACATACTGGGTATCCGCTCCACAATGCTCTGAAACTTGGCCCTCTCATATTCCACTGACTGCTTCTGCAGCTCAGGTCTGAAACTCTGGATTGTGAAGTTCACCATGTCCATTTTCATCAGGTCCAGCACCCGGAAAATCTCCCTAGGAAACAAAGATGCACACTCTCATTTGTATGGATTACATACCTGTAACAAGCAGGTCAGAAACATACCCTTGACAACTCCCAGTTCCCAGTCCATATGGAAAATTTCAGCAGCTGATGTTTAAAGATCAATATTTTTTAATAAGAGAAACAGACATTACCCACAGCTTGTTCGCTGTTAGATTAAACATATCTCAGAAGATACAAACAAGCGCTACGACAAACTTACTTAAACATTGATACAATGTTGCCAGAGTTCTCCTTGAGTTTTTTCACCTCATCATCCCTCACTGGGGCACATAACTTCCCCATGACAGTGATGATGTAACCAGCAAGCCCCTGGATGTCCACAGCATCATTTTCAGCCTGTTGCCGAATCAGGTCTATGTCCAGCACTTCCATGATTTGGGTCCGCATGCGGTTTGCTCCAGGGTTCAGGAAGGATAGCAGGATCTGGTTGAGACACAAAAACATGCTCTAACACAAAACTGAGAAAGACCTAAAGTCCAAACAATGAAGGGGCTCAAATTACAACTCATTTTACAATATATGGATTTTTACTGTTGTGTACAACAAATCCTCTGGGTGGAATTTCAATCTGTATTTGTAATAGTTAGACATGTTACCAACTGGTACTACCTTTTAAAACAGATAAATAAGCACCGTCTTTCAAACATGGACCTTATTTCTACCCATTTCTGCTGGGATGTACAGATAAAAGCCTGGACTCACTTCTCTGATCTCTTCCAGCAGTTTGATGGCATTCTCATATTCTGGAGGGACATCGTTCAGATCTGATTCCAGACAATCCCAGAATGCTTTATGAAGTATGTCTTTTACTCTTTTCTCAAAACTGGAATAGCAAAGAAAAGGGCGCCTATATGTTATTGAACGTCCTTCGCGCACCAAATCACATGAAATTGTTCCAGCCACCGACCTCGGTCTGACATGCCCAACACAGCTGGGTTTCTTACTGTTTTCTGGAACAGATCTCTTCATTCTGTTCTGAAAATGGTACTTACTAAGCTAAAGATTCTGGGAAGTAATAAACACCCTGTCTCTGAACCTCACTGCCTATAAGTTCAAAAATGCAGAATTTAGTCAGCGATCTCGACACTAAATCAAAATCACAGAATTCAAATGAGGTAGCTGTTTACAAAAAAGGTACCTGTTCTGGGGTGGATTGGGCTGCTCAAAATGGAAGTTGGGGTTCACAATGATTTCATGGGCCAGGCTCAAGTTGGACAGGTCGCGGACAGAGGCCATGACTTCATCAAGTGTTACGCTTTTTGGAGGGCTGGCTGAAGAAGCAGAAGGACAAGCCTGAGAAGAGAACATTTGTGCACATGCAAGTAAATGTGCATCTGTGTGCAAGACTTACAGGAAGGGGAGCTGTGTTTGCTGGAGTCCCTGCTGGTGAAGCTTTGACGAAAGCACTCAAGGTCACTTGACGACGTCACACTGTCACACCTGTCCGAAGACTCCGTGTCGCTGCTCTGGTCCTCACTCCCTGCCACGGATGTGGAGCTTGGGCGCTCGTCGTTGAGTGGCATATTGAGCAACAAGCTAGAAGATTTGAAGGTTTTGGTGGATTTTTTTTTCCCTTAACACTACCTGAATATTCATGGTAAAGTTTACAGGTCTCAGTCCATGACCCAGATTAATATCTTTATATATAAATATTAATATCTTTATATATAATATCTTTATACTAATTATATCTTGTTCATTGTATGCTTTGTGCTGCCACTAAATTTTCACTTCCAGAAGTATTTTCAATAAAATAGATTGTTTCTTTGTATACTTTTTCACATAAAAAGCAAAAATAAATAGCCAGTACAATGTTGAAAAAAGAAAAAAAATGACATTTCCTGCCAATAGTTTCACTATCTTTCTCCAGTTCTGAGGAACAAAAAAAGCCAGTTTGGTTTCTCAAGAGACATAAAACTGGTTTGTCTGTTACTAATCATCCTTCCCCAAGCCACTATCACTAGGAAGAGAAAAAATAGAAAACACAAAGGGTTGTTTGAACGGCTGTTAAGACTGTGACCATAGCAACAGCTAGAACTTCATGGAGCTGTATTCTAGCCCAGGCAATAAAGGAAGAGGAGCATTTTTAAGTCAAAGACACATTAGGAGACAAACTTTTGTAAGCAAAAAGTATAATTTTTATCCCACTCACTTGCTCCTGTTAAATGCTTCTCCTTGTCAGGATTATGATGGTGCAGACCTTATCCTGGAATTACTGGATGCAAGATTGGGTGGGTTCATCCTGGACAAGATGCCAGTCCATTCCATGGAACCCATACACACTACTAGCAATTTAGCGTCACCGATTTCCCTGAACCGTATGTCTTTGGAATGTGGGAGGAAACCGGAGCACCCGGAGGAAACTTTAAACTTTCACTTTTATCCCTAGAGGCTGGTTGAAAGCTCAGTTTTCTGGGGAGGATTAAGCTTGGACAGAACTCTACTAAAGACAAGTGGTTCAGACTTTAACTAGTTGGCCAACCAGTAACGTCTGTCCACCAGCCAACTCATCATGTTTCACTCGCGGTACTCCTCGATGGAAGGAAAGTTAGCTTACTTATGGTGGAGGAATCCCCAAGGGCAAACATTCACCTGTTTTGAGTTTCCAGCAACCAGTAAAGACAGCTGGTAGTGTAGTTGTTAGAGCTACTGTCTTTGGACCCATAGGTCACAGGTTTGATGCCCACCTCTGGCTGTAGTACCCTTGAGCAATGTACTTACCATAAATTGCTCCAGTAAAAAATAACTTGGTTGTCTAAATACCAAGTACCTTAACATTGGAAGTTGCTTTGGAGAAAGGTGTCAGATAAATGACTTAATTTAATAGAGTACATGACATCATCTCAGAGCCTCATAATGAGGGTGGTGTGACAAAGTGACTGACCGCCAGTGGAGAACAACCTGAAACAAACAGCATTTTTGTTTCCAATTACAAAAGGTTTGGTGCTTCTTGGTCTGCAGTCTTGTTTACTTTAAGAGCTTATGGGCAGAGCAGGGCCAGAAGCTCAGAGATATACTTGGGGTGGTGCTCTTATCGTGCATTTCTAAGAGCTCACAGCCTACTCTGCTCACTGGAGCATTAACACTTCATCTCCAGTGCGAGACACACAAGGCATTGCCCAGGAGCAGCATTGCAAAACGCCACGGATTCTCTGCTGTGTAAAAGTATTGCCTTGCACCTGTTAACACAGCATCCCTACGTGTGACGACCGCAAAAGGTCAAAGGTTAAGCAATGTCAACCGGGAGGGAGCAATTTGTCAGAACACCCAACTATACGCGTGGGTTTTCCACAGAAAAAAACGACAAGTCCATATTTTGGGGGACTTTTGAAAGTAAAAAGCAAGTAGTAACTGTGTTTGAAAGTCAGCGGTCGGCTGGCAGAGACGGAGCGTAGGGTGTCGGATAAAAGGACACGCGCTGACGGATCAGCCCAGCAACTCGGCTCGCATTGGCTGCGTGCGCGCGTCGCTCAGCCATAGAAGGCAGCGCGCGCGAGAGGCTGCAGCGCACGCTCCCGTGCGCAGCGCGGACACGAGAAAGGAACGCCGCACGCACGCGTCACTGCGCGGTCCACGTGAGCTGAGCCCCCGCACCAAAACAAGGGCGAGAACCCAGAAAAGAACACTGCACGCACATGTGCTCCGCCTCCGCCCCTCCCCCGGAGTACTGCAGAGCACTGGCCACGTGACCTGAACCTCTTACCAAAACAAGAGCGAGGACCCAAAAAAGAACACTGCACGCACACGTCACTGTTTGGACCACGTGACCTGAACCCAGCACCAAAACAAGAGCGGAAACCCAGCGACGATCGGCACAATAAATATGGATAAATGACAACAGACCCGTTGACAGAACAACCTAGAACGGGATTTAAACACATATGCAGAGCCATGGAAAAGCAAGTCCAGAGACTTCTCAAGTTCTCTCAAGGAAAACAAAACACAAGTCTATTGCTCCTTATACTGTACGCTTAGGTCTCGACAAGTTCAACTCTTCGATAAAAACAAACGCAAATAACAATCGTTGGATTATACTATGTTGGATTATGCTCCTGCAAAAAATGCTGCCCTACTTAAACATAAAAAAAGTATTTAAAAAAGCGTTTAGACATAGAATCCAGCGTGTCGTTACAGAAAACTGTCAGCGACTTTACGAAGTGAGCAAAATGCACAAACTTTTTGGAAACATCGAGACATCTGGTTAATAATTTAGAAGGAAAAGCTGCCCAACTGGTTTCCAGAAGAGTAATGACTGCACAGCAGATTAACGGTCACATAAGTATTATTGCATTACCTTTATGAAGTCTCCGAAAGGGGAGACTCGGTCACAGGTAGTCTAAATAGTTATGTGTTAGGCTGTCTGACAAATATTTTAAGGTCCAAGCGGTGATCCCGGCTCCGAGTGGAGGTCCTTTAAAGATCTGTCGCCCACCAGCTGGCCAGCAACAGCGCTTACAACCGGACGAGTCCATTAGTCAGGCGGAGGGGAGCCGGTCCACTCAGACGTCAAACAGATGGAAACAGAACAGCCCCATATCGACAGTGATTATTAGAGTTGTCTTTAAAGCTTCTGTAAAAAGTAAACCTACATTAATGTATGTATTATAGCCTAAATACGTTTTAAGTATTTGAATAATTGTAATAGTTTCCCTTCCAGTAAGGTTCAATGGCACCGACCTTTTCTTTTACTGTCCTTTGTTTACGGATGTGGTGTATCGAAATACACCAAAATACCTGAATGTCGAATAGAAAGTGAAGAATGTTTTGAATGTCTTAAATACCCTTAATACTGGAGCCTTCCAATGAATAATTATTCTATGGTTATACCAGTCTGCCGTCAATTGGCAAAAGGAACGTACACTAGAAATTTAGAAAATTCCACTCGCAGAGGGCGCGTCATAATCATACTATTATATAGAAAAAGTTAGGAAATGTTCAGATGATAATTCAAATCTTAGCAGTGATTCTTCAACAAGCATTATATTTTATTTATTGTTTCACAGAGGTGAATCCAGATGTGATGAGCTCTCTGGAAACTGTGGATCCGCGAGAATCGCGGTAGTGCCAAACGCGCATTAGCCTGAAAATGACACATTCATTAAAGACACTGCGCTGTAAAGTAGTTAGCATCATCGATAATTCTGTCACGGTAAATGGATTTTCTCCACTGTGTGACCGCTTGTCCAAAGCAGGGTGGCGGTAAAAGACTTGTTTCTGTAGTACGGGGCGGCGCAACGGGTAGCGCTGGTGCCTCTCAGCCCTTGGATGAAGGTCTGCACCTCGAATCAAATCTGGTGCTGTTTGTTTGTGTGGAGTTTTTACGTTCTCCCCATTTTCGCGTGGGTTTTTCCCGAGAATTTTGGTATCCTCCTACAGTCCAAAGATGTGCGTAATTCAAGTAAATTGGAGACTAAATTGTCCTTTGCCTGAGTATGCATGTGATTGTCCCACAGCGGACTGGCATCCCGTCCAGAATAAAAACTTGCCTCACGCCACGAGATTCTGGTAGAGGCTCTGGATCACCGCATCCCTGCACTGCACGAGTGGTTATTGATGTGGATGGATCTATTTGTAATGGAGTGAAATCAGTGAAACACACCCAAACACAGCAGGAATGTGGAATTCCCTTCACTTAAACTCGCTTCCACAATGTTTATAGGTCATCGTGTCTCCTGTGTGGGTGACTGTATTGCCAAACAGAACGGCTGTGCAGTTACCATGGAGACCAGTTTAGTAACAGTCTAAGGTGAAACCGGTAGAAGATGAGGAACATTTTGCGTTGCGCAAGAATGAGTCAAACCATGTGGGATATTTTTATTTTCAGTAAATTAAAACTAATTTCGTTATAAAATGAATGCAGTCTGTGATAAGGTGACGTTGTACAGACTAATTACATTAAATAATTAATAAATCGGTAATAAATCGAGTATCTCCGTTACTGTTAAACTTTGGTTTTCCGTTTCAGTTAGTAAGTTAGCAAAGGGGAGCCAGAGTGGTAATCAAAGAGGAACACTGGCTCATATCATGTTTGTTTCCACCCGGAACTACAGAAGAGACGGACACCATGCGAAAACTTGATTGGTCCTCGGATACGGTGCACGAAAAACCCCAACGAAAAGCCTGTAAAATTGGAGACGTAGAAGTGGTGGACAGAAAACACAACAGTGATGACCAGTCTGGTTCTGGATAATGGCGCTTATACGGCCAAGATCGGGTACAGCCATGAATGTGTGAGGTAAACGCGTCTCGGCACGTTGCCCCTCCGGCTTGTTGTTCTAACAGCCGCCACGCGCTTCGCTTGTTCTGTTGTTGTATCAAATGGCTAACACACACACGTTGGCTTGGCGAAATTTATCGTTGTGTTTTTATCACGCGAAGCGGTCGCAGTATATAATATAATATTGTTTGTATTTTCATGTTTAGTTTACGTGTTGTTCAACGTCTACCACCTAGTTCACCATTGAATTCTTGGTTCCAAAAATTTTTCTCGCGACAGCGTCATCCCCAACTGTCAGTTTCGCTCGAAAACTTCGAGACTGAAGACGTTCACTGCCAACCAGCTGGATGAAATCAAGGATCCGTCGGGGCTCTTCTACATCCTGCCTTTCCAGAAGGTGAGCAGACGCCCCGGGCATCTTCTCCGTGCACCCCCCCCCCCCCCCCCCCGGCTTATTAATTAATGCGGCGCTGCTTTTTAGGGCTACCTGGTGAATTGGGATGTGCAGCGGAAAGTGTGGGACCACCTTTTTGGGCCAGAGATGTTCAAGGTACTCCAGTGTGTTTTCGTTAATTTTCCGATCATCACGTTAAGATCCAACATGAGCATCCCACACAAACAAAAGAAACCATCAGAAATACACACACACAGATTTTCAGAACCGCTTGTCCCATACGGGGTCGCGGGGAACCGGAGCCTACCCAGTAATACAGGGCGTAAGGCCAGAGGGTGAGGGGACACACCCAGGACGGGACGCCAGTCCATCGCAAGGCACCCCAAGTGGGACTCGAACCCCAGACCCACCGGCGAGCAGGACTGTGGTCCAACCCACTGCGCCACCGCACCCCCACTCCATCAGAAATATGAAAGTAATATTTTGTGCAACCCTGCTCTAGGTCTTATTCTCCCCCTTCTTCCCTGATGTTGTGTAAAAAGTATGGTCACTTCTGTAATGCCAGAGCTTTGTGCATATGACGTTTCCTTATTTACTAATTTTATTTAGCAGAAACTTTTCTCCAAAGTGCTGCACGACTCAGAGTAAACAAAGCTATTTTAACTGACACATAAAACAGGTTCATGAGGGAAATGGGGTTGGGGCAGACACCAGAAGTAATGGTGAATGAAAATACCCAAAAGGCTGTTCTTGCAATAGTTCCACCTTCTGTTTTTTAATGCATTGTCTCTGATTAAGCACAATGGTGATCCACTGATACCTGTTGCACATACAGTGCAGTGGTCTTTAGCTTCTCTCAGAGTGCTTTATGACAACCCACTAATGCTCTAGCAAAACGGTTTTTCTTCTGGATGTTCGACTTGGGGCCAACAGAACACTACTTTTCTTCTTAGATAAGTGAACACAAATGCAAAAATGCCAAAATTGCCAAGCAACCTGTGATTAAATCAATCACATGTCTGAGCATCCCATGCCTGAGTTGTGCATCTTCATCTGCAATTTTTTGGAATGGAATTGCATTATTTGCAAATACAACTGCAAAAGTTCATGTTATGTAAATTGAATTCCTTTGTTCATTTATAGTATTGCATTTAAATCCTGTAATTAAAATATCCCTTATAGCAGAACTGACTGTAACTGGTTTTTGTCTGTGCTAATAATGGTTTTTATTGGTTACAGGTAGACTTTGCAGACACAAGCATAGTGATTACAGAGCCCTACTTTAACTTTACCTCAATACAAGAGTCTATGAATGAAATCTTATTTGAAGAGTACCAGTTTCATGCAGCTCTTCGAATTAATGGTAGGCTAATTTGAGCAAATCTAAGTACTTATAAATCCGGTCTTTGTTTTTGTGCCCTCAACGTTTTTCTTTAGAATTTTTAACACTGATTTATCTTTTTTCTTTGTGGGGCGGTGTTGCAGCTGGGTCCTTGAGTGCACACCGGTATTTTTATGAGAACAGCTCAGAGCTTTGCTGTATTGTAGTTGACAGCGGCTTCTCCTTCACCCACATTACTCCCTACTGCAGGGGAAAGAAAATGAAAGATGGAATATGCAGGTATGCCAGTTTAAAAGTACTTCAGAATGGAAAAAATCCATTGTATATTATCATGGTATTGATTGTACTATTATTTCATATTTTCTTATTATAGGATAAATGTTGGTGGGAAGTTGCTGACCAATCATTTAAAGGAGATAATTTCATATAGGTAATGGTGTCATTCTTAGAGAGTACTTTCAAATACCGCCATTTTCATTTTTGATATTATCTCAACATTCAGGTTTAGTTTTGGTTCTTTGTCTCAAAATGTAACTTTTTAAAATTATTTTACGGTTTTATTTATTACTGCATATTATCTATGTCTACATGCCTGTAAATTGGATTTTTGTGCCTTTGAACTTGTTACATTATCAAATGCCCAATTAATTTTAGAGGTCTGTGATGGATCATGCATTGCTTGTTACTTGACCTCCCTCAGGCAGCTACACGTCATGGATGAGACTTATGTCATCAATCAGGTGAAGGAGGATGTGTGCTATGTTTCCCAGGACTTCTATGCAGATATGGCAATGGCTCAGTAAGTTTTTCAGATATGTGTCTCTTTACATTTTGACTGGCAGTGCAAAGGATTGCTTTGGGTATTAGGATTAACTGTGCCTTTTTCATTAAAATTCATAGCATAAGCAAAAGAAGATGCCGTACGATAAGCATGTCCCATCTGATAAAAGTAGCAGCAAGAAACACTGTGCTTTCTCAAACTGCATGCATAAAATTAATAGTGCTTAACTGATTTTTAATGCCCCCTTGTCCACATGTTGTATTTAAGCACAACTATAACATTGCAGGTTAAAAGGAGAGGAGAACACATTGATGAGAGACTATGTGTTGCCTGATTTCAGTTCCATCAAAAAGGGCTACTGCAAGGTAATTTAATTTAAGAATGAAAAAATGCCAGTTATTATTTTGCTCTAGTTCACCACAACCTTGCTCAGGGCAAGCAGTTGTTGAGATTGGATGGATTGTTTTGCTATGTTAACCATTTTGTAATCTTAGGAAAGTATTATACACATCACAACTTTGCTTGGGTTTTTGCATGTCTGGAGCAGTTCCTATGGCCTTCGCATATAAAATCAAACTATTTGTGTATTTTATGACAGTGGAATACTTCAATTACTTTAATAAACAGTATGGTTTGATTGTTGTGAACAAAACATGCAGCAAGATAGTGTTGGTCTCACAGCATGTTGTTAGCACTGTGCTCCTGCCCTGTATCATTATAATTTTTCTTGGTTTAGCCCCGGGAGGAGATGAACTTTGCTGGGAAGTATAAGCCTGGGGAGCAGATACTTCGCTTGGCCAATGAGCGCTTTGCTGTGCCAGAGATGCTTTTCCACCCCTCAGACATTGGGATCCAGGAAATGGGAATACCAGAAGCACTGGTCAATTCTATTCACAACATGCCAGAGGGTACTAGAAGGCTACACTTTTGCCCTTTTCTTCATGAAATCAGCAACGTCTTATGGCCTCATGAGCAGTAACTGATTTGTAAGGGCTGTAATTGGTCAGAAGACATAAGTGGAGATAAGAAGCAAAGCCCTATGCTTAAATGAAGACTACTGCAGATCAGTTTCTGCCCTTACAGTCTTTGTGCAACGGTGCACGTATACCCACAGTTACATGACAGGACGATGTCCGATCACTGTGTTACTTAGTTTTAACATGCAGTGAGATGCTGCATTGTAATTTCATGCACAGGTGTTCACTCCTGTATGATAAGCATTTCTATCATTCTCACTTGGTAATCTAATTTTGTTTGTGACCAGAAATGCAGCCTCACTTCTTCAAGAACATCGTTCTCACTGGGGGCAACGCACTGTTCCCCGGTTTTAGGGAACGTGTCTATAAAGAAGTCCGTTCCCTCGCCCCCACTGACTTTGACGTGTCTGTGGTACTTCCAGCCAAGTGAGTAGAGCTTATGGGGAAACCCTTCATCTCGGGAACCTAAAGGTGCTTATGTGGACCTGACTGGATTCCCCCCTCCCCTCTTTTCTCCCTTCTACAACAGCCCCATCTGTTACCCCTGGGAGGGAGGCAAGCTGCTGTCAGAAAACCCAGACTTTGATGAGATGGTGGTCACTCGAGATGATTATGAAGAAAACGGACATTTGATTTGCGAAGAGAAGTTTGATATTTAGTGCAAACTGTGTTACGCTTTGAAGACACAAACATCTGTTATATCTCTAAAGCCCATTACTGTTGTGTTTTCCTAAGCATCCTGAATATGTCTGTAAATTTATGTACAGAAATGAACTTTTTAGCTTCCATAATTTTTCTTTTTAAACCCACCTAAGTTTGAAAACTAAAGTATGTGTTACAGCTGTGTATACAATTGTATGTTTTTATATAAAAAAAGTAAAAATTTTAAAATATAAATTAAATCGTTTTCGTGAATATTTTCTGTGCCTGAATTAAAACTAAATATATTTAAGCATAACAAATTTTGAAATACAACATTGTGCATTCGATGTGATCTGTAAAGGTATTCACATTTGACTCTTCAAAAAAGTTTTACTTTTTATATTAACGAAAATACATCGACGAATCCTTTTGAACCGAGCACAGTAAGTAACATCCACGGGACATCCGGTGGCGACGTGACGTCATTTCCTGTTTGGTGATGGCGGTTGATTTGACTCCGAGATTTCGCCGGTTGAATAGCCAAACAAGGAGCTTTCGAGAAAGCAGCCAGACCGGTACCAAAATAAATTTCTGTGTAATAGGAGCAAATATTATTGGATTTATAGTAGTCGCGTGTGTATGTTCTTTTTGCGGTAGCCTCGAGTCGAGTTATTAAGCAACCGCGTCCGTTGGTTTCCTGAGTCTTCAGTTCACACGGACCACCACGGCTGGCACGTACTTGTTATTATCTACTAAATTATAAAAGCTGCCAGTATAATATTTTCTTAGTAGTGGCTGACAAGCAGTGGTGTTGACTGACTTATCTAACTGTAGTAGACGAACTTAGTGAAACGTGGTATACAATGCTACGCCTACTTCTGTTAACGGAAAAAAATGTGGCAGTCCACCCTCATCGTAGTATACTAGTTAAACATTTGCTTAGATATACAGAAACTTGAAAGGAATAAATTTGACCCCTGATAGAAGTTGACAGACTATGGTATTGCATGACTAACGGCACTGAAATGGCGTGTAAAATATAAACTGAATAATAAACCTTTATCTAGGTAGGTGGTTTGTGGAAATATGAGACATGACATCTCCTGCTCTGCCCCATGCTGTGGCCCAAACAGGTTTCTCTGGGCCATTTTATGCTACACAGCTCTGGAAGAACATCATACATGCGCTGCAGACGCAGGTGGATGTCCGACGAAGACGGCAGCACCTGCGCGTTCATGACAACTGCTTCACAGGCTCAGATGCAGTGGATGCCGTGCTCAGTCACCTGATGCAGAATGTCTACTTCAGCTCCAGTGAGATCTCCCGACTCAAGGCTACACGCCTCTGCCAGGCTCTCATGGAGGCAAAGGTGTTTGAACCTGTTGGGACGAGACTTTTCCGCCGTGAGAAAGATATTACGTTTGAGGACTCCAGCTGCAGCTTGTACAGATTCCTGGACTGTGCTGCCATGCCTGGTTCAGAGAGGAAGTACAGTGAAGTGGAGAATGAGATACCCGATTCAAGAGAAAAGATCAAGAATAAGAGGTTTGTGTTTTTAATAATAATGTTGGCCCATAGTGTGTGAGTGACAGAGGGAGTGTGTTCCACTGGTGTATGGATGAGTGACTCATTGTAAGTAGTGTATCTGGCAGTGTAAGTCACCTTGGTGAATAAGGTGTGTGGGCTGATAACACTATATAGTATCTGTTGGAAGTCACTTTGTAGAAAAGTGTCTTCTAAATACAGTAAATGTAGCCTTATTAAGGGAACACTTTTGTTTATGAATATTTATGCTGTTGCCGGTGCATATGCATAGTATTCTTGTTCTTGAAAGAAACTATACCAGAAATTCACGTAGTCTGTTGTACTCTGATCAATGTGGTTTTTCTACAGGCATCACCCAAGGATCTTCTCCAACCCCTTGGCCCTGGAAGCATCGGAGAGGAGAGTGGAAAGGCTCCTAAGGACCCTTAACCTGCGGCCTACCATGCCCTCCAGCCAGCATGCAGCACCACCTGCTGGTATTCTTCCCAAGAAAGGTCAGACTATGGACCACAGCTCATTTAGCAGCCTAGGACTGTTTACCATGAGATGTTGAACACATGAACCATCCAATGTCCCAAAATGCTTGATGGTGAATTAATACAGTTGCTGTCTGAAACTGAAAAAGGATCTTTTAACAAGATGTGGGTCCAGATTAGATTTCTGCCCTCATCATAACTGATTGAAGAGCAGGCATGCATATTTTTTTTTAGCAGGCTGTTGTAAGTCATTTGGATGAGCTGGCCTGTATGTCTTTTGCATTCTACTTCCCTGCAGATAACAGATACACTCAATATAAACCATGAGAAAGGGCAGTATTTTTATTTAGTCAAGCTGTTTAGTCAAAGATTGAATATTTTGCTGAGTTCTAATGCACTTAATGATTTGTAGTCTAATGGGCATCTAGGAAAGACCATCCTTTACAAAGGCTTCCAGTTATCTAGTTAGTTACAGTTACGTTCTGTTTGCACATCAGATTCCTCTCTTGCAGCGGTTCATGTGTGTTTTGCGCTTATGTGTCTGCTCTCCTTGATCTCTGCTGAGACCATCTGGCATCTCCTCCTCTGCTGTTTCCCTTCAGTGGTCGAGGGGGTGTGGAAGCAGCACACTCTTCTCCAGCTCCTGCAGATTGTGGAGCTACCAGTCCTTGACAGCATACTGACCTCACCAGGAAAACCGGAGCCACAGCGTGGTGTCCCGCTCTCTAACCACGAAGACCTGGTCATATCTAACACCTTTGTGGACAGAGAGGTCATCCAGAGCCTGAACCTTCCACAGTCAGTACCAAAGCACAGTAGGGAAACTGTATAATTGGGACAGTTTGGAATTTAGGCAGAAATTGTCTGAATCAGGTCTGCATGTATAATCTGTTTCAGGTGAGATCTTCACAATGTTTTAATGAACTGTGTTTTTTTCAGTAGTGACAGAATTATACAGGTTTTGTATAATTGGTGGTTACCGTTTCTATGACTTGTTTCTCTGTGCTCTGCCCCTTCTTGAGGCTGGACTCCTGGTTGACGGCAGCCACCACTTGCTTAGAGCACTTCCCCGACCAACTGATTGTGGTTGCCGGGGAGCACCTTCTCCAGCAGGGTGGCGTTGTAGTTGACGGAGATGAGGAGCTCAGTGCTACCAAGAGGCTTCTCTTTGACATCATTGCCAAGTATTATGGAGCACAGGAGAGGAGGCCACTGATCATTGGCCGCTACCTTGATATCCACATGGGCATTCTAGAGCTGCTGGGTGAGACTGACTCTGTGTTATTTTTAGCTGCACTCACATTACTGAGTAAGTATCTGTGTGTCTGCATGTATGGTTTGGTACCTTGCCATTAATACAGCCATCATCTTCATCTCAGTGGAAGGCAAGCAGGAACCTGCCCTCACTGCCTCTCAGCTTTGTCTGCGTCTCATGGAGCCCAGTGACCGGGATGAACTGCGCAGGCTGCTGGCTTTTATGGCTGTGGCAGCACACCCAGAAGCCTGTAGATTGCACAAGCAGGTACACAGCTCTGGTCTCTTCCAATGTAGTGCACTATTGTACTCAGTCATTAAAGACTGAAGTTCAGCCAGGAGATCTTTGCATCTTACATGTCGTCATAACGACTGAGTAATTAGATCCAGGATTTTCAGAATTTTGCTGTAGAAGACTTAGATTTAACTAACTTGATTCTTGATGCACATTCCCTCTTAGTCTCCAGCTCCTAGCCTGCTTTTAAAAATTACATAGCTGTTTTGAATGAAGTCATGGATAGAGCTTGGAGCTTCACCCTGATAGTGTAAATATGTATTAGTTGTCAAATATCCTGGGTGTGTCCCCTCCCCCTCTGGCCTTACGCCCTGTGTTGCCGGGTAGGCTCCGGTTCCCTGCTACCCCATATGGGACAAGCGGTTCAGAAGGTGTGTGTGTGTGTCCGTGTGTGTGTCCAATATCATGGGATTTTTTTTTTTTTTTTTGAGTCCTTTGTTACTCCTGCTATAATTGCACTGATGCATGACAGGAATCTTGTGTCCCTGTGATGCTTCCCTCAGTTAGACAACCGAACGTTGGTTAGTCGAACCTTCCTGAAGGCCATCCTGGACAGCAAAGGCCTGAACCGGACTCAAAATGAACAGTTAGTTCTGTTCCTGGTGGACAACCATGCACAGCTCTTCAAGGTAGCATCACCAGCAGGGAAAACAACCCCCTTGGTCTTTTTTTTTTTTTTTTAAAAATTCTTCTAAAGCTGGGTCACATCATCTGTGCAGATCTAGTACTGACTCCAAATATCCTGAAATGGGTTCAGCTGTATAGTTGCTGCTGTGCCCATCTGTTCTTCATAGTTCTGCAGGCTAGTGTAGTACCACGGTTTAAAAAAAAAATTAAAATAAAGAAAAACAAATTGTCTTTTAAAGGCTATGTGGTTTTGGGTGCATTTGGTAGCAGTCATCTGACAATTAAAATGCTAACTGATATTAAATTGTTTCATATTCTGTGAAAACTCATTTATTTCTCTTTTTTTTTTTTTTTTTTTCCTTTTATGTGGGAAATAGACACCTGCATTGCTGATTAAAGCAGTGAGCAAAACACTGCAGACCCTACAGCAGGGAAGGGACCTGGACGCTGTGCCTAGTAAGTAAACTACGCTAAGGAATATGCCCTCTTCTCGTTGAGCATGGTAGTGAATGAGAGTCCTTTGAAGAAAAAGTCAATTTAGTTTCATGGGCTGTGCCATTGGATAATCATGAAACCCCTGTCTTCTGCCAAAAGGAACTACAGCTATGAATGTATTTTGCAGTGTTCACATTTTGCCAGCGTGTGACTGTCCGGCAGTATGAAGACCAGCGAGATAAGGCCACGTTGGAGAGCCTGAGGCAACTGATCTGTGACATCAGCCTCAACACTACGCTGCCTATAAAGGAGAAGAGGCGGCTGGTTAAAGACTTCCAGAAGCATCACCCAGTGGTGTTCTTACAGCACTTCTCCAATACTTTCTAGCACAAACAGCACCACCCTGTGGTCGTTTTTCAATACCACTTTCATATTGTTCCGTAACGGGACACACAGCCCACAGAGGTGCTGCTGGGGTGTGTGTGTGTGTGTGTGTGTGTGTGTGTGTGTGTGTGTGTGTGTGTGTGTGTGTGTGTGTATTAACCTTTGCCTCATGGAGTGGTGCGACCTGGAGGGAAGGCTCGAACCTTTAGTCATTGTACACAGAATTGTAGTATGCTGTGAAGCTCATGTGTTGGTTGCAGGGATTTCATTAGCACAATAGTCGATCACTGTAGTTCACTCAGGGTTAGTGGTTTATGATATCTGAACTATTGCTTGAAGCAAATTTTACAAACTAAAGAATTTTTTCAATAGCATGCTTGAGTTTAAACGGCACTGGTACACTGATTCCAAGGGTTGCATTTTCTTAGTATGAATTAAATTGTAGCTGCTTCTTAGAATTTTATGGAAATGTTGAAATATTGTTGTGTTTTAGTTGAATGAATGAGGGAATTCTGTTAATTGATGTTTGGTACCTTGTCAAAAAGGCAATTTCTGAACTCAGGTTTTCCTTTGTGTACAACTCAGTATGCTTTAAAAAGAGATACTAGAGTTACACTTTGTCATGTTCTACTGAAAAAGTCCATTTGAACCGATTAATTTAAAGTTAATTTAAATTTTACTCTTTAAAAACACTAATATACATTAATGATACTGTTTTAGGATTGACTATTATAGTCGTTACATTTTAGCATTAATTTTGAAATGCACTTTAAAAATATTTGAAACCTTCGTCACATGGGGAAAAAAATTTAATTTACCTGTGCTTAATCTTGACAGTTGTTGATGAATTTACTGGAGGATTCTAAACGTATTTGAAAGTGAGTGTCAGTCATGTATTTTTAACAAATCGGTATAGTAAAATGGATATGTAGTGTATAACGATTCATACAGCAATAAATCTGACCATGAACGTGACTGTTTGTGTTTTGCTCCCACAACTGACTGCTTCGCCATGATTCAAATAGTTTGATAGTTTGCCAAGATCAAAATTGACATTGTTGGCGGTTCATTAGAACTCTCGCTCGTTGTTTAATTCGCCGGACTCAACGTTTTCGGAATCTGTAAAGTGCCAACATTTGCAGAGAACAGGAGGCGTTGTTTAATTCATCGCTGTAAATGCGCGCATCAGTGGCTGGCCAATGACGTGCGCCACTGTTGAGTCCTCGTGACTTTTCCGGAAGTGACGCGTGCTGTCTGAGCAGGTAGGGCTCTGTACCCTGGAAGACATGGAGGTTCGAAGATATTGTCGCCACTGACACGTTTATTTCACACAGACCCGAATCGCGATCTTTAGCCAGGACACCGACACCACACTGAGGAGAGAGAGGTAAGCGTTAGTCCAGCGGTCGGCTGGTAGATCAAAAAAAGAACTGAACTTAGCATGATGAAGCGTAATAACATAATGACGAGCTAGCAAGCAACAACACACACAGCAAGACCGCAAAACAACAAGAGACAGCGCTCGATGTTTGGGAAGCGAGGCAGGGTATCGAGTGCTCAGGAAACCTCGTGTCAGTACTTCAGCCGCTGGTGGTTTCCGCACTGAGTCAGTGGTCTTCTGTATTTTCTGGCTTCGCATGTTGTTGTAAAATAGTGGCGTTAACTTAAACTGCAGCATTTCTGTTTCTCTTGGCAGCTAAAAACCCGAAAATCCCAAGGCAGGAGAAGATGAGATAAGTGAGCGGAACTTGTTTGCTGTCGTCACTGCCATTTCTTTCGTCAAGCGGTTTGTCAGGAAGCTGAGGCGCGCGACTGTTGTATGACGTAATTGATCAGCGCAGCGCCGTCACGTGTGTGAGACACGCTGAGGTGCGTGATGAACATTTAACCCTAGTTCATACTAACTCTTGCTGTGTGTGTGCGCATATTATTAGCAGCTAGTGCCCATCTGGTCGGGGCTGAGCTCTCACATCCTGGAGGTGTTGGGTTCGAGTCCCGCTCTGGTACCCTGGATTAAGGCAGTTTTTTGAGATTAATAATAATTGCTTTATTTAAATTACTGTGCCTCCAGATAGAGCATCATTATTTAATGATTTTAGACACATGATATTAGTAGGAAGCCAGCTTGAGCAACCTGTGGTAATGACTCGGAGTAGACGGGTGTCAGTGTTGGGTTCTGAAGGTTAACCTGGGGTTCGTCTGAGGACCACAGCAGCGATGAGCTCATTGGGGTTTAGAAACGTGTTTGGGAGCTGCGAAGCCCCCTCGAACTTGTGTGTTTGGCGAACGGTCCTTATTGTGACCCGTGTCTGAGGGCAGGCCGCTTTCCTCTGAAGCGTTGCTTTCGCTGGCAGGCCTGCCTCCGTCCTTTTCTATATTTTAAGGAACGTCCGGGGCCGAACCTGCGTCCGTTTGAAGCGCTCCGGGGTAGCCGAGGCCGCCGCGTGCATTTGGAGAAGACTGCGTGGGTTCCAAGCCTCCCTTTGATCATCTCCAGTGAGCCTGATTTGAATGCTGGCCTCCTTTGCTCAGTGCAAACCGTGAGCCTGCAGCGAGGCGCGTGTGAATTTTGGACACGCGCTCTGCATTTTGAGCCAGTCAGGCGGCTGCCGTCTGGAATAATTTGAGGGAAAAGAGGCGTGCTTTTTTTTTTTTTTCCATTTCGCCTTCTCTTTGCTCTGTGTGATGAGAACTGTTCTGACTTGCACCTCAAAGGCTGTTCACTGGCCTACTTTTGGGAGGAAAGCAGTGAATCACCAAAAGGGTGGTGTACCTACGTTAAAAAGTACCACTGCTGGCCTCCAAACCTTCCGGCCCTCAATTGGAGACGGCACATGAACGGTGGCTGAGTGTGGTTTGTTAGCCAGTGATTCCCTTACGGACAGTGACTCACATCCCCTCTGTGAAGTGGTCAACATGAGCTCCTTTAGCCCCCTCTTTACTCGGCTGCGTCGTCCAAAGAGGCACTCGGGGTCGGGAGGGCGGGTCCTTATTACCAACAACCATCTGTCTGCATGATGCTGGAGGGGCCTGTTTCTCAACACTGAGAAACAGGGAAGTGCTTGTTTAATCGTTTGATCATCTACTGTAATTAATTTGTAACTGTCATTTTTTTTAACTCATTTTCTCATTTATTTGTTTATTTTATTTGGGTGGAACTGCACCTTGCGGTTATGTGTCATGTGTTAAGCTGCTGTGCATGTGAGCTTCCCTGCAGAAATGAGCAAAGTACCATCCATTCCTCTCCCATCTTAGAGCTTCCTAGTTAAAGTGATTTCCTCCAGTGACAGGCCCCACACACACGCACACTCGTGGCAACGTTGGTGCCGTTGAAGCATGACACAGGAGAGCAGGTTTTCACCTGTCGATTAAAGGTGATGTGAAATAGTTGTTCTAGATCTTAAAATGCCATCAACACAGGTTGTGTGTCCGTGTCTCTGCCTGCGCGTGAGCTCTGTCGGCTGTCCCAGGCGCTCGGTCCGAGAGTTGTATTGGACACGTGTCTGTGTCTCGCTTTGAGGCCTTGGTGATAGCAGTAGGAATGATGCACAGTTCACGTGTACATTCAGGGGATTGGAACTCATTTATGTCCATTACCAGCCTTAAGATGGACAGCTGCACTCAAGAGTTCCTCTTCTGCTGTGTAAGCATGGTGGCTTTGCAGTGTGGCTCTTTATTTGCCAATCCTTTGTTCCTGAGACCAGGTTGGACTCATTACCTGAGGGATATTTCATCCAACTACCTGTAGAGGACTATCGGTGCCATACCCTGTACCATATATTGTATAATCAGTATATACATTACTGAACTGCATTTGACAGTATTGTATGGAAGTATTAGTAGTAGTTAATCTCACTGCTGTCTGTTCTGTCAAAATTCATTCTATTGAACTCTGTAACATTACCTGACCTGGTCAATTTAGAGGAGGAGTCACGATTATGACTACAAAAGCTAAACTCAAAACATGGGTGAATATGATGAATTTCTCAAAAGCAGCCATGTGAGCAAAGAGAACGGAGGTTGCTGGTCACGCTGCCAGACGCTGGCTTGGCTCTTGTTCCATGCTTTCGACAACTTTTGGCTGCGCTTCACGTTTTTAAAGATCCGCTGGAAAAGTGAATTGACACATTTTAAGATTTTTCTTTATGGGAAGGCTCTTGGGTAAAGAGGGTGCACTGTACTGTAAAGAAGCTACCGGAGTCAATGGCGCTTAGTAGATAGTGCTTGGGCAGTGATTCTCAAAGTACCACTGTTTTAAGACAACAAGGCGACTGATGTACGCACTTCAGCACCATTCTGGCAACTCGGGCTCTTATGCACTCAGATATTGCAGAGTAGAGTGTTATTTTTTTGTTCCTCCCTTTGTGGAAGTGAATTGGTTTCTCTAAGAACCTTTGGCTCTGAGCCTGGACTGGTGGTGATGTGCTTACAGGCTGTTGTCTTTTTACTACTTCAGGTGACCCCATCGGACTGTCGGCTGAACCATGGAGTCCATGCTCAACAAGCTGAAGAGCACTGTCACCAAGGTGACCGCAGATGTCACCAGTGCTGTCATGGGCAACCCGGTGACCAGAGAGTTTGAAGTAGGACGGCACATAGCCAGTGGTGGCCCTGGTCTTTCCTGGAGGATCTACAACGGGACCAAGAAGTCCACCAAGCAGGTTGGTGAACTCGTCAGCTTGCGATTGCTGTTAACTACGGGCAGTAACTTCTTGACATTCCTGCCACGTCTACAGTTAAGCAGCTGCATGCTGCTGTCGTCATTCCTCCCGTTTCAAAAGATTATCGATTTCGTGTCCAGCGCTGGAGACAAACTGTGCTCGCTCAGCACTTTCATTTTCTGTCTTCTCTTCCAGGAGGTGGCAGTCTTCGTTTTTGACAAGAAGATTATCGACAAGTACCAGAAGTTTGACAAGGACCAGATTATTGATTCCCTCAAGAAAGGCGTTCAGCAGCTCACTCGCCTGCGACACCCGCGCCTGCTCACTGTGCAGCACCCCTTGGAGGAGTCACGGTGAGTAGCAGCCTCTCTGCTCCATGCCCTATTTAGGATCAGGATTGTCCTTCTCAGCTGATTTTTAGCCCCCCCCCCCACAGATCAACTTAGATTTGTCAGACTTTAGAAAGAGGAGAGTCCATCCAAGCGAGTAGCAGCACGTCTGATTTTCACACCACATTAATTCAGAGGCCCGAAAAATCTATTTTTGGCCAATGCCATCCTGAAAAATCTAACCGTGGTCTCGCCCCAGTTAAGTCTTGTCTGTTCTTCAGAATCTGGTGATTCTGGGACAGTTTCAATCGCAGACCATGCAGAAATGGTCCTGGAGAGCAGCAGCCTTTCTGTTGCTTACCAGTTGACTGTATCTCATCTCATTCTGTTTTGATCTCATAAAATTCTTTAATCATGCATATTGTCCTCATTATAATTAAATTCCAGCTTTAACATGTGTCCCTTGGTCTGTAGTGCTTCTCCAATGCAAAGAAAACGGAGTACTTATTGAGAGCCTTAATGTAAATGTAGTAATGGTGTTGATAAGAGCACTTATACATAAGTTATATTGTTCTTTGAAGCAGAAAATATGCACACTCTTCCTCTTGGATGATGGTGTTTGGAGGCATGCAAAGAAATGTTGTTAAAACTATATGTGATGACTGTCTCTCTGACCAGGGACTGCCTGGCATTCTGTACAGAGCCCGTGTTTGCCAGCCTTGCCAATGTTCTGGGCCAGTGGGACAACCTGCCCAGCCCGGTGCCCACAGACATCAAGGAGTACAAGCTGTATGATGTGGAGACCAAGTATGGGCTCCTGCAGGTAAGACAGCCCAGTGTGCAGTGGACACCGGTGGACAGGCAGGGAAAATGTGGATTGTAGACTCAGAGATTCGTTGTGTCACTGAGGCAGCATTGACTCGGAACCACTTCACAAAAACGTAATTTGTATTGAGTTGTTCTGGTAGATTCCCAGCTGTACAGAGGGATAAAATGGGAACAATGGAGAGTGCTCGGAGCAAAGCGGTGCTGTAATGAAGTGTATTGTAAAGCGAGGGACCTTTCAGGGAAGACCTGGTGCCTGGACATCTCTGGTGTGGCAAACGCGTCCGTGGAGTTTTGGCTCACCTGCCCTGACTCCGTAGGTGTCCGAGGGGCTCTCCTTCCTGCACAGTGGGGTCAAGATGGTGCACGGGAACCTAACCCCGGAGAATATCATCCTTAACAAGAGCGGGGCCTGGAAGATCATGGGCTTCGATTTCAGCATCTCCTCTGGAAACCCGTCCGAGCAGGAGGTGAGCACCAGTGCAGTGGGGAAATGTGGTTAAGGCAGTGTTGCATGACCCACAGTTTCAATTTTAGAGTTTGCTGTTATGGTTGGAGGGGGTGTGGTGGCGCAGTGGGTTGGACCGGGTCTGGGGTTCGAGTTGAAGCAGATTCAAATGATGTGTGTGTGCGTGTGTGTATTATGGTTTGGTTAGGTTTTCTTTTTTTCTTATTAAAAAATTAGCTGCTGTGTAACTGAATAATTGGTGCTGAATAATGTAACTTGATCGTCCTTGAAAAATTGCTGTTTGTCCACCAGCTCGTCGGTGCCGTCTCTCACCATGTGTGTGTTTGTTGACAAACCAGCCCAAGTACACGTGTAAGGAGTGGGACCCCAACCTCCCACCGCTGTGCCTGCCCAACCCGGAATACCTGGCCCCCGAGTACATCCTGTCTGTGAGCTGTGACTCTGCCTCAGACATGTACTCTCTGGGTGTGGTCATGCATGCTGTCTTTAATGAGGGAAAGCCCATATTCCAGGTCAACAAACAGGACATCTTCAAGAGCTTCAGCAGGCAGCTGGACCAGGTCTGGATTCTTACTTATAATGACATTATGGGGTGACTCCATGGCTCATCTGTGACTCCTTCCTGACTTCTTCCACGTGCCATTCTTGTACCTCCCCAGCTAAGTCGCCTCAGCCCGGCAGCCCTGACCCAAATCCCAGAAGATGTGCGAGACCATGTGAAGATGCTCCTGAGTGTCACGCCCACTGTTCGGCCTGATGCTGACCAAATGACCAAGGCAAGCATGGCTGCCTTCTCCTCCTCACTGTTACCCAGTGTATTTTCAGTTTATCCACTGTGTCCCTGAACGGTGCGGTTCTACAGAACTTGTTTGTGTGCATTGTATGCAGATTCCATTCTTCGATGACATGGGAGCAGTCACTCTGCAGTACTTTGACTCCCTGTTCCAAAGGGACAACCTGCAGAAGTCTCAGTTCTACAAAGGCCTTCCCAAGGTCTTGCCCAAGTTGCCTAAGGTGAGAACTGTGGTGTTATTCAGCAGCCAATATTACCTGTGATGCCGAAACACTTTGGGTGGTTTCTGTACAGTTTTCCTGAAAAGTTTTGTCAATTTTATGTTTTTTTTTTTTTAAAGCTCTTTTTGAAAATAAAAGCCCTGCTGATTGATAGTAGGGGGGCATGGTGGCACAGCAGGTTTGGCCAGGTCCTGCTCTCTGGTGGGTCTGGGGTTCGAGTCCTGCTTGGGGTGCCTTCCAATGGACTGGCATCCCGTCCGGGGTGTTTCCCCTCCCCCTCCAGCCTTTCGCCCTCTGTTGCTGGGTTAGGGTCCGGTTTGCCACGACTCCGATCAGAACAAGCGGTTTCAGACTGTGTGTGTGAGATTGACAGTACCTCTGATTCAGAAGGAGCAGATTACCCAGAATCCTCTGTTTCCTGTTAGCGTGTGGTTGTGTTCCGCATCCTGCCTGCGCTGACCTCCGAGTTTGTGAACCCGGACATGGTTCCGTTTGTGTTACCCAACGTGCTGCTGATCGCTGAGGAGTGCACCAAAGACGAGTACCAGCGCCTCATCCTACCCGAACTCATACCCGTTTTCAAGCAGCAGGAGCCCGTCCAGGTACCCCTCCCCGCACTCACACACCTATGTGTAGAAATCCCCGTCCTTTCCCTATTTTTACAACTACTGTAGCTGTGCACCACTGTTGAGTACGTTAAGTAAAAAAAAATTCAGTTTTTTTATATTGTGCTTATTGTTATTTACATTTCATTAGTCCTTCATATGGTATTCATCTTTTTACTGTACTGCGTATTACACGTTATTGCATCATTTGATATTTTATTCCTGTGATATGTCCTGCTGTAGAAGTTTCTGGAAGAGACTTGATAAATTTTCACTAAAGTTTACGTGCAGTTCCAACGCCACATTTTAATGGAATGAGTTGGTCAGCAAGAAAGAGGAAGTGTCTGCTTGAGAGAGAATTTTCATCACAACCTGGATGGTTGTGTGTTGATACTGAGCTGGAAAAGTGCTGAAGGGTGTGTAAGAGTTCCGGTTAAGGGCAACTTTGAGAAAAGCGTGTGTGGGTGCACGTCGGTATAGCTCAATCTTGTTTTTTCCCCTGTCTGTTTCTCTTTCATGCTGGCAGGCCAGCAACATGGTGAGTGTGGTGTTTCTAAGTGTCCTCTTGTGAGTTTATTTTGTTGGACCATATTGGAGAGGTAGTGACCTGCTGCTCTCTCTGAGCTCCAGTGCGATTCCTCACTCTGGACTGTTGTTACCCGATGCTGACTGCTGGCGTTGAGTGACTCCTCTTCCGCAGCTAAGCGACTCCTGTCTCCCCCGTCAGATATTGCTCATCTTCCTACAAAAGATGGACCTGCTACTAACAAAGACTCCAGCCGAAGACATCAAGAACAGCGTGCTGCCTATGGTCTACAGGGCCCTGGAGGCACCATCCATCCAGATACAGGTACAAAGGCGGGATACTGAGGTCGCCATGGAGACCAACTGATATCCTGATCACAGGGTGTCTGGACGCCCTGCGCTGCTGAAGATGACGCAGTAAACGGGGGAGCTCTGGTCTCAGTCCAGCCGTAGATGTTTGTCTTCACTGTGGGATTAGGGGTGTTTTTTTTTTTTTTTTTGCCTGCAGTTGATACATGTTGTCACATTTTCTCCTCATATGCAGGAACTGTGCCTAAACATCATTCCAACCTTTGCAAACCTTATTGATTACCCATCAATGAAGAATTCACTGATACCACGTGTCAAAACAGCCTGCCTACAAACCTCTTCCCTGGCGGTGAGCCTCTTTTTTTCCCCTCAAGGAACTTCTCTCTCTCTCTCTCTCTCTCTCTCTCTCTCTCTCTCTCTCTCTCTCTCTCTCTCTGCCTGTGGCCGTTGTGCCTCTGTAGCACCGGTGGTGCTGTTCTGTCCTCTAACCAGATTTCCACGTGCTTAATCAAACTGTACGAATGCGACAAAAACGTAAATATATGTGTATTGTGTGCTTTGTGCAGAGCGCTTCATCTCCTGAAGATTTCCTAATGACATTGACATGGAGCTGCTAACGTAATCTGGGTGTTTACTGAGCGGACTGGGTGGCCGGTGACATGAGTGGCGCTGTAGTAAAGCAAGACTTGATTCTGCTCTCTCGACGCTCCGTTCTGTCTGGCGCACAGACAAGACTCCGCTGCCAACTCGGGACACCTTGAATTATGCCTTAGAAATGCCTTTAAATAGGCGATGATTGATTGATGTGCAACCTGTGTCGGCTGATGAGATCTCTAATTTGTCAGGAGGTCTGAGCTGAACTCACACATGGAACTTGTATATCTATGTCTAGAAGATCTCATTCTCCCTGTACATCCAACCACATGCATGGCAGTCTGCCTCCTGTCTATACGTTTGTGCTTCGTACCCTTTAACCGGACCTGTCTCTGCACTCCATCTTCCAGCGAACACCAGAACTGAGCATTAGCAAACTCTAGGACAGTGTGCTCCACATACCAGCTGGTCGACGCACATTCATGAGGTTTACCCTTAAATCTCTTCACTTGTGTCCTGGCCGACAGGTGCGAGTGAATTCCCTGGTGTGTTTGGGGAAGATCCTGGAGTATCTTGACAAATGGTTCGTCATCGATGAAATCCTTCCTTTCCTGCAGCAGATTCCATCAAGGGAGCCGGCTGTACTCATGGGAATCCTGGGTAAGGCTCACAGTTTCCTTTGCTGTCTTTTATAAGTGGTGATTTACTGAGGAGCAGGTAGCGTAGCGATTAGGAATATTTTCTTGAAATGGCCTGGGTTTGAAGCCCACCTCCTGCAGTAGTACCCTTGAGCAAAGTATTTGAATTAATACAGTAAAATTAGCATTGTGTACACAGTTTAGTTGCTTTGGAGAGAAGCATCACCTAAGTAAATCAATATATCGTAACAGTGCTATTGTTAATTGTTTGTTCTTTAGTGCCTTTATTACTATATTTTTAAAAAGGATGGGTTTGTATTCCTGGATCCGGTCTCTCTTTCTCAAGGAGACCTCAGTGAGGTCCCTTTTAAGACATTAAATCAGCGGTGATGTACCCTACCTTCTTCCTTGCGTGTGACAAAAATATTTAGACCAGTGCTCTCACTCGACAGGGATCTACAAGTGCACCTTCACCCACAAGAAGCTGGGAATTCCTAAAGAGCACCTGGCTGGGAAAAGTTTACCCCACCTGGTCTCCCTGAGCATTGACAACAATCTCAACCTCAACCAGGTGACTCCCTCTCTCTTGTCCACACACACCATATGGAATACCAGTGCCTAAACAGCTGCGTGCGTGTTGTTTTTTTCCAGTTTAACTCTTTCATGGCTGTGATCCGAGACATGCTGAGTCGCATGGAGGCAGAACACAAGACCAAACTAGAGCAGCTGCATATCATGCAGGAGCAGCAGAGGTTTTCAGCTTTTCTACTCTTTCCCCTCCTCACTCCTGGGATCTGTGTGTCTGGGATAATTTTATTATGTAAACTCCATACTCATTAACCCCTGCCTAACCGATTTTTTTTTTTTTTTTTTTTTTTTTTTTTTTTTTTTTTTTAGGAGTCTGAATATTTCCAACCAGCTGAACCAGTCGGAGGAGACCAAAAGCACCTCAAGCCCCGGCAATGAGGTGAAGTCGATTCCTGGGCAGCTACGGGTGGAAAGTGAGACCGTTTTGTGTGTGTTTAATGTGTACAGTAAGATGTAAGGACCCTATCTGTTTCCCACACAGATTGACAACATTTTTGGAGGAAACAATGAACTGAATGGAAAGGAGAATGGATCTTCCAGTATGGCCTCTCAACCATCCAGAGTAAGGTCCCTCTCTGCTGCTCATCTCTGCTCCTCTTTTCCTCCTTCCCTTTTTTTCTCCTGCTCTGGCTCTTGTGTGTAGCATCACCTCCATCACCATCATAACCTCTTTCACCTCCATCACCCACATTACCAGCTTGTCCTGGCTCCCCTGTATAGAAACAAGTTTTTCCCCCCAGGTTTCTTTGACAATGGAGGAAAAGCAGCGTTTAGCTCGAGAGCAGGAGCAGGCAGCCAAACTGAGAAGTCAGCAGCCCTTGGCACCTCAGACCGTGAAGCTGACCCCCAACACCACCACACAGGTATGACCCCTAGAGGCTCTCGCAGGGCTCGGAGAGGCAGGCCTTGAGTGGACTGCTGTGGCTTTGCAAGATCGGCAGCTTTGACCACTGGTTTCCTTTGTCCCTTACAGACAAAGGACCTGACCAGCAGTCTAATGACCAACATGACATCCCTGAGCAACCTGTCCCTGAGCTCAGGTCCCCGGCCAGGGCTTGGGCAGGGCGGGGCAGTGTCTGCTGGGTTTGCCTCAGGGCCCCTCATGGGCAGTATGGGATCCATGGGCACCGTGAGCAATGGGTTCAACTCGGGAATGAACCTGGCATCAGCAGGCATACGCCCATCTGGGCCAGGGGTGTATGGAGGAATGGCTACCACTACCAGCACACCCAACTTCACCTCCCTCACTCAGAACCAGGGCCTGAGTCAACCGAACAAGGCCTCTGACATGTCCACCTTAGACTCCCTGTTTGGTCCCCAAAAGCCCAAAGTCAGCCTGAATCAAATGGTATCCAAGTCTGCCCCAGTGACTGGTCCTGTTGCACCCAGCCCCTGGGTCAACCAGTTTGGGGCACAACCAGCCCCCCAGGTCAACCCCATGGCCATGGCAGGGGCTTCAGGGGGCTTTGGCATGCAGGCCAACCCCTTCTTCAGTCCACAGAACTTCTCCCAGTCCATTACCACGCCCATGGCCACACCAGCTGCGAACACAGGTGTACTCAGACAGAGTGCCTCTGTCAACAATGACCTGAAGGACCTCTTTGGATAGAAGCCCAGTAAAATGACCTAGTCATGGTCAAAGAGGGCAGGAGACCAAAAACAAATCCTTAGGTGAATGGGTCTGTGATCTCATTGACTGCTTTTTAAAACAGTTTGCTTTCAGTTTTTGTTTCCAGTCGGGCTAGGGGATTTTGGTGTGTATGTATACACTCTGCAGCAAAAGTATTGTGGTGTCTGGACTTTCTAACTAAGAGGTGGAGTTTGTCACACCATCAAGCTTTCAATGGGATTGAGTGTGTACACCCAGACAATCCACAATTGGAAGAAACAATGGAATGGTAGGGTGGTGTGTGTGTGTGTGTGTGTGTGTGTGTGTGTGTGTGTTTCTGAGGGAATGAGAAGAGTGATGGACTGTTTGCTGTCAAGTAATATGCATTGCCCTTGGCAGACGAAGTAGACTGTATTTATTGTATTTTGAAAAGTTGAACGACAGTTTGTGATGGAGAATGTATTTTCCTACGTTGATCTTATCTTTGTAGACCTCATCTTTGTGCACTCTTCTGTATTGCCGCACACTTCGCTGTCTGGATGGTAGCTTCGTCTGTGTGTCGTAATATAAGCCTTAACCGTAGCTATGTTTGTTTTTAACCTCTATGCGTCAGTCATTTGTGCACTAATCTGTCACTTATGTCTTTCCTCCGTCACGCGTCTTAACTGGACAGGAATTTTTGTTTTAAAAAATTATAATAAAACTACAAATTCAGATGTGTGTGTGATTTTAAAAGATTAAACTGTCCAGTCAACATACTGTAACTACAAAAGGGTATAGAGGTAATCATTTAGTTGATCATAAAATAATTTGTGTATAATAATCACATCCAAAAAAAGTAAGATGCATATGGGCCTCCAGAGCGAAGCCTTTATAGTATGGGACCCTTGTTTTGTAAAACTTGCCATTTATACTGAGTGAAAGGCCTTAAGAGATGATTGCAATAATTCACTGGGATCAGAGAAGCCTGCTGTGCTCTTGTTTGCTGCTCTTTGTTTTCTGCTCTATTTTTTTTTCTCGGTTATTTGGTTTGTGGTGGTTATTTGCTGGATCGTGAGATTAATCTCCCACACAAGATCTGTGTTTTTTCAACGAGACTTATCCAAATGGTGCTGTCCCAGGTGATTCTCACCAGTAGGGGGCAGTTTGTCCCCTCGACTGCAGTGTCTGTTCCTTCTGGTGCCGAGTATGGGGCCAGGCGGTACCCCTTTGAGACCTATCTGGGTGGAGATCCTCCTGTTCTCTTCTCTTCGGCACTTCGGGGGTGGCCGTATTAACCGGATTTCTAAGGTGGGAAAAACAGAGGAGGCAAGGGAACCTTTGAGCCCTCCGAGCCCATGGGGCCTGCGGTTCTTTTCCTGTCATGTGACACAGCTGCATTTCCTGTCACGTGGCACGGCTGATGTGCATTTGAACATAGAAAACGAAAACCCTATTCTTGTACCAGAGTTCTGAGCCTTTGTACATTAGATGATAATGTACAGCGTGGCATCCTTGTGATTTGTATCGTGTTGTCAGAAAGATTGCTCACTCGTAAAATATGTAAATATATAAAATACACATTATAATATTCTCTACTGTAGTTGTGGCTTTCTTTGTGTCTAACATTTTCACAAGTGTGGGAACAGGTTTGGTACAGTTCTGCACTCCTTTATTCAATTTGCAGATACTTTGCTCCAATGAGACTCATGATCACTACTTATTCCACAGCCACTACAGTGCAAGACGTACGACAGTGACCATGATCATTATTATAAAATATATGTAAAAGCCATAGTGACATAATCATAAGCATGAAAATGGGGGAGGATTTATTTTATTGTACCGCTTGCCTAGCAGTATGATGTGATTCAATAAAATTCATAGTATTTATGGTAGGTATATATTTTATAAATGTTCTTATGGGCTGCACATTGAACACCCCTATAACATAATCATTAATCGTTTATCTATTTATAGGGCAATCGGGCAACGCAATGAGACACTGTACAGTACACCCACTGCAGGATATTTTAGATTTTTCAAATGACCTCAAACATGTCTCTGGACTGTGGGGTGAATCTCATGCAAACTCTATGCATGCTGCTCAGGATTTTAACCAATTGCACAGAAGTTATGAAACGCCAGCATTTTCTGCTCTGCCTCTAGCTGAAGCTCTAAGAGGTGAGTAACACGCTCAGGTTTTGGATGTTGCAAAAAGCATGTATAGTAAACGCTACATTTTCCTTCACGCTGTTTTATTTATTCTGATAATGAAAAATATTAACTGCATTACAATTTTTTGTTACACCATTACAAATGTAGTTGTGCGGACTTCTCAATTAGAGAGGGTCTATGTTGCCGACTTTAGTGTACTACGGTAAACCCAGTAAAAACAATCACAAAGCAAAACCCAAAATGGCCTGCTTGGTTAGCACCTAACTTGCTTGTCCATGAGTCATTTCACACCGTCATCGCATCATTTCCCTTCACCGCTCTGGGGTATTGGGTCTGAGTTACAGAGAGGCAGTGAGCAGAACACGGTGAAAACGGTACGCTAGTAACTCAAACACACAAAAGGCTTCGATCCCAGTTCATGTGCTTTGGCAGTAAGGAAAAAACTGATCTATACTGTCTCGCTTGATCAAATCCCCCTTTGAAAATAAATCCTTTAAACATCTTCTGCAGTCAATGATATCACATCTGATGTGCAAAATGCTGGCACACTGCATATGTCTATACCTATGTATATAAAAACCCCTATGAAATATAAAGTCTGTCAAATCAATCATCTTACTGACTAATATTATAAGACATACATTTTTAACAGTTTAAAAGAGAACGAATAAAGAGGCAGTGCATGTAGGCAAAGGCAGTCGATCATGAACGTTCTCCTTCCTAGAAGAAAATTCTTAGTCGCTGTCAAGTGTTCTCAGCATGACGTCGACGGGGTGCCGGGTCCGCGTGCCTAAAGCGATGCATCGTGGGGAGCGCCTCATTGCAGGATCCTTCTGACCTGGCGAGATGTGCTGGTTGTCAAGTTTGTTTGGGTCATATCTGTGCGGAAAAATAAACAGGTTTGCAAATCTCAAGGTAACAAGGTGCATGAAATCGTAATCGGGGCACCAGGGGAACGATCTCTGCGTTATACGCTGTTTCCGAAAGCAGTGGCACCTGTTCTCGCTACGCACTGAAGGACACGGGGCCATGACCTTGACTTGTCTCTCGGGGATGATGAATCATTTTCTATATACAATATGCTGCTGAGGGGGGGGGTGCGGCGGCGCAGTGGGTTTGGCCGGGTCCCGCTCCCTGGTCGGCCTGGGGTTCGAGTCCTGCCTGGAGTGCCTTGCGAGGGCCAGGTGTCCCATCCTGAGTATGTCCCCTCCCCCTCCAGCCATGCACCCTGTGCTGCTGGGTTAGGCTCCAGCTTGCCATAACCCTGATTGGGACAAGTGGTTTCAGACAGTGTGTGTGTGTGTGTGTGTGTGTGCGTGCGTGTGCGCTGCTGATGTTGAAGTTCATTTTCCTTACTCCGGTACATCCTCACAGGACATCTCAGCTGTGCACAGGCACTGTGATACATTTATTTTGGGAATGTAAAAACACCGGGTGCGGGAACGGTGTTAATTACAATATTGAAAGTTGATTCCCCCCCCCCCCTCTATTTTTCTGTTAAATTGCAACCCAAATTATGCTTCCGATGAAATTATGAAATGGATTGTTCTGTGATTGTTCTGATTTACACACACACACACACATTTTCAGAACCGCTTGTCCCATACGGGGTCGCAGGGAACCGGAGCCTACCCGGCAACACAGGGCGTAAGGCCGGAGGGGGAGGGGACACACCCAGGACGGGACACCAGGACGCCAGTCCGTCGCAAGGTACCCCAAGTGGGACTCGAACCCCAGATCCACCAGAGAGCAGGACTGCAGTCCAACCCACTGTGCCACCACGCCCCCCCTTCTGTTCTGATTTACTTGACAAGGAAATGTATTTCAGCGCTACGGTCCTCACCAGAAGTTCCTTCTGCAAATTTATTGGATGAGCCAAATTTTTTACTTTCTTCTCCTTGAAAAATTACCATCTGATCTGCACGATGACTCTAGTGAATTCTGGAATGTCTGGACCCCCTTCTGGAACTTTCTGCATGGTGCTACATGATCATAACATAAACTGTTGTAACCTTCTCGCCCTTGTGTTATACCTATGGATGAACTCTCAGCTTTCTCGGTGTGCTGTTCATGCTCTCGCTACTGTGACCCAAGTGCTGTTCTGTTGTCGATTTAAAAACAAAATAATAAAATAAATAAATTGCAGGACTTCACCTGAAAAGTTCAGCCTGTAGCGAAAGCTGCTCACAGAGAAATCCATGGATCCAGTGGGATTCTGCTGGTACTTGGCTTCCATGTCGCTGCTGCAGACGGAGCACTCCGTGTTGGTGCCCTGCTGCTGAAAAAAAGCACAGCATCTATGATCAGCGGTAGAAAACAATCCATGGCACAGCAGCTGTGGCCAAAACAGAAGGGGGGATGAGGAGAGAGACCTCTGCTGGGTGCCCTGCTCAACAGCGATCGCTGCTCCGCCCTACTGCCGCGACCATGACCGCACTGACTGCAGCGCTGTACTGACCGCTACCCTCTGTTATCAAGACCGTACACCCATGACAGCTCCATCCCTGGTCACGCGATCCTCTGTACTCACACCTCCTTTTCCATCACTTCTCATCCATTTGAAAGGGAAGCGCTCACCCTGCGTTTGAAGGTGTACCAGTTGCCTGGGCTGCCCTCGAACTGCCAAACGGGAGTCCTGGGCTGCGAGGACACACTGAGCGCCTGCATGGTGGAAATCAAGCTGCAGACCAAGGAAAAAGACAAGTGAAAACGAGAGGAGTTTTCACCGAGAGAAACCAGAGGGGAAACGCATGGGATGTTGTGAACGCGGTCTTTCTTTCGGCTGCGTTTGCCGCATTTGGGAGAAGCGGCAGAAGCGTTCAGGGCTGAAGCTCAGTCATCCGACCTGTGACGAAAGGCTGTTTCTGAGCTGCTCGGCCCTCGGAGGGACTCGCACTCACCCTGTGAACTCTGGCCGCCGCACCACCTTCCTCTTGTGCCCGGTCAGCAGGTTCTCCTGACACATGTCTGCGCGCCCACACAAACACAAACCAATGAAAGCAAATGCATGTAGTACCAACTCACCCTGGATGTCCCAACAATGTCTTTACACACTTCTGATGGGAAGGAATAAACAACTGCATTGTGTCTAATTTACATTTATTTATTTAGCAGATGCTTTTCTCCAAAGCGACTTCCAATGAACTCTATGTAGTGTCATCAACTCACACACCTTATTCACCAAGGTGACTTACACTGGATAGATACACTACTTACAATGGGTCACTCATCCGTACATCAGTGGAACACACTCTCTCTGTCACTCACACACTATGGGTGATCCTGAACAGCATGTCTTTAGAGTGTGGGAGGAAACCAGAGCACCCAAAGACTTACACTGCTAGGTACACTACTTACAATGGGTCACTCATCCGTACATCGGTGGAACACACTCTCTCTGTCACTCACACACTATGGGTGATCCTGAAGAGCATGTCTTTAGAGTGTGGGAGGAAACCAGAGCACCCAAAGACTTACACTGCTAGATACACTACTTACAATGGGTCACTCATCCGTACATCGGTGGAACACACTCTCTCTGACACTCACACACTACGGGGGAACCTGAACAGCATGTCTTTGGACTGTGGGAGGAAACCAGAGCACCCGGAGGAAACCCATGCAGACACGGGGAGAACACGCAAACTCCACACAGACTGAGCGGGGATCAAATCCACGTTCTCTTGCCACACCCAGGCGCTATGAGACAGCAGCGCTACTCGCTGTGCCACCGTACCACCCAATTTACCTTTTACATTTACATTTTACATTTACTCCCTTAGCTGACACTTTCCTTTACAGGAACTTACAATGTTAACTTACGTACAACTATTGACTCGTTTTTAGGGTAAGTACCCTTCTCAAGGTATTTATAACAGTAGGTGAGTTCCAAACCCACAACCTCTGGATCTTACAGCAACAGCTCTAGATACTATGCAGTGAGCAGCTTCCTGATGTGAGCTCAGTACAGCCTGGGGCAGGTGTGATCGAACTGCGTTTTGTATTACGTCACAGCCAGGAAGGTGTGCCTGCTTCCTGAAGCTGGTCACGAGACTTTCTGGAAAGTATCGTTCTCGTGCCAAAGTCTGGTGATCCCGTTTTCTCGTACCTTTGAATGCGATCGTGTAGTTCGTTGCGTCTATGCTGAAGCTGAAGATGCCTGTCCGGCTCTTCTGAAACTCCTTCTCTATGTGGGCACTCTTGACAGGGCTGCGCTTGCCCTTGGAATCCTGGGAGGAATAAAACCATTGCCACTCTGTCAGCACAACAAAAGAATTAATTTCCAACTTTTTAAATGTAAAGAAAATCCAAATTCACTCAAGTAGGTCAATTATTACCTTCCTTAATTACACCCCTTAACTCCTCCAAGTCATTTTCCTGCCATTTTCATATGCATCTGGTTCCTAGTTTGATCCACAGGGCTCCCACGCATTCTCCTCAATGCTTCCGAGGGTAAATACGTACATTGCTGCTTACCTCACCGCTCAAATCTCCATAATCCGTTATTTCTTCAAATGGAATTTAAAGGTCTTATTTTTGCCACATTTTGCAGCTACAGCTATTCGGATCCGTCATGTCTGATTATCTCCGATAAGTGTGTTTATTTCCGGCTTTTCCTAAACATAACGTTCCTTGTTTTTTTGACAGGCGTCACACGGCGCTTCTTTTACAACGCTTTCAACTTTTGGTCTCGGTCTCATTGAAACGAGGGCTGTCGCTCTTCTTCGGCTTCATACCATATCGGCGCGGAAAAGACGCGTTAGGTGTTGGGGGACGTAAGACACTTGCGATGGAACTTAGAGGAGTTGCACAAAATTATTCTCCTTTGCCTTCTTCTGCGTAATGGAAATATCAAGGTTGCACTGATCCCCCCCCCCCCTTCAACTTACCGCGTCTCCAAACTTGGCCCAGCCACGGTCCCCTCTGTAGTACCACATCCACGTCACTTTATCCGAGTTCCGGCGCCGGATCCTCAGCGAATCTGTCTTTCGGACCTTCATCTTGTCGAAGTCGATGCTGATCGCCCTGCAGGAGAAACGATGCCATTCAGTCGCACCCCGCGCTGGCCGCGCGTGCAGTCCGCTCGCATCCGCGGCTGCTCTTACCCATACGTGGTGTTGTAAAGCGTCATCCCCTTGGTGTTTGGTCTACTGTACTGAGCCTCGATGATGTGGTCGTTGGCAACGTCCATCCAGCCGCTGCCATCATTGAGCTGCCATCGGTAAGGTCCCTGAAAGTGTGAATCCCCATCTGGGGCGAGGCAGGAGAGACAACGGAGTGCACGTACTTTGTTACCGTGTTTGCTCACACACCTTCTGAGTTACGGCCACAAGCGCGCGGCCAGAATGCGCACCCCACCCGACGTGGATCCATACCGCTGGAGGATGACCTCCTCCTTCTCCTCCTTCTCCTCCTCCCCTGTCTCCAGCCACCGGTCCTCCTCTCGTCCGCGGAGGCCTCGGACCCAGATTCTGCGGCGTGTCTCAGCCTGCAGCTGGAGCCGTAGCGACACTCGCCCACGAGGAAGTACTTGCAGACGTGCAGGTTGCGGCACTTGGGCCCGTACTTGCAGTGTCCCTTGTTATAATACTGACAAAGCTGTGCGGGCGAAACCAAACAACACCTTACACGGTAACCAGTGACCTGCACGGTCCATTTATAGAACCGGATGTTTCATAAAGCGACTGCGGTCAAAGGTTCGGTGGCAGAACCTCGGATGGACAATAAACCCAAGAATGAAACCTGGTAATACATTATTATTATTATCATTATTATGGAAGTCACCTGTCTGCGAGAGGCAGAAAAACAAGATGCCCTACTGCGGCGCGGCTCAGCCTCACTGCAGGATGACTCGTCCGTATCGCTGAAGTTACCGTCCTCAGAGCTGGAGCTCTCCTGGAGTTCACAAGGGTCTGGGGGGTGTGGGGGAGGAGAAGTGAACGACGGTACACCGAAAGCGACAGCTATGCTGCGCCATGTCTGTGGAGATGAGCGGGAAGCCTGGAGATACACAGATTCCTTCAGCGGACGCCCCTCTCCAAAGCAACAAACAGCGGTTAAGGGGCATGTAGCCCACACCTTTACCCAAGGTGACTTACAGCGCTAGATACACTGCGCTGGACGGCCTTCGCCGTAAAACAGCGTAATACACTCATTGACACTAAGGGCGGTTTAGAATCACCCGTCCGCCTGCCTTTGGACTGTGGGATGAAACACACACAAATACAGGGATCAAGCTCCACGCAGGCGGAGGTAGATTTGAACCCACGCCCAAAGGGAGGGGCACCGCTGTATTCCCAGCTCTGATGGTTTCATTTTTGATTTGTGAATGATCTGCACTCTTTTACCGCATTAAAGCGGATAACCAAAAGGCTACCGGCAGGCCTTCGCACCTTGAGCTCCGGGGCCGCAAAACACGGGCTGTCATTTACCAGCAGTTCCTTTAACGCGACTCGACATGGTCCGCTGACACAATGTTCGACTCCATTTAACACGGAACAATTTCTGATTAAATACAGAGTCTCTAATAACTTCAATATCTAATAATTTCTACCGTAACAATTAGAATTAGATTTTCTAATAATTTCTGTCTAATCATTTATACTGTAACAATTATTAGAATTTGATTTTCTAATCATTTCTATGTCTAATAATTTCTACCGTAACAATTATTAGAATTAGAACGAGTGGAATTTGTAATAATTTCCATGTCTAATAATTTCTACTGTAACAATTATTAGAATTTGATTTTCTAATAATTTATATGTATAATAATTTCCACTGTAGCAATTATTAGAATTTGATTTTCTAAGAATTTCATGTTACAGTAGAAATTATTAGACATAGAAATTATTACAAATTCCACTCACTCTAGTAATAATACTAATAATGTAAAACACCTTGGGTGTTGTCATGTTGCAGCAGAGGTGATAAGACATCCAAATTATTCTTTCTAACAGGAGGTGCCCTGTGGGATGAAAGGAAGGCATTAAAGAAACGACACAGATTTATTTTATTACCTGGTGATGCGATTTATGAAGCGAATCGCGGTAAAGGACACACGCGCCGATATGAGATGAGCAACAGGACAAGTATGAAACATTATGGATTTCAAAGTACGCGACTCACCGTGTGCGCGAGGATAGTTGGAGGCCATGGTGCCGCAGTGTGTGTGTGGGTGTGTGTGTGTATTTGCCTTCTGTTCTTCTGGCTGCGATGCTTTCAGTTTCTGTTCCGACTTTCTGCGAAGCAGGAGTTCGGCAGGGAAGGGGCGGGGCTGGGGTCGAAACCGACAGCAGCACGAGATCCGGGCTAACGGGTGGGACCTGGAGCCATAGGTTGTGCGTTCGAGTCCCACGAGAGCTGCTGCGGCTCTGTCTTTGAAAGCGGTGCCTAAAACGAACCTCTACCAAGAGGTTTCCAGCGAAACGAGTCAAATGGAACACCTGAAACCGCTTGTCCCGGCATACAGTGAGCCAGAGCCTAACCCGGCAACACAGGGCATAAGGCTGGAGGGGACACACCCAGGGCGAGACACCAGTCCATCGCAAGGCACCCCAGGCAGGACTCGAACCCCACACCCCCCGGAAAGCAGGACCCCGTCAAACCCACTGCGCCACTTCAATGGAACTTCTCTTCTCAAAATTTGTTCGCCGCCTCAATGAAGTGACAGAAGATTGTGGTTTCTAGTCCCACTGTTGCGGAGGAGACGCTCCATGTGCTGCTCGACACATGCACGGACGCTAGAGGACAATATAAGACCAGGAGAAAGGAGCCTGGAGCCGCGTATTGAAAGCAACGCGCACACGTACACATTCAGGATGTCCTCCATTCAACTAACTGGGTGGCGGAGGGTTCCGATCCTTCCGAATATCCGTTAAAACCAGACGTCCCTAAAACAGCCTCTATAAGAAACCAGAAGCCCATTAAAGAACAACTATGAATATATATATATATATATATCCTCTATATTCAAAACCACCTGTTTTTACACAAATTTCACTTTATATATTACACATCATGCAGTAGAAAAAAAATAATAATAATAATGTATTAAAGACTGGAGTCATTTTACTCTTTATACACTAATCTGACTCATTTTTTCCATTCAAACCCCAACCCAAGTCCATTAATTCGTGGGTTTATTGTCCATCAGAGGGCGAACAGCAGATCTGCGGGTTCGAATCCAGCTCAGCCTCTGTGTGGTTTGCATGTTCTCCTCGTGTTCCTCATACAGTCCAAAAACATTGCTCAGGTGTGTTGGTGACCCTAAACTGGCTGCAGTGTGTGTGTCTATATGTGTAGAAGGTACTAGGGTCAGCTGGAAGGGTACAAGTTGGAGTTGCTTCCTTTGGACCCAAAGGTCATGGGTTTGATCCCCAGTTCTGGCTGTAGTACCCTTCAGTAAGGTAAATTGCTTCAGTAAAAATGACCCAGCTGTATGAATGGGTAAAGAATTGGAAGTTGCTGTGAGCAGAGGGTTCATGACAGGTGTCTATGGACCAGCAGACAGACGGTGGGTCTCAATCTAGGAGAAGTTGGGTTGAAAAGGATGTTTAGGTTACAGTTGGGCAGTGGATAACCCTCATGCCTCGCAGTGTATGCATGCACGTTTGGGCACAGGTTCAAATCCAGGCTGGAGTGTCGATGTTCTCCCCACATGATCCAACAGAGAAGACACTGGTACACCACTTCCTCACGAACTATGTAAATCAGGTCTTAATTCTGTATCAAGCAGAGACCTTCCCTTCTTGCTCGTTTGCCAGCTCTCGTTCCAAGCTCTCCTCATTTGGCACATTTTCAAGGCTCGCTGCTCTTTTATGCTTGACTGTTTGTGTACGAACGCAGCAGGGAAAGTAGGATGTTTCCCCAACAGACGGACGGATAGCTGCAGCGGTATCTCGTCATCTTCGAAATGTCAGAGTGATCGGAGGACTTAAGGGAAAGGCCTGGGGTGTAAAACCTGGGACGCTTGAAGGAGCTGAGTTCGCTAGGCCTCACCGCTCAGAACGTGGACAAAAGTATGGCCAGAACTCACGAGCCCTGCCCCCGCCACCGCCCATCTGTCCACACAGAGATGAATAAGATGTTCCACTGGTACCTCCTAGCAACTTGATGTGTGTGCGCGTCTCCTGCGTGTGTCTTTGCGAGAGAAGGCAGCGTCTTGTTTGGGATATGACTTTCATTCGAGTGACTTTATCTTGGCACTCAGATCATTTCTGAATGTGTCTCTGTGCAGGTGTCCTCTTGTCCACCACAGTCACAGTGCGCGTCTGCTCACGCAAAACACAGCTGCATGCACCAAGAGAAAGGACACTTAGTTCCATCCCATCGAACGGCAGCGCAGTGCTGGTCACACAGGGTTGGCCTGGGGCCTGGACCAAGGCGCCCCTGGTGGCGTCTACTGTCATCCTAGGACTCCCTCCCTGCACCCCCCCCCAACTGTCACTGGCCCTAGGGGACATTCCATTTAGGAGAAAATCCAATAAAGCCCCCTCTTCTGGAGATCATCCTCTAATTAACAGACTCTCTAATTACCCAGACTCCCCGTGCCCCCCTCGTCCCCTCGTCCCCTCGTCCCCTCGTCTCTCCTCCACTCGCTCAGTCTCCATGACAATCCCCAGTTTGTTTGCTGTTTCTGGGTGCGCTTCCTCCCAGGACATGGTGTGTCTGTCCTCCCTCATCAGACAGGCTCCTCCCACGGTTGCCGAGGTGTGGAGCAAATGCAACAGATTAATGCGCTGATGTACAGCGCAATATAATAAGTAATTATTATGAAAGCATTATTACAATGGGGGTGCGGTGGCGCAGTGGGTTGGACCGGGTCCTCTTCTCTGGTGGGTCTGGGGTTCGAGTCCTGCTTGGGGTGGCGGACTGGCATCCCGTCCTGGGTATGTCCCCTCCCTCTCCAGCCTTACGCCCTGAGTTGCTGGGTTAGGCTCCGGTTTCCCGCAACCCCATATGGGACAAGTGGTTCTGAAAATGTGTGTGTGCATTATTACAAGAGGGAGGGGGTGCAGTGGGTTTGGCCTGGTCCTGCTCTCTGGTGGGTCTGGGGTTCAGGTCTTGCTTGGGGTGCCTTGTGATGGACTGGTGTCCCGTCCTGGGTGTGTTCCCTAGCCTTATGCCCTGTGTCGCTGGGTTAGGCTCCAACTCGGCGCAACCCAGCTTGGGACAAGCGGTTTCAGTCAGTGAGTGTGTGTATTACAACAGGACTAACAATGCGACAGCGCATATTCAAGACTGAAAATATCACTTTTTTTTTACAGTCCTAAAATCACAGCTGTGATTTAAAAAAAAACACGGAATTGGCATGAAGTTCTCCTCCTTGTGGCGTGCTTTTCCTCTGCAGCTCAGATGGGTGTAGAGAACACCCTTCCATAACTAGTGCTTCCAGAAAGATCCACAGCCACTTGTTACACCATAAGAGCTATTGCAGTGCGGTGCTGTAACGTGTTTTGTGTGTTTGTGCAGGCAGCTCAGTGGGCAGGACGTTGACCGAGGTCTTTGCCTTTGGAGGACACAGAAGTGGTCTCAGCTGGGGACGTTTGGATTTACACATTTTAGATCTGCTCTCTCAAGAGCTTGGATTTGCCCCACATTACAGTGCATGCAGGAGAGTGCTCTACTGAGAGGGTCAGCAGAGCAGATGACCTTGACGGTGGAAAACTGACCTGGAAGAGAGAATGAAGGCTTTGAGAGGGCAGGAATCTGGAGAGGAACACACTTCCATCTGCGCAGTGTGTCTCCGTCACATGCGACCTGCTGCCGCATGTGACTGTGTCTCACCCTTTTTCTTCATGCAATCCCATGCCATGATGTGTTCACGCTACCCCTCCGCCCGCCCCCGCCACCCTTTTCCACGTTTCTGGGGTCAGTGCGTGGGACAGGGTGACAGGTGGTGAGAGAGCAATGTTTCGGTGCTGGGGGAACTGGGCTCTGGATGCACGCCGTTGAGAGGAGCTCCATTCATGGGCTACACAGAGCTGCTTTCTCTCCCAAGTGCGTCGCCTCCAAAACGGCAGTCTCCGGCGGCCCCCTGCACCCCATTACAAGCCATTAGAGCATTGTCACTGGGCTACGTGCGCTCGCGCCTCCTCATTACACCGACATTAAGCCCCATTACACTGGTGACTGCAGACAATCAGCCGTTTATCACCAAATGTCACTGAACGTGTCTTGTAGAGGAGCCTGATCCCCAGGCTCTGGAGTGGCCCTCTAATAGAGCACAGCGCTTGTCGACCAAGAGGACTCGTCCCCGAGGCCTGTCGGTGCTCCAGATGTGCTAATGCTCTTATTTGCTTTTGCCATGTGACCCGTAGTGAGGAGGTGAGGGATCCTGGGGTCTGTACTGTACAGAGGGGAGCTGAGGGATGCTGGGGTCTGTACTGCAGAGGGCAGCTGCGGGATGCTGGGGTTTTACTGCAGAGGGAAGCTGAGGGATGATGGGGTCTGTACTGTACAGAGGGGAACTGAGGGATCCTGGGGTCTGTACTGCAGAGGGCAGATGAGAGATGCTGGGGTCTGTACTGCAGAGGGCAACTGTGGGATGCTGGGGTCTGTACTGCAGAGGGCAGATGAGAGATGCTGGGGTCTGTACTGTACAGAGGGGAGCTGAGGGATGCTGGGGTTTTACTGCAGAGGGCAGCTGTGGGATGCTGGGGTCTGTACTGCAGAGGGAAGCTGAGGGATCCTGGGGTCTGTACTGTACAGAGGGGAGCTGAAGGATCCTGAGATTTTACTGCAGAGGACAGCTGTGGGATGCTGGGGTCTGTACTGCAGAGGGCAGATGAGAGATGCTGGGGTCTGTACTGTACAGAGGGGAGCTGAGGGATGCTGGGGTCTGTACTGCAGATGGAAACTGAGGGATCCTGGAGTCTGTACTGTACAGAGGGGAGCTGAAGGATCCTGGGATTTTTCTGCAGAGGGAAGCTGAGGGATCCTGGGGTCTGTACTGTATAGAGGACAGGTGAGGGATGGTGGGGTCTGTACCTTACAGAGGTGATGAGAAATGTCTTCTAATGTGTGTAATGTGAGCTTGGAGGCACATGGGGGGTTTGTGCATTACGCCACCATCAGACAGTCTGTGCTGTGGGAAGAAAGCAGGAAGGGAAGAGGGACGGAGAATAGAGCTTCTGGGGGCTTCTGGGGGCAGAGCACTGCACACATGGGCCAGTTCCCACTCCAGATAAAGGAGGCCCCTCGCTATGTGGGGGGGGGCCACTGGCGCACGCCGGGAGGCCGCCGGCCATCGTTCGCTGAGCACAACAGCCTCCCGCTCTGGCCGCATAATCGAATTTTCCAGTGGCTGCAGCAGGTCGGCCGCGAGCCGGCCACACGTGGCACTGACAGCCAGAATCCCAGCCTCCGCTGCCGCCTGGGTTCGAGAGACGGAGGCGAGAAAGGAGAGGAATAATGACTCCGCAGGACGGGGAGGAAGAAGGGCGACTTTGTGAAGCTTTGTAATAAAACCCCAGTCGCAGGCCACTTGGAGGGGGTGTAAGTTTTGAAAAGGTTTTAACTTTGTTGTGCGCCAGACAGTGAAGTCAAAGCACTCGGAGCCGTTTTAGCGTCTCAGCCCTTTGGCAGACAGCATCTCTGAACTGCGATTACCTTTGATTAAGTAAAAAAAAGACCTGCCCCGTGTGGGAAATTACACAAATTCACCTGCTGCTCTTATTCATGAACTTTTCCACAGAAGGAAAAAAGCACAAACTATGATACTTTAGCAGCTTAGGAAATGGACAAATCCCTAAAGTGAGCACAATCACAGGTACACGCCTCCCTGGCGCTCCGGGTACGTGCGCGTTGCTATGGACAAGCGGTCTGGTTGCCGTGTACCGCTGTGGGTACTGAGCTTCTGAGAGTGAACTGTGGCAAAAGGTCCGATTGCCGAATTGGGATGTGGAGACGCTTCTTGAACATCTCCATTTCCAGAGGCCCTGCTGCCGAGAGCTGAACGAATGGGAGGGAGGGTAACTACCCCCCACTGGAGAGGGGAGAGAAAATGGATGTAGGGTAAATGAGGTAAAAGGGTGGTTCTCTTTGTAAAAGCTGCATATTTGTTTTTGTCTGCTTTATAATGGGGAGGCGGACGAGACGGGACAGGACAGGATTAGGATGAGGGAGCTCCAGTGCGGGGTGGAGGTGCGTCGAACCGGCTCTACGTAGCACTTTCATGAAGAAAGACAGAGTGACGGTCTGGAGTGATGGGAGGAAACGGACGGTTGCACGCCGCCGAGCGTCGCCTCCTCCCCCCGCCTCCCCGTCACTCAGGGCAGGTTGCTGGAGATCCCCGCCGAGAGTCCAGGTGTGACCGGCAGACGCTGCTCCTTTTCAGGCTCACCCCCCCCACCTGAAATTCCTCTTCGCTCTATTGTTGAATCCCCCCCACCCCAACCATGATATGCAGAGCTAATCAGCCCCCCCGACCGCAAGCATCTGAGCTGTTTATGCTGTTTCTGTGGGGGTGCTGGGAGTGGGATCTGACTTGGGCTCAAGTCAACAGGCACGAGAGAACAGTCCAGGGTGGTTCTGCTCACGAACGCACACACTGGCTCGCAGCTCATCAGAGCCGAAGCTACCCCATTTCCGTGGCAATGCCAAAGGGGGGGGGGGTCACTGGTCTGCTATCCAGTGGCGCTCCGGCGTTTGTCAGTTTTTGAAGCGTCTTTCCCATGACGTCCTGCTGGTGCAAACTGTTGGACTGGAAATCACTAGGAACTCTGAACCTGAGGCTGCATCAGGGGCTGTGTTTCACCCAGCAGCCTCGGCAAAACACCCCAGCTGCTTAAGACGACGCGTGATTGCAGCGGCTGTTGTATGATAGCATCCCCCAGCCCCCACGGCCACACCCACTGCTAAGATTCGTGCAGCCCATTACAGAGGCCACTATGGAGGAAGGCTCTTAAACACACACCTAACTGGTGGGCACAGTTTATGATGTCATACTGCCCACTGCCACAAGGGGGAGACAACCTGCAAGTGTAGCGTCTTCGCCTTTCCCACGTTGCCCATAGCAACCCTCTGTCCTGTCTCTCCTTGCAGGCCTAAACTCTCCTAATCCCCCCAGCCGGTCTCCGTGGCGACAGTTCAGCTGAGCAGGTGATGCATTGACAGAGAGCAGATGGTTTCCTGTAGGTAAGCAAGGCCAAACAATGTCTCTATATTGATCACGGAGCTCCCCTCGCTCCGACTTCGGCCACAGTTTCTCCACAAGTTTCACACCGCGCTGCCGTTGACTTGCGTACGCAGGGACACACACGAAGACACACCGAGAACCACTGTGCCCCAGTGAACCGGGTAGCTTCACTGTGTATGATTATCTGAGTGACCGCACCCAGTGTCTAATAATTAGTGCCTAATAATAAGACTATGATACTAATAATACATTTCGCTGACACTTTTCTCCAAAGTGACTTACAGTGTTGAGGTCCCAATTATTTATCCATTTGTACAGCTGGGTGATTTTTACTGGAGTAATTTAGGGTTAGTTCCTTGCTCAAAGGTACTACAGCCAGAGGTGAGGCTTGAACCTGCAACCTTTGGGTCAAAAAACAGTAGCTCTAACTACTACACTACCAGCTGTCCCATAAGTGGTGAGTGATATGGTTAAAAAAATGGTGTGTTTTAAACAATTGAACGATCCGTATGTGCGTCAGGCCACGTGTCTAATAAATATCGTGTACGCAAACGTGTGGCATGCTAAATTGGACCAGATTTCTTATTCAACCCTAATGTCTGCATCATCATCATCATCATCATCATCATCATCACCATTTCAGATGCCACCCATAGTCTTGTATCCTGTGGGTCGTGGCACCCGAGGGGCTGTGCTTGAGCCTCGGCACATCCTTGCAGGAGCAACACTATGGCAGGTCATCCTGCATCAGGTTCCTCTATGTGGGAAGTGTTTCAAGTCTTTTGCTACAGTAACTTGCTGCAGTGCATCCTGTCTGTCTCCATCTCAGTCTCTGTCTCTCTCTCTCTCTCGCTCTCTACATAGAAGATAAAGAGCAGCCAGCCCTCACTCGCCCTTTTCCTTTATTCCTCTAACTCTTGAATAATCCCACAACAATGCGGGGCTACAAAGCAGTGTGCAGCTATTTGTGGTTTAGGGAGAGAAAGGGGGGGGGGGGGTGCGTACGGTTTATGGAGATCAGTTAATGCGTGCAGAGCATCAGGTCCAGGGTTTAGAACAAGCGGCGGAGGGAGTGTGTGACACAATGGCCCTTTTCTGGTGGGTCTGCCTCTACACCTGGAGCCCCGTCATGCTGCATGTTGGGTGGGGTGTGTGGAGGGGGGGGTTACAAGACAACGACTCAGTCGCCCAAATGCCCCGCCCCTTGCTACTGCTACCTATCAATAGCGTCTCTGCAGGAGTGCAGGGGAGGCAGGGCTTGCATTCAGGACAGAGCCATAGTGAAGACGCAGAGCGAGTGGCCATTGAGCAGTCCCTGCGCTCTTAATGGATCCGCTAATAGGTGCCTATTCAGTGCTGAAAATGTTTTTTGGAACGGGGGGGATAAAAAAAAGTTTTATGGGGGAAGAAACAATCACTTTCCACACAGCTCTGTGTGTTTGCGTGTATAGAATTTATACAGTCCCCTTCTCCGCACACACACCCCAACTTGCCGTCCGAAACACAAACGGCTATTGAGGTTTTATTAGTGCGGCGCAGTTTGTCTTTGCTTTGCCTCGCACTGGGCTGACCTGGGCTGCAGCACCTGCACCGGGCTTGGCTCTGCGTGAGCAAGGCCCACACACCCAGCTGGGATGCCGCCGCAGGGACGCCGTCAGTGCCGTGGACAGATTGCTTCCACCACACACTCCACCCCGCGAGCTCACAAACCGCTGGTTGCTCCGGCTCGATTTTTTTCCTGCGTCTTGAAAAGACCTTCCGGGTCGGCTGACGGGATGAGGGCGGTTTGACGAGCAGGGCCGGAACCTGTGCGCCGCACGTCTGCGTCGGGGTAAATGTGGTAGCGAAGCAGGTCACGGATGAATGAGGACAAGGGGGCGGAAGGGATGGAGGCATGAATGGCAAGCAGGGAAGGGGTGGTGGTGGGGGGGTGCCAGGCATGGAGAGGCGCTGGCCCACCTCCCCAGCAGGGAGCTGACTAATGGAGAAATGTGGGAACCATATTGCCTGGCTTGTCCGACCGCAGGACTGACAGATTGATGGCCGTGGTAAATAGCCGCCCTCGTAGTGTGTGTCCTGGGCCAGGCCGACGCATGGGGCTGGAGCGAGAGCTCGGGGCAGGGTCCCTGCAGGTCCCACGTAGGATGGGTTCAGCACAGGTCACGGTTCTTTGTCCGCTGGCCCGGGAGCCGACGTGGGGCCTCTCGGCATGGGCCGAACCGTGCCCTTTGAAGAACGTGGGCCTGCAGGACCCAAGGTCTGTTGCCCGGGTTAAACTGGCATTTAATATGATGGAAAATGAAGAAAATTTCCCTTCTTTTCTTTTGTTATATCTGTGCACTGTTTGCAGCTTCCTAATTTTATTAGCCAGTGTCTTTGTTGGGTGGCGTTTCCTTTTTCTTCTTTCGTTTGAATCTCCCGTTGGCTGCGGAAAGAGAGCTGCGCTTCCCAGAATTCCTCGCAGCTGCGCCGAGTATTCTTTGAATGCTGAGGTTATAAACTAGAAGGCAGGGCTTCGCCAAATAGAGCTTTTGTTTTACCGTCTAAAGCAGCTTGTTGATAGATGTCCGTTGAACGTACGTCACCGCCACATTTCTGCGACAGCGACCAGAAACACACACTGGGTTAGCAGAGGACACGGTGCATTTCAGATGTCACTTTGCCAAACACACGGCTCTGATTTATCACTGCCGTAGCGTCCCCCATGATGCATTTCTCAGCAGCGTCCTAGCAACCGCCATTATGACGTTGGGATTACCCAAGATGCACTGCAGGTTCCAAGGGTGGCCAGAGCTTTCAGGAAGATGTACTGGAGGGGACCGTTTAAGACCCGCAAGAAATCGATGAAAGGTTTTCTTCTTTTATTGGTTTTATGAACAGCGGAGGGTCAAAACAGCACACAAGAAAGACTGATATAGGACAGCTGGTACTGTAGTGGTTAGAGGTGCTGCCTCTGAATGCCAAGGTTGCAGGTTTGATCCCCCCTCTGGCTGTAGTAGCCTTGAGCAAGGTACTTATCTTGAATTTTTCCTGTAAAGCTGCCCAGCTGTGTACATGGGTGAATAATTGTAAGCTTGTAATAACTGTGACCTTAATGCTGTAAGTGGCTTTAGAAAAAACTGTGAAAAAGCAAATGTGTCCACATATGTCAAGTGAGGGCTCAGGGTCAGAAGGTTACAATTCATCACAGGTGTGATCATGTCTCTGTCATGTGGAACTGAGGGAACTGGGATGACTGGACCCAAGTGCAGAGTTGTTTGCCTGGATTCAGGGGATTGGGGCAAGTTTGTGGTGTCAGGGACAGGCAAATGGTCAGTTGATTGGCAGTTGGACTCAGAGTGAGGATCCATGGGTGAGATCAGGAGATGAAGTGAAGAGTTGATTGGTGGTGGGTGTTGGAATGAAGATCTGTGGTTGGGAAACAAAGCAGAGGACTAGAACTGAAAACAAGGGCTGTGTGTGAACTGGATGTCATGAAGGAGGGTGGTTGTCTCTGATGAGATTCCGCAAAGGTATGGGAGTTGAGGAGAGTCTTTTAAAGAGTAAGCAGTTAGTCAGGTGCTGGACCAGAGTCAGGTGCTGTCGATTGAGTTGTGGGTGTGAACGTGACAGTCGCCCTTTCCAATACCTTCCGGAAGTGTATCCACATATTCCCAAATTTATGAGGATTGTCATGCAAATCAAATGTCACTTTTTCAAGTGTGAGAAATTTAAATACTTTACTCACCCTCAAGGGGGGTGCAGTGGTGTGGTGGTGCAGTGGGTTGGACCGGGTCCTGCTCTCTGGTGGGTCTGGGGTTCGAGTCCTGCTTGGGGTGCCTTGTGACAGACTGGCGTCCTGTCCTGGGTGTGTCCCCTCCAGTCTTATGTCCTGTGTTGCCTGGTTAGGCTCCGGCTCCCTGCGACCCCAAATGGGACAAGTGGTTCAGACAATGTGTGTGTGTGTGTACTCACCTACATGTTGACAGGGAGTTGACTGCAGCATTAAAATACATCTGAAAGAGCAGATAGTCCCTGTGCTGTAACATCATGGAGAAAGGAGTTTGGTTTGTGATTTAACAAGAGTGTAGTTGGGCAGCAATCTTTTTTTTTTAAGGTTTTTTTGAATGGCTTCTTGAACCCCAATCCAGTAAACTTGTATCTTGTCCCATTCCCAGAATACATGTATTAAAGTGTGTGGGGAAGCTCTGCGTTTAAAGCACAGCTGCGATATCCCTGGGAACGTCCTGTGAGGACAGAGTGGAGTACGTTCTGTTGATGACGCTCACGGAGGTGCAGGCTGGGACGACTTCAGCACCTATAGATGTGTTCATAATCGCTAAAAGACAAGTCAACGTCCTGTTCCTAAACCTCCCTCGGTGCATCATAAGAGCCAGTACCAACACTCGATAAAACGAAACATAATGCAGAAATCGTGCCTCTGGGGTTATCTGATGTAATGACTGGTTTCCTTTATTCATTCATTCATGTCATCCGTTTTCCTTTTAAGTTGTTTGTTAGAAGGCTGACGCTCACCTTGATTCCCGTGTGGTACGGGAACTGCGCCCTCTCTGACCGCAAGACCCTATGGCGAATTGAGAGAATAGCTTAAAAGATCGGAGTGCCTCTACCCACCGACACCTCATACAACAACCGCTGCATCTGCAAAGCCACCGGCATTGTGGACGACCCCTCTCGGACTCTTCGCCCTTTTGCCATCTGGCAGAAGGTACAGGAGTATCCGTGCCACCACCGGCAGACTCCGCAACGGTTTCTTCCCCGAGGCGGTCAGATTACTCAACACTCCGTTGCTTCCCAACGCTCACCTGGCATAGTCAAACAGTTAACCCAGCACGACTCCATACACTACAAACCGTCTACAGTTCACAGCTCATGTCTGCATCCACATCCTGCCCTGTGTATTTATCGTCTTGTACTCCTGTTCTGTGTCGCACCATGGTCTCCGGAGAAACGACATTTCGTTCCACTGTATACAAGCTGGAGGAATGATGACAATAAAAACAACTTGAACTTGAACCGTTCTGCAAGTGAAGTGGTATTTTCAACACCTTTTATACGCAATTTCTAGAGCCCAGTTTTCAAAATAGATGGGGGAGATCTGGGTTAAGGACAAGTGGAGACCTTAAATATGGACTGTTCAGGATCCCCGGCTGTCTCGTAACATCTTTCCAGAGTCCTGAATGTGACAAAATTGTTGGATAAGGATGGGTTCTTATGAAATACCGTGAGAACCGCGGTAACACCGAGTTATGTATGGGAAATCAGAAGTGTGTGTGAGAGTGTGTGCCCTCCCAGTCAGCATGAAGTCTTCATTAGGGAATGCTTCAGTCGCCAAGGGCTACGCTAAAGCTCACTCAGCGCTCAAAGGGCCTGTTAATATTTTCCTGCACGTTCTCCCTCTGTCGCCCTTGTTTTTGCCTTTCGGAGGCAGACAGAGCGAAGGCACCGATCCAGCGATGGATGCACTCCAGATAATGACCTCTGATTGGTCGACTTGATAGGAGCCCATTGTCTCCGCAGAGCTGGCCTGCGTTTTCTCCTGTAATGTAATTAAAGGCTGAGGATTTATGAATAAGGCAAGACAGAACTTGATCCATGTTCATTCTCAATTACGGCAGCGAAAGGCCTTCGCCCCAGCTGTCCCTGCTTCCTGCCTTCCTTCGGGGGTGTAGCTTTGCCCTCAGCCCTCTGCCGGACTGAGGTTTGACTCTGGGAAGCTCAAGCGTTGTGTGGTCTAGAGTTATAGGGTGCTGCCCATGTGCTCACGTTATCAATGTCCTGAAAGCCACGTGGAGGGGCTGCAATAATGAGCTAAGCATCACATTAATAATTACATTTTTGACAGAGCACTATATAGTGAGCCAGAATCCAGTGGACTGGGTGTCCATGGCACAGTACTACGTTGCACTAGAGTACTATACGTATTCTGGCCATTCTCGCAGGAACTCATTTCGACCCTGCAGTATCCCAGCAGTACTGATCTCAGCGTGATGATGGACGCGGATATTTCCGATCATGCTGAAGTTGTATTTGCGTGCGTGAGAGAACGATCGAGACATGCTGTGGGAGAGAATGTGCGAGTTCCCACTGCCCCACGCTTGGTTTAACGTGGCCTTAATGATTAACAGCACCCGTCCGCAGGAACACACACAAAGGCACGACCCGAGCCTTTCGGTGCATCGGCTCGCTCTCCCGCAGCAACCTGCAACACGGGGAGAAGGAGCAAGAGTGAGCGAGATGGGAAGAGAAAGGGCGCCGGCCAGGGGTCGCTGGGAATGGAATCCCCCGGGTCGGAGGGGTATGGAGGCAGCGCTGGGGGAGCGCAGGCCCGGCGACCGAGCCTGGTATCAACGCGGCGTGCTGGACAGATTGGCTCCAAACAGACAGGCGGCTTTCCCCAGCATCCGAGCGAAAACGGTCAGTATGTGTATGTGCAGAGACTGGGAACTGGCTCTGTGTGTGTGTGTGTGTGTGTGTGTGCGACCCTGTAATTAAAAGTCACCTTCATCATTACCTTTCTTACACTGGGGTTTTTTCGTGTTATCTGCAAGCACCCTACTTGTTTACGTTGCCATCGCCTTGACAGCAGTCAGCCGTTCAGTTTTTCTGGCCTCGAGCAGTTTTACCGCATTTAGTCCATGTCTAAAGCAAGGCAACGCGTCGTTCCTTCGTGCCCTTTTCAAAGAGCGGCGCCGCCGCTTTGGCCACCTCCCAGGCCCGACCGCAGAAGAACCAGACCTTACTGCCCATTTCCACGGTGTTCCGGTGTGTCTGCCTGTCGTGTCTCGTGTCTCAGCTACTCCAGTGTGTGTTGTGGTGTTGGGGACACCAGGTAGCTTCAAACTCAAGAAACCCTGCTGTTGCAGCTATTTAACCTGATTACTGCGGTAAAACAAAGCCATTTTACCGAAGGACCTGCTACGAAATGCAAGTAGTAAAACTATGTGAAGACCATCTCCAGGCAGGAGGGATAAAAAGCCCTTTAGGCCCGTTTACCGCTGAGACTCAAAAGACCTAAATCACTGAATCAGCTTTGCGCCACACCGATTGGAGGGGGGTCCATGCATCTGCTCTGCTCAGGAGTGCTAATGAATGTTAAGCAGGTTAGTGCACAACACACAGGCACCGCAGCGGCCATTGTTGACCGGCAGCCGCTGCTTTGTGCCCGACTGCTGGCCCCTCGCTGGGAGGAGCCGGTGGCCGGAAAGTCGCTCCTTCATCATCCCATTGTACCCTCTCCCCCCTACCCCTGCTGGCGGGCATATTGATCCTGGGGTTGCAATATTGCAACAGAAAAGAGGACGCCCAGTTTAGCGGGTGGGCAAGAGCTTGTTTCAGGGTCACAGAGCCCATGCGCTGCCCTTTGACCCCCAGGTGAGCCCCCTGTCCCACTCATACAGAGACCTGCTGTGGAGAGGCTCCATCAAACTACGCGCGGACCTGGATGCTTGTAGGCATAGCTCTTTATATGTGACCCTCTGTTCTGTCCCAGTGAGTCTGCCCCATCCTCCCTGCCCTTCAGATTCCACCTCTGACCCAGTGAGGGACGGCCCCGCGGCGGCAGGGGAACGGCAGGATTTATTCACGGGGGGGAGTTCTTTACCGGGTGCCTCGTGAACATTGGGATTTTGCCTTGTCGTCGGTCCTCGGCCAGCTCTTTGCCATGTCGTGTAGTTCCGCAAGAGGGGAGGCTGTCCCGCGGAGTGCTGCCCGTGCCTCCGCGGGCAGCCTTGGCCTCTGGGTTGATTAAAGGTGTCCGGGAGAAATGTCTATTAATGCGAGACAACCCTGGGAGACAGGAGCTAATCAGGTAAAGGGAATTAATAAAACATCCAGATCCATAGGGTCAGGAGGACCTGGTCTCCCCTGAGAGGGGCAGATGGCCGACCAGCCCAGGACTCGTCGGGGGGGGGGCACAGCCACCCCTTCAGCTATTAGCCTGGAATGGGTAATTCAATCTTCACGCCTCCTCCTTCTCATTACTGATAAAATGGAACATATTTCCTCTGTCACCCAGAACCTCTGGGTCCACGTTTCCTGCCAGCCTACGCTGTGCAACGGTAAGCAGTGTCCCCCCTGAAAGCAACCGTGCGTGCATGTTGGTGTGTGTTTGTGTTTGTCAGGAGGGGGCTGGCTGGTTGGTTACGGGTCATCGTTACACTGGAGTCAAAACCTCATCCGCCAGTAATCTGCTTGATCTGATCATCTGAATTAAAGAGGGAAAGGGGAAGCAGCAATCATGGTAATCGAACCCTCGGCAGGGCTTGGAGTCATGCTGCTGGAGATAAACCCATGACGACATTCAAAAAGAAATCGGGCTTTTTGGGATTAATGGAGTTAGCGGTTGATTGCTTGCAAAGAGGGTCCTATTTGTTCTGTTGATGTCATGTCCAATGTATTAGTAACAAGGTCCGAACCTGCGTGGAGCAGGGACATAAACAGTGAAATGCTTCTGGAAAACAGACCCATGGATGGTGGTTAGAATCAGAATTAATTTTTGTTTACTGTTTCCAGTAAATGGGGTGCGGTGGCGCAGTGGGTTGGACCGCAGTCCTGCTCTCCGGTGGGTCTGGGGTTCGAGTCCCGCTTGGGGTGCCTTGCGACGGACTGGCGTCCCGTCCTGGGTGTGTCCCCTCCCCCTCCAGCCTTACGCCCTGAGTTGCCGGGTTTGGCTCCGGTTCCCCGCGACCCCGTATGGGACAAGCGGTTCTGAAAGTGTGTGTGTGTGTGTGTGTGTTTCCAGTAAATGGGGTGCGGTAGCGCAGTGGGTTGGACCGCAGTCCTGCTCTCCGGTGGGTCTGGGGTTCGAGTCCCGCTTGGGGTGCCTTGCGACGGACTGGCGTCCCGTCCTGGGTGTGTCCCCTCCCCCTCCGGCCTTGCGCCCTGTGTTGCCGGGTAGGCTCCGGTTCCCCGCGACCCCATATGGGACAAGCGGTTCTGAAAATGTGTGTGTGTGTGTGTGTGTGTGTGTGTGTGTTTCCAGTAATTGTCTGTCCAGCTCAGTTCCAGAAAACGAATGCATGGTAAAGAATTCGGTCCAGTTCTGCTCTACAGCGGTGCAGGATTTTGGTTTGTTCTAGAACAATCCACGTACGAACGGGCTGCTTGCGAACTAAACCCGTCGATGGCCGACATGTACACTTTACACTTTCATTTGTCCATAAGCAAGCGAGATGTCTTACTGCTCCCCAACCCAACTCAACGGCTCTTGCCGGTCTCTTCCTGTGCTCAGAGTCATTAACGATTAACACGACCTTGTTACGTTCAAATCCCACCACTTTCATTGTGCGTGCGTGCGTGTGTGTGTGTGTGTGTGTGTGAGCGAGCTCCCCCACAGCTTTCAGGTGTCTAAATGTGCTTGACTTTACACTCAAAGAGCAATTACTGACTAAAGGTCATTATGTCTGGAAAGCTCACAATTTTTTTCATCACCTGCCTATTAAACCCAAAGAGGCCGGCGGTCAATTTGCTAATTGGTGTTTTTATAATGTGTGTCGCATTCTAAAATCCTGTGCCGTTAGACAATTTCCAGAATGAAACTGTTCTGGAGCCCATGCCACACACACGAGCCACGTGGGCCATGGAGAGCAGGGACTGAGGGTCTTCTTCAGGATCTGAGCTTGCAGCTCACTGGATCCTCTATCTTTATTGCTCTCATGCAGCCACATCCATCAGACATGGACCGCGGTGTGTTTCCTCTGCCAGTCCAGGCCAAGGAACGCACTGGACCAGGCCTTTCTCTTTCCTTTATCCTAACAGCCCCTTTCCCTTTTCACCCACTCAGGTCTTTGGTCCACTCCTTCCTGTTTCCATCGCTCATGAGCGCTGGATCTCTAGGAGCTGACTGTCAAACACTGGGGGTTGGGGGGGGGGGTGCCTTGGTCTTCTGTTGGCTTTCCGTTACGGCCCACCAGGCACCACCGCCCCCTCATTCCGCGCTGCGGGCGGGAGGCAGGTACCAGCAGTCCGACCGGTCACCAGCACCAGGGGCCAGTGAATTGGCTGATGAACTCCACAGCCAGGGCGATGACCCCTGAAGGGACGGGTTAGGGATTCCTTTGATAGACCCCCTCGGATGTGCATCAGATGGACTGGCACTTTTGTGTGTGTGTGTGTGTTGTGCGGGAGTTGGATATTGTTCCCAGTGTGGATGTGGCAGGTCTGTCTGTGCACCGTACATCTCAATACTCCATCCATCAGCGCAGAGCCTTGGCCCCGGTGACAGCCCCATTGTGCTCGGCCGTACCGCTGCAACGTGGACCCCTTCCGAGATCTGGAGGAGGGCTCAGCTCCGGGACGCCTTGGCTAGCAGCACTTGTCGAATAAACATGACAGAAGGGCATCGACCTGCACAGGCGCCTCTTGGGATGAAGCTCGGGACACACTCGTGCCCCACCAGACAACTTTATTCGAGCGCGTGTGCCTGTGCTTGCGTGCTCGTACCGTTAGCACAAAGGCATCCGAAGAAGCTTCTGTGTGTCTTATTTTGTTTCTGTTACTCGTGGTACAAGATGGGACATTTGCGCACTGACTCCTCTCTCTGTGTTTTAGGCTCCGCCCTGTTATCTGTCCTTTATTAGCAGGGCCATTTTATGGGACAGAGGACTCTACCACTACACGGTAAGTACAAAATCGCGGCTGCCGTCACACACTTAGCGCGGCTTCACCTCGTTGCTGATGACCTTTTTCTCACACTCACCTCATAGTCCTAAATGATCAGTGACGATAAACACGGTGAAAGTGTACCTGGCAAGAAGCACAAAGGCCAACCATCCCACACACTTTACTGATAAAATGCTCACGCTGCCTTACTCTCTCTCTCTCTCTCTCTCTCTCTCTCTCTCTCTCTCTCTCTATCTCTCTCACACACACACACACACACACACACACACACACACACACACGACAGCAGAAATGGCCGACCTATTATGTCTTTATTTCTTGGGCTGCTCTTCCCGCTTCTTCATTTTATACAATCAGAATTTAACCCAGGTGACCCTTTTCTCAGAAGTGCCCCCCCTTGGCCTCCATCCACACACACACTTTCCATCTCTATGCTGTTGCCATGGGCACTGGAAGCCTGGGGAAGCTTCCTGATAGAGCTTCTGGTTAAACAGGCCGAGAGCGGGAGACAAAGAGTGCCGGTCTTTACAGCCGCATTTCCATATTCAGCTGCGTCGGTGGTACCTTTCTCAAAGCCGACGCAGGCAAACACAGGCGTACAAACAGGGTGCCCTTCTTAGGCTCCGCACACATGGTCCCATGCTCAAAGCCAACGCAGCGACACACACTTGTGCTGAGAATCTACTGGTTAAAAAAAGTGTGTCTGCAAAGCATCGTGTGCGAAACCCTTTCCCGGACACGGGTGTCCAGTTCTGGAACGTGCGCGGACGGTCAGGGCTCGCTGGAGGTGGGAAAAGTCGCTCAGACCCACAGAGGGGTCTCCGCTGCTACACACACAGTGCATTGCAGGAGCACATGAAGAGGAAGGTTGTCAGGGGAGATGCAGGGAAACAACTTGTCGCTGGGGTTTTGTCTCCCTTTTGAGGATGGGAACGCAGCAGGTCAACTCCGTGTTTCCGTTCTGTTCGGCGGGGTTCCCAGAGTAGTGCTGTGTTCTTGCTGTGATTCTGGTATGATTGACCGTTGGTTCAAAGTGATTTCAGCCCTCATCCAGCTGTGCTTGTGCTTCACACCCATTACAAAGAAGCTGTGTTCCTCTTGGGTTCATGCTATGTTCCCACTATGGTCAAGTTGTGTTCCTCTTGGGTTCACACTGTGTTCCCAGTATGGTCAAGCTGTGTTCCTCTTGGGTTCACACTGCTTTCCCACTATGGTCAAGCTGTGTTCCTCTTGGGTTCACACTGTGTTCCCACTAGAGGGGTGTGGTGGCGCGGTGGTGCAGAGGGTTGGACCGGGTCCTGCTCTCCGGTGGGTCTGGGGTTCAAGTCCTGCTTGGGGTGCCTTGTGATGGACTGGTGTCCTGCCCTGGGTGTGTCCCCTCTAGCCTTATGCCCTGAGTTGCTGGGTTAGGCTCCTGTGACCCTGTAGGGGACAAGCAGTTCAGGAAGTGTGTGTGTTCTTACTATGGTCAAGCTGTGTTCCTTGGCCATTGCATTCCCACAATCAACTAGCTCTGCTGGGATCCTGCTATGTTCTCTCCACTTCCTCATTGTGTTACTCTGTGTTAATATTGTGCTCTTCTAGCATCAGCATGCTGCACTCCAGCGTTAGCCCACTGGTTTTGTGCTGTATGGTCACTCGATTTGCCCCCAGAGGGGCAGGTATCAAAGCTGACCCTGGTGTTAGGCCACACACCCTCCCCCTATACAGTGGCGCTCGTGGGGTGTGCATTATGACAAGTCTAAGGCCGATCGAGCCAAAACGAAGGACGCCCAGCAGACTCAGAGGAGCGCTCAGTGTCAAGATGGACAAGTGGTCGAGATGTTGCTGAGACACTCGTGGATCATTGTAGTCGGCTCTGCATGACTGTCATTCTGCATCAGAGGTCACTTACTCTGTCAGGATGGGTTTTTCAGTGTGGGAACGCACACACGGCCCCGTTGACCGTACTTTTACGGCCCGCTGAGGCGACTCAATGGGATTCTGCGGTGGGGAGAGACCGAGCTGTGGCACTACGGTTGGGCTCGGGTTTTCGGTTTTGGCTGAGGTTGGAGATTTCACCTAAGTTTTGGATTTTGACTGATTTGTGATTTCAGTTGGAGTCGCTGCTCTGATCGGGGGTTTGGCTGCAATCGGGATGTCAGCTGGGCTAGGGATTTCCACTTGGTTTGGGATTTCCATTCTGGTTGTAGTTTTGATAGCGGTTGCGCTCACGGCTGGTGTTTGCTAGGGCTATACGGCTACTGACTGCTGCCCTGCAGGCGCTGAAGAGGAGAGCCATTGTCTCCCAGTGAAAGTGGCGCCGTGGCCCCTGAACCGCATGCTGCCTCTGAGCCTGGCTTCTGACACCGGCCCGTAATCAGATTTACTCCCCTGAGACCCCGCGCCTCCACAAAGCACCCCTCTGTCTTCCTCCAAAGCCGACACAGCTAATTACACCCTGCAGAAACACAAATCTCCATCATTTAAAAGTCACTTCTTTTTTCCCCCACTCCATGGGCAGTCCTGCACGGGGTTTAACCTTGTTAGCGCTAAGCCTGGTTTTCTTATCCAGCACAGTTGAGAGGAATGCACTGTTCCTGGCGAGAGAGACACAGAGGCAAGCTTCTGTTCGGCCCAGAGCCATGTCGGGGTCTCCTCGTATCTCCTCGAGAGGGTTCAGCCAGTGTCAGTGCCATTAAGTCTGTGTGTGTGTGTGTGTGTGTGTGTGTGTGTGTGTGTTCTTCTGCAGGCCATCTGGAATGCTTACTAATAGACTTCCTACATTGGTCTCTGTTCTGCCCTGTGGACGTTGGCGAGCTGTTGACCACAAACTGCGTTAATGAGGTTATCTGGGGCCTGTACACGAGGCTTGGCGTGTGGGCCCACTGACGCCTCAGCCCCATCCGGCTTCCTGGCTCCACAAGAGGTCCATCCTGTTTCCTGAGACCAGAGGAACCTCATCCTCTTTCCTCGGTAGTGAGGAAAGTGGGTCCCCGCAGGTGGGGAAAAACAAGTTTTACCTGAGTTCCCTGACAAAACCCCCCTCCATCTCCACGTCCTCAACACCTTTACCGGTGTTTTTGCGAGACCGCGGTTTTCCGTCCCTGAGACAGATTGAGAATGCCAGGGAGAGGAGGCTCCTCCGAAAATGACAGCCAACCCAGTTTGCCAGCCTCTGCAAGAACATCTGTAGTCAGGTGGATCGAACCTGAAGGTGTAAGAAGGGTGTGTGTGTGTCTGCAAGTGTATGTTTATGCAATCCTTGCTCAGTTTGTATGTTCTCCCCGTGTTCACGTGGCTGGGTTTCCTCCATGTGCTCTGGTTTCCCCTCATTATCCAAACTCATGCGCTTCAGGTGGCCTGGTGACTCGAGTGTGTATGTGTGCGAAGGACATGCACTGTGTACCTACCACTCTAAGTCACCTTGGGTAACGATGTCCGCTAGAGATGCTAGCGAATAATCTGCGTAAGTCACCTTGGAGCGGAGGGTCAGCTGAAGGAACACGTGTAGACCTAAAGGTAACCTGAGCATCTCTACCAAGGGAGGGGGTGGCCATAGGCAGGACACTGCAATCTCCTTTGAGGATGAGCCCCAGGGGGGTTGGGGGCAGGTCAGGACCTGCTTGCCCAGAAGCTGAGCACCCCGTGCGTCCTATCACCGTGCCTCTGAGCCCAAGTTTACCATGTAATTTTTCATCTCCTTTCATACCAAAAGCATTTCAGTGACAAGCACAGAAATCAAGGGGGATTATAACCATATTTCATTTAGCTGATACTTTTCTCCAAAGAGACTTCAGACTGCTAAGGTAACAACTATTAACCCATTTATACAGCTGGGTAATACTACTGGAGCAGTTTAGGGTAAATACCACACTCAAGGGTAGTATATCCAGCAGCAGGGATTGATCCTGTGACCTTTGGGTCCAGAGACAACAGCGCTAACCGCTACACTACCACCAATTAGCAATGAGTCCTCCTTGTGGCTTTAAGCCATAGCCTGTTTGATCCCTGAGGGCCTCTTATCCTCTCTACTGAGGAAAGTGCGATGTTGAAACGTTTACACTGCACCTGCATTATCTCTGAAGCGCAGTTCCACTGCATTAACTCACTCGCACTGCCTCGAGGCTCGTTTTCGTTGCGCGTAATGACAGCTCCATTAGCGTAATCTTGTCAGGTAAAGGATGTAGCCCACGGCTGTTGCTGCGGGTCAGGGGTAGGTGCCATCTTGGCTCAGAGTGCGTCGGCCATTTTGGCTCCGAGCGCACCTGCCGTAGCTCTCGGGCGGGAGGCAAGCTGAACTTTAACAGTGTTTGTCCTGTTTTAGTGGCGGTGTGTAAACGTCCCTAGCCTCCCCCCATGCAGCCAAGTGTCAGCTGCGCACAAGAAAGACTGACGGAGAAGATGAGAAAGAGCGGAGGTGAACTTTGCTTAGTAGCCAGAAGTAGCCAGAAGTTAAAGCCAGAGTTAAACACAAATGAATGTTATATGTGTGCCTGCGTCTCTAGGTGACAACACTTTATTACGTTCGGGTGTTTGCTCTTGAAAAGGCAGAGGTGCGGTGGGGCAGGGCGATGAATTGCAGTGCGGCGCAGGAGCTGGATCAGAGGAGCTCCATCAATCACGGAGACGTACACTAACTGGCCCGTGAGCCTTTCAGCGGTAGCGCCGCTGTTTGAGGAGCGGTCGGCCCCCCCCCCGTCTGCACGGCCCGACCCGTCCGCCGCCTCTGTGCGTGTGACCGCGCTGGCGTTTTCCTGTCCCATGTGTGCTGTTCGCGAAGAATCTTTTTGCTTCTTTCTTGCGCAGAGTCCGGACAGGGGAAGGAGGAAAGGTATCGAGTGAGACGCCAGGCAAGAACGTCTGACGCGGTAACTGCGTTTGCGGGTTTGGGCGCATGTGGGAGGAGTTTTTTACTTTCTGGCTTGCGGGAGTGTAGATCAGCTGTGAGACACTAGGGGGCAGTACAGAAGAGCTGAGGCGGGTTGAGTAGCGTGTGCCACCTGCCGCCAGGATGACTGCGCGAGGAGTGTTAGCAGTGCTCGCTGGAGAAACACGAAGCGCAGGAGTGTATGAGCAGGAATGAAAGGGACCGTGTCACACAGACGTAAACATCGGTACTACAAAGGTTCTGGCAAGATGTCTGCTGAGGTTGCAACAGAAAACCCTATACTTGTTTCTAACTATATACCATCATGACTGGCTCCACTTGCTGCATGTCTCCCTCGAGGGAGAACACCAGAGGAGAAGAGAGGGACAAGACCTGCTGATGGGCCTGGTCCCTCACATTCAGCTGCTCTTTCCTTCAGGTTTCGCTGCTTGCCATAGCTGCGCATGCTTTTATCCTTTTAGCGCATCTCCGCTACTCCTTGAGCCGAGCCAGGCCGTGCTAAACACTTCAGATGAGGATCGCTCTGAAAATCTGTCAGCATGCTGGGTGAATGCTGCTTGCGATTGCCTCCTTGTCTCTGTGTCACGCTGTCATTGCACAGGCGCCGCCCCTTAGAGAAGAGCCCCCATCTCCATGTCCTCGATTCCTGGCTCACATGAAGGCCTGTCCAGCGGACTTCAGACCGCCTCGATTCCTGAGCAGCTGTCCCGGAGAAGTGTCCTTCCGGTCGGGTCGGGCGCAACATCCGCAGCCCCCGAGTGTTCCCGGAAGGCGGAACCCCACAGGTCAGCTTTCACTCGCTGTCCTGGCAAACACCTGTCTGTCAGGTCTGAAATACTCATTTGAGTCATCCAGCTGTAATACTAAGTCGAGGTGTGAGAAATGATCCCCGAGAACTTCTCCTTCTGTCCCCGGATCCAAGTGCTCTCTTGCTGCCGCTACTAAATCCAGTGAAGTTCAGCGAACGAGAGCAGGCTTGTCGAACCCTCTGACAGACAGCTCACTCCCTGTAAGAATCTCAAAGTGTGTTTTCTGCCCCGGATTTTGGTGGCTAATTAGTTTCAGTCTGCTGCCGTCCTCATTAAGCGGTCGCCCTACTCAGTCTAGCGTTTTCTTTCTCCTTGGTGGAGAAAATGCTGCGGCGGGGGTTTGTTGATTGGCAGGCCCTCACGGTGGCCACGTTCCTGTGTGTTTGCTTCTGTTCGCTCCAGTCTCTGATGCATCGGCATGTGCCAGGAAACCCCCCCACGCCACCCCCTGGCCCCACCCCCCACTCTCCATTAATACACACACTGCAGGGCCGAGCTTTCAGTTGGGCTGTGGTTGAATGGGGGTAGCGTTTTTTTTTTCTTTTTGCACTAGAGTCCAAAACTAATTATGGAACCATATGGCGGTCGGGTTTGCCTCCGCCAGCTCTGACCCTCACCCTCAAAAAAAAAGTGCTGTGCAGTTTGTATGGAGGCGGGATGAGGCGCGGCTAGGCGAAGGGTTGGTGAGGTGCTGGGGGGAAATCAGTGTACTTTTGTACTTTGACACATGCCATTCATGTGCACCCCCCCTCAGCATAACAGATGGAAGGGAACAGGGTGCTGTGGGGCCAACAGTGGAAAAATGCACTCTCCCTCTGTCCCTGCCTATGGCTGCACCGACTGGCCTCTGGAACAACTGAGGATTGTCCTCATACCCCTTCTGTTGCATCTTCTGCAGCGCAGCCATTGAGTGAAGCTGGAGGAGCGGTGTTGGGATGTACGTGTACGCGTACAGGTCATCAGTATGTTCATCTCATCTTGAAACACAAACACACACAGACACACAAACTCAGGCCTGATGTCTCGTTACCAGTAAGTTGGGTGAAAGTGGGGCTGAAGGGGAGGGAGGAGCTTATCCCTCATCTAAGAAGACTCAGCCTCCTTCCTCGTGTCCCTGCTCCTGCACTAACGGGATTTGTACATTAAATTAATTAAGTCTTCTCCCTTAGGACTGGGGTAAGCAATAAATGTAAGTCAGCAGTTAGTGAAATGAACAGGGCAAGTAGGACTAAAGATCTAGTTTGGGGAGATGCTGCTCAAAAGGCCTTTTTCAGTATGGTAATAGAGATTGAAATGCGGAAACACTGACATCATGCCTTACACAACTGGCTCACAAGCGTCCCTCTACCTTTCAAATGCTGGACTTTATCCCATCAATTCAGCTTATAGAAAATACATCCTATAGGCTATGGGTCCAAATAGGTATGGATATTATAAGAACCTGACTGAGACTTACTGAAAACTGGCCAGTGCTTCCATGTCTGCCACACTAAGGAAACCACACTTTTCAATGTGAATTTATTCAGTCCAATGCTCTGTAAGCACTCAGTTTACATGCCTAGATAACCAGTATCTTACTCAAGACGGGGTGAGTAGAGCAAAGTCTGTGTCTGTGAATGTCTTCTCAAAGATTGCCCCCACTTAAAGACATCTGAGTACATGATTTGCAGATATGTTGCTCCTTATTAGCGAGATGTCACACTATAAAACATCTTACCCCCCCCAAACTTAGCCAACGCAGATCCAGATGGATCCATTTTAACTCTTTTTTTATTTAAAATTTGTTGTGTTTTGAAAAAAATACTGTCCTGCTATAACTGAGAGAGCACATGTGATGTGCTTAAAGTGACAGCACACAATTCACATACAAAAGGTATCTCACAATAAAACAACACTCGCGTTCCAGAAACAGTGAAATTTTATAGAGGGTCACAAGGAGAAATCTTTTGTCATGTAGTAGTGTATGTGTTTTCTACAGTAATGACATGTTTGTTGTTGCCTTTTGTTATTACTGTCTGATTCAGTGTCCTAACATAATGTACGTATGCAACCCTAACGAAATTGTATTGCTTTCTGTGGTTTGAAATGCAAGGTAGTTGTTAAAAAACTTAAGATGTGGATTCTGTCTGTATTTCCTTCCCTTAGCATAGTGAAACTGCTCATTAACACAGTCATCATCTGTAGTTCTCTCCTGCATGGTTCAACCCAGTGACTCCCTGCCGTGTGTGTGTCCACCTTCCAGGTCATCAAAGATCTGTGCCTTCCCAGAACCCTTACAGGAGGCAGCATTCTGTCTTCAGTGCCCACATCCTAGCACCTCCTGGTGCCAGCAGAATCTCTCTTGAAACGTCAGATGGGCAGGTTGCGAGGACATGCCAAGAGGGGTCTGGTCACAGTCTCACTCCCACCCCCAGAATACTCCCTGTGCTACCCAGTCCCAGGACCATGACTCTTCAGGAAGTGGAAGGTCATGTGAAAGATGCAGAGATGCTGACTTCAGCTCCTAGCCCTCTGGATTGGAGCTTGAGATCTGCAAATAGATTTGCTGGTGACCCCTTGCTGGTCTCCACTGTCCATAACCTCAATGATGCCTCCTCAGACTGCAGCCGGTCCACCTGTCACCTGTCCACTGGGCGGAGCAGCATCCTCTCTGGTATGACTCCCATTCTAGTCCACCCTAGTGCAGGTTATTAGTCATTGGTAAAGCCCTGGTATCTATGTCAGGTTTGTAACTGAAGTGTGGAAGCACTTTGGAACGAAGGGATTCCCCTTACGGCTGGCGCCAGGTGAGATTCATGCAGAAACTGCGTTAAGGTCAGCATCATATTTGTGACTCCTCTCTTTGTCTCTCTCTCTCATTCTTCCTCTTACACTTTCACTCCCTCTCCGTCCGTCTCTGTATCTTTCTATCTCTCTCCCCGTTGTCTCTGACTGTATGTCCTACAGATGTGAATGAAAACAATTCAGAGGTAGGGTGCACTTCTTCATGGCTGTGCTCACCTTCGTCATGCTGGTCATCCCTGGTTGCCTCTAGCACATCCCCGGAACCCACTCGACACCGGGACCTGTGTCCTCTGGTCAGCAACAGTAACTCGAACCAAAACCTGCAGCGTGGTCACCATGGCAATGAGCTGAGATTCACACCCGAAGCCACTCTTGGACTCACTTTGGATGAAAGGAGCAGCCTCATCTCAAATTCTTTCCTGAGTCTCTCTGGACAAAAGAGGACTTCCTCAACCTGCTCAAAGGACCTGCAAGGCTCTGTGTCCCTTCATTGGCCAGTCCTCCCGCCAATCACTCCCTTCAGAGGTGAGGCGTCATTCCTCAGTCCCATTTGGGTTGTTCACACTCCACTGTCTGTCACTTCCATGCTGCATCCCCTCCACACCGACACCAGGTCTGTGACTTAGCCATCCATTGTTGGATGACGGAGGCTGTCACTGGTGAGCAGGGATCCTCCCCGAAACGAAGTATATGGATGAGGGGAGCCAGGAATCAAAGCCCTGGTTACAAATGGGCCTCAAATGTCCCAGGTTCAGAAGTCCGTTGCTGCATTGTGGGACACTGCTGCCAGCCCGGTTTTGTTCTCCTCATAATTAATAACATTGAAAGCTGGCTTTTTCCACCGAATTGCAGGGTGAAAGACCCTTTTGACTGAGGGCTGGTAGAATGGCATTCGTAACAGTTCAAAGAACAAGCGGTGTACAATAGTGTCTGCTGGGGGGTAGGGGTTCATCGTGTGCCTCCGGCCATCGTTCTCGCTGTTCCCTGAAAGGCCGACGTGCTGCTGCGGGTCATAAATCCGCATGGACCACAGCCCGGTGTCGGGGGGACTGCTCAAGCCAAAGCACCACACTGAGCTCTCGACCCTTCCCTAGTTTCCCCTTCTTTGTTTGTGTGTGTGTCTGTCGGTCCCTGAAGTCTGTCAACTGCTGACATCTAACTCTTATAAAGAAACTTTCAGTAGGAATGGGAACAATGGAGAAATTGTGCCAGGATTTTCTTGATCATCACAGGCAACTGCAGTTCTCTGTGTGACTCTACCGTGCTGATGGGATCTTTTTCACGGCGGCACAAGGGCTTGAGTGGAGAAGGCAGAGAGAAGGCAGAGAGTGCGTGCAGGGCACGGTATTAGCGTCTGGGACACAGCAGCCACCTCCATGGGAGCCGCCGTGCCTTTGACATGTTCCTTCATGAACATCTAAGGTCAGGGTCCTGGCAAGCAGCCGGTGCGAATCCAATGACAGATGGAGACAGGGGGGAGAGCGAGTCTATATGAAGAAAGGGGGATGATTCAGTTTTTGCAAAGCTCATTGTGAAGGGACGCTGGCCAACCATTTCGTAAGTGAAGCTGATGGTTAAGGCCGCCATCTCTTCTAGTTGCTCCAAGACAAGCGGCGACAGCGTGAGCATGATGTAAATTCACACCTGAGAGTGTTGCACCTCAAAGTCTCATTTGTAATGGCACTAATCGTCAGATACATATCTACCCCCAAGCCCAATACTGTGAGACAGTCATGGGATCTTCAGGCTTTCGGATCAGGTAGGTCTAAAGCCATCAGCTGTGGAAACATGCTGGCTGGAAACAGAGCCGTGCTGGGAAAGGCTCAAAGGGTCACGTGGGCAGGGGAATCTAGTAGACATAATGAGTGCTTGGGGCAGACACAGTTCCATGTTGAGCTTCCCTCTTCGTGGGTTGGTTTTGCAGGTCCTCCCTTGGGTTGGGGTTGGGGTGCTTTATGTTCTGTGCTCAGCTCCTTTTCACATCCCCATGTCACAGCTCAACAATTGCCAGTTGACCTTGGGGCCACGTCCTTTGAGTGTCGTCTTCAACGTGTAACTGCCCTTGACAATGCCAGGACCCTGCCTATTGTAGGGGGCCACAGCGGCCCCCTTGTCTGCAGCTGACTGCATCCTGACCCCCCTCCCGTCCCCGTCCCTCCCACCCACGCTCTTGGAAGAATGGTGCTCTTGGCCCGGAGGTGAGGCCTGACTGCAAGGCAGCAGTCTGCCTTCAAGAGTGGAGTCAAGTCCTTCTATTGTCACTAAGCTGAGAGGCCCACGGCTCACTCTGTGTGTGTGTGTGTGTGTGTGTGTGTGTGTGTGCGAGCACATGTGAGAGAGAGAGAGAATAGTGGTTGTGCATTTTGCTTTTCTTTGTGATCAGAACATGGAAGACCTATAAGAAACAATCATTTCTGACCACGCAGACGTGACGCAGAGAGGAAACGGAACAGAGAATAAGAAAGGCCGCTATACAGGAATTTAGTCCTTTGGGCCCATTGCAGGACAGGAGGGGGTGCAGGTTATTGAGGGCTGACCTTTCAGATGCATCGGTCTTCATTTCTTGCATAACAGAACCTTGCTTCAGTGTTTCTTTCCTGCTTCTCACAATGCCACGCATTGCATCAGCTGGGGCTGTCAGTGAAACTGGTGTGTTTGCCTCCCTTTAGAGGACAGAGAGACCGGTGGGTCCTGCATGTCTCAGCTAAGTCCTGCCAACTCAGATACGTTTGATGAGCTCGATGCCCTTGCTCCTCGCACTGGGTCTGTCCTGTCGCAGAACAGTGACCTGGACCACAGCTCACCTGACACAGGTACATGCGCTACCATAACACAATATATCTGATGCACTTGTTTTAGTCATGTTTTCTTGATGTTTAAAGGAACATGCAAACCATTGTGGATTTTTTCACGTTTGTTAAATTTCTACCCGAGAGAGATAAGACCACAGCTCGCTAGCAGGTCTCTGCCCTCCATGTGCCTCAAGCCACTTTCTATGTAGTCATGCTGTACACTGTAACAACGTGACACTTAGCCCTTATATTTAATGTTTAATCCATGACGGGAAATCGTTAAGTCCACGTTACTTTTTAGAGAAATCTGAAACACACAAATTACGTGTTCATCTTGTAACAAAAGTCAGACCAGCACTGCAATCTATATGTAATTTAATAGCCCTTAATTGCATAATGTGTTTGACTAATTTGTTTAACTCCCAGCTATGTTAGTGCATAACTTCTATGAAATTTGAGACACCATAGGTCCAGTTTGTTTCTGTGTAGTATTTCTATGAGGGCGGCAGGTACCATAGTGATCACAGCCGCTGCCTTCTGGACCCAGGTTCCAGTTCTGACTGCTGCTGCAATACACTTGAGCAAACTACCCTAAACTGTGCCAGTTAAAATTGCCAAACTATTTAGATGGTGCTTATGGTACAAACCCAACATTATAAATTGGTTTGAAGAAAAGTGTCAGCTAAATAAATTGATAATAAATTACAGTATGTCCTTTTGTACAGCCTTACATGATGATGTATGCAAGTGTGTGTTTGTGTACAGGATGAAGTCAGATATATCACTGCTTAATGTGCTGTTCATACCCTTGCAACTTACATGCACGCACAAACACACACATGCACTCAGGCATCTATTACACCCCCACCCACGCATGCTGGGAGAGGAACCAGTTGACAAGCTCTGATTTGCCTGAGGGTGTGTGTACAGAGAGAGAAGCTGGGCGTTGCAACCCCTGACCCCATAACGGCTCAGTGAAATCCCCTCACGGGCTGATAGCAGGCCCACACCCCTGGGCACCAGATGGGATTTGCGTGGGCTGAAAGCCAACACAGTCACTGATACAGTATCAATGAGGTGTGATAGAAGGAGGGTTACTATGACCGGGAATGCCCCTCCACCTCACTCCGTTGCACCAGAAAGCTCACCTGCTCTGGCTCTCCAATGAGCCCTTCCAGAGGCCTCTCTCTGGCTAAGCTCTAGCCACGACACCAGCACTGGAGCCCAGGAAATTGCTCTGTACCCTCCTGTCATCCAGTGTTGCCTCTCTGAATGACAGAAACATGACAGGAAGAGACTTGAGTCTTAGGTTTCTGGTAGTGAAATGCATTACTTTGTCCAGTTACATTGCACAGCCCATTGGTTGACCTCTGCTGCTTTAGGATCTGATTGGCTGGTTCTGCTGTGTGTCTCCGCAGAGCTGTCCCACCGGGCTCCCTCCCTGGCTCTGGGATGTGACTCTGGTGATTTGGTCTCCCTGTCTCGTGTAAGGCTCCTGCTTCTGGACCACCAGGCCCTTTCAGGATCACTGCCCGGCACATTTCTGGAGCAAGGTCCACAGAGTGGAGGTGGGAACTGGTTAGAAGTTTGAGGTGGAATCTGTGAGCCATCTGGAGCTCTGTTACCCACAGGTACAGGAAGTCTCTGTCTTACGAGGGTACCATGGATGTCAGCGTGTGGCCCGAGCATTTATCCTGCAGCCACCTTAGATAGTTGGCAGGTTGCAGATTTAACAGGCCATTACAGCAGCCTATTTGCATGTCAAACTATAGGAATGTTTGCTTTGCTTGACAGCTGGATGTGTGTCGAGATAGACGAGGTCATAAAATCTCAGCATTTATAGGTTTTGGATGAACTTGAGGCGGGCTGTGGCTTTGTGGCCCCGTAGAGAAAGAACAGTGGCTTATTCAGCTCACCCTCCGTGTGAGTGGCAGGGGAATACCGCAGTGGCGAGGGGGCCACCCTAGGGGTTGGGGGGTGGGAGGGGTGGCCGTGACTGCATTGCCGTGACTCTGCATGATGGTGGAACTGCACAACCCACTTTGAACCAGCGGACGGCATCCTGTCATCTACTCCCAGGTGAGCCGCCTGGACAGAGGGCGTGGAGTGGGGTGGGGGCTGTTTTAGCTTTAAAACTCTAAACATTTTGAAACTGATTTCTGGTTTGGTCAGAGTGCAGTTGAAGAGGGCACAAAGGGTTTATGGGACTCATAATATTTCATTACCTCAGACATCAAAGAGCAAAAGTTTATGATTAACTGGGAAAGACCCTCGGGAAGCTGAAACCCAGCAGAACACTGATCACCGCCATGGACAGCACAGAACCAGGCCGAGATGGTGGGCCAACGGTGCGACGTGAAATAACTGATCTCCAGTCAGCTTATCAGTATCTCTGTTTGATGAAAAAAGTCTCCATACAGAGATATTGTTAACTGAGGTTTGTTAGGATGTCAGAAATATTTCAGATCCAGACGGCTTTGTGTCATGTCTAAACACACACACACACATATTTTCGGAACCGCTTGTCCCATACGGGGTTGCAGGGAACCGGAGCCAACCCGGTAACACAGGGCGTAAGGCCAGAGAGGGAGGGGACACACCCAGGACGGGACGCCAGTCCGTCACAAGGCACCCCAAGCGGGACTCGAACCCCACACCCACCGAAGAGCAGGACCAGGACCAGGACCAACCCACTGCGCCACCGCACCCCCCTCATGTCTAAACAGCCCCTAAAAAAGAATAAAGTTTTACAGATGTACAGGTGAAATCACCCCCAGGATTGCCTGTGTAATGAGGTACCTGTGGGGCAGCAGGAATCTGAAACCCTGACTGAAAGGTTGCGGGTTCAAGTCTGGGGAGTGCATTCTTTCCTTCACATTTACATTTACATTCCTAAGTACAATTAATTTGTTACTTTCCACCATATTAACCAACGTACATCACACAAGTAGCTGCATAAAAGTTTATCCGAATATCGACAGTTCCTAATCACGTTCCTCTTCTTTTTCTTCTTAAACATTTGCGTTGCAGGAGTAGCTGCATGAAGGTTTATCTATTCAAGGTTCAACAGCTATGAGCTCAAAGTTATAGTGCATGAACATTTACACATTACGTGAACTTAAGAGCTCATGGGTGAAGTGAGTACAGAAGAGGTGGGCTTTAAGACCCTTCTTAAATGTAGAGAGAGATTCAGCATTTCTGAGTGAGGGGGAAGGTCGTTTCACCACATCAGAGCCAGAACTGAGAGCCTTCGTGCTTTTGCTTTTGGAACTTTTGTGCGTAGGACCAGCAAGCGGGCAGAGGTGGATGAGTGCAGTGGTCTGGTTGGGATGTAGCGGATGATCAAGTCTTGTAGATATCCGGGAGCAATTCCGTTTATGCTTTTGTAGGTCATAACCAGAGTCATGAATTGGACTGGGAAGCTATAGGAAGCTTTATACATTTCTATATACATATATACTGATGGCAATTTTTTTGTGTCGCTGCACCTGCCTGTTTTTTCAGAACACAGGTGCTCCAGGAAGATTGTGTTACTGCATAAACATCACTATGTGCTTTTAAAATTAATAAGCCAAAGGTGGCATCACTGATGAAGCACAACCAAGACACAAAAACACACTCTTACTGAAAACTGCATGATGGAGTTGGCTGGTAAGCTGGGGTGGGCAGAGGCAGAACGGTGCCAGGGTAATACTGTATGGACTTGTGGTTGGTGTTACCTTCACTGGCTTTGCTCTGTCCCTCTCCTGCATGTTCCCTCCTTCTTCTTTTGGTGTTCATTGAGCCTCTCACAGTTTTTATCTTTCCCATCTTTTGGTAGGATTGCCGTTGGCTTCCACACCTGCTGGACCAGGCATGGCAGCAGAGTGGCTTGGGTGGTCCAGGGAGCAGGATCCTTCACCCACAGCGAGAGTCTCACAGGTGTGGTGTATGCCAAAAAGGAGACTTGTAGGCGTAGTGGTTAAGGAGCTGCAGATGTGACCACTGAGCAGTATTCTCAGTAAGGACTGCACAGTTGTTGAGGCTGTTGGTGTTAAAAATTGGCTAAAATCTGCTTTGGAGGTTGTGAACAGTGTGACCCCCTGTGTTCTGAGATCAGTGCTGTGACTGAGTGTGTGTTTAGCAGGAACCCTGCCCATCGTCTGCTGGGAGTCAGGAGTCCAACTTCCAATCTGGATGTTCTCCTGGCAGGTCTTCATGTGCCTCAGGTACCTTCACCTTCCTATACATCTGCTTGCTGGTTTCTGGTGTTGGTTCTGTTCCGTGTTTGCTCAGCCAGAGTAGTTTCTTACTGTATCCGAAACCCAAAGTGCCCATATCTCAGAAGTGCTTTAAGTGGCTCCGGATGTACGTACTTAGTGCGTACTTAAGCACAGATATACCCCCCCCCCCTCACCCCACCAATTCCACACTGCAAGGAACATTTTACACAGTGCAATCCCATTCACAGGCTCTCTGAGTCAATGTAAGGCTCGGGTACTAAGAGCCAGACCTTTCTGTTTGGCTTTCCACTGGCCCTGGGACACTTGATCCATGAGATCATGTGTGGAGTGCTGTGTACACACACACACACACACACACACACACACGCACGCGCGCCTGCGCACTCAGCAAGGCTGAAGAGGTCAACTTTGTCTCCTCTTCTTCGTCCCCGTTTCTACTATCATTCTCTCCCTGTCTCTCAGTCCTCTGTTCCTCAGTTCAGCTATTTAAGTTCACTCTATTTCAAATTCTTGTATATCAAAATTCAACTATTGCTGAAGGATTCTACTTTGAACCAAACAGAACATAAAGAACACGACAGATACTGCTAAAGTACACGTACAACAGCCAAATTAACATAAAATAATTTTTAATGATTATTGAACTCTTTCTTTCTGTTTGCAGTGAACTTTAGATGTATTACTACCAGTGTATAAGACCTTACGTTTGTTCATTTAACTGAAGCTTTTTTCCAAAGCATTTTACAGCGTCAAGCTTCTTGTCATGACTGTAAATGTACATGCATGCGTGTAAAGCTGTGTAATTTTTACTGGAGCAATTCAGGTACCACGGTGCTGCAGCAAAAGGTGGGATTTGAACCCGGGTCCTTGGAGTTCGGGGCAGCAGTTCTGGCAACTCACTGTCTTTCCACGGGAACATATTAGAATGATCGATAAACTCTAGATGCGCATTATGGGGCTTTACTCTGGTGATGTATTGATATTTAATGTATTCATACTTGTCGCATCTAACTCTCATCTTATGGAACCCGTGTGTTTGCGTCTCTCTCCGCTTCGCTCCCTGTACTACAACATCCTGCCCTTCACTCTTCTCCTCTGCTGTCGTGAGTCCTGCACTCGCCACTCTAGTGTTTGTAAAGCTCGCTCATCCAGCTGTATCGTGTTCATCACTGTCATTGACTGTGTCATTGTTTGCCGGGTGGTGTAGCGTTTCATGTTAGCAAAAGGTGCACGGTCACGCTTTCAGTGATGGAAAAAGTCCTAGTCCAGCCCAGCTCACCTCAAGTGAACATACGGACAGAGAGGATGCTTTTACGTGTAACAAACAAAGACGGTAATTGTCACCATGGATTTATAGTCTCACCACTGCTGTTGTGCGTTTTTGTTCTCAGAGCAAATTTTGTGCTCTTATGTGCCTTCTCTTGTGGGCCAAGGCTCGTTGTGAGTCCCCCTAACCTAGTGGTTTCAGCTGAAATAGGACTCACTCACTTTCACATTCTAATTAATATTGCTTTCAACAGAGATGGGGCAGAGCCCAGTGGGTGCGACCATGCACAACTTGTCCAAGAATCCCAAGAGCAAAGTCCTGAGGATGAGTGGACATTTAGTATGCTGTCCAACCAGAACCATATACAGCACCGTCTTGACGTGATCAGCCAAACCCTTTAAAATGAAAATGGTAAATGGTGTGCTGTTGTACTAGAGGAACTAAATTCTAGCTGTAGTCACTAGAAGGAACCATTGTCATAAACTGTGGCCCAATGCAGTCTTTTGACCTCACAAACAGACCTAAAGGAATAGGGTTGATTTTAATCATTTGACCTGAACTCTATGCGTCTGTGCCTGTTTGTGCATGATTATTAATTTTTCAGAGCTAATGTGCACAAATAGTTTGATGGGTAGACACATGCAACTTGTAGTAGAAAAACAATTTTATATTATATTAACAGGGGGCACGGTGGCGCGGGTCCCGCTCTCCAGTTGGTCTGGGGTTCGAGTCCCGCTTGGGGTGCCTTGCGACGGACTGGCGTCCCATCCTGGGTGTGTCCCCTCCCCCTCCGGGCTTACGCCCTGTGTTGCCGGGTAGGCTCCGGTTCCCCGCGACCCTGTATGGGACAAGCGGTTCAGAGTTTCTCCTCAAGAGTAATTGCCCTCCTCTTCTTCTTCTTGCCAGTAGTAGGAGACACAGATGGGTGTTTCTGTGACATTACGGATGCACAAAACACAACGTAGATACAGGGCGGTATCTGTATAGCAACCGCGTGGCAGACTCGGAGATGTGGATGGCTGCTGCTGCCCAGCATCGCGAGACAGTATCGCATTGCATATTGTTTGCCCGGGAAAAAAATCAAAATTCAAAATTCGAAGTACAGTTTCCACTGAATGTCTATAGAAAGTCGAAAAAATCGTAAGTCAGACCATCGTAAGTCGAGGAGAATCTGTACCATATATAATTTACGTGTTAAAGGAACAGCACTTAATTTAAACAGCCATACAACACTATACAAAAAATAGTGACCTGCCTTCACAGTAAGACGCTAATTAAATAGACAAGTTATACTTGGGAAAATAACACGTGAATACACAACACATAAAATATGAAGCAAAAAAATACAATGATCAGAATGGAGACTGAACTGGTGATGTTAGTGCTTTGCAGCAGATCATGATTTTCTCTTATTTCTGACACTGTGAAGATGCCAATGTCCACTTGCTCCTCTCCCATCTCCCAGCTGAGTAGGACAACTTCCCTTCCAATGGCAGCAGCGGAGCTGCAAGCTGCTTACCAGACTCCTGGTGTCCAGGGACCCCACGGTTGGGCCTTTGTCCTCCCTTCCGGGCTTCCGCACACCCCTCAGCCGTCAGGATCTTGCTGCACTCACCGCCATGTTCACCATTCAGCTGTCATTGGAGACGCTCGTGTTAAAAGTGTAAATAGATGTAGCTGCGCGCAGGGCCACAAAGGGGACTAATCTGGACTGACCCCGGAGGATTGTTCCAGGGGGCTGGCAGCCAGATTAAGGGAGTGAAAGAGAGAGAGACTGGAGCAGAGATTAGCCGTGTTAGGACCAGGGGACTGCTTGCCCACAGTCGCACCCCCGGACCACACACTGACAGCCATTGTCTTTACACCACTGACACTAAGGACTGGTAGTCATTGTCTGTAAATCCTCTGTGCCCCCTACGCACACACTAAACCTGGACACCCGGCCTTTGATTGGCACTTGTCACGGCTGATGATAGAGAGGGAGAGGCTTTGGGAATGGGCCTAAAAAGGCTCTCCGGAAAGGACAATCGCCCCATGAATAATCCGGTACGATTTTCCCTTTCTTCCCCCCAGTCTCCCATTCTTTGTGAGCGGAATCGGAACGAGGTGCTGGGTGGCATCTCTGGGGATCAGGCCCCAGTGATTGTTTCGCTGGCTGTCATCCTTTTCTTAAACACACAGAGGAAGATACAAGTAACATCTTCTTTCCTGTCACTGGTGCCCTGTGTGTCTGTGTGCGTGTGTGTGTCTGCGTTTGTGAGTGAAAGGGCCATAGGGGAGGGTGGTGCATGTTGGTTTCTGTTGTTTAAGGAGATCAGCGAGATCAGCCAGGCCTGTGAAGGATCTGACAGACCTTTCTCAGCCAAATCCAGCTATCTACCTTTTCCAGATGGTTCTGTTGGTATGGCAACCTGCTCTGTGTGTTTTAGAGGCTTCCTAAGGGATTTGGGGCCTTGTTCATCGCTTTAACTGACCAAATAAAAACAGAAACACTTTTAAAGATTTAAGCATGTGGAGGAAAAGGGGTGCACTAAATCTGGAATATTGCTAATTCTGAATGCACGTTTTCCCCCATTCTCCTAGGCCATAGTCACGTGTGAAATTAATACACACAGGAACACGCAGGTTATCTCAACACGATGTCCTCATTATTGTATTTCTGTGAATTTTTTGCAATGCTTGTACGTTCTGTTTCTTTGACGCAGTCATGCATTATCAGTTACAGGCAGACAGGAGATTAGTATTTGAAGAGGTTGACAAACAACCGACACACTGCTGGTTCAGTGTCCAAGAACTCTCGAACCAATGAAAACTAAGCATGTGCTGCTTTACTTGTAAGATCCATCCATCGTCGACAACCGCTTGTCCCAAGTGGGGTCAGGTCGAGCGAGAGCCTTACCCGGCAACACAGGGCGCAAGGCTGAAGGGGAGACGCATCCAGGAGGGGATACCAGTCCGTCACAGAGCACCCTAAGCAGGGCTCGAACCCACCAAACAGCAGGCACTGGCTGAACTCACCACACCATCACATCTCCGCTCAACTAGTAAGATCCAAGTTAAAATGTGTAAAGCACTGCCTGCCAGTGACAAAGCACATGCTGAGTGTTAAAAAAAGTTTGCCAGTGTCTATGCATGTTCATGTCAGTGTGTGTGAGCAGTGTCTAGAGACACAGAGTTAGGCTGACAGACGCATTTGTCAGCAGGCCTTAACGGCCGGGGTGATGAAGCGCAGCATTGCTCGTGTCCGACGTGCCCCAACTCAATGCGCACAGTGGAACGAGGCACATTTTGCTTGGAAGGCTGATGGTCGGACACTGGACATGGGGGGGACACATTAAAGATGCCGTTTTATGATATGAAAAAATGTCTGGGAGCATGTTGATGCTGTCATTTGGGGCTGGGAGTTGAAGACATCTACCTTGTCTCACCCTACCCCATGCCTGTCCTCAATGACAGTTGGCTTTTGTGTCCTTTAGTGGCACTGAAATCCCGCAGGATGCTGCCAAGGTGTTCCCACAGCATTTCATCTGGTCTTCGACCCTTGTGGAGGTCGGGCAATTTCAGGATTTCACCGGGCACCATTGTTTAGTGCGCCTGGAAGGACAGAAGGAATAGATAAAAAAAAAAAAACTCAACGCTTTCCAGTAGGCTCCTGCCACTTAACGAAGTTGGGAGTTCGTTTTCCAAGACAGTGTAGGATGTGCTTTGTGCGACTCTTCACGTGGCAAATAATGAGCTCTTAATTAGTCATTCAGCACATAATTAACAGAGTGACGCCTCTTGAGACAGGGCTGCCATTTGGTGCCGTCCTTTGAGGAGCACCGAGGAGGAGGAGACGGAAGAGTGCTGGAGGGACTTGAAGATGCATGTCTGAAGCACCAGAGTCAAACTCCCTCAGTTTATAGGAATTGGGAGTGAGTCCTGGTTTGTAGAGAGAGGTCACGATGAAGGGGTTCCGAGTATGGCGTTTGGAACCCGAGAGGCAACAAAGGGACAAAAACGACCGAAATAAACCGGACAAACAAATTTTAATGCATTTGTTTATTTGGATATAGAATTGAGGGAAACACTCATCTGAACTGCTCTTCTCTTTCACCACCTCCTGAAGGACACAGCACACTGACTCTTCCTTCAGTATAATAAAAAAATGTGGGAACATGAAAAAGTCAAACTTTGGTCAACCTAAATGACTCTTATCCCATGGTGAGAAGACGTGGGCCCATCTCAGAGTGCTGCTGGGAATGGGCTCCCATGGTTGAGAAAAGAGATGCGTGGCACAGTCCGTCAGACCCATTCTCTGTGTTTCTGTCCTTCTGACCCAGACTCCAGCCCACACCCTTCGAGAGAGGCGTCAGAAGCAGAGAAGGAGCCGCACTGTGAGAGACGAGACAAGGAGAAAAGAGCCAAAGCCCTGCACGTTTACTCCAGACTGCAGCAGGCCAGCACTGACCAGGCCAGTCTTGGAAACCGTCACACTCACTCCAGATTTGAGGACTGTGAGTCCCAACTCCCCTCACTCTCTGACGGAGGGTGTGTGTGTCTGTGCGTGCGTCACAATCACCGAGAATGAGAGACACTGTGAATGCGTGCATGGGAACTCACAGGGTAAACATAAGCATGGTCTCGCTCGCTCCCTTTGTGCTGTCCACTCCACATAGTGCTGAACTGAGGCCTCAGTAGAAACAGAGCACTGTTCCCAGCACTGAGCACTGGCCCAAACATCAGGCTGTCAGTCACTTTAAACATAAGACGTGATTTTAAATACTGCGGTGGCCAGCAAATACACATGACAGCTGAGACGAAATCAAAACAATTTGTGCAACAATATAGAGTCGGTAATATAAATTATGACTCACATATGATTAACACAAACCCATATCCAACCCACAACAACGGAAAACATAAACCTCTCACACTGATTATAAAACAAAATAGAAATGAACATTGAATTAATAGCAGCAACGTATACACGGGCAAATATACACATACAGTACCTGGTAGTCCACAGTATCTCGTGTGTGTGTGTGTGTGTGTGTGTGTGTGTGTGTGTGTGTGTGTGTGTGCGCGTGTGTCTGCACAACTAGAGGAGGTCCCGTGCTCGAATGCTTGTGACCGCTTGTTCTCGTTAGGGCCTGAAAGGTGTTAATTTGACTTAATTGGAACCCTCTAGTCTGCTGCTGACCGCCAGCCAGACGAGTGCTGGGGGGTCTCCATTCAGGGTTCCCTTTGGCACCCCCATCCCACCCTTTTCAAACCACTTTGGAGTTTATTCAGCCTTTTAAATCAAAACATTTAGTTGTTCTTAAGTGTTCAGAATGCTGGAGTTTTTGGAGTACTTTGTTTTGATGGTGTCTCCATAAGGAGGGGTATCTGTAGGTGCATCGGTGAGTCAGGGCTCCAGGATTGCTGGTCATTGTTGCCCCTGAATGGGTGTCAGCATTGATGTGGAGCACCTGGCAGCTTCGCCCCACCCTGCTACACAGGTAAATATCACCACTACGTTGTGGTCAGGGTCTATGGGGGATCATGTCAGGCCTGCCATCTTTAGAAAAGAGCATGCTCCTTCCTGGAGTACGACGCGCTTGTGTGTGTGTGTATGTGTGAGGTTATGTTTGTGTGAGTGTGAGTGTGTGTGTGTGTGTGTGTGTGTTCTCTGCATTGCGTGTTCAGTACAGTGCCTTTATGTTAGGGCTGTTTGCTCAGCCTTTGAGCCGGAATACCTCGGTGTACTTGACACAGGCTCAAGATGACTGTGCAAACAAACATCCAGGCTTTTCATGAGTCGCGGTGTGCCGTATGTCCCTGTCCTCAAAGAGAAAAATGGAATCTGTCAAAGGTTCCATTATGCTGTGGTCTGGCAGAGGAGGGTCCTCCACAATACTGCTGTTGGAGGCACGTCGTCAAGGCCAACGGCGGAAAGAAGAGCAGCTGATTTGGGCCTTTGTGTGGTCATGGGCGTAGATGGGCAGATAGCAGATGAGTCTGCTTACAGAGAGCTGACAGGTAGTGGTGCCAGGGGTGGGGCAAGGTGGTGCTTGGCTTGAGTCCCGGTTTGCTGTCCTACTGGGGATTTTCCTAATCTATTAGCCTGGCAGAAGAAGCAGGACCATGTGTTTCACAGATGAATGAGCTTTTGACTAGGAGGCCTAACTTCTACAGCTCAACATCCCTGTACCCCCAGGCACGATAGCAAATAATCAGCATTAATCCACTCTTTGCCACAAAACCTTCAGTCTTCCATGCTGCAGGACATTTATTTCTTTATATACACTTAATTTATAAGGTCATTCTTCTCTCCAAGGCTATTTACAATATTAAGCTACGTACAGCTATACAGCAGGGCAGTTTCAACTGGAGTGATTCAGAGTAAGCACCTTGCTCAGGGGCAAAACAGTGCACTGGTATAGAAAATTGTGCTGTCTCACCGCACCTGAATGATGAGAGGGGATGTGGGTTTAAGGCCCACTCAGTTTATGCTAAGTTTGCATGTTTCCTCTCACAGTCCAAAGACGTGTTTCAGGAGAATGGGTGACACTAGATTGATTGTAGAGTGTGACAGTGTTACATCGCCCTGTTGTACAGGTGAGTGATTGACTGAAGGTAGGGTGTCATATGGAGGACAGCTGGTAGCGTACTGGTTAGGGCTGCTACCTTTGGATCCACAGGTTTGCGCCCCACCTCTGGCTGTAGTACCCTTGAGCAAGGTACTTATCCTAAATTGTTCCTGTAAAAATTATCCAACTGGGTAAATAATTGTAATTCACTTTGGAGACAAGTGTCAGCTAAATGAATACAGCTACTGTATCTAGCACTCTTAGACACCTTGGATAAAAAAAAAAAGGTGTTGATTAAATACCGTACTGAGGTCCTTTGGTGAAAAGTGTCTGATAAATGAATGTGTAGTTGTACTAGGGAAAGAGGTGGGATTCAAACCTGGGCCCTTTGCATACAAGACTATAGTGCCAACCACTACACTATGTTTGTTTGACATGGTTCTCCAAAGGGACTTACAATGTTAAGCTACAAACAATAATTTATCCGTTGTTACAGCTGGGTAACTACTATTGGACAACTTCAGGGTAAGTACTTTGCTCAAGGGTACTATAGTAGGGGGTGGGATTTGAACCTGCAGCTTCAGAGCTCCAACCTCTTAGCTACCTGCTGCCCCCTATGAAGCAAAAGCAGTATGGGCCGGCGCATGTGAGAAGCGTCCGGAAGGACATTCACCACGTGAAACGTGAACGGGCAGCTCTTGGTTAAGGGCTGCGCTCCAGTTAGAAAAGCACAAAAAGCAAAGACAAACAGGAACGAGCGATCGCGCCGCCCTGGTCGCTGTCGTCACGTCCCTATTCTTCTTGCGCTCAATCGCCGCTGAATCGCCTTCATTTCATTACAGATTACAGCCTTCGCCACATGACTCGGCCCATTCTCTGTGCTTTGCCTCTCTTGATTAGCATTTTCTGCTAGACTTCACACCAAAGCAGCAACCTGTGTGCTTTAAAACCCAAGCAGGAGGAAAAGCCACGAGGCGCTGCAGTGGAATCAGATAAGGGTACGAGGCAAGAGTCTGCACTGGTCTCGCTCCACGCCTCCCTCCCCAATCTTGCACTCCACTGCACCTTTTGTTGGAGTGATTCCTCGCTGGGGTGGGGGTCCAATCCCATGGATCCCCCCTTCCCCCTTGAGCGCAGCTATCTGCATCCCTGGCTGCACAGCTGCACATCTACGTTGGACCTTGGTGCCGACCCGCTAGCACCGATAAGACCGGTCTAAAGTGTGAAGGGGGAGATGAAGGGGGGGGCTCTCCTTTTCATCCAGCAGACTGACCTCCCGCTGCATTGATCAGAACCCCGGTTTGATTGGGTGGGTCGGACGCAGATGTCTGACACAGGCTTGGGGGTGGGTTGCAATGCTGCTGGGAGAGTGGTGCAGGGTAGACCCCCTCTGAAGAGCGATGCTGGCCTATCGCAGTTATTTGCAAACAGATGTATGGAGCAGAGCTCTGGGTTTTGATCAATCAACCCTTAACAAGTAAAGTTGACTAGATGTGAATATAATGTTTTGCATGTAAAAGGGAGAGAGCGTGGAAGGCCTGACTTTCATTAGGAATTAGCAGATAAATGGAGGATTGAAGCGGCCCCCTGGAACCCTGGATCAGCCCAGAGGTCCTGCAGTTTAAGTCCTGAGGGGTATAAACGGCGCTGCGGCCCTTTCTTGTGGGAATAATGAATACATTCATTATTAAGTGAGTTCCTGCTCCTCATCTCAATTGAAATTCTCCCCTCTCTTCTTCTGTCCTCTGCATCCCTCGTTCTTTTCTCTGAGCTCATCTGCCCACCGTGTGCATGATTTCCAGCCTGGTTTCTTCACCTCTCCTGTTTTGCGGTGTTTGTGGCAACGAGCTGATGGGTTCAATTAGAACCTCGGTGGTCCGTGAGCCTAGACGCTCATAGGTGGCTCTTACGGGTCTTGTGTGGTGAAGCTGAGGCAGGATCTGCTCATGCCTGAGTCTGGTAACAAGTACAGACAACATCACTGCACGACTGTCTGCATTTCTGTATCCAAAGGTCGCAGGTAACACAGGAATGGACTCTAGTTTCTCTAGGCATTTTTGGGCATTATTTTCCATTTATTGTCAGACCCAGCAATGGCTCGACCCTTGGCCAGTGTCATGGTGACTTATCGATTTGAAATAAGACACTGCGCCAACACTGCAACAGCAACAATAACCATACTGACAATAAGGACTGAAAAGATTGACTGACAAAAGCTTTAAAGCCAATGAATTGTGCAGTTGAATTAAAGCTCGGTTGTCTGTGTCCAGATAAAGACCCATCTACGTCCCTTTCACCTCTTGTCGTGTCCTTCCACTCTGCATACTGCAGAGTTTGGATTTGGGGGGGGGTCTCTGTGCTCTCCGACAATATCGCCAGGGAAAGGATGACACCCTACAATCTCTGATCCCAGGGAGGGACATGAATGCAGCCGGTTCAAGACGATGAGCAACGTCAACATCGTTGTACAGAATACATGGGGGACGGATTCCCTAGACACCTGCTGACACGAATCATTTCCGTGAACCGAGGCTTCGCCAAACAATGGAAGTGGAGCGATGTCACAGCAGAGGCTTGTGCTGATTTTTTGTTTGTTTTTTTCTGCAGTTAAGGAGCGTTTGCAGATGCTGATGTCTCTCTGCCTTGATCTTTCGCAGTCGAGTTCTTGGCAAAGTATTGCATATTCAGCCAGGAGAAGCTGGAGATGTACAAGAGGGCTTTTGAAGCTGTAAGTGCAGACAGAGAGAGCCTGTTTTCATCGTTATGCTCCTGCACCTTCTACTCTTGCTCTTTCCGTGCAATGTGTGTATGTGTTTTTCTGCGTTTCCAGGTAGACAGTGACAAGGACGGATACCTGACCTGCGTCCAGGTGCTGCTTGCCCTGAAGGAGATTGTTCCTCCAGAACTGCTGTCTGAGGATGAGGAGATCTATGTATGTAGGGTGAGTGCACACACAGATGGACACGCACGCACACACACACTTAGACAAACACATTCAGACAACACAGAACTGCCCACTCACACACATGTGAGTAAACTGTGGGAAGTGCATTAACACTCTAACATGTCTCCTAAGTGTGATTAGCTGTCTGTCTGTCTCTGTCTCCCAGATCCTGGAGTTGGTGGACTTTCATGTGGCAGATGGGCTTACTGACCTCAAGCTGTTTGCCGTAATAGCCAGCCTAGCTCAGAAAGTGGCAGCTCTCGAGTGAGTTCTTCTCGTGAAAAATTCAAGCGCCGAGACACAATGGGGCAGTGAAGGGTCGTATATTAGGGAAGTGCAGTAGTGTGGGTCCATTGTTGACCCCTTTCATGGCCTTGATGTTCTGTTAGGAAGCTGTGTGTGCCTGTGTTTAGTTGAGTGTCTTTCTGTCTGTCTCTCAAAACTTCTCGCTTAGGGACTGTGTTTAGTGATTTATGCGTGTACCTGTGTTGAAGTGTGACTGTGTATGTGTGTTTGCATTTAGAGCTCAGGGTTCAGAGCCCCTACACTCTCTTACCCATCAGTAAATGTCGTCCTTCACTCTGCATTCTGGCTCTTCGCAGACTCCCAGTCCACACTCTCAAGTTTCCTCTTCTTACGCTAGACTGTGCGAGGAGCTCAGCCCTACACCTGTGTGCAGGTGACGGTGGTGTGGTGGCTGTCTTGGGTTTGTTCTAAAGGATGGAAAGACTTCTATCCTGAAGGAGATCAGACCTTTGCTATCCCACCACTGGTAACCCCCCTCTCTGACCCCATCCATCTGTTCCTCAGTAGCCATATGCTTGTTGTGTCCGCAAGCATTCTCCACTCCCCCCATCTTCCAGTTCAACATTCCCCCACTGTAGGTCACATGACCTGAGTGCCAGTGGAACCAGCGGAGCCATCCCTCTAGGGGAATGCTTTTCTTGGGGCCACCATCTCCCAGCTGGACTCAGGCTCTCCACCCATACCAGCCCTGCCAGCTGAGTGTCTTTTGTTCGTCCACATGGGGGGTTCACCAGGGCACCCTGCCTCAAAGAGCCCCCTTCTCACACTCAGAGTGGAAACAGACAGATATAAGCTCGGGAGAGTGACTGGTAACTTATCTGTTTTCCGAGTTTGTCTCCGTCTCCCTGACGGCACACGTGGTTGCCAAGGGTTCAACAGACTTCATGTATTGCGTCAAAGAAATTTTCATTGTTACGTCTGACCTGAAAACGTTATCGATATGTGTGTGCGTGCAAACGGAATATATTGTTTGTTGTGCGTGCGACAAAGCAGTGTAGTCCTGGGCATGTTTGTGTGTGTGCCTGTGTATGTTTTTTTATACATTGTAGTGATCGCCGTGTGTTTGAAATGAGTGAAATTTGTGTGTGTGTGTGTGTGTGTGTGTGTGTGTGTTAATGGACCACAGTGATTGCTGAAGGTGTTAAACGAGTTGTGAATGTCTGCCCTGCTGTAAAACGGGGCTAATGACGTCTCTCTCCCGTGTCAGCTGGCTGGAGGACCGCTGTTAGGCTGTTCTGAAGGGCCATGGGCTCCACAAGAACAGTAAATCCCTGCTATTATTCCTCATAATTCCCTGCAGCGGCTCGGAGCACACCGAGGATTGGAATACCTATTGAGCAGCAGCAGGAAACCTGAGATGTGGTCAAAAGCATGAATACACACCTGCCACTACCTTCAGTTTCCTTTATGCCCTCACCTCAAACACACAACGCATCTCTCTCACTCCCGTTTGGACCCTTACACCCACCACAGCCCATTCCCCTTTACAGCCTCAGACCCACAATGCACTGCTCGCGTTTCCCTTTGCACTCTTAGAACCACAATGCAGATTTCAAAGTCCCCTTTTTGTGGGACACTGTAAAATCCCGCATCACACCGTTCTCATTCGCTGTATCATGCGACCCACAATGCACCAGTCTCATTCTCTTCATTGCATCATACCCTTCCCTGCCTGTGTTTTTAACTGGGTCAAGCTATATTTGCCACCCCAGTACAAGCAAGCCCACCAATGCCCCCACATCCCCCAAAAAGCAGGCCACCAAAGTGAAGTGCTGGCCATTGCATAAACCCAGGGACTGGCACTGCAGCGTCCTGGCGGTTGGTTTGTGGCAGTAATGACTAGGGCGCAAAGGCCCAAAGACGCCCAACAAAAGAAGTGGGTTAGTCTGCCATTATCCTGGGGTGTTGTCCTTCCCGGACACTCGTTTGGCTTCTTTTACGGCAAACCAAGTGCAATTAATGATCATTAGCTGGGCTGTCTCCCCTTGTTCCCATCAAACCCTGGCCACCACCCTCTCCAGACTCGCGAGCCAATCCGAGCGCAACGGAGCACTCAAGCGTGCGCTTGGAGCGGTGGCACGGAGCTGGGTGGGGGGCATCCTCTTTTAACAGGTCATTCAGACCTTGTTAGTGTGCGCGTATGTGCGTCTGAGTCTGTGCGTGTGTCCGTGTTTGAGGACAGGAGGGGTGGCTGAGCGGATGCCTGTCGACCTGCCACACGCAGGACAGCAGAAGTCTGCCTGAACAGGGCCGCTTGCGTCTCTGGCTACTAACCCAAATGGAGTTGCTCGTGTTGGCCGGTGAGCGGTCGGTCACGTTGTACCGACGTGCGCCCTGACCGGCCCGGCTCCCAGCTCCCTCAACCCCACCCCTCCCCCCAGAGCAGCAGTTTCATCCGTTACTGTGGCAGGACGTCCCCACGTCCTGGGTCATTGTCTGAGGCGAAGGACGCTATGAGCAACTACAATGAGCTCAAAATGCTTTACCATCATAGACTCCCCCCACTAACAATGCACTGCACCAAACCCCCCCCCCCCCCAGATCCCACCAAAAAGACGGCAGAGCCAGGAGAACAGCAACACAGTCTCTCTCCAACTGAACCTGAGTAGTGTCTCCAAGCAGACCCTGATTCCTGGTTTTCATCAGCCCAAAGAGTGATGGGGACAGAGCCAAACAGAGAAAAAAAAAACAGGAATCCACGATCTCCTAGTTTGCAGCCCTCACGGGTGTAGACGGGAAAGGGATGCAGACAGGCTCTTGGGTAGGTGCAGGTAAATCTGAAAATCACTTAAAAAGTGTACAGTTAAAACCTACGCACAGAAAATCTTTAGGAGCCTTTGCAGGTAATAAAAAGTAAGAGCGGTAAAAACTGTGCCGTTGAGAGCAGGTTGATATCTAATCCTCCGGCCTGTCATTCACGCTTGAGTCCACCCTCGAGGAGAACACAAAGAAGGATGATTCATAATTCTGACAGCGCAGCGTTTTATGTTTGTGCTGTGTAACGGTGCGTGGTGCTGGGAAATACACACACTTAAGCGCGTTCCACTTCATTACGGCCTCCTCACGCTCATATTTCAATCTCCAAAAATGTGCCTGTCGCTGCCACCATCCGAAAGCGTCTGTAGCTCAAACGGTGGAAATACTCATATGTCTTTCATATACCAGTATGAAAATGCTGTGGTTTGCATAAGTGTAATAGATGTTTTAGTGGTATGATGCACACAGGTGTTGTTTTCCTTGTCTCAGTATGTCAGCTGATGCTCGTACCTCGAGATATTACACATAGATACAAACAGTAAACAGCAGTGCACTGTACACTGGCACAGTAACTTCGACAGTATTACATGTACATGCATTCATTTAGCAGACGCTTTCTCCGGAGCGACGTACATCTCAGAGAAAATACTGTGTGTACATTAGGAGAAAGAGACAGTTGCAGACATGTGATTCTTAAGTAAACTTAGTTCGTTTCTCTCCACTTTATGCACTGATGTTCATTGCTTGAGTAAGTGCACAAAGCTCTGTTTACGAACCCTGATCACACACACAATCAAACCGCTTGTCCCATACGGGATCGCAGGGAGCCGGAGGCTAACCCGGCAACACAGGGCGAAAAGCCAGAGAGGGAAGGGACACACCCAGGAGGGGACGCCAGTCCATTGCAAGGCACCCCAAGCGGAACTTGAACCCCAGACCTGCTGGACAACAGGACACAATCCAACCCACTGCACCACCGCAACCCCCTTAACCCTGATCACCTTTCATACAATTTTTTTATGAGATACACAAACATTTATGTAGAACACAACATTTACGTACGCACCCTGATGATGGAGTACGTCAGTAACACTCGGACAATCATCCAATGTATACGATGGTTCAGCTGGTTCTCACACTGAAGTTCTATGGGGCTTGCGCAGGTATGGACCTGGCAGGTTTACGCTGTTTGTGCTGCGTCGGTTTTAACTCGTCTTTAACTGGAACCACATTCCTGTTTCTCCAGTGATTTCATGCGTTCCTTGATTGGTGAGCTGGATTTCAGGTCGCTGGAGGGAAAGCTGAGAAAAGCCAAGGTAAGAAGTAGTTAAGTTCTAAGATTGAATTCTAAGAGCTGGTATTTTCCCTGCATCTCTCTTTCTTGCTTTTTCTATAACTTCACCTCTCTTTTTAAAACCTTCCTTACATAGCCTGTGCCCCTCTGTCCGTTAGATGATGTTACCTGTGTTCTCTGTAAGGACAAGGTATCACCAGCAGCTCTCACCACAAAGACTGGAGGTGGATGTTGAAGTGATGGAATGGTGCAAAGGCGGTGGCTGTAATTACAGTGAGATAAGGGCTATAAAGCCTGTCGAACACTTTTGGAGGGCAGGAGCTGTGGTCAGGCCTTGTCTTTCACCTCGTAAAACTAGCTGCTCCTGTGCAGTAGAGAGGCGAACGGTACTGAATAATAAAGACTGAACACCCCCCAGGAATTAGGGGCAGTAATCCCATTAAAGAGCGCGGCCGCGGACATCCCGTCCCTCTGCCTTCTAATCAGCCACCACCGACGCAGCGGAAGGGTGGAGCGGCCGCTCACGCTCGGTGGGGGGGATGCACTGACCGCGTTACGAGCTGAGACGGCTTGCTGGAGAAAACGTTCCTCGCGAGGGAGTCTCACACTTGGAAGCGCGGAGGGGTCACAAGAAGCCTCGTAGCAGAATGAAGGTAAGGGTGGGAAGACAGATTGCCCCCCATCACTGAAAAAGTTCCTCCATTTACTTGGGGTGTTTAACTGCACAAACAGGTGCGCTCACACAGCACTTTAGAAAGCCCCCCGTGCCACCATAACACACACACACACAAAGTCTAAAAATGAACTGCTGTAACCTGACCACCACCCAACTTCTCCCTCTCCCTCCCAACCGGCACACACAAATCCAGCCAGTCATTTCAGCCGTCTGCTCACAAAAGAACGATTTTCTGCCATGAAAGGAAACAGCTAGATTGCAATTAACCTGTAGTGAAATTTAAGGGCGGCAGCAGTCTGGTTTTGTGTTGAGGTTGCGCTCTCGTGCTCGTAATTGGCCCGTGCGGATCTCTTATTTCGGGGCCCGATGTCTGCACGGTCAGTGGCTTCAATCCCCGGATTTGGGGCATCGCTCAAACACAGTCTCATTGAAATACAGCGACTCGCCCTCTCTTTCTCTATGTTCATTTTATCGCTTTCAGAAATAAGAGCGCTTCTTGCATCTTCCTTTCTGTAAACATACACTTGAATATTTCCGCAAATTGTCATGTAGCTGTGCAGAAGACTGCTCCTCACTGCTGCTCGTTGCTTTCCCACTGCAGCAGCTTTTCCTTTTCCTCGTGGAGGCAGATGCTGGGGGCATCAGCGTTGAGCAGCTGCTGGTGGAGCTGAAGGCCGGCGGGATTCGGGAGGAACATGAGCAGGTCGTCAGACGAGAGCTCCAGCATATCCACTCTTTCCACCTGCTCGACTTCCTGGCCCACCTCCCGCTCTTCATCCTTATACACAATACAGTCATCACCAATCCCCTAGACGAGTCCAAAAACTTGTGAATATAGTCCATCTGCAGAACAGCATAGCTCCCGGGGGGCTACATCCCATGTTTAATGACCTGGTACTCATACAAAATAATTAAACCTGCATAAACCATACAAAGTGCGTCTTCTCGGGTGGTGGGAAAACCGATCACCAGTTAGTGCGCAAAGGCTTATGGGAAAGGTTACTTCAGCTCTTTTTTTTACTTTATGGTGTTTGATTTACTCTGAATTCTGGTGTATTGATTTGTATGTTCACTGCACAGTGTATTACACTCCAGTGTTTTGTCAAGGGGGTGCAGTGGCGCAGTGGGTTGGACCACAGTCCTGCTCTCCGGTGGGTCTGGGGTTCGGGTCCCGCTTGGGGTGCCTTGCGACAGACTGGCGTCCTGTCCTGGGTGTGTCCCCTCCCCCTCCGGCCTTACGCCCTGTGTTGCCGGGTAGGCTCCGGTTCCCCGTGACCCTGTATGGGACAAGCGGTTCTGAAAATGTGTGTGTGTGTGTGTGTGTGTGTGTGTGTGTGTGTGTGTGTGTGTGTGTGTGTGTGTGTGTGTGTGTGTGTGTTTTGTCAAGCCTGATCACTGCTGTGCTTTAAGAGGTGTGCAGTGATGTGGAAAGAAGGTACATCCTCTTTCAGTTCTTTCTCTTCTTCTTCTTATGCCTTCCACCCCTCTTGGGGCATAGGCCACCAACAAGGGTTCTCCAGGTGTCCCTGAGAGCTGGGATATCATGAAGTTTCCTTGTCCGTGTTTCTGTAGCTGTCAAGGTTTTTACGGTGTGGGGTAGCTGGTCCCACGGCCAGCCCTCCTCCTTTCTCACCCGGGCTTGGGACCATCCATGGGAGAGTTTTTCAGTTCTCTGGTTTTACATACTTTGGAGGAAATGAACCCTCTTTTAGTCCACACCAAGTCCTAACAGTATAAAAATCTAACCTCATATGATAAATATCATCCAAAAAATTTCACTTTGCCAGCGGGATAGCTGTGTTACTCTTAGTTAGGCACACTAGTAATGCATTATGGGATAGCAGTGCTCAGCACGGGTGTGTCTAGAGTTAGAAGTGTTGTCTCAGGTAATGGATCCTCACCTGCACCACGATTCTTTATTGTCCCTTTGGCTGTGGAACATTACATCACGTTGGAAACATGCTGTGTGCTAAGCACTCCCAGCATGTGTGTGTGTTTTTGTGCCAGCACATGTGAAAAGGATGCTTTACAGTGTATAGATAATATGCTTCATATTGTGGTGATGTTGATGGAAGAGCATAGCCAGAACTCTCTCTCTCACACACACACACACACACTTTCCGAACCGCTTGTCCCATACGGGGTTGCGAGGAGCCGGAGCCTAACCCGACAACACAGGGAGGAAGGCTGGAGGGGAAGGGGACACACCCAGGATGGGACGCCAGTCCATTGCAAGGCACCCTAAGCAGGACTTGAACCCAGGCCCACCGGAGAGCAGGACCCGATCCAACCCACTGTGTTGCTACGCCCCCCATAACCAGAACTCCAGGTGCAAAAGTGAGTGGATTTATTTAGGCAGAAAGCTTGAGTGACCAGTCAGATCAACTATGTTAGGAACTGCATGTAGCACATGTAGCACAAAGGTTTATGTTGCTGATTTGCAATCAAAGTAGTTCAGGTTCAAGTGTCACTGACCACTGTAAATGCCTTAAATTTTTAGAAAAGAATAGAACTTTATTTGCCATTTGTACACGTACACATGGTCCGGGCACATAGGAATTCTTGACCAGTGCTAAGAGAATCAGACGTAAAAAACAACGTGTACAGAATAAATACTCTAAAACTTCAATAAATAAAGCCAAAATAATACAACAACTGCAATAAAAGAGGGAATAAATACTAAATAAGAAGGAAATATTATTTTTATATAAATTACCCAGCTATGTAAGAAATTTAACAGTAAGTTGCTTTGGGGAAACGTGTCAGATTATTGTAAATGTCTCCCTCGATATTCTGCATAATGACCAGGAAATTTTCTGTCATCAGATACAAGATGCTATTCTCCTGAATGCTTCGTCTTGCACACGCACACACACACACACACACACACACACACACACACACACACCGAGAGAAAGACTTCTTAAAACTTGCTGTTTGCTGAGGGCTGTTTAACAGAGCTGTTTTTAGGGTTGCCAGGTAAGCGTTAGCAGCTGCCAAGCTTTCTATATATAGGAAATAAAAAACTGAGCCTTCCACAAGAAAGTTTTCTTATTTAATTTACTCGTTCGGAATTTTCATTTAATCAAACAAAATTAATTGTAAAGCTTCGCAGTTATGACCACTGAGAAAAATACAACTTCCACACACACACTTTCTGAACCGCTTGTCCCATATGGGGTCGCAGGGAGCCAGAGCCTAACCTGGCAACATAGGGCGCAAGGCCGGAGGGGGAGGGGACACACCCAGGACGAGACGCCAGTCCGTCGCAAGGCACCCCACGTGGGACTCGAACCCCAGATCCACCGCAGAGCAGGTCCCGGCCCAGTACAACTTCCATTGAGCTGAAATGCAACATGATGCCTTTTCAGTTGCAGGTACCTGAACTCTTTTGCCCAGACTTGCACTGACAACCCTTCCAGATCCCTCCAGGCCAACCCCAATACTGTGCTGATAACCTTCTCCTTGCCGCTGGAGTCCTAAGTGTAAGTTGTTGCACTGTTACTCTGTATGGGTGAGTCAACTGCATCCGACTCTGTATCGAACTGCATCAGGTTTGGAACAAAACATCAAGGTCTCTGGTTCTCTTTAGCAAAGGGGGACTGAACCCCCAAGATTTCATACAAATCATGACGAACCTTCACTCTAAATCGCTGGATCCCGCAACAAGGTGGCAGCAGGACAAGCAAGGTGTCCCCCATCCTGTTGACACCTCCAGTGAAATGCAGTGGCTTTTATCTCCAGTCTAAAGGGTGCAAAATAGTACAGTATTTTGAATTGTACGAGCCTGTCCCGAAGACCTTTTTCTTACAGTCCTTATTCACAATGACAAATATTTTGACCAGAGCCCTTAGAAAATCTCTCTAACTTCTTGAAGCAAACAATCCAGGCATAGCAGTTACAGCACATCAGTTCTTCGCGCGATGCAAATCTATATGCTTTAGCCTACTTTTGCACGTTACAACTTGCGGGTTTACATTTACTTATTTAGCAGATGCTTTTCTCTAAAGCGACTTCCAATATACTCTATGTAGTGTTACCAGCCCACACACCTTATTCATCAAGGTGACTTACACTGCTAGATACACTACTTACACTGCATCACTTATCCGTACACCAGTGGAACACGCTCTCACTGTCACTCACACACTATGGGGGTACTGGAACAGCATGTCTTTGGAGGGAGGGAGGGAGGAAACCAGAGCACCCAGAGGAAACCCACGCAGACACAGGGAGAACATGCCAACTCCACACAGACTGAGCAGGGATCGAACCCACGTCCTCTTGCACCACCCAGGTGCTGTGAGACAGCAGCGCTACTCGCTGTAAAACGTGGTGGAAAAACATTAAAGACAATCCAAATGCTTAATAAAGAGGCTGCGGCTCTGCGTTGATACGGCTCAATTGTGATGACTTTTCAAGACACCATTACACACATCATAAAGTATCATAAAAGGCAAGGCAAGACAGAATTGTCCCGTTTTATGGGTCTGCTGTCCCTGTTTCCATCACTTTTGCAGGGGGTTGATAAAGATTATGTGCGCCTGTTGGGTTTTAGTCAATGGCATTAATAAGATTAAGCATTGTGAAAAAAACAAGGAATGAATGTAGTGCGGGCAACACTCTACTTCTTCTTCCTCCCAGTACGCAGGCTGCTTTTGGAAGGGTCCCGCTCTTATTGCCCAGCACTGAGCTTCTGCCTCAGATAACAGTTGAGCCGCTGTCTGTTACCAAGGCCACTTCGGAGTTCCCCTGGAAACAGGCGGCCAAATTTGCGGCAGGAATGTGCGTTTACACTGGTGCGTGTTGCTCGTCATTAGAGGCGCCAAATTTGCAGCACAGCTCGTTAATCACGGGCCGGGGCGGGCAATCGGAGCCGGGCACATAAAGCCCGTTAAAATCATGTTTAACATTCAGACTCTGCCCGCAGAGATAGGAGAAACGCACAAAAAACGGGCTCTTTAAAAAAAAAAAAAGAAGAAAAGTTCCACTTATCTTTGATTTGCATTCAGGCGGCCTGAATGGCGCTTAAGCCCGTCATTTCATTCATTTGGTGCGGGAGCCGAGGACAATACCGGCTGTAACCGGAGACTGGTACAGTGGCCCGACCCCCCAAAACGCGTCATTTCTTAAAAAGGTGGCTCCACGTCACTTGCGCGTTTGAGCCCCGCTAAAAGGGAAATGCAAGTCTTTCCAAGGGCGAGAGTATTCTCTCGGAATGAAAGGAGCTGCCCGGCCTTTCAAGCGCAAAACGGCGTTAGGGTTTGACTCGTAAATGTGCGACCCCCGCCGGCCCGCATCCACAGCCAAACCCGCACCCACTCGGCCAAAGGAAGGAAGGGGAGTCATCTTTACTTTACACGGGGACACGGCGACATAGCCCGGCTGCGGGGCTCTGGTACACTACAAACAAACAAAAAAGTCCTGGAAATCTTGTACTTAAGTTAAGGGCCATCTGAAAATATGTAGCAGGCAGGATTCTTGCCACGCAAACCTAATAATTCCCCTCCGTCGACGATGTTTTGTCCTTTGGCCCGCCCACACCTGACTGACAATTGTTCGCACCCCGATCACGCCTGTAGTAGTGGATCAAGGCAGTCTGATCAGCACGTACTACAGAGCTTCTCCAGTCTTACGGCCCGTGCTCGGCATCGATGATGTTTTCTAGTAAGTGCGATTGTCGCGTGGACATCGTCATCGGAATGTCACACCTGGTGAGCGCGAGGCAGCGTGGAACGCCCGTCTCGGCCCACCTGGACTGGCCCGTGAGGACTGCACCGTCCACGCGCGAGGAGGAGATTTCCACTTCACCGCGGCTTCTGCAACGTGAAGCAAAGACGCAGAACATAGACACCCCCCGCAAACAACCACACACCACATCCCCTCGTTTGTCCTTTATTAGCCAAGTTAAAATATTTCTCAAAGAATCGCGAATCCCTTTTCTTAACAAAAAAGTGAGGCGCACAGATTTTTGAAGGTAAAGGTAAATGTGCGCTAATTGGCGCTGTGCGGTCCGAACTGCTCGGGTAGATACGAGGTGAACAATAGCAGGCGCTGTTCTGCCCGCACCTCCTCCCTCCCCGTTCAGTGAGGCGGCGGTGCGCCGCTACACGGGCCAGTCACTCGTTAAACAAGGCGCACGAGCCCAACGCCACTATTCGCACTTTTAAAGGGACCTCGCTCAAGATAAAGTACATCGTGGCTTTTAGCAGGAAGAAAACTGGGAAAGACTCGTTTGCGCTCATCCCCACAGTCACGCTGTTGCGAAGTGTTGCGGAAAAGCTCTGAAAGGCTCGAACATGTTGATCATGGATTAAAAAAAAAACAACAAAAATACTAGGATGGCGTGTGGAATAGAAAACAGCTTCTTTTCCCGTTTTCAGACTTTTAAATTAAATAAATCCCATCTTTGTCTTCAAGCTTAAAGTTTTGACAAAGTGACACAGGTGTGCACTTTGTTCTTGATCTTGTTCATTAAATTATTTTGTTATTGATCTTGAGGTTTTTAAGTTTTGATCTATATATATGCCTTTAAACGGTTTAATTTATTATAGTTACGAGTCTAATTGTGAACGAGATTTTTAAGATAGGTTGGTTTTTTTCTGTTTTTATTTGACAAACGTGTTGTTACAAAGATCGGGGGCTTGACTTTGGAGTCTGGGTACTTCGTAACAAGTGTCTTTTGTTTCCTCGTGCTGCTGCTGTAACCATGATAAACTTTCTTTTTTCTTGCCTGTAAAGTGTGTATTACACCTACTGTCATAAAAACGTGCCTCCTTGCGAGCCTTTCTGCTTTTACGCGTTAAGAAATGCGATTTACCAGATCTGCTAAAAAAAAAATGAAACGGCGTATCATATCAGTGTCAAAAAATAAATTCGAAGATAACGGCCCAAATCACAGTTGTTTAAAAGTATTTTTTTTAAATGTGATGATGTGTGATGATGTTGTCCTGTGTGTATAAACCAGTACAGATCTGCTGTGTCTCAGCCAGGGAAGAAACTCCTGTGACTCTCGCTGAGTAAGAAAGCCTATTCATTTATCGGATCATCTCACTTATGCCCTAAATCTTAATTATACAAACCGTCGTGCCCGATTTAGTCAGATGCGTATAAATGCAAACTGTTTTCGGTGATTTTTTTTTTTACATAATAGTTTGTTTAAAAAAAAAAAAAAAACTCCCTATGCACGCGCCCCCAAAAGAGATGCAACACAAAGCCCAGTGGATAGAGTAAAAAAATTTATTACGAAATTAGATTATAGAAAACAGGGTTATAAGATTTCTTTTTCTTCGCCTTAAATAAACCCAGAAGCAGTGAAGGCAACAGAGGACGCCGGGTGGAGGGTCCGACCCGTCGTTGATGCTCTGCGTGTGGACGAGAGCTGCATAACTTTGTTCAAGATGAACTCTGCAGAACTTCTTAGAAACACACAATCCCTATTAAATAAGACACGTCGGTGCTAAACTAAGCAGGATGAGCCCCGAGTCTCCGTGGAACTCCGTGCAGCACGCTCAGGACCGCTATTTGACAAGCAGTGTAGACTACACGTCTAAACAGGCAGAGGTCATTAGCAACGTATCAATATATCGTCAAGATATACACATATTAAAACAATGCTTACAAAACTTCAATAAACGTCTCTTATATACAAAAATAGCTTAATATATTTAAAAAAACACAATATGCTTGATACAAATAGAATTTCTTATAATAAAATCCACGGTTGGAAGCATGTTAGAATTATAACGTCATAGAATTTTACAAAAAAAAAGGTTCTTTGATTGGGTTGTTTTAGCATAGTTTGAGAGCGTTTCTATAGTGTTTGCGTGCCGTTGTTTCGAAAGAAGTCTCTTTTTAGCGTCGTGTTCGTGGGCGAGCGTGCGCGCGGGGGCTGAAGTTCCCACGCTGTCAGTGGTTAGTGCGCCTTTTTTTGTCTGTTTGTTTGTTTTTGTTTTGCCTTTTGGCACTCGTCGTTCGAGCACGAGGGCAGGAGAGGAGTCGGGAGCTCCCGGAGAGCTCTTTTCCCGCGCGTGGGCTCGTGTCCGCGGAGGCTGTTTGGGCTCCTCTGCGCGATGGCACCTCCAGGCGCACGCCGACGGTTATTCTCTTCCCAATTCACCCCTTACCTGAAAAGAAAGCCCAACATGAATTTACAGACTCACAGAAACCTGGATGGGTTAACACGATCGATAACAGAGTTAACATGCCACTAGGAACAGTACCCACGACAATTCGAAAGCGCTCCAAGTGACACGAACCTGGTGAAGCCTAGGCTAGGCGAGGCATGCACCTCAGAACCAGCTGGTGAAGTCCAGGAGCTCCTGCTCTTCGGGACTCAGTGGGTTGTACGATCCTTCGTCCGAGGAGTACGAGGACACGGGGGAGCCGGCCATCGAGTTCATGTCGTTGCAGTAGTTCTGCGACATGGCGGGAGAGAGCACTCCGGACTGGAAGGCGGCGCTCACGGCGTCGTGCTCGTCCAGCAGCTGCTGCAGAGCGCGGATGTACTCCACGGCCGAGCGCAGCGTCTCCACTTTGCTCATCTTCTTGTTGGCGGCGCCGTTGGGCACGTGCTCCCGCAGCGTGGCGAAGCCGTTGTTGACCAGCTTGACCCGGTTGCGCTCCCGCTCGTTGCGCCGCGCCACGGCGTGCGGCTGCTGCTGCGGCAGACTGTAGCCGAAGCCCGCGAAGTTGAGGCGCCTCTTGCAGCGCAGCAGCTCGGGGGAGGAGGAGCGCTGCCTCTTGGCCGGCTTGGAGGCGGACTTGCCGCTGCACGCGCTGTCCGTGGGGCTCAGCTGGATGCTTTGCGCGGCGGCCGTGAAGAAACACGCAGGTGGCAGGAACTGCTGCTGGCTCACACTTATCTCCATGATCTTGGCACTGATGTCCGCTGGCAGTGAGTGAGTGCACGGGTGACGGGACGGGGGCGAGAGAGAAAGAGAAAGTGAAGAGGGGGCACGGTCGCGGCGCTGCTTGCTTGGCTCGTCGGAGGAAGTGCGCCGAGCTCGTGGCGTTCGCGTGTGGGTCAACGTGCGCACTCAAGTCTTTCTTATTGGCAATCGCGCGGACTGCTGCCGTGCAACCGCTCCCCCACACTGCAGTCGTGAGTGCCGCGAACGAGCCACGAGCGCGTTTTATCAACGCAGTGGCAGACCCACGCGCCGCATCTGACCACGCCTCCGCGCGCGTATTATTGTCTCCACCTCTGGCTCGAGACGCCGTCGCGCTGCGTACGCCGGGCGCGTGCCACTCCAGCCGCTGAATAAACAACAGTGACCAAAGGACAGCTGGGACCCTCCGCCGGGCTCCGACCAGATGCCGTGCTGGTGTCCAATGAAAGGGCGGACTTGTCGGCGATGTTCATTTCAAAGTTGTACATACTTGCTACATTCGCCCCAAACAGAAACCCTTCGAAAGTCGGTAATCTGTCGTTAAAGCATACAGCCATACGGCATTGTTGTTACTGCTGTTCTTTATTTAGCCTGTACCTCCGACCAGCGCACCTTACAGTGTTACGCTGCTACAGCACGTGCTAAGAAGGTCAAGTGACGAACAGCGCCGCTTTCATTGTGCCGCACTGTTAATAAAGTTGGTGTACTAGTTTTGCAGGTACAGGAGTTTGCAAAGTCTTTTTTCTAACACGTCTGGGCTCCACACACAATAAAGTACTGCCGCCTACTTAATTCACCAAGGATTTTATATTACTCTATATATAAAAGTGCGTAAAGTGCACGGGACATTAGCTTAAAGGACATAACCGTTTTATAATAAGTGGTCTCTTCTTAAACTATTTACTTAATGGTAAGCTTTGAATAGAAACTGCATACTACAAATACCCCCCCCCGCTCTCCGACGCAACGTGATGAGAGAAAGTGCTGCTTCTAGGGAAACAACGCACAGCAACTCGCCGTATAGCGGCACCATTTACGTTATACGGTACATTCTGTTCGTAACAATGTAAAGTGATACGTTTGCGCAAGTCTGAAAACTCAAAGGTGCTGTGAGGTATTTTAAACCGAGTTCTAGGCTTCGGAGCACCGAACATGTATCATTTAAACAACGTGTATTTATTGCAGGCCCATAAGTGAGATGGAACTGATGAAGTTAAAGCGGGAGCGAAGTAAAACTCGCCGGTCGCATGCAGTGTGCGCTGGAGGGGAGCTGTGGGGGCTGCTGGAGAGGTGCTGAAAGACAGCGCTTTTGCTTTCATTCGCACGGGGAAGCGCACGAAAACACACACGCATACACACAGGAGTAAGAAATCGGTGTTGCTTTTTCTTTCTTTCGTCTCAATTTACATCAGGTCATTCCGACTGAATTTACAGCGCGTCGTTTCTCCGTGGGCCGCTTGTCAGAGGACCGGAGATAGACCCACAATGTTAAGTTCGCGCAGTGCGTGGTGCTGTCGAGTCCCCCCACAGAAAAGCGCTTTGTCCGCCGGAGGTGAATTTTCCACTTTGAGGAGAACTAATCACGGTCGTCGGAGAGGCGGAACGGAGAGGGAGAGCCACGCAGCCCCTGAAAAAAGCCTCGCATTAGGAGTAGTTTTGTGTACGATTTGTTACACCCTATTTCGTTACAGTGTGCGAGACACTCTGTATTTCGACAACTTTTTTTCTTTTAAAGGGAAGAATAAAAAGAATAGGTCTTTCACTGCGAACAAAAGCGACCGACTCTACTCATGGCAGCGATGAATGAGTGTGGGGGGGACAGAAATACAATAAATTGTGCAATTTTTCTGTGTTGGCTGTGGCATTCAAGATCAAGCCTGCGCTGGATACCCCTCCCCCACGCCTCCCCACCACCCATCACCCCCCGCCCCCCAACCCTCCAACTTTTCTTTTCTTTTTTCTTCTTTTTTTTTTGGCACAGCAAGAGAGTTTAGAAAAGAAGCGTGGGTTCTATTCAAGCCTCCTCCCCGCCCCCCCACAATAGCGGGGTTTTCTGAAACCTATCCACCCCGGTCCACCGCGGCCCGTCAGCGCTCCTCCAGAGTCCAATTAGCGCCGTGTAAAGACCCTCTTTCTTCTGCCACCCCCCCGAAGCACGGGGAGCGGGGCTCCGTCCATTTGGACCGTTCCAGTCACGGTTTGCTGTAATAATTAATATGACAACTGGACGCCCGGGCTTGTATAGACACGGCTGAAGCCCCTGGCTTTTCTCCCGCTTTCTGGACGGACTGCTGCCGCTCCGACCATCGCGCGGGGCCACGAAGCACAACTCACGAGGATCCGATTGTCCCGCGTGGTGCGCGCCGTTAATGTCCAATTTGCTACTTATTAAGACTCCATTCAATTACTTAATTTTCAACTCGGATCACTCAGGTCCCCGTGGGAAGGGGACAATAGTTATAATCTTCATGCGACAATTAATAGTTTTTTTTTTTTTTTTTCTTTTAAATCTGAATTAGTCCGCTCCCGAGTTCAGATCCCGCCTCGCTACAGTGTGTTGCATTTAAACTTGCTCCCACCCACAGGGATTTCGCGAATAAGATCTGGAATACAGAGGAGGGCCCGGAATTACGCAGTTTCGAGGTCCGGCGTAATTGCGTATGTCTTTCGGACGCTGCGCACAACGTTGTTTACATGTTTCACTTTACAACACATTCAGGCACACTAATTATAAACAAACAGTGACACGAACTCGTGCACACAAATACACTCTTACACACTCATATTAACGCACAACGACATATAGGGAGCTTCCTTTCGCGCTCGGGACTCTGAAGTGTATCTCTCGTCAAGTGTACCTGGCGGGAAACTCGCGAGCCGCGGCTGCAGCCGGTCGTGTGTCCCTTTGTGCAGCCACGCGCCCCCCAACCGGCCGGGCGCGCGCACCGCGCCGAGTAGCAAAAACGGCCATTATACTAGAGAGCCGAGGTGTGGATGACGGAGTTGGGAGCCGTACGGAGCTCGCGTTTCATATTTACATATTTCATGATTTTGTCATGTAAAGATGTATAGACGTGTGCGTGTGTAACGTATTCGCGGGTGAACAGTAACAAGGAAGAGAGAGAGTAAAATAAAAAGGCGCTGCTTTATCTCGAGGCTGTTCGTTCGTTCGTTACACTGCGCTGACACACTGCGCGTGCTGACGTTTTTTTTCAACTGCTTATCGAACTGAAACGGTTCCGTTTCCTCTAAGGAGAGGTGATTGGTAACCGATAAAGACACCAAAATAGGTGTGCTGCTCAAATATGCGGCGGACAACACGCGGCCGCACCGCGGAGGCGCCCTTCTCTGTTTATTTTATCAAGCTGTAAAGAGACGCGGCAGGTGCGAACCCAGGTGCGCGCGAGCTCGGCCACTCTGGCGCTATCACTCCCATCGGGTCGGGCGCGTGCGCGACGGCCTGCGTGGCACGTGTTGCAGCGCGCGGGCGAACGGGAGCCAATCTCTGGCGCCGCCTGCGAGTTCGACGCGCGCTACGCCGCGATCCCACGTGCAGTTGTCAAGCGTGTTCCTCTTTATAATGATAAAGAAATAATAATAATAACGTCGGCATTATTTTATCGCCTACACACGTATTACTGGCCAGTGTCACCTTCAGCATTTTATTTGCATGTCTCTCTTTGGACATTGTGTATTGGCAGAATGAAGGCGACCAGCACACAATCAAGGTGTTCCAAGAACGTCTTCATTTGTCCTCTAGTAAGTCCTGTAATGTCCTCAACTGGCTCAATCCATAGTCGTTTTCATATCACCGCTTCATGTAGAAAGACTCGTGCTCACTGTGATAAAATCCAGAACATGTGCCACTAAAGTTTAAATGAGGAAAAACAATAGTTACTACACCTGGGACTGTCCCAGAAGTTAATTTGAATTAATAAGCGCATCTACTGTCATCCAGTGTCTGGCGATGGTACTGCAGTGAAGTCAGAAGAGTATCCACCACTTTTAGTGTTGCGCAAATAGTAAGGATTTTTTTTTTTTTTGCTAATTTCAGCGATACTTTCTGATATTAGCCCAGAAAATGCATATATAATCAGCGAGTACGTTTTTTCCTGAATATAACACCAGCCAACTGTAAAACAAAGGAGTGGTGTTTTTATGTTTTCAGCAGTCATATATTTTCCATCTTTTCATAAGAACATAACTGAGATGGATTATTATGGGAACAGAAATGCGACGTAAATAGCGCGCTGAGAGTGGTGCTAAACTGTGATGACTAGTTCACAAGTCCCCTTTGTTCGAATGCAAATAAACTCTGATTAAATATTATTTTATTTAAGGGGAACACCAACTTTTAGTGCGCCTGGGGCACGCGCGTCTGGACCTTAGTAAAAATGCGAATGAACATCTCTCAGCAAGACCATCTACATATTGCTGGCGTTGTGCTGTGCGGAAGTGGAGCTGAAGCGCGACTCCATCGCGGTACACGACGCAACACAGTATCTGTACTGATACTAGTCTTACTTTTTGTTGCTGCTCAGATGCATGATTAATTTTGTCAATAAGCGGTAAGCGCAGGTCGGAACAAATTTCTTTGTTCTTGAAGATACACAATATAGAATAAAACGAAGAACGAAGGCAGTTTTTTTTCTTTGTTTCATATCACTGAAAAAACACAGTACCCCGCATTTTGCCTCACCTCCGTGACTCTTTCGGCACTCAGTCACACATAGTCTCGATCCCCCTGCGGAGATGTGTTGAGAGAATGTAACCAATACGGTTCGTACGCACTCAGTTTCACCTTTTCGTCTGGCGCCACCTTGTGGCAGATAATCGCGCAGAGGATCAGCGCATCTTCATGGAGGGATTTTCAGGTAGGGTAACTGCCCCGAGTCCATGTTAAGAAAATCAGGAAGGTGTGCTACTACATTTACATTTATTTATGTATTTCTTTATTTAGCAGACGCTTTTCTCCAAAGTGACTTCCAATGAACTCTATGTAGTGTTATCAGCCCACACACCTTAGTCACCACAGTGACTTACAGTGCTAGTAGATACACTACTTACACTGGGTCACTCATCCATACATCAGTGGAACACACTCTCTCGCTGTCACTCACACACTTTGGGGGAACCTGAACATCATGTCTTTGGACTGTGGGAGGAAACCAGAGCACCCGCAGAACATGCAAACCCCACACAGACTGAGTGGGGTTCGACCCCACACCCTCTCGTATCACCGAGGCGCTTGTGAGACAGTAACGCTACTCGTTTTGCCACCGCGTCGCCCACTACTAATCTAATGCTTTCGTTGTCTGCACTTCCCTCAGCATCCAGGAACAAAACAAAAAGGCTCATTCGCAGAATCTGTGATACTCCAGTACGTCTTCATTGGGTATTTGCGTGGACATCTCGGGGGTGTGTTAAGTGTAAGAAAACTCCAGGCACATTCATTCTGGAAATGTGTTAGGATGCACACTCATTGGAACTGTGTTAATTCACTGAAATCTTTAACAAACGTTTTGATTTGTCCCCCTATGTTCTTGTTAAACCATATCCCAAATTCTATGGTTAATAAATTTATGGATCATATGTGGATTGCGCTTACACATTTGCCAAGGAAATGTGTTTTATTGCGATGGTCCTCCTTAGAAATTCCCTCTACAAATAATGTGATTGACGCGACTTTCTACGTTTCTTTCGCTGGAAAAGTTAACATTTGAATTGAATTTGAATGAATCTTTGAATGATAATTCAAATTAATTCCGAAATATCTTTTCACAATTTTTGAAGTTTGTTTACGTTAGTGTGTGACCGTGTTATATACATGCTACAGGATGCTGTGTTCTGTGAATTGCAACCCTAACCCGAGAAATAAATGAAAAAAAAAGTTACATTTTGTGAACCGCAGCATTTTTTCATAAAGTTTACAGAAAATATCGGATCAGATGCCGTTAGATTAACACAGGTGCCATTTATTTTATTTTTAAAATCGCTATGTTTTTGGGGGGTGTGGTGGCGCAACGGGTTTGGCTGGGTCCTGCTCTCTGGTGGGTCCAGGGTTCGAGTCCCGCTTGGAGTTCCCTGCGACGGACCGGCGTCGCGTGGGTGTCTCCCTCCAGCCCCACGCCCTCCGCTGCCGGGCTAGGCTCCGGCCTGCCGTGACCCCATACGGGACAAGCAGCTTCAGCCAGTGCATGGGTGGACGCTATATTTTGGGGGAATCAGACTCATTTAGAGTATTAATGATATTTATTTTTTGTCAAATTCTAAAGTAAACTTACAGAGAAATAGCACGAATGAATACCAGCTCTTACATAAAATAAACATTGCGAAAAGTGCAGTGAAATATTAATAGTTGCATTTCCTTTTAAACTCTCAAATAGTTTGATCAAACAGAACCACGTGAATTCCAATCAGACTGTCTACCCCTCAAGATACGAACGTCCGACTTCCGAAAATTCACGTTGACGAAGAACCGGCACAACTTTTCTATTTACGTATAATGTCACAATCACTAGAAGCACTGCGACTGCAGTAAGGACCTCGTGTCGAACAACAGTCCGTTTGACCCTTCAAAGGCTCCGCCGTGTTGGCGCGTGAGGCTCGCACACCGCGGCGCTCGGGCAGCAGTGACAGCGCGGCACGTGTTCGGTCCGCATCTCTGCGCTGACCGTCCCGTGTGCGCGGTTACAAGGGAGCGGGAACGCGCACATGCACACTCGTGCATACAGAGGGGTTTTTTTTTAAATCATTGGACTTGACATTCGATTTTCTTGAGCGATGAAAGAAGTTTCACTGACAGAGGCGGAGAGATGGAGCTCGGATTCCAGCACATTGCTTCAGGCTTGGTGCACTGATCTCCCTCTCTCGCTCGCAACTGCTGAATCCCTCTCAACAGGTAGAAGAGCCTAAAAAACATGTCTTTCCGACCTGATCTCTTAACTGCTACAGAAACTTGCACAACATGATGTGTTTACAAAAATAATTGCCTACCAGTTCTATATGCAGCTACTCTGTGATTTGTGCTGCTTCGGTGCTATTCACCTAACTTACTGTACTTGGAGAGTCGCGTGTCTACATCTCTGTCCCTCCGTCTGTTGGCGAAATGCACCTTATTTACTCTGATTTGTACATCGCCCTGGAGGAAGGCTAGAAGAAGCAGAACGAATGTGGAAGTATGTGTGTGTGGGAGTGTGGAGAAAGAGCGCAAAAAAGCCCCGAAATGCGAACCAGCATCGGACGGAAAGCGGAGGACGTTCGGAGCCCCATTGCTGTCTGAGGCTGCAGTGCGCAGCGTGGAATTTGAGGAGATCGCGACAAATGAAGTGTACGGGGACATCGCATGGAGAGCTTCGGTGCTTTCACAAAATCTGCGTTTGGGACGAAAACGAGTTTGTCAACAAGGCAATGTGAATGTAAGTAGTCAGAAAGAGATGAGCGTCTCCTTCACTTGTTCATTCGGTTCTCCCGGTTAATCTGGGTTCCAGTCCAATAAACCCTAGCGAGGGATGATCAAGTGCCGAGCAAGGCGACATGGTGGCACATCGCCTGTGAGGTGCGAGAGGACGTGGGTTCGATCCCGCTCAGTCTGTGTGGAGTTTATATGTGTTCCCTGTCTTCTGCGTGGGTTTCTTCCGGGTGCTCCGGTTTCCTCCCACAGTCCGAGGACATGCTACTGAGGTTCACCCTATCGTGTATAATAGAGAGTGTGTTCTAGTGGTGAATCTGCGAATTCACTATCTGAATTTATCTGGGGAATGAGGTGTGTGGGCTGATTTAATTGGAAAAGCATCTGATAAATATATAAATGTAAATGTGTTCCATTGATGTATGGATGAGCGACACATTGTAAGTAATGTATCTAACAGTGTAATATTGTTACACTGTGTGTGATGTGCATTGGTTCATATGGTGGAAAGTAACTAACTACTGCTTTAGAATGATCACGCCTCTGAATATGTCTCTTCCTGCTAAAATTCACTCATTCGGTAAACGTAAGTCCGACTGGAACACGAGGCGAAAAGGGGGAACTTGTGGTCCGTCCCGATCCCTTCAGGGTTTCCCTCCTTTTTCCGTGCCGTGCCGTGCCGTGCCGTGCCCACCACAGACGCCTGTCTGCAGCTCAGTCAGAATCAGAGTCAGAAGAGGTGCCCAGCGGCGCTCCCGGGCTGTCCCGTGACAGGCGCGCATCGCACAGGTTCGGCGCGCGCAGGGGGTGTGGTGTCACGCGCTGTTTTTAAACAGCCGCACAGCAGCCAGCCTGGAGTCCAACACCCCCCCCCCCTCCCCCTCCCAAACACACACACGCTCACAGAGCAGGCTGAAGAGTTTATCACAGCGCGAGCTTCACGATGGACGCAGGATTCCGCAAAGTGAACGGGGAGACCGGCCTTCAGGTAACCGCTCACACAGCTCGTGCCGTGGCGCGCGCTCTTCTTAATATCTTATTACAGAACATTACATGATATGATCATAACACCGTTTGAAACTGAAAAACGTTAATATTGCTAAATACCTTTGAAAAGAATACTTTCGGTTCAAAACGTACTCCTTTAAGATGTTAATACGTTAAATTATGCAAAGCATGTATTCTCACTGCTTTCTGAACATTCGACTTTATTGCTACATTTAAAGCTTAATAATTAATAATTTGTGTGCGCCGTGCCATGGCATGTAATAAGTGACCGATGGCTTTCCACAGAGACGAGACTTTCGCTGAGGGTAAAACGAAGGGAATATCCCCGCAGTACCATGCTGTAAAGTGTAAAGTGTGAGGTCGTGCGCGTGGGAGCCGCGCGGATGCGGTGGACGAAGCTGGAAGTTTCGGACCCACAGCCTTTTATGTATAGTGGCCTTTATGGGCTCGACAATAGCGACCGCCAGCACTTATTTACGATGAAAAAGCGCCGCGCTGGTTGTTGAAAATTAACCCGAGGTGGCAGCGGGAGACGAAGGTTAACACGATTAAAATAAACGCGGCATTTGTCGCGCAGGTTAAATGGTCAAGTATTTCAAGGCGATGCTCCTGGACACAAACAGATCTGCGGGGCCCATCATCTTGGCCAGGAGGGTGATCCCTTCCTAGACAGAGAGCTTTCACTAGGTTCTGAACAAAGTTACAGATGAGTCCTGGTCTGCATGATATCCTGAGAAATGCAAACCTAACCCCCCCCCCCCCAAATCAGCCCTGTGGGACTTCATCACTTTGATTTAGTACTGGCCTGCTCTCTATAATTCGTGCCCAGCTGTCTAGGCAGTTGCATGTAAAGACTTGTGCATGACCAGTTGCCCAGGGAGACGGGAAGGTGGTGGGTCGGAGCCCCGTGTTTGCTGTTTCGGGGGCAGGTGAGATGCGGTGTGGTCCGGGGGTGGCTTTCAGGTGCACGTTCACCTCAGGAGCGAATTTGTGCAGTGAGGTCTGTAAATCATTCTTGTGTGTCAACAGTGGAAAGCTACACAGCAGGTCGCACGCAGAGGCATCGGGGGAACATGTGCCTTTGTGCCAGCACTTTTGTTCTTCCTGTCCCCGTTTCCCCCCACCCCCAAATTTAAGCTGAGCGTTTCGGCGCTGAAAATTCAGCGCACTCTGCTCACTGCTCCCATTTGTCTAGTACGCGATTCTGTCTCCTGACATGTTTGACATCGCATTCATGTGACCATGAGAGCAGCAGGTACTGCACCATTTAGGCTCAATTCCCTTGGCGTCACGGCTTGGAGGTTTGAATCCCACCTTCTGCTGCAGTTCACTTGAGTAGCATACCTTCCTTAAAATCGCTCGGGTAAAAATCACTTCAAAAATCATGAATCATGTGCATCTGATGTGGGGTGTGCTGCACTGCAGTGAGTTATGGACATTGTGTGCCCCCCCGGGACACTCTGTGTCTAGGAATGGTATGCCGAGAGGTCCAAGTCCAGGGACAGTGATTTCCCTTTCTCTTTTCTCCTGGTAGAATTCCATGTATCTGGAGGAGCAGACCAGTAAGTCTGGGGTCTTATCCTGCATTTTCTCCCTGAAGGAGGAAGTTGGGGCGCTGGCCAAGGCTCTCCGGCTCTTTGAGGTACGCTTCCTTTCGCAGTGGAACAGTAAAACTGCATAATAACGGTTACCGTGCCGAGTAATGCACATATGCAAAAATACATGCAGAGCTGCTCGCATTTATAACTAAAGTATGTTGCATTGCTGCATTGCTTTTTAATCAGTTTATGATCATGTCTTGATTTTCCTTCTTGTCATAACTGGGGGGTGGGGATCAGATATTCAGGCACTGACTGGTCAAATGTAAACCGCGGTACGAGCTCTGGTGAGGTTTCTTGTAGAAGCAATGATTGGCTACCTGCCTCCCGCCCACTGACACCCCCACGTGGCCGTATGGCTGGGTGATGGGCTTGTGTGTGTAGGAGGGTGTCAGAGTGCTGCCTTTAAGGATGTTGTTTTGCGCAATCCAAACAAAAACAAAAATAATGAAAACCAAACTTCCTGTGCTTTTTAGCTCAGCAGGTTATGAATTGCAGTAGAGTTAGCGGTGCAAGCGCAGCACTGTAGCGCCATCCGGGTATCAGGACTTCTCCAAGGAGGGGTCTCTTCCCCAGAATGCTTCCTCTTATTGCCCCAGGGTGGTTTCAGTAAAAGCTGGAATTCTTCCCTCAATCTCTTCTCTCCAAAGGAAGAGTATCTTGGATCCTTCAGACTCAGGAGTCATTTAAGGTCTTTGAAAATTTAATTTAGTTTTTGATGGGATGGTATAGAACTGAACTTCCCTGGTTATTACTTTCAGTTCAGGTTGGTGCCTTCAGCGCCGCTGCTCCGAGTCTCTCGCATGCAAAGCATTACAGTAGATACGCAGACGTGGTATTCCCGTACCGCTAGGAGACGAAAGGGAGAACCCTGAACGAGTGCATCAAAGTAGGCAGAAAGATGAGGAACGTACTGTACATGCACAAGTCAGCTGATCATGTGCTGCAGCAAATAGCAGGGTGCATTTTTTTTAAACCGGGTCGATTCAGAAACATGGCGGGTCTTGGTTATTGATAAATTCAAAGAATACGACTGGAATCGCTGGAGAACTCACAATGTTAGGTTCATGTCTATCTGGACGGTCCCGTTACACCCCAGCGCCTCCGTGCGGCACAAGGAGAAGGTGGACGCTCAACGAGGCATCCACGCGAACAGGACACATCTATAAGAGGTCCTTTCACAAAGCTGTTCGGCATCCCTGTGACGTAGAGCCTCTTTCGCAGTGCTCACCACGATGTTTAACGCTTACGTTGCCGCTGTCCTTCCCATCAACAGCAGTAACATTCTTACAATGAAAGTGCATCAAAATTCGTCTCTTGGGTCTCACATATTGATGTATGTCTAGATATTGTCTGTCTGAAAGTGCTTGTCCTGGGGGGGGTCGCGGTGAACCAGAGCCTAACCCAGCAACGTGGGGCTCAGGGCTGGAGGGGGAGGAGACACACCCAGGACGGGATGCCAGTCTATCATAAGGCACCCGAAGCAGGGCTTGAACCCCAGACCCATCAGAAAGTGGGACCCGGTCAAACCCGCTGCACCACCGTGCCTCCCCTTGTCTAGATATTGTCCTTCACCTAAATGCACATAAGAGTTTGTGGCCCCATATAAGAAAAATGCATGTTGATCATGGCGAACCACCCCGAAAGTATTGTGCTTTGTGTTCTGCATCGCTGGCAACAGCATTTGTTCGGTGGAAAAGAGCATTCCTGCATCACTGCAGCGGAACACTTGTTTTCTGGTGACCCTTCGGGTACGTGCTGTGCCGCACGCTGTTGTCCGCCTCATCGCCACGGGCGGCGCTTTTGATGTAGACTGGACCTGCCGTGGAAATGCCGCGTGGGTGGCTTCGGCGTGTTTTCAAAATACTTCGGTGTTTGTTCACGTTACGGCGAAGTCGCGTCCCCCTGATGTCACTCTGTGCTAAAGTCCCACATCTGTGTCGCCGTGTGACTCTCTCCCAACGATCAACACAAAGCTCCTGCCAAGTGCTGTACCCTCAGCGCTGTGGTAAACATGAAAGGCTCTGCTGGGCCTATGGGCTCCCTTTTCCCAGCTCCACCTCCTCCTCCACCCCCCGAGCCCCACGTACCAGCTTCCTGACCCTCTGCACCACACTAAGCTGACAGACACACCATCTCTTTTGTGATCCAACCAACCATCAGGCTTTAACATACGCCTACTACTTAAAACAAGACACGTGGCTCACCCCCCTCCCCCCACACACATACGCGCACACACACACACACACACACACACACACACACACACACACACACTCTAAACTCGTACCGTTAACCTTCGGCCGTCCCACAGTCATGATTCTCCGACTAAAGGAGACGTGCTGCTCACTCCTCGATATGTTACTAAACACACTTTCCTTCAGTACCACGTCGCTGAGGTGCCGTAACCATTGTCAGATGGGTTGGAGATGGAGGCAGGAGCAATATCACCAAGAGATGGGAGCCTTGGCCATTGTGACGTACAGATAATGCAAACTGCTCTGGGGACAGATCATGGGGCCACAGGGGATGTGTGGAGAGGTACTTTTTCTGTTAATGTCTTTGGAAGAAGGGGGTGCGGTGGTGCAGTGGGTTGGACTGCGGTCCTGCTCTCCGGTGGGTCTGGGGTTCGAGTCCTGCTTGGGGTGCCTTGCGACGGACTGGCGTCCCATCCTGGGTGTGTCCCCTCCCCCTCCGGCCTTACGCCCTGTGTTACCGGGTAGGCTCCGGTTCCCCGCGACCCCGTTTGGGACAGGCGGTTCTGAAAATGTGTGTGTGTGTGTGTGTGTGTGTGTGTGTGTGTGTGTGTGTGTGTGTGTGTGTGTGTGTCTTTGGAAGAACTTGGGGTGTTGCCGAAGGGGCTTTTCCGCATGTACTCTTCGGTGTGTTTGTGCAGCCAGCGGTCACAGCGCAGTCACGTTGTCTCAGCACTCACCTGTAATGACCCTTCAGCTGAGCAGGACTCCCTGTCGGAAGGTGTGTGTGTGTGTGTGTGTGTGTGTGTGTGTGTGTGTGTGTGTGCACGCGAATGTCGAGATTCTCCCCTGAGTAAGGAAGAGATTGTTCAAGGGGATAAGGGGCGCGGTTTAAGCTCCAGCCGTACACATTTGCACACACAGCATCTTTTCGATGCACGGCAACACCGAAACGCAGTTTTCTGTTCGTAGACTGCAGTCGTGAGACAGCGCTCATCTTCATTGAATTTAGTCTCCGATCCTTCAGTGAAAATTTTCACTAGGCACGCCCGTGCGAACATGTTGCAGAGACCAGGCGGTGTCTTCGCAGCATTCCTGTCCATGTGGAACCAATGGTCTAGTCCCATACACGCAGATATTGGGCTGGTGGAATGGCTTCCAGATGGAACGCGATCACATGACCATAACCCCAGTTATGCACCGTCTCTTCAGGAGTTCTCTCCTTCTCCCCAATGAAAGAGTGCCGCTTAGTGCCTGGGACCTTTTGTTGCACTGAACGTTTCGTGTTTTTTCACTACAGCGTGTGATGTCTTTAGCATTTATTTGTTTCCCATCATTGCAAAGTCAGTGAAATATTAATTGCTCTTGTCCCTGCCTTGCCACAAGCACATCAGACAGGACTCTGAAATTGCATTCGCACTGAGGTCCGCACAGTGCCCTTCAGAGGTTCTGCCACACTCACTAAAACCTGGAGCCACAAGTGGAGTGTGTGTTCAAAGCCCCAAAAGCCACTCATTGCCTATGGTTAGGTGTGCCTCGCGCGCCCCCTACTGGCCACATTGTCGTATTACAGGCATGACTCTAAATTCACATTTTACAAGATACCACCTTAAAAAATTGCTCTTCTACACCATCAAATTCATTTCCACGTACAATATATCCATCCACCCATCCATCGTTAACGACCGCTTGTCCCGAGCGGGGTCGCGGCGAGTCGGAGCCTAACACGGCGCAAGGCCGAAGGGGGAGGGAGACACACGCAGGACTGGACGCCAGTCTGTCGCAAGGCACCCCAAGCAGGGCTTGAACCCCAGACCTGCCGCACAGCGGGCATCAGCTGAACCTGCCGCCCTCCACCACACTCCCCTAGTATGTGCAATGTAGATTTTATACTAATTAAAAATATTTTCAGCCAGTGCCTGTGGTGAAGACTGAGACTGCAGAAATTCTGTGCTGACGAAGTGAAAACTCTTGCGACCGACAGGAAAAAGGAATCAACCTGAAACACATTGAGTCGCGGCCGTCCCGCTTGAACACCAAAGAGTTTGAGTTCTTCATAAGCGTGGACTCAGCCTGTGCCCAGTCTCTGGATGATGTCATCAATGCCCTGCGCACACAGATCAGCGGGAATGTTCATGAGCTGTCACGCGACAAGCAGAAGGACACAGGTGGGTGTTTTGTGTATGAATGCATGCATGCATCATTTAAGTCTCATTTCACTTCGATCCGATTCGCGACATTCAGTTAAAGCAAAAGACGCTGCTACTTTTTAAAAACAATCCCTCAGTATTAGGGGCAGCAAGCAGTGCAGCAGACCAGACCTCATGAACTACCCAATAAATGTCCTGATGAAGATTTATGAGGGTGAGAACTAGCTGAAGCAGTGCTTATTAGTGGCTTCCTCAGATCAGATCACTTGTGGAAGATGGCTGGGTCTTGTGGAGAGACCAACTAACGAGGTCCCTGTTCATCCAGGAAAGACTGTCTCCTTGGAGTCATAGGAAGCAGGGCAGTGTGTCCATCCTCTGTTTTACAGGATAAAGTCTTGGGGGAATGACCCTTGCTGGTAAAGGAGGTTCAATCTCCTTGGTGCCCTCGGGGGGAGCACTGGTCAAATGTTGACCTTAGTCATAAATCTCTGCTCTGGACATGTGACCCCAGGTCAGGCTGTCTGGCTTGCGAGTGTGTTTACATGTGTTTGTGCAGTGTTGCGCAATGTTGTATTTCAGCAACCCCCAGACACCCTAGTTAGGGTTTTGTACCCGCCGAGCGCACGATGGTTTCCCAAACCTGGACTCGGCATGGGGCGGGGGGTACTCTGGAGGAAGTTTGCACTGGTCTGATTGTAAGGGTTAATTAACAGTTTAAGTACACAAATTATAAAAGACGTCCACCTCTGAATTTTATCAGTATAAATACACCCAAGACCATCTGATATTTCCCCAAAATTCCCAAATTTGAAACACTAGGACCAGTGAACGGTAAATATGTACATTTCCTCATTTGCGGTATGCCAGTAAGTGCAGGTATTGCTCTTGGTCTTGGTCTCCACAGTCCCCTGGTTCCCCAGCAACATCCAGGACCTCGACCGCTTCGCCAACCAGATCCTGAGCTATGGCTCTGAGCTCGACGCCGACCATCCGGTAAGGAACATGTTTCATTAAGATGTTTCCTTCTCGGACAAAGATACATCTCAGACGGCTTCGGTACGCACACTCAGCTAGAGGGATGCATATCTGAGCTGCAAGCAGCATTTATTTCCTTGCTTCCTCTCTTTCTTGTTATTCATTCTGCTGCTGCTCCACATAAAATGTCCTGCCGTGTTCACAGTCCCAGGACCGAGCAGAGGTGCTCGAGGCCGGAACGCACTTCCCGTCGAGCTGTGCGTGACTTCCTGCCCCCGGATTACCGCTGGGGGGTTTTGTGTTTTGCGTGTGACTCACTTGGACGTCACAGCCCTTCTCCCGCTCTCCATTTTCATGTTAAAAACCCGGCAAATTGATGCTATTACTTTAAGCGCGTCCCTATAATTAAAGATAATTGCTCCCTTTCCAGCACAGGCCCGAGAAGCCCGACAAAAGCTCCCTTTGAACGCGTTTCATCTCTCCGGTGGCAGAACGCGATGCCCGACTCAGCTTCATCAAACACAGAGGGCTGCTAATGTGTCTGAGGCGCGGGTATCGATCCAAGGCCCTGACTGGCTGCTCTTGTCCGGTTTCTCATTCCAGGGTTTCACAGACCCGGTGTACAGAGCCAGGAGGAAAGAGTTTGCCGACATCGCCTACAACTACAGACAGTAACTGTCCAACTGGAGCAGGATCACTTTACCCCAGCGCTCTATCGCTCTCCTCTCTCTCTCTCTCTCTCTCTCTCTCTCTCTCTGTCTCCCTCTCCTCCTCTCTCTCTTTCATGGATCATGGAGACACAGAAGTGCAGAGGAGAACCTGTTTGATCCGTCTCCTCTCGGCCGTACCGCTCGTCTCCGATTCCTCTTCACGCTTGGCTGAGCCTGTTTATCGAAAATTACCCTCCCCAAAACAAAAAGGGACAAATTGCAGTGGGCGGAGGGGGTGCAGCTCCGGATTTAAAGCCGCAGCTTTTGTTATCATAATGGAGGGCTTTTATTCCCTGCCAGTACAAAGCGGTCAGTGAAGGAGCACACATTTACATAGAGGTGGGCCTCTGCCGCACACTAACACAATAATGAAGTGTTTCCTGCCTGGTCTTCGCCCACTGCACAAGTGTGTGTGTGTGTGTGTGTGTGTCTGTGTGTGTACGTGTACATGTGTACATATATGTGTCCCTGGAGCATTGCATCTGCGTGGCACTGTTTGTGTGTGCATTAAGGTGTTTATCTGCTCTGCTCTGTGTGTGTGTGTGTGTGTGTGTGTGTGTGTGTGCATGAGGTCCTGTCCGCTGTGCTACTTTTGTGTGACCGTGTGCTTGCGGGATTCTGCTCTGAGCTGTTTCGTGCGTGCCCATGTCCAGCGGCCAGCCCATCCCGAGGGTGGAGTACACTGAGGAGGAGAAGGCCACTTGGGGCACGGTGTTCAAGGAGCTGAAGACTCTGTACCCGACACACGCCTGCCGGGAGCACAACCGCGTGTTCCCGCTGCTCGAGAAGTACTGCGGCTACAAGCAGGACAACATCCCGCAGCTGGAGGACGTATCGAACTTCTTGCAATGTAGGTTGCTGTTCCGGTCCTGCCTCCACCTGTCCCTGGCACTGCCGTCTCTCACGGTCTCGCGCTCCGTCCTCCGCCAGCCTGCACAGGGTTCCGGCTTCGCCCCGTGGCCGGCCTGCTCTCCTCTCGCGACTTCCTGGCCGGGCTGGCATTCCGTGTCTTCCACTCTACGCAGTACATCCGTCACGGATCCAAGCCCATGTACACACCGGAGCCGTGAGTGTTGCAGCGTGGGCCCAGCACGCTACAGCATTAAAGCCTGGTTAAAGAGGACAGGACGCTTTATTAATCCCAGCAGGGAAATTCACACACTGCAGCTCAAAAGTGACACATTTAAAGGTGCACAGTTATACCAACAAAATACACACACACACACACTTGTCCCAACGGGGGTCGCAGCAAGCCGGAGCCTAACCCGGCAACTCAGGGCATAAGGCTGGAGGGGACGCACCCAGGATGGGACGCCAGTCCATCGCAAGGCACCCCAAGCAGGACTCGAATCCCAGACCCACCAGAGAGCAGGACCCAGCCAAACCCGCTGCGCCACCGCATCCCCCAGACCAACAAAATAATCAATAACAAATACACACACACACACAGAAACTGCTTGTCCCAGTCAGGGTTGCAGTGAGCTGGAGCCTAACCCGGCAACACAGGGCGTAAGGCCAGAGGGGGAGGGGACACACCCAGGACGGGACGCCAGTCCGTCACAAGGCACCCCAAGCAGGACTCAAACCCCAGCCCCACTAGAGAGCAGGACCCAGCCAAACCCTAGACCCACTAGAGAATAGGCACAGGCCAAACCCGCTGTGCCACCGCACCCCCCTTAAATAACAGATAGTAACAATATAAATATAAACAAACAGCAAAAAATAAACTAAGCGATACATCGATAAGCGATATATAATAAATAAGACAAATCAACATTTACAAGTTACAGGAACGGCTACGATTACACATAAGGGTGCTGAAAGGGAAGGCAAGCTGTCCTAAATCCTTCGGAAGCTGCCCTACAGAAAGCCTCCCCTAGTCACTCAAAAAACACAAAACAGGAATTCTGAGACCCTGAAAAAATCTCATTTTACCCCCCCCCCCCTACTTTTTTTTTTAAATGAAATAAATGTACAGTATGTAAATGCCCCACCGTTCACCCCACTGGTGATGTCGATTTGACCGGGACAAACTGGAACATGCACTAAGGCAGCTGAGGGCACCCCTGACACATCTTTCTCCGCAGAGACATCTGCCACGAACTCTTGGGACACGTTCCTCTGTTCGCCGATCCGAGCTTCGCTCAGTTCTCACAGGTACGGCAAAGCGATCTGTGTCGCTGCTGGAACGTGACACGGGACACGGAACCCGGTCACTGCGGACATAAGGACGGTGGAAACCGTACGCGTAGGACGCTCACCGCAGGGACCATCAGTATAGGAGTCGTAGGACAAACGTCTTCTTTTTGTCCCCGCAGGAGATTGGCCTGGCTTCCCTCGGAGCTCCAGATGAGTACATTGAAAAGCTGGCAACTGTGAGTATGAGGGAATGGGAGCTGTGTCTCTTCTTGCTGTCGTCTCAGCTGCTCATGCCCTGTCTCTACTGGACTTTGCCTCAAGGTCTACTGGTTCACGGTGGAATTCGGACTTTGCAAGCAGGGCACCGAGATCAAGGCCTATGGAGCTGGGCTGTTGTCTTCCTTTGGGGAGCTGCAGGTTAAGGCGGGATTTTAATGGAGGGGTCTCAGGGTCGTGGGGGCGGGGCTTTGTGTCGTTCTTGTAGTAAATATGGAAGGATTTTTCATCCGTGCAACTTTTTCCAGCAAACACACCGAGGCATTACGATTTAAAGATATAATAACAAATATCCCCCACTCTGGTTTGTACGTCGCAGTACTGTTTGACAGACAAGCCGAAAAAGTTCCCCTTCGAACCTGAGAAGACCTGTATTCAGAAGTATCCCATCACCGAATTTCAACCGGTGTACTTTGTCGCAGAGAGCTTCGAGGATGCCAAAGAGAAAGTGAGGTAAGAAACGTTTACATTTACATTTATTCATTCAGCAGACGCTTTTGTCCAAAGCGACGTACATATTGGCAAAAGCACAATTTATGCATTGCACGAAAGGAGACATAGCTGCAGACATGAAAGTCTCAAGCAAACCTAGTTTGTTCCCAACCGCTTGCTGCACCGAGGTTCATCGTTCAAGTAGGTGCATAAGACACAGACAAATCCCAATACCCACACTATTTTTTTTTTTTTATTAAATATTATAAGATACACAAATGAGCAGTACAATATGGTGCATATTCATTCAAATCACTCGACTGTGCTCCTCAGACGTGTGTATGACGCATAATCGAGGGTTCCGCTTCATCACAATTCTTCCTCCTCGGCGGATATGAGATGCAATAACCAGGCAGCGTCCTTCAGTAGAGTAGTTCTCTGTGATAAACAGCTATTTCCCCTCTGCGGCAGCTCTATCTCGGCCGTCTCACGCTTCGGTCTGTGGTTTTCTCTGCTTCTCTACAGGAAGTACGCGGCAACCATTCCAAGGCCGTTCTCGGTGCGTTACAACGCGTACACACAGAGCATCGAGATCCTGGACAACACGCAGCAGCTCACACGTCTGGCCGACAGCATCAGTGGTGCGTGTGCACGGAGCCTACTCGAAACAACTCGTACTTTTTACAGCACAGCTGCAAAAAAGTGAAACTATACGATGGTATTGCGGTTGTGTTAAGAAATGCGCTGCATAACACAAAATAGTGTGTATTGTAAGAAGTGCAAACCCTTTATTGTGAATGATCATATGACTTGTGCCGTTTATCCCTATAAAGCCTGTTTATCTGAGCATTTACTAAAAAAAAAAAAAATCTGCATTTTCATTTATTAATTTAGCGGACTCTTTACTCCAAAGCAACGTACGTCTCATAGAGAATGCAGTGTGTGAATTACATTAGCAGAGAGACTTAGATGCAGATGCGTGATTCTTAAGTGCAGTTGCTTTGTTTCTTACCACCATATGAACCAATGTTCATCACACGAGTAGCTGCTTAAAACTTTGTCTGAATATTGGCGATTCCTAATTACCTTCCTAGTAATAATTAATTAAAATATATATTATATATATATATATATATGTGTGTGGGGGGTGCAGTGGGTTGGACCAGGTCCTGCTCTCCGGTGGGTCTGAGGTTCGAATCCCGCATAGGGTGCCTTGCAACGGACTGGCGTCCCATCCTGGGTGTGACCCCTCCCCCTCCAGCCTTACGCCCTGTGTTGTCGGGTTAGGTTCCGGTTCCCCGCGACCCCGTATGGGACAAGCAGTTCAGAAAATGTGTGTGTGTGTGTATATATATAAGCATTTACATTACATTACAGGAGTAGCTACATGAAGGTTTATCTGTTGTTTAGGAGGTATGATCGCAGAGTTATAGTGCACGAATATTTACACATTACATGAACTTCATAGATCATGGTTGAAGTGAGTCCGGAAGAGGTGAGTTTTAAGACTCTTTTTAAACGTGGACAGAGATACAGCAGTTCTGAGTGAGAGGGGGAGGTCATTCCACCACAATGGAGCCAGAACCGAGAACCTTCCTGCTTTTGATTTTGGAATTTTTTCGTGTGGGATCACCAAGCGGGCAGAGGTGGAGGAGCGTAGCAGTCTGGTTGGGGTGTAGCAGATGATGAAGTCTTGCGGATGTCTAAATGCCACTAAAATTTGTTTAGGACAGAGAGGAGTCTAGCAATTGATGACCAATACAAGTTTCGGGTGTAACAGGTGATGGAAAAGTGTTCTGGTCAGGGATCTTCTGCACTCATTTTCCTGCTCTGGTACCTTGATCAGGCTCCTTGCCCTGCAGTTCTTCAGTAACACTGTTGATTTTCTAACTTTGTTTGATTCCCTTGTGCAAATATGTTATAGAAATCAGTGTTAGTCACTGGGTGAAGCTTTTCCTTGTGTGTTTCCTCGCAGGTGAAATAGGCATTTTGTGCAACGCGCTGCGCAAACTGCAGTGAGAGAGACCACAGGGGTGGATGGATGTGAGAACCTCAGCGATGCTGAAGACACGGTTCACTACTGAATTTGACTCGAAAAGGTGGAAAAAAAAGATGGAAAAGCATCCATGTGTTAGCTGGAGCTCTTTGGATTTTATAATGGATGAAGCAAATATAACCTAAATTAGAGCAGATGTCATTTTCTTTATTACCCAACATTTTAAAACACTAGTGAAAACATAAATAAAATATATACACGAAATGGTATTAAAATGCTCATTCGTTGTTTAATTTACAGTAGAAAAGTTGAGTAGTTCCACGTCGTTATGTATTATTATTGTGAACAAATTATCAGTCGACAAAAGGGTTATTTCCACCCCCCCCCCCCCCGTATGTAAGAATAAAACACGCGGGGCTAATTACTAATATTCATTTACTGACACGTTCTTTAAAAATATCACTGATTTTTCTACTGTTTTGTTTTGCTGGTTTCTCTTATTTAATTATGGGTGAGTTTTCGCAAATATTTGCGGTTTTCTTTCACGCGCCGGTGACGCATTACATTTTTTTTTTTTTTTATTTAATTCGAGGACGGGCGCGCACGTGCACAGGTGAGACTCTTTAAATCGCAGATCCCGAACACACGAGCATCTGAATTGAATTGAATTCACCGCGGTATGTTATATGCAGAGCAATATGCTTTTATCCTCGGTCTGTGGTTTAAAATCTGAAACATCTGCTGCGCATAAAATATGGATGAGCCTTATTATTTTAAGTTTGCATCTGATTTTTTTTTTTTTTTTTTAAATTCTGAGGTACGATACACAAGTCAAATCTGGGTAGGTCCGATCAAAATTGTCTGAAAAAAACCCCCTCCGGTACATTCTCAATTCAAATATTACACCTTTTGTTGAAATATACAGCTTGATATTTCCATTCAGAAAACATATAATATAGAATGAAGTATTTTTATTTTTAGATCACATTATATGACGTAAGGTACCAGAGTAAAGTATATACTGTTCTTAGTTATGAGATTTTTTTCTTTATTTACTGTATACATTTCTATATAACTCATGCATGAAATGTAATAACAATAAAATTTCCTCGAATAATAATTAGTCTCCCTTTTATTTATGTAGAATTTTCACAGCAAAACGTCTCTTTTCAGTCCTGAATAAAAATGTTTCACTGCTATAAATTCACATTTTTATGTATGCATAGCCTAATTATTAATTTTAAGTGAAAATTTGTTTGTTGCACCTTAGTAGCAGTGAAACGTGCGAGCAGGAAAAAAGATGTAGAGAATCGAGCGATGGGGTGAAGGGATGATGATGGGAATAAACGGCACGAGCGTAACCCGCGCGAGGCGACACAGATTGTAGGAGGACACACATTTCTAAATGTTAGTTAGATATAAAAAGACCTGCGCTTGGGAATTACTGCACAGCTCTGTGTGTAACTCCACTGAGTACCGCAAAAAATACTGTGTTTTCCCCCTGCCTACACTGCTACAGTACAGTTGTGTGGCTTCAGAACCATGGAGAGCGAACCAATAACCGTGGCAAGAAGGTCGCCTTTTTTTGAACTGTGAATGTGGTCATTATTTGTAGAGGGGTGTACATACAGGACGTGTCCGTGCCTCCGGGATAGGGTCTGGACCACAGCGACCCAGTACAGGACAAGCGCTTACTGGCAGGTTGTAATGAGCGAGCTTTTCGTGTGTGTGTGTTGTGTGTTTTGAACTCTAATCTAAACGCGTGAAATAAATTCTAAACGACGAGAAGTTTCCTTCTGTTCAGGGGTACAGAGAAAAAGCACTTATTGACGCGTTCGCGGAAAGTGCCAGAAGTGCCAGTTTCAGGCAGCATCCAAATAAAAGAGCGCTTATTGTGAGGACACATCCCTCCATTTTTATTTTATTAGCTAATATAGTGACAATTTTATTGTAGGGACACATCCCTCCTGAAACTAATATAGTGACAATTTTATTTTGAGGACACATCCCTCCTCAAACTAAAATAGTGACAATTTTATTGTAGGGACACATATCTCCTCAAACTAGTGACAATTTTATTGTGAGGACACATCCCTCCATTTTTATTTTATTAGCTAATATAGTGACAATTTTATTGTAGGGACACATCCCTCCTGAAACTAATATAGTGACAATTTTATTGTAGGGACACATCCCTCCTGAAACTAATATAGTGACAATTTTATTCTGAGGACACATCTCTCCTCAAACTAGTATAGTGACAATTTTATTGTGAGGACACATCCCTCCTCAAACTAATGACAATTTTATTCTGAGGACACATCTCTCCTCAAACTAATATAGTGACAATTTTATTTTGAGGACACATCTCTCCTCAAACTAAAATAGTGACAATTTTATTGTAGGGACACATCCCTCCTCAAACTAAAATAGTGACAATTTTATTGTAGGGACACATCCCTCCTGAAACTAATATAGTGACAATTTTATTCTGAGGACACATCTCTCCTCAAACTAGTATAGTGACAATTTTATTGTGAGGACTCATCCCTCCTCAAACTAATATAGTGACAATTTTATTGTGAGGACACATCCCTCCTCAAACTAATGACAATTTTATTGTGAGGACTCATCCCTCCTCAAACTAATGACAATTTTATTGTAGGGACACATCCCTCCTCAAACTAAAATAGTGACAATTTTATTGTAGGGACACATATCTCCTCAAACTAATGACAATTTTATTGTGAGGACACATCCCTCCTCAAACTAATATAGTGACAATTTTATTGTAGGGACACATCCCTCCTCAAACTAATGACAATTTTATTGCGAGTTCGCATCCCAGGGCTCCGCACTACGGTACAATATAGTGACGCACTGGAGCCCAGCCGCGCGCACCTGTTTGCGTAATTCATGTAAATCCGAGTTCACAGAAGCCAATAAATACGCGCTCGGAACGTGTTCGGTACTTATTGGCGGGGACCACGTGTGCAATGCGGGAAAAGGTGTCGGACTACGCAGCACATTTTCCAAAATCGAACTATTTCATACACTTAGTTATTAGGGGCGGCGGCCGTTCCTCTGAAAGCGCGGGCGCGTGCACGGCGGCCCCCCCCATGAAGACCGGCGGCGCGGCGCAGAGCCTCCCGTTCTCGGGCCGGAAGCGGAGCCTGATCGGAGACGCGCGCAAGGAGCGCGAGGGCGGATCTCCGGCACCGGGGCCCTCGCGCTGCACCGACAACCTCGTGTTCGAGGAGAAAGACGGCAAGGTGACCATGAGCATCCTCTTCGCTCTCAGCGACGAGAAGAACACCCGACTGTCCAAGGTTACCAAGGTTTTTGAGGTATCTGGCGAGCACTTTTTATTATTATTATTATTATTATTATAAAAAGGTGTCATACAATTGTACACAATTTCTCCAGCATCGCGGAGGCTCTCAGATATCCCTACAGCACCGGTCATGTTTATCGCAAAAAAAAAAAAAAGAATAGTCAATCTCACCTAAAGAGAAAGAAACCGTGTTACGCAACCACGTCAAAACATTTAAACTCATCCTGCGTTGAAACAATAAAATAATACATGTTTACTTGTGTTCAGCTTTTATTGTCTAAGGTGATTTGCGATGTTGACGGCGAATTAGCCATTTATACAGTGTGGCTACAAATTACTTTAAGGTAAGTAGCTTGATGATCAGGGGAAACAGAAGCGAGAGAAAAGCTCACTTTTACCCTCCATCCGACGGTATGTGGGCAACACGGTGCTCTGTACAGTACCGACAATGTAAATCGCTTTGCACACAAGTGACAGCTAAGTGGTGAAATAATAACTCCACCATAAATTGTTTTTTCCCGGGGGGCGCGGTGGCGTAGTGGGTTTGACCGGGTCCTGCTCTCTGGTGGGTCTGGGGTTCGAGTCCCGCTTGGGGTGCCCTGCGATGGACTGGCGTCCCGTCCTGGGTGTGATCTCCTCCTTCTCCACCCTTGTGCTGTGTGTTGTCGGGTTAGCCTCCGGTTCTCCTCGGGACAAGCGGCGTGAGAGTGAGTGATCCGTTTTTTCAGCGTTGCTTTGCCTTAAAGGAATGAATATTAACACGTGTATGACGTGTTTCTAAAACCAACACAAGTGAAAAATGTGTCATTCGGATACATCTCAGTATGAGATCTGTCAGCTCTTAATATATATAAGATCTCGTGGTTGACATGATTTAACGACGGCTCTTCTTCCTAGAAGTGCGCGCGCGGTTGTACTCCTTCCCTTATTATGGTTAAGGGCCCCACTAGAATAAACGCAGCTGCACCCGTGGCGTGGAATGAGAGCGACCCACGCGGACGGAGCCGGGAAAGGCAAAGGCTGCGGTTCCTCCTGCCTGCGGCCGCAATGAAAACAGCGCGTTTCTTGCAGACTTTCCAAAGCAGGATCCGTCACATGGAATCCCGTCCGTCCAGAAGGTCGAGGGCCGCGGAAGACCTGGAGTTCTTCGTGAGGTGCGAAGTCCACCGCTCCGACGCGGACGTGCTCATCAACTCCCTGCGGAGGGTCGCCGAGGACGTGCGCGCCGTGCCCGAGGAAAGGGGTTCGAGCGCTTTCTCTGCACACTCGCACTCATCGCCCCGAACTCTTTCCCTCCTCTTTGTTTCAGTTCAAGTGAAGAAACAGTTCAGTTCAAGAAACTCCATAATAAATAAGTGCGTTTATTTCTCTCCAGCTCCATGGTTCCCTCGCAAAATCGGAGATCTGGACAAATGCAATCACCTCATTACAAAATATGATCCGGACCTGGACCAGGATCATCCTGTAAGTGGTTCGGAATAAAAACTAATTTGTGAGCTGTCTTCTTCTTACATTTCGAATCTGGGACAATATCGACTGCTTTACATTGGCTTCATTTGCAAAAACTGCAGCCTGATTATTCCTAGTAATTATGGTAGTAGGTGTGGTAATTTAAATGTATTTTTTCTACGGGTGGAGTATTAATAAATGGTGCATAAATCTGTGGAGTGAAGTGTGTTACACTCTGTTAATGTTTTGTAACATCAGGGATACAGTGACCCAGAGTACAGGAAAAGGAGATCAGTCATTTCCGAACTGGCATTTTCCTACACACAGTGAGTGAGAGATTCGGACCCGGAACCGCAAGTGGGGGGGGGGGGGGGTGGGTGTGTGTGTGTGTGTGTGTGTGTGTGTGTGTGTGTGTGTGTGTGTGTGTGTGTGTGGTTCAACTTACTGCATATGCTGTTCCATATCTGTGCAGATATGCCACTGTACCATGTTTTCATATATACACACACAAAATATATAATTTATATAGACATATATGTATTATATATATTTATGTATGTTTATGTATACACGTATATATACACATATGTTTGATATAAGCTAAAATATATATATAAAGCTATATATATCATAATGTTATCACTTTTAAAAACAAAGAATGTCTCTTGAGTTAGATATTTCCCACATTTTTTCCTTTAGCCCCCCCCCCACCCCTCCAGCTAACCTTAACCCAGATTACTGTGGGCAGAGTTTACCGATTCATAATTAGTACGTCATCGACTGTTTTTACATAAGAAGGAGATATGTTGGCCTTGTGTTCTTAGAAAAAAATGTTATATTTTTCATTCTCAATAACTGACTAATGGGGGTGTGGTGGTGCAGCGGGTTTGGCCGGGTCCTGCTCTCTGGTGGGTCTGGGGTTCGAGTCCCGCTTGGGGTGCCTTGTGACGGACTGGGGTCACGTCCTGGGTGTGTCCCCTCCCCCCACAGCCCTGCGCCCTGTGTTGCCGGGTTAGGCTCCGGCTCACCGCGACCCCGCTTGGGACAAGCGGCTTCAGCCAGTGTGTGTGATTAACTGATGAATGTAATGTGATGGTTCTCAAGTTTTTGAGACACTGTACCATGTTTTCCCTTCTGTCAGTGATTGTGCTCATATTGCCTTTTTCGTTGTTTGTGGTCTGTATGGATACGAAAGTAAAACGATCACGCGCACCTTGAATGTAAAACAAGCTTCTCCTGTGTGTGCAGTGGAGAGCCGCTGCCCAGGGTGGACTACACAGCCGAGGAGGTGTCGACTTGGTGAGTGCCATGTGTCCTCGCCCTTATGAATGAGCTGATAGCCAGTATGGACAGTAATTGTGGAGCTACAAGTGAGGCAGACGTCACAGCAATCAGAAGGGAAGGGGTTAAAGGAAGTGCATGAAAATTCCACCGGCAGAGGAGTGCAGCGAGGATGATGCTGATGTTTATGATGATGGCGCTGATGGTGATCATCATGATGATGTCCGGCAGGAGAGAGGTCTACCGGACCCTGAGAAGCATATACCCCACTCACGCCTGCAGGCAGTATCTGGAGAACCTGGTGGAGCTGGAGAGACACTGTGGATATGGAGAGGACAGCATCCCCCAACTGGCAGACATCTCCGCTTTCCTCAGAGGTATCACAGTGCGCTGCTCTTGCAAGCTGCCTCACACCACCAGCATCTCGAGCAGGTCCCACGTCGACCGCAAGCCTGAAACAACACTTCTATTAGCCCTCATATCGTTAAACATCACACCTCCTGGTGGCTCCTATTGCTATTACACATGATGCTGACGTGTTTCTTGCCAGAATGATTGAATGGATCAATTTTTGTATGTATTATGTACACTATTTAAAGTGAATGCACTATGTGTGTCTGACGGTGGTTACGCACCGTGAGTGATTTTTGTCCCGGGGCCTCCTACTCATGGTGGCTCATGTACCTGCAGAGAGGACAGGCTTCCAGCTGAGGCCAGTGGCCGGCTTGCTGTCTGCCAGAGACTTCCTATCCAGCTTGGCATTCAGAGTGTTTCAGTGCACCCAGTACATTCGCCATTCTTCCACACCGATGCACTCTCCAGAACCGTAAGATGATGATGATGATGATGATGATGACCATCTAATAATAATAATAATAATAATAATAATAATAATAATAATAATAATAATAATGGGGGGCACAGTGGTGCAGTGGGTTGGACCGGGTCCTGCTCTCCGGTGGGTCTGGGGTTCGAATCCCGCTTGGGGTGCCTTGCGACGGACTGGCATCCCGTCCTGAGTGTGTCCCCTCCCCCTCCAGCCTTTCGCCCTGTGTTGCCGGGTTAGGTTCCGGCTCGCCGCGACCCCGTATGGGACAAGCGGTTTCAGATGATGTACTGTATGTTTATGTATAATAATAATAATAACACATTTGTTTCCACACGCAGAGATTGCTGTCATGAGTTACTAGGCCATGTCCCCATGCTGGCCGATAAAGAATTTGCTCAGTTCTCCCAGGTAAAACGAAGACGTTTCAAATATCTACATGTTCATATCACAGCATACTGCATTTAGATATGTTTTTTATAATGATAAACATAGATTTACTGGCTCTAACAAAACGCAAGTCTTCAGACTGGTTCAGAGGCGCATCTTAAGTTACGAGGATCAGACCTGGAGATGAATGGAAATTTTCACAGGTCTGGTAAATGAAGGTATTTTTAATACCTTACAGGAAATTGGTCTTGCCTCGTTGGGAGCCTCGGATGAGGACATTGAAAAACTGTCAACGGTGAGTGTTTGGATTTTCTCGTTGACGAGCGTCTTAGATTACGGGTGGAGAAACATCTCAACTCGGTGATGATGTCAGACCTTTTCGGCTTTTCATATTTTTGCTGGGAGCGACTGAGGTTCTGTTTCATCAGCTTTTAGCAGATAATCGGGATGAATAAACAGTCGTGTCACACGGTAAAAATGACCACTTTGTACAAAATCACGGAAAGCAAAACACTAGCAGTGAAAAGCAAACCGATGCTCTCTGGAGGTGAAGAACGTGGGACCACGAAATACTTGATCCGCTGCTTTTCGTATTTTTATCTTACGCTTCTGTAATCATCACTGTTATTTCTGATAACTTCCTATCATTAATAGTTATTTTACCCATTTGATAAGTTCGTTACCATACTTGAGAAGTTTTCTAGGATGCTGGATGCTGTATATTTTAAGGGTGTTCTTTTTTTAATTATGTTTCATATCAAGGGTTTACTGCCCCTTTTTTCTCACTTAGTGTTCGTCTCAACAGAAGGTCATGCCTTCCTGAAAGATCCTTTGTAAGCTGAATGATCATAACATGATGGTAACTTAAATTCTAAAACCTTCAATGTGTTCCTGTACCTCAACAGTAATACCCGTCTGTGCTACAATATCACCGACTCCCGTTGAAATGGGCACGCTTGCTTTGATGGTATGCATTAGTCATCATCGCTTACCTGGGTGGGGTGTCTTCCCTGGGGGCTACGGGGGAGGCGTGAGGTGCCGCCCCCAAAATGTTTTGATTAGTTCATTGATTATTTTGCGGATGGACAAGAGCTGGGATATTGACTTCACTCTCCGGTGAGGTGTGATGGTTAATAACCGTTAAGAACCGTTAAGAACCTCCGGGGTGAAGGTTCACGTAATCAGAGTGGACCACATGTGGGTTACGGCACGTGAGGACTAATACATGTTAGGAGGAGTGAGAAAACGTTCCTCTCCCTTGCAGCTCTACTGGTTCACGGTGGAGTTTGGGCTTTGTAAGCAGGACGGCTCCGTGAAAGCGTACGGTGCCGGTCTGCTGTCCTCATACGGAGAGCTCATGGTGAGTAGTAGTGGCCATTGCTGCTTTTCCTCTCTGACTTACATTCATTTTCCATTATTAGTCCCTTTGATGGATGCAGTGCAATGTTTTCAGGAGCATGGTATTCAGGGGTGGTTCCAGAACGCAACATCAGTTGAGCATCCCTGTCGGTCGGTGTAATGCGCTTCCGTATGCTTTCCTGAGGTGTAAGTGTATGAATGAATGCAGCGTGCATCTCCTTGGTGTTAGAGATCGATGCACATCCCATGGCAGATTTGAATCAAAGGAACTGGGACAAAAGTGGGCAAACGATTGTATTTACACACACACACACACACACACAGAGTCTGAAACCGCTTGTCCCAAGCAGGGTCGGGGTGAACCGGAGCCTAACCCAGCAACACAGGGCACGGGGCTGGAGAGGGGAGGGGACACACCCTGGACGGGACGCCAGTCCATTGCAAGGCCCTCAAGCAGGACTCGAACCCCAGACCGCCAGAGAGCAGGACCCAGCCAAACCTGCCGGACCACCATCCCCCCCTTACGTTGCATTTACAAGAAATGCAAATAATTGTTAGTTTTGCATCTCCCCAGCTAACTGGCAGAAACAGAGCTGGGGAACAAGCCGTTACTTAAACACTAAGCAAAACCAAACTGTGATAAAACATAAGTGCTTTTAAAAACAACAACAAACAAAACAGAAGCCAACCGTCTGGAGCGTTAACTGTCAACTCAGCCCTCTTCACACAGGCTTCACAGAGTCGCTCTGCAAATGTGAAATAGAGGTGCTTTACTTCTCTTCAGGGGCACAGTGGCGCAGCGGGTTTGGCTGGGTCCTGCTCTCTGGCAGGACTGGGGTTCGAGTTCTGCTTGGGGTGCCTTGCAATGGACTGGCGTCCCGTCCAGGGTGTGTCCCCTCCCCCCTCCAGCCTTGTGCCCTGTGTTGCCAGGTTAGGCTCCAGTTTGCCACAACCTCACTCAAGACAAGCGGTTTCAGTGCGTGTGTATTCCTCTTTAACAGATGGTTCGAACCACGTCTGTGTTCAGTAAATTGAAAAATAGCAAAAATAACTGAAATACAAACTTTTTGCCCCTTTTTCCCCCCACCTTTTTTCTTTTTAATCCCCTACATTTCCGACTTTGTGGGCACCCCTGCCCCTGATGGTACTGGTTAGCCTGGGCTGGTCCTCATTAGTCTATATGGAACTAGAGGGAGCAGTTGGAGTCCCAGCTGCTTAGTGGCTTGTGCCTCAGAGTCCACAATATGATGCCAGTGCTGTCGTGTGGCTCTGCTCCTGTCTCCCCCCTGCACCTCACTGTCATGTGTCTGTGCCAGTACGCTCTCTCCGACGAGCCCGAATACAAGCCCTTCGACCCTGAAGAGTGCGCCATCCAGCCCTACCAGGACCAGACGTACCAGCCCGTCTATTTTGTGTCAGAGAGCTTTGAGGACGCAAAGCTGAAGCTCAGGTAGGGACAGGTGGACACGCGTGTCTCTGGAAAGACATGTGACCCGGCGACTGACGGCTGGGCCTCTGTGTTACAGGCAGTACTCCTCCACAATCCGTAAGGCCTTCTCTGTCCGCTACGACCCGTTCACCTGTACCATGGAAGTTCTGGACGAACCCAGCAAGATCCAGAGTGCCCTGAGCCAGATGAGAGAGGACCTGAAGATTCTGCACGGGGCCCTGGGGAAACTGGCCTGACAGAATGCTCCAGAACACACACACACACACACGAACCAGACCGGGCCAAATGGAAAGAACTACCAGATGCTCGAGAATTATATGTGAATTTACGTGCCAAAAAGTTCAATGCATTTGGAGTGCTGCATACGGCATCTGTTCTGTCTCCTTTAAGGTGTGCATGGTGCGTCTAGTCTTAGTTAGCGTGTCTAATGTAGTCATACTTTATACGCAAGATACATGCGTGTACATGTGTAAAGACAACTGATCGGCCCTCGGTTGTATCGTTGAGCCACAATTTTTGTCAACAGAACAAAATCATGTTTTGTCCATTCCTTATGAGTACAATAAAGGGTGTTTTTTTTTTTTTGACAGACTGACCCAGCACATTTCTGGTTGCTTTGCTTTGCTCTGCTTTGCTCTGTTCCTCACTCAGCAGCTCCGGATGAGAGGCGGCGAACATGTACTGGTGCGTACGTGCGCGTTTGCGTCTGTGGTTGCGAGGATGAAAGCGCTTAGCCGCAGCGCACAAGTTGTCCATGAACCACATGTGAATCCAAGATGAAGAACATCTGGAGTCCGCGGCGGCGTCTTGCGGACGACCCCTAAAGCACCAGTTTGACCTCTGACACACGCACGACACGCCTGGATTCCAGCCGTACCAGGGAAGTTCGTGTATTATTTCAAGCTGATGACAGGTCAGATGATATGCTGTCTTTGCTACAACCTCTTATGAAATGTTTGGCGCGTGATAGATGTTTTCGGTCTTGTGTAAGGGCTCGCGGAACGGGCCGCTCTCCATTGGTTCGCGCCGCGGAGGACCACGGAGCGCTGAAGAGCGCAAGGCAGGGGAAATGATCAGAGTGGTTTGGCATCTGCTAAGATCAGGTCTTTTGGTTTCTGCTGTGACGCTCTGAGTTTTGGACGGCCGCGCCGCCTTGTGATACATTTCCACTGTTTCTCTTTCCAAAGGCTCAACGACAAGGCAGTAAAAATGGACTGAAATGTCAACCCGTGAGCTGAAACGCTTCGAGCGTCCAATTAAAAAAAAAAAAAAAAAAAAAAAAAAAAAAGAAAGAGAGAAAACACGCTGCCCTGGGCTCGAGCAGCTCACGTCACGCTTTCCAAATAAATGGCACCGAGAGCAGATATTAAATTTCCTCGCAAGAACTCGAATACACCGAGAGCGGGAACGACGATGCAGGCGGGAGTCATTATGGATCTTGATGACCATGCAGAAGCGTGCGTGCAAGGGATGCTTCCAGGGCTCAGACTCAACGCTCTTTCCCAGTGTTTTTTGTTCACCCCGTCCCGAGCAGGGCACGCTCCAGGCCGCAAATCCGCTGTGGGGAGCCAAACGTGCCCAGTTTCAGATGAAAGTACATCGCTGATGGCCACTCAGATAACCAGTCGAGACTCCAGCAGAATTCCTAGAAGCAGACTGTCGACAAATGTTTAGCATTCTGCCCAGAAGGAGGCATTTTCTTTTATAAAGTTATACACTTAATTGCACTGGCACACTGAAAACTGCTTTCATGTTCAGTCAAGCATGATTATGTTATTATTGTTATTATTCTTTATTTGTGCTCAGTAAAACAGAATGACCTTGGCTGTGACTAAGGAGGAGGAGGAGGAGGAGGAGTGCACTGGGATGAGCTTTCCTTCATTTAATTCTTGACCCTGGGGTCGGACTGAGCATCGTCCTGTTGTGTCCTGCAGCAGACGAGGCCTCACCATGTGATGTGATGTGATTTTGGGAGCTGGGGGGGGGGTATGGTAGAACACGAGCCACTAAAGTCAACACGCTACAGTCTTAATGTAGATGTGGCCAAAAAAAACGTCACTTGGTATTATTGTTTTTTTTCCATCTGACAGTTTTGTCCAAGACAGCATAGAAGATCAGGTTTGTAAAACAAGCTATTTTACAATTATTCACCGATTTATACAGCAAGGTGTTTTTACTATATCAGTTCAGGTTAAGTACCTTGCTCAAGGGGACTATAGAAGAAATGGGATCTGAAGCAGGGATGAGCAGCTTCCAAAGGAACAGCCCAAACCACTACAATACCTGCTGTTAACAGGGTGACAGATACAGGTATTACCCAGAAATACATGTATCCTGCAATGTTGGGCTTGGATCCCAAAAGATATCAGCACATCATCCACCATTTAGAAAAAGTAGCAGTATGCGGAAACAGAAGTCTCATGTCTGTGTAGTTCAGTAACTGACACAGGGGATGAGGAAAGCATTTTTAATTCATTTTAACTATATTATTATGTAATTTTTATTGCAGCAACAGTGGGTCACTGTGACATACAGAGTAACAGAAAGTGTAACCACAGTTAACTATACTGTTAAAATAGGAGGACAGTATATATGATTAGGAGGTGCTGCTGCAATGTTTAACATAAATTAGTAAGAAGGGGCATCTGGCAGCTCAGTGGTTAGAGCTGCTGCCTATGGTGGCCCAAAGGTCGCAGGTTCAAATCCCACTTCCAGCTATAGTTCCCTTGAGCAAAGAGCTAACCCTAAATTATTCCAGTAAAATAGCCCAGCTGAATAAAAGGGTAAATCATGGTAGGTACAGTAGCTTTAACACCACCAGTTAGCTAAATGAGTGACTAACAACACGTGAGGCCACGAGGGGGTGCTCGTGAGCCACCGCCTGCGTCGCGAGAACAGTATTGATCAAGACAGATATTCAGTGACTCATATTTCTGAGAAACCCTCCCTCTTCTCCTTATTCTAAATCTCCATAAAAGATGTTATTATAGCCTTTGGAAAATGTTCTGTGTTCACGTCAATAGAACTGGCTGCGCTTGGCGTCCATTTGCGCGCCGCACGCAGCTACTCTCACCCGCGCCGTGAGCGGTGACGGAGCCTGGTGCCCCACTCCTGTGAACTCCGCGAACGGGACAGACACACGAGCCGCCTGCTATGGCTGGGGACACGGGATTAAACGTGCGGTCCAAAAAAACAAACGGAGATTTCCGACAGATGGGTTTTTGCCTTCTTCTGCCACATGTTCTGCCTGTCATTGGTGATGAAAGAAAACCCATCGACCTCTTATGCATGTTGTCTTTAGACGAAACCGCACTGTTAGACCCTTGCAAACATCCGGTCACGCAATCAAAAGTTTTGCATTTAAACCCACGTATATTAACGTTTATACATGCTACCGGGAACATTGCTCCGCTGAGTAGATCTGTAGGCCAAAGGCTACGCTGAAACATCCGCTCTTATTCCCGGCCTGTCGATGGCCACCGAAGGCCTTCTGCGCCATTGTCCCCTGCGCTCGGCCCGGTGGGTGTCAACGTTCCGAGGCCGGCTTCCTCGGACCTTCCTCCCCCTCTTCCCCTCTTTCTCTGAAACAGCTAATCCCTCCATCTCTCCCGCCAGCCAGCAGGATCTGACCTCAGGCGACCTCCACTCCCAGCTTCCTGAGCTTTTCTTAGAAAAAATAGCTTCCAGCTTTTCTGTCCTTTTTTTCGCCCCGTTTTTGCTGCCCCCTTGCCTTCGCAGGGTTTACCCACCGATCTAGAGCGCTGTTGAGGGCGACAGAGTGCAGGCCGACTCTCCCAGAAGGACAGACTGCCGCATCATGCCGTTCTCCCGGCGTTAGTGTCACTCAGTGGGTCCACAGATGGTCTCAAACTGAAGCCAAGTGAGGCTCAGGAGAATCTAAGAATGAGCTGGATCACTCAAACTTGAACGCCATCCTTGACTGCTACTTCTGTATGTTAAGTTCAATGATTTGTGCTACGTGAAGATTGGTGGCAGGTCACACAGAATGTCTTTATGTGCCCAGCGATGCCTTAACCAGTCGGTGCAGAACTAGCCCGCTGGAGCGGTGGTGTGGTTATGTCAGGCAGGTTTCCCCCATGTAACAATCCCTGTATTTGTGTGAGCAAAGATGAACCAGGTTTAGTTGCATCTGTGATTTTAGACACAGTGCAGATGTATCTCACGGAACAGTGTGTGCGCCCCATCCGATGAGTAGGCTGCATATGCGCGGCTGTCCCTGCAGGGGGTGGAGCGACGAGGGGGTGGTGTTCGGTTGTGTTGTGTACTGGCACCTGTGAGCTCAAAGCCTCCCCTTTAACCCACAGATCATCCCACAGCCGCTTGGCAGAACACTGCAGGGAGGTACTGAGTATTGGAGTTCTACGAAAAAACCCTGAGAACTATTCTTCTTTCATCTCACTTCAGTGCACCGCGGGTCAATCGAAGTGAGAGCTCATGATTGTTTCACGGTGTCTTGTCCCTTTGCATGCCAGTCTGTGCGTACCGCTGGGTGTAGACGACGCCAGAGTCTCCCAAGACGGACAGTCGGGCAGTCAAAACAACACTTTATTGAAAAACCATTTCTGAATGTACAAGTTTTGGCCCTCCAACGCAAACACAGCTCCCAGTCTACATTTCCGTTACCCAAAAGGATAGCTTCCTGTCTCCACCAACCACACAGAGCGGGAGGGTCCTGTGCCAGCTCAGCCCTGATCCAACCACCGAGGAGCCAATCGTCACGGGCTGCGAAAATATAGTTAAAAATGTTTGCTGTCAAAATTACAGCTGCAGGACACAGACACGATCCTTGGTCAGAGTGGACTGACCTGTGGGTGACCCAGATGATGCACAAGCAGCTGGCTGCTTATCTTTCCAGGACACCCAGTGGTTGCAAACAAGTTCTCATTGGCCCTTGACCACCTGGGAGCGTTGTGACAACAGCTGGTTATGTATGGCAGCAAGAGCACTACAGAGCACATATGAGGAATATCCTCCCGAGACACAGCCATTCATTCTTCCCGCTCAAGAACACATGCATTTTTAAGTGTACCTCCCAAACTGAACATGCTATGACGGCTCACAGATGATGATAACGCATCCTCTACCTGAAGAGTCGGGCTCGGTCCACATGGGAGGGCCTGCTCTCCTGAGGATAGCTGGGAATTTATATCAGAATAGTCACTTTTTTCTAATCAAACATCGCTGTCAGTCACCAGAGCCCATGACAATGCTGACACTACACTCTGAGGAGGTTACCTGGAGCAAGTGATGTCCCATATTACCCAGTCGTTGCCCACCACAGCTCCCACCTTGATGGTGTTGGTGAGGCACCAGTCGGCAGACATTAGAGGCGTCTGCCCACTGTCCAGGGAGAGAATAGCCTGCTGGGTAACCAAATCGTAGAAGCGCACTACCCCGCTTTTCTCTGCCACCATTAACTGAGAAGGATGGATAGAAAGAAATGTGGAGAGTAGTTATGGACACAGTCACTTCCTGCACATCAGTTTGGTTGCTAGCCTTGAGGAAAAAACATACAAACTAAAAGCTTCCTCTTTTCAGTGGCTCCTGAGTAAAGCCCTAAGAGACAGTCTTCTCCACATCAATAGTTAATCACCTCCATCACACAAACGCCCCACAGGATGAGCTAACAGCTACAGTAGGCCATCCGCAAGCAAAATGTGGGCACCAGGGATGGGGTCGGGTGACAGCTGATAGCAGCAGCAGTACAGCTGAACTCACCTTGAACACCTCCTCGGGGTGCCAACACACACTCATCCCTGGGGAGTGCAGCAGGAAGGAGGTTGTCTGGTTTCCTTCCAGGTCCCAAAGCCTGCAAACGTAGGTGGGACAGAGAGGAGAGATGGCTAAGGGAGACCCCACAGAGTCCAGAGCAACTATACAGGTGAGGGAGTGACCAGGCAGAACCGTGAAGTCAGGTTTATGGTTTTCACAGCACAGGTGTGCCCGGACCTGGGTCTAACAGGTTGTCAAGAGTTACACGCAGGGAAAATGAGAACATCTTCAGAGACTGTTGTGCAGACCTTGAGTTTTACAAGGAGTACAAGAGACTGAAAGGCCAACAAGAATGAGAGAACAAGTCATAAAATACAAAACAAATCATAGAGAAACTCAAGTAAACCCGGATTCAATTAGCAGCACAGCGTGGGTGGGGGTGAAGCGGCATGGTGCACGCGGTGCTAAAAATAACCCGGAAAGCCAATGCAGCGATGGCGGCCTGGGCCCAGCCCTGGTGTGGCACAGGAACGGTGACACGCAGAGGAGTGAACAGCCGAAATGAGCAAAACAAAGGATTACAGAGATTAACACGGGCTAAAAATAATGAGGAACAATCAGCAGAAAGTATTTTTTCATTACGTGCCCCCTACAATCCCTGTCCAAGAGCAAAGTTTCTCCATGATTAGGAACCCTGTCTTATTTTTATGTTAGCGTAACAAGATGACGAATGCTGCACGATGTGTTTTATGACGAAGCGTAAATCCACACGCATAGCTCCCGACTCCCGCCTGCGGAGCCACTCGTCTAACTGGGCGAACTTCTGAGACGCGCTGTCTTGCGTGAACTCTCGGTGCCTCCAGTGTTCCCTAGAAGAAGGATTTGGTCCTAATCTGACGGCCCGTGGAAACAGGCGGAGCGCTGCGTGCGTCGATGCGGGGGAAAGAAGAGAAGATCTGAGATCCAAAGCTGTACGTGGAAACATAAATCACAGGATGGTGGAGGAATCTTTCGGGGGGTTGGGAGGGGGACACTGTAAGTCTAACCACTTCAGACATCCCGACCACACGTGACCACAGCGCGGCAATGTGCTCAGCCGGCAAGATCTCCGAGTGAGCCAGACTATTGCAGGGTTTTCTGGGAAAAGCGAACCTCCAGCTAATTGGGAGCGGTCTCCGGAGCAGGGGGTGATTAGGCAGAGGACTGGTTCTAATGAAGACCCGCGGCATCCTCCCAGAATGCATGGAAACATCAGGGCCGCTAATCCCGCAGTTTTACTGTTGAGAGCCGAGGGTCGCAGAGGATCGCCTGTTCTGGAGGTCTTTCGTAAACAACCTTGTTTCACTCCACGGGGGTTACAAATCCTCTTCACACACACCCCCAAAGATCTCTCCACAAAGTACACACACACACACACACACACACACACACACACACGTTTGCTGGCACATCACTGTACAGACTTTGACTTTCATATTAATACCATAAGTGGTTCATACCTCCGTAGCAGAAAAACTCAAAAACACATGACGCTAAATTATTTATTTTGCTGACACTTTTCTCCAAAGCCACTTACAGTGGTAATCTAACTACTATGATTTACCCATTTATACAGCCGGGCAATATTTATTTTTAAATTTTGGTTCATTAAAAGTAAACTTTTTAAAGCGCTTCAAACTTCAGCAGCCTTTTATATAGCTGTCCCTTCGCAAACCAAAGACCGAAGTTCGACTCCAACCCTTCTGCTACACTGGCTTTGCGCTAGGTACTTACCCCGAATTGCTCCAATAAAAATTGCCCAACCGTATAAATATGTAAATAATTGTAAGTAACTCAGTAGTGTCAGCTGAATGAATAAATAATAATCTAAAAACATTTTTGCACTTTTAGCTGACTCAGCTAAGTACATGTTTTACCTTATTGGCACATCCTCTGGTAGGCTTTTTTAGGTTTACTATCCTCGTGGGGATGCTTCTCCCAAAAAAATGTACACGTGCAGGCACACACACAGGTCAGGTCTGAGAAATAACACAAGGCCCCTCACTGTGCACACTTGCCCCCATCTCCCCCTCCCTTTACACCTGGCTAACGGACACCACAGGGGACCAGCCCCCCCAGTCAGTGCTGAACAGGGAGGGGTAGTATGAGGAGCGCTGAGCCAAGGCCACCGAAACAGGCCAGCTCGTAACTCATCCAGCACGGCTGTGTGGTGAATACGCACGCAACAACATTGACAGAGAAAGGCTGCCAGCCAGGTCTGCTGAGAAAAGTGGCGAGGGTGTGAGGTTTGTAAATGTTTTTCCAAACGGAGAGGACATGGGAAAATGTTCAGGAAGCTGCGTGACCTGCTGATGGATCTGAGGGCGCACAAAATTAATAATATTCATTATCCGTCACGCAGCGTGAGCAGAAGCCATGCAAATTGGGAAGACATTCATCACCTTTAACATTAAGCATTCTGATTGGCCAAACATCCATCATCTTTAACAATAATAATTTTCATTGGACCGGCTTCCCCTCCCTCCCCCAACAAATCATTCTGTGATGCGTTCCAGAGAAAAGTTAAGTGTCAGTGGAAAAAACAAATTGGAATCCAGTTTCTGTTTCCCTGCTGCCTTGGAGAAGACAACCTTCACATTCAAGACCAGCTTCACTGTGGTTGTAGAGCAGGAACCAATCAGATCGCTGTCAAGCCGCTTTGCTTCTGCAAAATCCAATCAGAGCCCTGCTACGTGAACGGGCAAACCAATCGCATCAAATTTAGATTTAAGTAAGGAAGATTTACGATTAAGGAAGACTTAAGTAAAATGAACAACAAAAAAAAAAAAAAAAACTATTTAAAATGAAAACAACCCCCTAGTTTGAGGTGGTTAGTTTGTGTGGATGTCGGAGATTCCTTCTCTTTTGCAGTTTGAATACACACTGGTCACCAAACATCTGAACTCCATCTAGACACAAAAAACAGCCCCCCTCACACCCAAAAAATACTTCAGACACAAAGAATCTATTTTCTATTGAGGTGGGACCAAGGAGCAAGGCCAGATTCATGCTGGGGCCTTGCAATGGGGGAGGGGTTTGAGTGTGGGGGGGTGGACGTCCCACAGTGGCTGCTACACCAGTGTCGAACCACACTTCCTGTCAGAAAGACTCGGAGAACTTAATTTCAAGCAGCCTGTGTTCTCCCTCAAGGCCTCTGGAGGGCGCTGTACCATATTTAGGAGGCTGTGAACCCAGTAAACTTCACCTGGTGCGACCTGCTAGAACCACCCCTCCCCATTCACTGAACTTCACTGACTTCTCCTGTTAGCCACCCCCCGACCTTCCGGCGCATTCCAAAAAATCCCCCCACGCATTCATACAGTGGACTGAGCTGAACCTGTTTTCAGGAGGCGAGTCTACTGTAGACCAGCAAATGAAGAAAGTGTGATCCTACAATTGTGAACTCAGCGCTCATGTCAGTAGACATGCATGCATGCGCACCCACAAACAACATACGCAAAAAAATTAGCTGATGGTTGGACACTTAGGCCTTAGTTCATCATGCACATAGTCAACACTACTACAAGTGTAAGATGCAACCCTCGTTGCCCTCCTGTCCTGTATTTTCTCACACAGCTTAAAACTTTCTGCAGATAGAGCGCTTCTCTTTTCTGCCTGGTCACACCACAGACAACCGGTGCATAGACGACCCCTACGGCACGCAGCTGGGGACTCTGCCCTTCCTCTTGCAGCATACCCTGCTGACACAATGGTAACACTGACACGACAGTAAGACCGGCAACGCAGCAGGTAATGGGATACTTAACGCTTAGCAGCACTACCATCCCCGTGAGACCGCATCACAGGGAGTGTGACCTGGACTGACCTGGTTGAACTTTCATGAGCAAGTGATAGGCCATCGTGGCAGTAACACAAGGTGCCCTCTTTGATCGCTTTCCTTTTTCACTCCATCTCTTTCATCCCACGCCCCTTCAAAGCTGCCTACATCAGTAACACATCAGGGAAGGGTGAGTTCCTCCCGGGTGACGGGGGCAAGAAAACAGGGCGCAGCGGTGCACTCCTGCTGCTGGGCAGTGGGCCTAGAACAGCAACCCGCACGCGGGTTCGGTCGCCCATCAGAAGCAGACCATCAGAGGCTCCTCTGCACCCTTCCCGCAGCCATGTGGCCTCTTTTTCCTACTACGCACTTTTGGGGCTCGGCGTCCAAGACGTGTGCACCACGGCCCTGCGGAAATCATAAGGGTGCCTGTGTTCACTGGCAGCAGCGGAAAGCTCCTGTGCACAGGAAGTGTTCTTCTTGGTTGACTTACACAGCGTTTCCCATTCTTCCAGCAAACTGAAAGAAGCACTTTTGGAGCTGCACGTTTACAATTACTCAGAGGAAATCTGCTCACCCTCACCTCCACTGAAGACTTCAATGCTAATTGCTTTTTCAAATTTAAGTAATTATGCTTAAGGCAATGAGGCGTCAGGGACACTACGCACTTGTGAGCGCAACGTAGCATGGCCCTTCGTCCAGGAGCCCAGCCTAAGGGCTTTCTGCACCATTAGCAAAGAACAGAGCACGCACTCACTGCATTTTCTCTAGTTTCACATTGAACCCTCCAACAGAGGCGAGTGGGTGAGAGTTAGAGTGACTAGTGCAGGTCAGGTGGAACTAACCTGCAGGTGAGGTCATCGCTGACGGAGGCAATCTGCTTTCCTTCTGTGGGTTCGAAGACCAGATGGTTAATGTTGTCAGTGTGGCCTTCCATCTCCTGGAACAACAGACATATACTCATGTAAAAATAGAACAGTGAACAGCAGGTGCTATAGAGCTCAAAGCAGAAGCAGGTTGATTTTCAAATTCCAAGACAAGGAGCTTTCAGGTGAGGTTTTTCTACATTCATACAAACGTAACTAATCCAGAGACAGCAAAAGTTTTGTTTCAGAAAGTTAAGAGTAAACAGCCATCATTTGACAACAGCTCCACACTGTCATTGGATGGGTACCTTGACTTCATGTCTGTCTTGAAGATCTGATGTAAACAGTCTCAATTTCCTATCCGCTGCTGCAGTGCAAAACCTGCAGTGAAACAAAATGACGATAAAATATGCACGCAGGCTGTGCACGTGAAGGTGGGAGCACAAAGGCTACATTTATGAATGCGTGAAGACCAATGAAAAGGCAGCTAGCGTGCTTCCAGTTGCAAATATAAAACTAAAAACTGTCTTCACTTCTAGGAAGTGACAGACTTTGCATAACAGTTTCACACATCTGAACTGCATACATTACGAATGATCTGAATGGCTAAAATAAATCTGAAAACAGGAAGAAATCATTGGGGGGGACTCAGTCTTCAGTATTTGATCCCAGACTGAATACCTTTTCATTAGACATAGACTGGCTGTGAAAATTGATCTGTACAACACAGTACAAACACACTGAGCAAAAAATATTTTAAGGGTGGAAATCTGTTGATTGTACACCACCCCCTAGGCCTAAGGGGGTGCTTGGACCCTTTTCCTGGAAAATTCAAGAGTCCTGTACATGTACCATTTAGGGGCCCAGAATCATAGCTGGGGGGGGGGGGGGGGTCACATGAGCTCTCTATTCATGCTGAGACCTGGTGCAGAGGGGCCAGGAAGTGCACTCCAGCCTTCCTCCTGCTGTCAGCCTGGCTCGAAACATCCTCAGTGACCCCGCGTCGCCATCACAGTGGGCAGCAGAAGCCTTCAAAAACAAGGCCTGCAATGCTTCCCACTATTCATAAACGGGGGGAGTTCCGACTATAAAACGGGCACGCTCGGATACAACCAATAAATTTGGCCAACAGAGTATGAGTGATGCGTTCCATATGTATTACTCTTAACAATTCAGAAAAGTCCACATTTTCCAAATAAGCAAAAAGGGGACACCATCAAGAGCTCTTGTGCAGGAAGAAGGTGACAGGTGTGTCACCTGATGATCCGGGGAAGCTGGTCCAGTCGAGATTCAGGGCTCCAAGCGAGTCCATCCACACGCACTCCGTGATGAAAAATGCGCAGCGTGGTGAACTCGACCCCCTTGACTTCTGTGTCTTCCTCCTGAGTGCACAAATACACACAAATGCATAGAGCAAAACAGAAGAGAAATAACTTGATGTGTTAATTTTTGTCTATCACAGCCACAGTCTACTTGCAATCCCCTGGTGCAGACACTAATCTATCTCCTCTTCCTCACTCACCTGGAAGCGACAGGTGCCCACTACCACGTACTGGTTGCTACCATATGCCAAGAGGTTTGCAGATGAGCCACTCTCAAAGGGGTTAAACTCAACCACGTATACACAGCCCTCACACGCTACTGTGTAGCTGGCAGAGCGAGACCCCTCCTGCTTCATCTTCTTCACATAGACCACACCTTTCTCAACTGAGCAGACCTGTACAGAATTTGAGAAATGTGTCCATTAAGCCACTCTGATATGAAATGTACAAATCCATCACTAGCATACAACCAGTGGACCCAGTGGAATTTCCTCATATGACCTTGCACGGTTGACAGAATGATACATTACAAAATTGACCATAGCAATTCATACAAAATCAGTAGAGATGTCTAAATGTATTACATTCCATCACTCTGTTGCAGATTCCGCTAAATTTCTGATTACCTCTTCTGCCCTGACAGGAACTTTGCCTTAATGACCAGAAATCCACTAAATTAATATCCTTGGTTATGCTATGGCACAGGAAACAGAGGAAGTGTTACTGTCTCATTACACACACACACACACACACACACACACACACACACACACACACATTTTCTGTGCCACTTGTCCCATACGGGGTCGCGGGGAACCGGAGCCTACCTGGCAATACAGGGCGTAAGGCCAGAGGGGGAGGGGGACGCACCCAGGACGGGACGCCAGTCCGTCGCAAGGCACCCCAAGCGGGACTTGAACCCCAGACCCACTGGAGAGCAGGACCCGGTCCAACCCACTGCGCCACCACCATTGTAAAACAATTTCTAAACGCCTCCACGTTTCATGGTGTTTTTAAAAACTACGTTCTCGGAACACAAAGCACAGTAAATGAATTTCAGAACTCTCAGAACTTATCCACACCAAGAGCCGTGTTAAACTGGATTCGTGCGGTGTCTATGAAACAACTCATCTATTGTGTATAGGTTTATTCCATCTGCCCATTCTGTGTGTGTCATTTTGGAAAATGAGACTGCCCAGATAACTTTCTCCACCCCTGTGTGGTACGTCACCCTTCTCCCTGCCCCTTGAGACTTAGCAGTTACACACATGGAAGTGTTTAAAAAGTGTGAAAAAGGCATTAGTGCGGAACCGCATTGCTGATTTCTGAATGTGACATCACTCTGGAGAAAATGAGGCTCCAAAACCAGTGCTAAATGGAAACGAGACACACACACACACACACACACACACACACACACACAAAAAAAAAAAAAAAAAAAAAAAACATCCACAGTGCATTTGCTCATTTAGCAGATGCTGTTCTCCAAAGCGACATACATTTTGGAGAAAACATTTTGTACATTACATTAGGGAAACAGACATAGTTGCAGACATGTGATTCTTAAACTTAGTTTGTTTCTTTCCACTATAAGTCCATTATTTCTCACCTAGTGCTGGCCTGAGGTGAGAAAAGTTAATATGCTCTCAACTTAACTTTTTAATCACCCCATTATTTCATCTTCAGGATAAGAAAAACTAAATGAACTGAAAAAATAAAAAGGACATGCTCTCCTAACGACATCCCCGTGCAGACCAATATGAACTTGAAGGGTTCAAATTTGTATCCAACACATTTACAACTGACATTTAACAGACACCAACTTATATTGCAGAGGATCAACTTTACAGTAACAGTGTTCCGTATTCGATTCTAATGCAGAAACGTTACATACAACTACAACAACAAGGTGACAGCACTACACAGTCATCCCACACATAATTTTCCAAATGAAAGAAACCTGAAACGCTTGAACCCGCTGAAAGACAAAGCATAAATAGGATAAAATGCCATGGACAGAAAGAGGTACCACATCAGATCACTTAAAAAGAGAGTTATGACGACAAGGAAGCTGAGGCGTTATTGACTCCGCAGCATCATTCATGTCATGAACTCGGAGCCATGCTGAACTACAGCGAAAGCTCACTGAATTAACCAAACGACATCGCTAATTCCGCTGTTTCTCTGAGTGTTTATTTTTGTAAAATTATTTTTCTACATTGCATAATTCTGAAGTAAGACACAGCCGGCAAACTGTCCACCCCTAAGCAAACCCACCGTACAGGCACGCGCCTGGAATTCAGGCTTCACACAAGCAGCTTCTCATTGGTTCTTACGCTTTATTTCCGGGTGAAAGGGCGCGTCATTTCATTGGCCAGGGCATGTGCGACAAGGAGTTTTAAATTTTTAAACTGTAATGTCGTGGTTAATTGTAACGTTATAGTGTCATAGTACATTAGTGGTTTGATTCAACCGCTGGTACTTAAAGAGATCACGTTATAGAACTTTATTTTAAATGTAAGAAGAATGACACATTATTAAGATTGATTTTTAATATATTCGTACGTTTAAATTATATTACGTTCATGCGCGTTGAACTGAAGTGCAGCTTCTGTAAACACACAGTTGTAGAAAGTTTCCTTTTAAATCGTCTCAACGCCGTAATTAAGAATGTCTTGGGCGAAGCTTGAGGAGGGCATGAAGATCGTGGCTAGAATCTTCAGGAGAGAATGTTACCGCGTTCTGGAATCGGAGAGGACCACCGTCCGCGGGGCGGACAGTATGTTGATGGCGTTGCAGCTCGTGATGGCTGACGTCAACAAGCAGGTAGCTCGCGTGGCAGTGCTGGTCCCCGCGCGACACGCACGTGCTGCTGTCGCTGTGTACGGCGTTACCGCGTTTAAATCGTGAAGAAAGGGGACACTTTATTATATTGGGCGACACCTTCTCTCTCTCTGTTGTTGTGTTTTGAGGAGGAGCTCGTTTGTTCACGCAATTCGGGTTATATTTTGTTGTTTATAAATCCACTCCATCGAGTACAACTGATGTGATGAGTGTTTTCATTTCCTCCAACGTGACAAATTGTGACAGCACTGAGATGAAGCAGGAGATCATTAGAAAGCACAGAAGTCAAGGCCTTTACTGTGCAGGAGCGGAAAACTTGTTCTTGGACTTGTTGATCCACTATGTCTGCAGAGTTTGCAGTTGGTCTTGGGTTATTACTTGGAGAAAATGACCGGTTATGGGAGTAACATTTACATAACACTTACTCATTTAGCTGGTGCCTCCCCTCCCCAAGCAACTTCCAATTATTTACCCATTTATACAGATGGGTAAGTTTAGTGGAGCAATTTTTGGGTAAGTACCCCTGCTCAAGGCTGCCCCTGCTTTGGAGGTGGGATTGGAACCTGCACCCTTTGGGCCCAGAGGCAGCAGCTCTAACAGCTACGCTACCAGTTACGGACAGTGAAAGCTCTTGCGTGCTGTTCTGGAATCTTCACTGATCATGTGCTTGTTCCCCCTGGGCAGGAGACTGGCGAGTTCACCGTGACTCTAAGTGATGTCCTTGTGGCTTGGCAGTACTTGCTGAGGGATAAACTCCACCTGCCATTAGACCTCCCTCATCCAGAGAATTATAACATCGTTCGCAGGCAGTACGACTCCTTCCTGAAGCACACCAATACAGTGGACCTAATCGATGTGCACAGAATGTACCGCCAGCTGAAGACTGACTCCGACCCAGACGAACCCTTGAGTTCTGTGAGTGCTTCTGCAGATCGATAACAGCCATCGCTGACTGTGGCCTCCCGCCAGAATCTTGACTTCTTTCTCTCCTCCTCACATAGGTCCAGCTACTGCAGTTCCTGGCAGGTAATGTGCAGAGTATCGAGGAATGCCCCCAAGCATCGTCCAACAAGGAATTTCCTCAAACTCCATCGAGCACTGCCAGGCAAAACAGCATGCAGGTTTTTATACCAAGGTTTTTCTAGTTTCATCCTGTTCCTCCTTATGGCACAAAACTATGTCCTATTGGAACAATCGGTCTCTCTGTTCATAGAAGGTTCACAGAATGGGACTGGACCCATCACTAGACCCAAAGATTTTTGCTTTCACTGCATTTTGAGCATATGAAATAACTGACCTTTTTCGTTTGCTGGTTATTTATATAGTGTTTCTTTGTGTCTTATTATGGGACAGTCAGGAGCTTAGCACTTGAGGATAATGGCTTGTAACCTAGAGGTTTTTAGATTTAATTCCTATTTCTGCTAGTAGAAAATGGCTTTAGATAAAGGTGTCAGGTAAATGGGGAATGAATGATATAACAGTTTGGGAGAGCAGGTAGTGTAGTAGTTTGGAATACTGTCTTGCAGTCAGAGGATGCAAGTTTGAATCTTAGCTCAGGTTATAGCACCTTTGAATAATGTACTTATCCTAAATTGAGTGAAAATAAACCAGCTGTTTAAATGAGTAGATATTTGTAAGTAGCATACAAAGTAAGTTACTTGGACAGTGGTATTGGATTTACATTTACACTTATTCATTTAGCAGACGCTTTTGTCCAAAGTGACATACATCTCAGCAAAAGTACAATTAATTTAAAAATACAATTAATTAATTAAAGGATTAATAATCATTAATATCTTGCAGATTGTGCTGTTTCATTTAGTCTGGCTATCTAATTGTATTGCCACTGCAAATTTAACTTGTCCAAAAGATATATTAACATCGGGGGGCACGGTGGCGCTCTCTGGTGGGTCTGGGGTTCGAGTCATGCTTGGGGTGCCTTGCGATGGACTGGTGTCCTGTCCTGGGTGTGTCCCCTCCCCATTCAGCCTTACGCCTTGTGTAGCTGGGTTAGGCTCCGGTTCGCCACGACCCTGCTTGGGAGCGGTTTCAGGCTGTGTGTGTGTGTGTGTGTGTGTGTGTGTGTGTGTGTGTGTGTGTGTGTGTGTGTGTGTGTGTGTGTGTGAGAGAGAGAGAGATACATTAACATATTTTTCCATGACTTTAAACTTTGTATTGAAGCGCTTAACATTGCTAGTTGTTCACAACATTAAAAGGTCTTATTTGAATCAAAGTACATAACTTGATACTTGAATAGTTTTCTGACAATTTACTTCAAGAAATTTAACTGAAGTAAAAAATTAACAGTATTTCGCACTACTTTTACTTGAGTATTGTTTTTGACTACAGCACCCACCTCTGCTTATTATTCTTGATAATAGGTTGATAAGCAGGGCCTTAAATAATGTTATTGAAGGATGTGTACATTTTGAGACATTTTTGAGCACGCACTGGAACTGGAATGGATTGTAATTTTTTCTCTTACCTGGGACTGATGGGAAGGCGAGAGGCAGTGTGATAATACCTTTGATTTCTGGATGTCTGCGAGTATAAACAGAATTTTAAGGAAATGCTTCTGTGTTCTTAATCATTGAACACAATGATAAATGGACAATAAAAACCTGATCTTGTCTCCCATTCGCATAACAAAGGATTGTGGAAAACCCTATGAAATGATGGAAAATACAAGCCAGAATTTAGTTACAGAGCGATGGTGTAAAATGCAAACTGGCTGAAACAGTGCTGCTCTTACCAAAAACAGATGCGTATATCTTGTCAATAATTCATTATGTTGACCTTTGAGCCGGAAGAAAGGATAGCAAAAGGATCAACGCTTTCTGTCCTTGTGATTTAAAAGGACAACTAAATAAAGCTGCTGATAGAAAAAAGTTGACTGAAACCCAAAATTCCTTGAATACACACTGGAGTAGTGCTGTTGGTCCAGTCTTTCCAGTGGTTCCCCTGTCATTGTTTTAGTATGGTGGAACCCGTGCAAAAAAGATTAGTGCTTTGCAATTAAAAAATGAACTGTTGAGTGATCTGCTCTCCTCTCTGAATGGAGGAGGGCCATTTTTGTGTGTTGTTCGTACAGGAGCTTTTTCTGTCTCTTGCACAGATACGGATGTTTCTGAGGAGGATCTTCTGCTCCTACTTGGACTTGCTAGTGAACACTAAAAATGATCTGGCCTTTGCCCACATCCTCAACTTTCCCTGTAGAGGTCTTGGACAGCTAGCATTCCGTGACCTAAGGCATGAGGCCCGTGCCAGCAACATGTCCCTCTTCTTGGTATGTTGCAGCTATATCGCTCTCTCGTTGGGCATGGTTGAGCATGTCATGTATAAGTAGAGGGAATAAGTTCTCCTTTCATTACATTACAGAGTTGCTGTTAACCCAGTTCAGTTTTTTCCTCTCTCGACTTGCTATATCAGCCTCCTCACCCTTCCCAAAGACTAGAATCCAGAACCTATGTCCTACTTGCTTTTCCTATGTTAAAAAACAGAACGGTACCCACTTCGAACATGTGTGCTGTTGTAGTGGTGAAATTACATTGTATAAAATGAGCATTTTTTTAAAATTTCATGTTGCTTAGCTCAGGATATTGTTGTCTTCCCCACAGGCGACAACATCATTTGTTCGAGCAGTTCAGCTGGGGGGGAGGGGCTATGCACCCCCTGACTCGCATCCGTTGAGGAAGCACCTGAAAGGGCTGTCTGACTTAGTCAATTTCATTGATCATCTTGAGGAGCTTCTAGGGGAAACCGCTGATCCCAGGTATGTACGGTAAAGTCATCGCATGACCCCGCTATCCCTGGAGATACTCCCTATTTCCTTCCCTCTCACTTCAGGCGGTGCCGAACAACTCCTCGTCTTGATCACAGCCTTTATTTCTTCTAACGTGCAATGACGTTAAACTCTGGTTGACAGTTGTGGGTGTTTGATGAATTTAAGATAGCGCTTCAATTGTTCAAAGAACACACAGCTGCACAACCACATGTTCATTTTGTCTTCCTTTTTTCTGATAAATTACAAGTAGTTAATGTAACCATACACAGATATTTCTGGATGATGCTCACAACCTGTTTGGTGTGTGTGAGTGCTTGTTTGTTTATGTACTTGTTTATAGTAATCATGTACTGTACAATGTTGCCACAAGGTCAGTAAATCCCTCTTCCTCTGCATATTTCAGGCAAACATTCAGTAACAGAAGCAAAAGTGCAGTTTTTTGAATACTTATATGATAATTTAATTCTTATAATGCATTTTGCATTATGATGTCATGATTGAAGTCCTGTGATGTATTTCTTCTTATTCTTCCCTCTTTATGTTCCTTTCCTGTTGGACTTTTGTAAGGATAGGATCGTTTGACTTGTGGGCTAGGGTCATAATATTGATGGCTTTCAGGGGGATAAATAGGGAGCTCTTGCCTAATACTGGAAGAACATGATGTTATAGCAGCAATAAAAAAAACAGCCATAACATCATCCACTTTTATCCAAACTGCTCAGCCTGATGCCTAAATGTAGGACATGTAGTTAGGGAACGAAAGACAGAACCATGGTTCTTGTGGCATCATGTGTGTCTGGAGACTGCATGGATGCAATGTGGCAGTAAGTCAACAAGACTACTGAGAACTTCTGCAAGAATCTGCCACCATCCTTCTGCAGGTAGTCCCTCCAGTTTATCCTAGATTTGATGGCAATGGAAAGGACTGTCATAAGTTCCATGCCAAATAGCCCTGTAGTTGCTGTATTGGATTGAGGTGTGGTCACGAGGAGAACAGCTAGAAACATGCATGATGATAGTATTGTTTGGAAAAGACGTGCGTTCTTCATATTCCAGATACATATATGCAGTCCCTATATACAATATAGCAATGTGCACCTTGTTTCATTTTCTGCATGTCTGTTAATCTCTTCACTTGCCAGTCATAGCAAGACATGCTAATGGCTTAACCTTTAAAGCCATGCTCCTTTTTTCCTGCACTGCCATTAAATTTAATCCTTGAATATGTTAAATAGTGTCTACCATCTGGGCCAATTGTACAAGCAGAACTGTAAATTTATTCAGAGCGTCATGTGTCATGTCCATGTATATTGGCTGACCTATCTTGATGTGTGGCAAAACAGGTAGTTCTCCACTTATGATGGGTTTCTGATCCAATGACTTTATCTGAAATCAAAAATCCCCTTCTACTGTTCTCTATATATACAATCGACGTCCATAAATGCTCAAGGTTGTGTAATAAGGCTTTGTTACATTTTCTCACTGATTTCGCACATTATTCAGGTTAAAATAAAGCTAACAGAATAGTAATGTAAATGCTGTGCAGTAATTATCAGATGAAATTCTGTAAAAGTATATTTTAAGTATATAGTTAATACTGTACAGTATGAACTGTAATGAATAATGATCACTTTTTCACTTGCTAGTCATTTTAAATATAAGAGAACTTGAAGGAATCTCAAATGAGACATTTTGTAAATGAAGTCCAGTTGCTGCTAGATACCAAACTATAACAAATATGGCCAGTTTATGTATAGCAGCTCAGCCTGCTAATGTTATCATGCACCAGATGGAGCAGTTCTCGTTAGATGTTAATACCAAACGTCAGGACTTGAAAATAATATAAGATTAATGGGCCGGTCGTCATAAGTCCAAGTGGTTGTGAGCCACACATGTCCTAAATTGAGGACAACCTGTATACCATGTATTCGCTGTTGGACATATACAGTCTTCCTCCAATGTATGGTGTGTCGTCCCCCCCCCCTTGTCTCTCTCTCTCTCTCAGCATTGCAGGGGGGAAGTTGATTGGCAGCATCAGGGCCACGATGTTGAAGGGGCGGGGTAGCGGAGACTCTGTTGGAACAGCCACTGAGGAGGTGGCACAAGACCTGAGGGAGAGGATTTGCCAGATCCACATCGATCAGAGAGAGGCAACCTTTGACAGTGGGATCAGTCCAGCACGGGTAATGTTTCACATACTCATAGTAGGGTTGCGGAGGAGAGTATACATCTGGTTCAAAACACCATGCCACTTGTTTGTTAGCTAACCTATCTGAATACATTTTCTAGGGTAGAGGAGAACCGTGTGTCTCCAGGGGCTGATGGGATGGAGACACACAGTGAGCCTACTCATAATCTAGCTGTGTCTTGTGCTCTTCGTTCAGCCTAAAGCACATGCCATTAACCACGCCACAGCCTACGGAGGCCGGGACACGGTGAAGGTGCTGAAGACTTTGTTGGACGAGGAGGCTCTTGCACCTCCCTGCAGGAACAAGGCAGAACTGCTGTATGGAGACCATATGGACTTTAACAGCAATGAAACCTGCCTTCTTGCACTTTTTAGGTATGCCTACAACCCACGTGTGCGTTTATATGTAAGTGCGTTGCAAGTATAAAAAGGCCGTTTGGAACGGTGCTACACTACTGTCCATCTCGGTTCTGAAACGGAACACTTTGATTAACAGGCAACATTTTGGTTTCTGGACCACCTGCTGTATACAAATGCTAGCTGTGACATGGTGTCAACCATGTGACCACTGTCTTACTCCCCCAGGTCCCCAGATGGTCCAAGCGGCACCTCACCTAAGCCACTCAGGCGGCGTGTCCAAGAGCAACTCAGGCCAAAGGTACAGTTATGCACTGCTTACATGTGCCTTAATCCCCATGTTTCTCGGAACAGTTTGATTGCATTTCTAGAAAGGAGTGGTAGCATAGTGGTTAGAGTTTCTGTCTTTGGATCCAAAGGTCACAGGTTCGATTAACCTTTTATTTATTTTTTATTTATCAGTTTAAAAGCACGCAATGTTTTTCTGAAATTCTGCAAAGAATGGAAATGTTCCTGCCTTTCCAAGACTTATTAACTAGCACTGTGTTTGATTGCCCTAACAGATGTGAGCTTTGCTTCCTGACTGCCCTCTTCAAGCCACACAGTGCTCTCTGGCAGCCGTACAGCTTCTGTGTTGCACTGTAGCATCTGCCTGTAGCTCCGGTCGACTGGTCAACAGTGTCATCGCTGGTCCAGCGCCAGCTATTATATGAAGCATGGCGCATGCACAAAGGAAACGGACACTGTCATGCTGCTTTTCACGTTCCGTTTTGGTTTCTTGGGACCTGCGTAACACGTTCAAACTGGAATCCCACTGTTTCTGTGCGCCCACACCGAAGCCCAGCTACTCTCATTCATATACTCTCCACCCATCTCCTCTTCCTCTTCATCGCTGTTTCTGCTCTACATAGCTGACAGGATACACCTGTCCTTGTCCTTCTCAGTCACCCCGGCTGTTATGAACTTGCTGCTGGGTGTGTGTGTGTCTCCAGAATCACAGTTGCAACATAATGGACAGCACCTGCTGTTCTTGGAACGCGATTATTGGGCCTGATCCGCAGGTGGGTGAACGCCACACGCGCCCACTGGAGCGCACACACCCGCAAAGTGCTGTGGTTACCTCGCCTGGCCCAGACTATCTGACCCATGAGGGTCTTGTTAGGACACGCGCTCAATACCCCCCCCCCCCCCTTCATCAGAACCGGGTCGGAGCTGTGCCCTCCCACTGACTCCTCTTGCCGTATTTGGATTAAGTGTGAATTGCACATGAGGAATGTACGGCGGAGGTGGTCAGCCATCTTCCCGGTTCATCCAATAGGAGGTGCCGCTGGTCAGTGGCCCCAATGGACCTGAGTGTTTTCGTTTTGGCATTAAAATGTACGGTCCGTGGCCCGCTGTTGTTTTAGCTGTTTTAGCCCTTTGAGGAGGCGCCCTCAACAATCTCTCCCATCCCTTTGATCTTCCAACTCCACACCCCCGCCCAGCTACGCACTTTTTCTTTTTTCCCATGATTCCCTTGCCTCTGTGGGGCCCAGGGGGGAAACCCAAGAAACCCAGTAATCCTGAGTAGGCCCAGATCAAACAGAGGGATGAAAGGGTGTGGATCTGTGTGCCTCAGGGCCTGGGATTGAAGCCCCCCTCTTGGGCCCAACTCACTCACTTAAACAACACAGGAGTGCCTGAGACAAATTTTGATCAGCACATGTTCAGAAAGCGTGTGTCTTTAGTACACTATTATTGCCATAACAAAATAGTGTTTTTTGCCTTTAAATATCACTCTTTATTCTAAATCCACCATCCAGTTAAAATTAAATTAATTGTAGAGTGGTTGTTCGGTGGACTGCGCTTGTTTTTGTATTTATGGAAGGTTTCCCCTGACTGGTATTTAGCTAGCGTTTCGTGATTTACAGGTCCTGAAGCTCCACAGAGTGGCGCCTATAATGGTATCCGAGAACAGAAATCTCACCGTGTGACCACTGCGTATTCCTTAAGTGTTTATCTGAACGGCGTTCCATATGTGTAACTGCAGGGTATTCCCTGTGCAGCTGCATTTTGGAGCTGTGTTTTTCCTAAAAGGGTCACTATGAATGGCTGTTGTTTTATGGTAAATAAAATCGGGAAAAACTCAAAGGAACTTAGAGCAGAATAGGGTTACGCTGTCTATTGCTTAGCCTGATGCAATACAGAAGTGCTCAGACAAGTTTCAGGCTGTGGTCTTAGTTTTCTGTCCCATGGCCTTGTAACAATGGCGTGAGAGGCAATTTCTGTAAGTGGAGGTTGGAGTTGGTCCTTTTTCGTTTGAATTTTTTTTTTTTTTTAATACTGTACAGGTGAAGGGGAGGGTCATCAGGTCTCAATTTGCCTGCACCTACAGAGATGAGGACCTGCCCCTCAGTCGTGTATTGCACTTCCCCAGCACCAGCCAGCTTCCCACCTGCATACATCCAGCCCCCAAATGCACCGTTCCGCCAGAAAGAGATGGGATTATGTCCCTTACGGCAGGTACCTGTTCCACTTCAAGTTGCTGAGAGCTGCCTGCTGCATATTACACCCTCTGTTTTGACTCGTTGCGCTCAGAGGCTCCAGGCTGAAACTCGGTCTTGTTTTCACTCTGACCACAAATTCCACCTCCTCCACCCCCTGCGACTCAGGGGAAGGCTCCTGCTTCCTTTGACGCCACACTCTCGGGCAGCTCAGCCCAGGCTGCACATTGGGACTGATACTTAAGAATTAACTTTTAAACAATTCCCCATCACCATCCTGTAAACCTTGGCCGCCACTACCTCCGTAGTGAAACCTGGAGAGAACATGTGCTCTCCTTTTCTTCCTTTTCATTCTGTGGGATATCAGGCTCTCCTCCATCAGGATATATGACAAATGCTTTGTTTAAGCTCTGTAAAATAAACATGCTGGCTGTTAAAGCAAAAGTGTCTTTTTTTTGTTTTTTTTTTTTCTTATGCAGTTTCATGTTTAACTTCTGAATTTTAATTTCTGCCTTTCATTACAGAAAATTGCAGAACTGTCTCAACAGCAGGTGTGGCAAGCAAATGTCCTCTGGGCAGACCTCCATTAGCACCGGAGTTAGGAAACTGCCATCCTTCAGTAGAGCAGGCAAGCAAGAAGGGCAAGGCTTGCAAGAGGAAGCTAGCAGAAGGAGGCCCACAAGGTAAGGCAGAGAACCATCCTTTGAAGAAGATGGTCCGCAGTGTGGACCGGCTCTCTGCACAGCCAGGGAAGAAGAAGCTGATACCCGGACAGGCCACACTGACCAGCTTCTTCAGACTGTAGCACTGTACGATTACTTTGGTTTCTGGTGTCCTGTCTCCGTTTGCTCTGTCCAGAATTAAAGCCATCGGTCTTAGTCAATGCCTTCCATCATGGCTTAAAGGCAGTATATGCAGAAGGGGGTTGTGTAATGTGGTACTGTTCTTCAGCAGATCTCCAATAAGATGCGTGGGGCCTGAAACAAAGCGATGTCTCCTCTAGCCCACCTTCCTTTAAGCAAGTGATTTTTCTTGAGCGTCTCATTCCGGAAGTTGTCCCATTTTTGGCTCCTGAAATCCTGTAAATGCATGGAAGCTTTACCTGAATGGGAAGTTGCCTTTTGTAGTATGGGTTTACTTACTTCTGTAAAATCTTCCTTGGTGATTATTTTTGCATTTATAGCAGCACTGCACAGATTATGGTGCTGATGATGATTATGATAATGATGGAGATAAGTTGCTTTCTTTGTGTATGTGTCTTCTGATGTTGCTGTGGTGACGGAGATTGCGGTGGTGTGCAGATTGCTGCAAGGCCCAGCTTTGTTGTCCATGAGGCAATCTGGAAAGTCTGATTGCTGGTGTGCTGGAGATCTGAGTGGATCTGTTTGATAACAAGTCAATGAAGGAGGGTGGGTAACGGAATCTCCCTGCTCCTCAGATTTCTGTCCAAAAACAGCCCCCCCCCCCCCTTTCCTTTTTATTTTTTTCTCTTTATCTGCCAAGTGTTATAATGTCTGTGCTTTTCATGTTTTTAGGTTTTTTGAAATAAGAATAATGCCATTTTATATGCAGGTTTCTAATAAACTTTTTATTCATTGCTACATGAGCCTTTTCTTTCCGAGTGGGAATATGGACACATTGGGAGTAGGTGTGTGACTTGTACCAAGGAACACAGAGATGGTTGACCACAGTGTGTAGTGCTTGGGGCGGTCAGGCTAGGTTCCCAGCTGCTGCTGCCGTCACATTTGCCAGCAGGGTCTGTACACTCGTCCCACCATGCATCTGAGCACTAGGGGGAAAACAAGGACAAAGGAAGCAATTAGACATTATTACCAGATGGAAAAAAACTGTTTAGTATTCATATTGTGGCCACAAAACCCTGTTATTCTCCCCCCCCCCCCCCCCCCCTTTTTTTTTTTTAAAAAAAAAAAAAAAAAAAAAAATTTTTAGAGATTGGGAAATGGTTTTGTTTAAATGCATGCAGTTCATTTAATATTCTCAGGTGTGAGAAAGAATTCTTCAAGTAATTAACCACAAAACTTTGACACTGGCAGCACGTTAGAGGTTAGCGAATCTGTTAATGAGAACAGCCTTGATTCATAGCGTTTTCAAGGAAACTGGTTTCATCATTTACTGAACTGTTAATTCCTGTTCGATGCTTAATTCCCTCCAGTTGCCAGTGGTGGCTTTTAGGATAAGAAACCATATGGGTACAGTGTTGCTGAAGGCTGTGCCCTTGAGGGAGGTAAACATGATTCAACATACAATCAAAGTCTTTCGTGTCAACAGGGATGTACTCGCTGGTGTCTCGTCGGCCCTCGCTCCGTATCTGTTCCAATAGAGCGGCATCTGTGTCTTGGAACTTGTTTGGAATAGGGGCTCTTGAAAAGGTGGGATTCGGAGCCACGCCCTGGGAGTTGCCCTTACGAGCCAAACCCTGCAAGAAACATTTTTCCATTGTTCCTGTAAACACGTATTTGCCAGCAGTTCCAGTACTTTCTGATTTAGCAGTTAAATCTCGCGATAGTCATGACTGATGCTCAGAGGCTTTACAGTGTTTTTTCCAGTCAGAAACTGATTTCAGCCCAGGTAAGTCAGGCTAATCGGATGTACTGCCCTAATAATTAGCAGAACATTGAAGAGGTGAGCTTCATTGAAAATCAGTGCTCCCTTAAGTCCTCAGGCAGCCTTGCTTTGAAAGCTGGTCTTGCTAGTTCATGGTTCTCTAACTGGAGCTATGCAAAACCTCAGGTTCTGGACCTCACGAGTCTGTTCTGATGGAAGCATGTGTGGAAGAAACTTGTCTAACAGCAGTAAAGTTTCCCATACCTCATTTCACATCTTTTACAAAATCCCAGCAGCAGCCTACCCCGTTATTCAGTGCCTTGTACTCCCATGATGCCTCTTAAACCTTGCCTTTCACTCTTTTCCATTATTCACAATGACAACCATGACACAATGTTAAGCTTGTTTTACTTCATAAGTTAGCAAGAGGTTCTTTTTTCACCTGATGAAGCATCGCGTTCTGGGACCTAAAGTATGACCCAGGGTTAATGCTAATTTTTTTTCATTTTTCTTCCTAAATCACAGTAGCTTTAATAGCTTTTTGAGAGCAGAAATGTCCTGTGTTGAAATCAAACATCTGTTCGGCGTGCTTAGCCAGTCACTGAGACTGAAGTTGGCATTAAACTCACTTTCACAATAGTGGAAGACAGTTATCGTTATTTCAATGTATCCGTATGACCCAGGAGTATAGATGTACCCATGAACATTTTTGGCCCAACTGAGCTGGAAACTTTATTTGTGAGGAAGGGAGTTTGGAGAGATTCACCTTGTTGCATCTACAGCTGCTGCTACTCGAAGCTTAGTGGTATGTTACTGTTACTATCTATCTACCTACCTACCAACCAGCCAATATCAACAATGGCTTGTCCTGAGTGGGGTCGCGGCAAGCTGGAGCCTGTCCCGGAAGCACAGGGTGCAGGGCTGAAGGGGGAGAGGAAACACCCTGGACAGGACACCAGTCCATCGCACCCCAAGCAGGATTCGAACCCCAGACCCACCACACAGTGGGCACTGGCCAAACCCGCTGTACCACCACACCCCCCCACTGTTATTGATACTTACAGTAATGACAAAGACCTTCCTCCGTCTTCTATCAGCCAGGCCACTTTCAAGGATGGGCTGCTGGTTTGAGGTAATTGCATCGATGGAGTTGTCATTCATCACCTCAGTGGTCGGGAAAGAGTTGGTGCTCTCCCGTTCAGACCGCACTTCGTCCAGTGTGCCCTTGGACATTGCCATTGTGGCTGATCTTGTACAGCACAGGGAAAACAGCGCTGCTGCAAAAATAAGGGAGAAGGAGGAGAGTGTCATTGGAAAGCAATGGTCTTGACAGGTATCTCGGAACCACGAAAATCTATCTTGTGTGATTTCCTCAGGTGGAAGCAGTATTTATATATCATTAGGGTGGGGTAAAGGATAATGGAAGGTGTCATCTTCAATGCTTTCATGATTATGAGTGCTGTCTGACAAATATTGGCACAGTCAGGAAGTGATGGCTCGCTGGGTTGAGATCTCTGTCCAGTGAAAAGAGAAACAGAGTTGAAGGGCAAATCAACAGTGTATCCATTAAATAGGCATGGATTTGGCCCCATGGGGGTTATTCAACGTTACCCTCCAGAAATGGACGTAATCTAAGAGATTATGTGTGGAGTGGGTTCCCCAGGTGAGAAGCCTCCCCGGCAATGAGCCTTTGTGAAGCTTTGGCTCAGAGACACCTTTTGACCACACCACTATTTTACAATGACACTCAAACAGATCAGTAATTTTGTCAGGGTTTATATGGCGGTGCAGCTTTTGTGCCTTGAGTTTGAAAATAGTAAAGGAGGATCGGAGGTCAGACATAAGAGGCTGTGGGGGTGAGATGTTTCCAGCTAAAACTTATCCACATTGTGAAGGGGTGTGTGTGATATCTAGAGGTTTCCAAAGTTTGACGCTGCATAAGCGAATGACCTGTGTTCTTGAACGAAGATGCTTCCTGTCAAAGTCCGAGCCAACTCGCAGCCTAAGGCATGATTGGACTAATAACAGGAAAAGAAAGGTCTGACATTTCAGCTTTGGTCCCAGAGCTCCAGTCATGGCTAGCAGGTAGCAGCCTTCACTATAGCCACATGTCTAACAAAACCAAAACTCTGTCTGCCTGTGACTTTCTTACCAAAATCCCTTCATGTGTTCTGTACCTTGGGTACAAAATAGATCATGTGTTTCTTTGTCAAATACAAGAAAGACATCTGAGATTAGCGCTGGTTGCATGGACCTCCATTGTTGGCATGTGCTGTGGTTTGAGGCTAGTGCAGATGAGATTGTGTGCTCGCCCTATATACCACCATACATCAGTTAATGCTAAAAGTTTTGACCTCGGATGAACCGTATTGGCTAGTCAGGACACATCCGTTCTGATTTCACAGATCACAAGTACTCACTGCTACTGCGGTTATGGTCCTGGATGACATGATAATTTACAATGACCTGGGCAGGATTCTCCATGTGAAGATCACAACACTGAATGTCACACCTGCTCCTGTGAAAATTATTTACAGGCCTTGTTTATACTATTTGCATTTATTCATTTAGCTGACACTTTTTTCCAAAGCAAGTTAAAATGTTAATCTACCTACAGTTATCTACGGAAGAGCAACGGACTCTTTTTCTGTTGCGGTCAGGGAAGCGTTTCCGCTCCCTAAAGGCCATTGCAGAGAGGACGAAGAGGAGCTTCTTCCCTCAGGCTTTTTGGGCCCTCAGCCGATACAACACCAAGGACTAAAAACCAGTCACCTCCAGGAACCACTCCACCTCTGCTATTCCATTTCATACGTACAAACTCAAACTGAACTACCTGCGCGATCTTGCACATTACATTGCACTGTTGCACGCCATATTGCACTACATCTTATGCTGCACAAATTTTTATAATTCATTGCACATCTGTTTATAGATATTTATAAATTTTGCTCTTACATATGCATAAATTGTATATATATATATATTTTTTTTTTAGATTTTATTACCTGTTGTTTGTCCTTTTAGATTGTTATATCGGACAGCTGTATAAAGCATTTCACTGCACGTCATACTGTGTATGGTTGTGTATGTGACAAATAAAAATTTGAATTTATACAGCTGGGTAATTTTACTGAAGCAATTTAGGGTAAGTACATTGCTTAAGGGTGCTACAACCAGAGGTGGAATTCGAACCACCAACCCTAGGGTCCAAAGGGAGCAGTTTTAACTGTTATCTATATATTCACAATAGCAATAGTCACCAATTGAGCAGGTAAATGCTGTTTTTATTCTGCTGGCACCAGCCTGTCTCCAGTTGCTCCCAGGGAGAGCAGCACAGGGCTCTCCCTTATTACCATTTCATGGGCTTGCAAGGCCAGGGAAGGAGAAGTGGGACATGAATAATGGCTGCTGAACTGCGCCGAAGTGATTTTCCTTGGAGTGCTCAGCCTTTATTTTGTGTGTGTTTGTGTTGGAGGAAGAGGTGCTCTACTGAAGGACTGGAATGGTCACCTGGGAGATTTGAGCGCCAGCAACCGAGCAGCACAACCTCTGGGCCCCTACCACTGTTGTTCTAACCTCCCTCCCTCTCCTTCACTCCTTTGCCTTTCCTCTATCCATCCTCCCAGTCTCCCTGTGTCTTCTTTCAATTGGCCCTCTGTGCCATATGCACTATTGTTGTAACCCCTTTCTTTACTGTTCACTCTTCTCTCAGTTTTTCAACGCCTTCATTGTGGTACTGAAATGCTAAACACCCTTGTTTTGACATGTTTCTCTCATGTTCTCCACTGTATTTATGTCAGTCATCTTGTAGCTTGAGCCCTAAAGGCATTTTTTATCACCTTGAATGATGAAGCTTTGACCTCACCTGTTTGTACCCTCAAATTGTCATGGTCATAGCATGGGGCATGTCGGTTACAACGGCTGAAAGCTGCTTCTGACAGATCGGGGGGGGGGGGAAGGCACTTCGGATCAACTTGACCGAACATCCAGGCTCACCAACCAGAGCAAACAAAGATATTTGAGTTGTTCTGGAAAGTGTTTCTTGTATTTTCCTTGCCATTCTAATTGTGATGACCTTTTAGGAGGACAGCTCCCATGCGTTTCATCCTTTGACCCCCTTCCCTTAAACCACTCCTAATAATTACATCTCATGTAATTTGCTGTGCATGCAGTTTCCATGACATCCCCACGACCCACATGCACATACATGCACCCACAGCCCCATGGCAATTCCCTATTCATATGTAACCAAATTTACACAATGTCAATGGCATAAACAACCCTCCTACCACCACCTTTGAGATCCCAAGCCTTTATGAACTTCCAGTTAGATGGATTGTGTTGTTTTCACAGCTTCTGATGCAACATTCAGGTGTAGGTTGCACACGGATGTGTTGCACCGCTCTGGGGTGCACCAGGGGGAGAGAGCTTCTTCTCACCTCTAGCAGTGAACTTTTACGGAGGGGGAAGGTTCTTTATCTTGTGGTTTCCGTCTTTTCCTGAGATAAATTTCTAGGAAAACATTACCATAATTCCCAAACAAAGAACATTGCTGCAAAGAGAAATGTGTAAAATAATCTTTAAAGAGCCAGATGTGATTTCATCATGCCTGCAGATCATATTTGCTGGATGCTCTTTGAAGTGAGGAGGAGATGCAAAGGTTAGCGTGTTAGCAAGTTCTCAGAATGTGTTTCCTTTGGCCTCCAGCCTGCCGGCTGTGAGAACCTCCATTCGCCTAAAAGAAAACTTCAGCAGAACTGTTACCCTGACCTGAATTGACCATCAAGTTATCATCACCATCTGTGTTGTTATGTCTGGTCCTGTCTGTGTCATGAGGTGTTCCTACCCATTAAGGGTGGTGGTGGTTACCATTTTTGATTTTACCAGGCTGCCCTTGCCCTCCACAAGATATTTCACTCAACACGTGATCTAAAGTTCCATGTCCTAAGTGAAGTCTGGACGCTTGCCGGTGCCCTTTTGACACTGACTCCACATTGAGTCCTCTCTTGGACCGAGATGTTGACTCCGGAATTACCCTACGATCTCTCCAACAATGGTTCTGATTTGCCTCTTCTCAGTGGCTTGTATTTACTGCTCTCCACAGTGAAAAATCATTAAATATTGCTTTCAGGCAGTGCTGACTGCTCTTGCTGCATTAAGTATTAGTCTTCTCTTTGTAGTGACTAGCACTGTCACTCAAGGAAATGCTGTGGCTCAAGCAATTTTAATAAGCACAGAGTTAGAAAAGTGTTCCGAAAAAGCAAAGGGTATTGTTACTGGATTACATCAGGTAGAAAAGTGCTTGGTGTCAACTAGCTGGTGGCCGTTCTGTCTCTCCTTGTCACTCAGAATTAAAAAGCAGGAGGGATGGGATAAAGGTTGTGCAATGAAACTGGCATCCTGCTCAGGAGATGAATTTGAACCAAGCTCTTTCATCCCTCAAAAATCTGGATCAGTTCCCAACCCATCATCAGCCATTATGGCTCCAACACTCTTCTCAGCATTTTCGGCCATTCTTTCAGTACGACGGTCTTGTGTGGCAGCTGGGTGTTGCAGATTGTGAACATGCTGTTGCTGTAGTGGGACAGGAGTTGCTGGAGCCTCTCTGCTCTGTACTTGTTGTCCCAATTTCTTCCATAGACAACGTTGCTGTCATTCAGCCATGCAGGCCGTGCTCCATCTCCTGCAATCCTCTGCTGTGGGGTCAACTGACCTCACCGCAGCATCATCCCTTAACGCCCTTACCGCAACTGGCCGACCAACCAAACCCCCCATGACCCCACCTGTAAAAAATATACAATTTCCTTTACTTGGCACGCAACTCTGCGGCTCTTCTTTTTGAGCTGAGCATTGAATGCCCACTCCTGCTCAGCTCTTGCTATATGAAAACCAGTGGTGACAATGGTGGATGGAAGAGCAATGTCTGCCAGTGCTCCTGTTTAATAACAGGGGCTCAGGATGGGGGGGAGGGCACGGAGTGGCTACAGAGCAGTGGTGAGGGAGATCGGGTTGGGGCCCGGCTCCTTTTGTTGCCCAGAGAACAGACCACGGTTTCCAGGAACAATGCCGCCGATGAAAGGCTCTCCAAGGAAAACATGGCTCTGACATCATAGGTTCTTAAAGCACACAGCTGCGCCAGCAGCCTCCTGCCATAGTCAGCTTTCAGTGAATTTCCACTGCTTAGTGAGAGGCACAGCGAGGGAACAGGGGGGCACAGAGGGAGAAACAGAGACGCTACTGCAGCCTGTGAGGGCAGTCTGCACCAGCCCCCCCCACTTCATGACACACACAAGTTAGTCTCCTAAAACAGCAGTGACGAATGAGACCCGTGCTGGGGATAGCATGGAACAGATACGCCAGTGTTGGTTTGGGACCTATGCAAAATTGATGATGTTCCTACTGTTTGCGGTTTAATTTTAGCCAGTGGGAACATCTATCAGAGTAAAAAGCCCCACTTGTGGGCTCTGTTCTTTGGAAGGTCTGACCTTGACTTGATGAAGTCCAAATGTTAAAGGAACATCCTGGTTTCAAGTCTGATTGTTTCTTTCTACAGTCAGATTGTATAAACAGAAGGTGCTCGCATGAGCAAGTTGCAGTCGCACCCGTTACACCGATTTGACTTGAACCTGAATTCAGATCCATGCTAGAAGGTATTTGTTGAGAACTACATGGGGTGGACAAATTTACAGAAACACCAAAGAAGGCATTAATATTAAGGACCTAATAAGGAGAACGGCCACCCTATGGCTTCAGCACAGCTTCCTTCCTTCTAGGAATGCTGTCATACAGGTCTCAAACCGTGTGTAGTGGGATATTGCACCTTTATTCAAGAAGAAACACCTCCACTTCTTTGAGGGATGAAGGAGCTGTAAATCTACGTTGCACTTTCCACTCCACAACTTCCAGCAAAGGTGCAATGACATTTATATCTGGTGATTTCGGAGACCACGGAAGGCATCTCACTTCATCCTAGCGTTCACGAAACATCTCTGTTCAAAGGTTGTTACGTGGCCTAGCCCGCGCACGACATCTCCTTGTGGAAGGGTTACCAGTGACATTTGTCAGTGACCATGCTGGTGTCACAGCTGAAAGAAGTCCCTTATGTGATTGGAAAATGTGGCTGGAGAGTTTTCAACTGCATTTCACACGCTCCCCTTCGATCCCATGTGTTGAAAAATGTCTAAATGATGATCAGCAAACAAAAAAGTAGCAGAATCTCCGGTATTCAGCGAAAAATAGAAAGTAACCCAACACTTTCTACAAATGAGCACTGTCCTGAAAAAGTGTTGTGTTGCATTAAAAAGATGCATAGGACTGCGAAAAACATTTTAATTTGAACAGAGGGTGAACGGGAAACTTATTCTACAGAGTATCTCTAGTCTGCCGTTGAAAAGAATGAATCTGACGCAGACTTGTGGAACAACGAGGTTCTATACGTCAGTGGCATTAATCAAAGTCACGCAGGGTGGGAGACAGAGTGTTCATTAATATAGTCCATAAATCTGACTTGGGACCCGTAAGCCACTTACGGGTTGGCACACGTTTCGGACCTCATGCCAGTCCGTAGGGCAGTACCGTCGTTAGTGTTGCAGGTCGATGGTAACTTGAGCACAGGTTATATACAGGGATCCGATCCCCTGTGCCCCTTTCACAGCAAGACCTAGCACCAATCAGCCCCGTGGATGACCTTCTTTCCTCTAAAACGGTCGTAGATGAAGCTGCCAAGCTGGTGAGCGCATTTAGAGTCGACCACAAGGTCGTTTAAAAGACAATAGCACACATAAGTAGCAAAGCCCGCAGCTTCTATTTCAGGGCTGGGTCCAGAAGCTGTGTCCTCACATGCACTCTAGCTCAGAAGGCAAGGAAACACTCCCACTCCCCCCCGCCCATCCTGCACGAAGAGCATGCTGGACCCTGCCATCTTCTCGGATCTAGGAGAGCTCGGCGAACACAGAGGCCTGTTATTTCTGTTCTCGGTACCCTACTCCTCTCAAGCACAACCAGAAATATTGAGTTGCGCTGTCTGTGGGACGTGGGTCAAGCCGACTTTGGCTGGCTCCTCAAGCCATCGTAATTGTAATTTTTGACGTTGACACCACTCGTTCAGTTACCTTGGCTTTGCAGATCGTATACCTATGATAGTAGTGATGTTCCTGCAGCTTTTGCAGTTTTCCCACAAGAAATCATGTTTTTTATTTCAGGTAATTTTGTGTTTTGTGGTTTTCTGCAAGTAATTATTTTTTTGGGGGCCTCAGTATAATGCTGTAGCACACTCCAGCAAAATAATGCTTATGTAATTCCCATAACCAGTGTGTAGTGTTTGGCAACTAACAAAAAAAAAAAAACTACTGTATTTGGTGAAAATGGTAATTATTTTTTAATGCTGTGGTTCATGACCATAGGCACAGAAGCTTTCCCAGCTCTCTTTATGCGTATAGATGTGTCTGAGCGGTTCTGTGTGCGATCACGATGGTCACAGTGGTCTACGGTCTGCTGCCAGTGGAGTGGTCCAAGCTCCATGCAGGACATGACCTGTCAGCGAGCGCAGTCACTTTCATAACTTTCCCTCGAAAAAAAAAATCCCAAGTGTGGGGTTCAGAAGTCCATCCCTCAGGAACCCAGAGTAGTTTGATTCTACGAGTTCCTCTGAACGCTCGATGGCTGAATAGTTTGCACAAAGTAATTTTGACTAATCGGGCCTAATAATTGGTCCTATATCATGTGCTAGAGGGGGCTGAATAGAATGAGCATCAGGGGAGCTGAACTAGGGGTCTGCCAAAGCTCCACCCCCACCAGCTCAGCTCTCTGAGTGGTAATATCCACTGACACTGAGCCAGGTGGCCTATTTGTCTTTGAAAAGGGGCATGATTGTTCCTCTATATATTCATTAAAATGTGCTGACGGTGAGCGGAAGCCCGGTGCTGTGACTGCAGCGTTCCTTCTGAAAGCTGGACATGAAATGTTCCCCTCGGCGAACCTGCGCTGCGCTCTGTTTGCCTTGGCAGAGCATGTCACCTTTTAGGAAGTATCACTTTATCAAGGAGCTCCAGCTCAGTTTCAGGCTGGGGAAATGATGCCAGGCCAGAGGTGCGGGGCTGTGGCAGTACAGTCACACGTGCGCAGCGTGCCGTCCACGCATGCATCAGTTGCGTGGCAGCATAGCGGGACGCATCAGCTCGGTCACAATGGACTTGGCCACGCACTTGTTTTGCAGCAGCGGAGTCCCACACGTCTTGACTTACTGCCATGATAGCATATGCACAGAAGCTTCCAAAATTACCGTAATGCTAACACATCTAGTCAAATAAACATTTCAGCACCATCACTTTACAGCTTATGCATGTGGGAAATTTCTCTCCTTTTACTACACGAGAGCAGGTCCCGATATTCACCATTTATGCTAATGAATTGCTCAGTTTTATGTGCCCCTGTGTGAGTCCAACCCCGCTCCGTCATTGGCCACAATTCATACTTTAACTAGAAATACACACACACGCATTTTCTGAAACCGCTTGTCCCATGTGGGGTCACGAGGAGCCGGAGCCTAACCCGGCAACACAGGGCATAAGGCCGGAGGGGGAGGGGACACACCCAGGACGGGACGCCAGTCCATCGCAAGGCACCCCAAGCGGGACTCGAACCCCAGCCCCACCAGAGAGCAGGACCCAGCCGAACCCTAACTAGAAACAGTGAATTATTAATTTTCTATGCTGGGAGTGCTAATATAGTTGTATCAACTGTAAAAAAAAAAAACACGAAGAAACATACATACAGTCCTCCATGAAAATATGTGAACCCTACAGGGATGGTCATTATTCTTGCATAAACTGATAAAATCTAAATCTTGAAATAAACTTATAAAATGAATAAATGACTATGATTTACACACCTGATTCTACTTACCTACTTGGTTTAACCAGCACAGGTTGGGGTTCACTTGTTTTTGCACCTGCACTACTTCCGTTTCTCTACAGCACACGATTTCCTCTAAAGCAACATATGCAATTGGTCATTACACACCTATTATGTCAGATGAGAAAGACTGCTTCTCATTAAATAACCATTTCATGGTAAAACCGAGGGGCTTTGCATATTTTCAAGCAGCACTGTACACCTGCAGTCACATAACCAGCCTGCTATCTTCACAATGAGAACAACACTTCGCCAAGATGCAAATCTATGGGATGGAGGTAAGCCGGTAATTACTTTGTTCCTGTCATCTGACTGGGGATCTGAAGATTGATGGTGGTGCACAATCACATCACTTCAAAAGCTTCCTTTCAAAGCTGTTCTCTTGAATCTCACAGCTTAGCACTGTCTGGATGCTTCACGCACTTCAGAGGCTGCGAGAAGGAAGAACTGGGGAGGGGGGTCTTTCACTCTCGCTGTAGGTGATGGGGGATTAAAAGCCGAGATAAAGCCACGCGTGCCTTCTTTTTTTTCAGCTCTCTTAGGCTTTTGTTGCAGGAGCATCGATTTATTAATGACCATTGACGATGCACTTACAGCCTCTATCCTGTCTGCCATTTCCTCTCTCCAGACTTTCCTTCCTGTCTGTGATCACTTTCTCTCACTAACCCTCACTCCGGAAGCTTGTTCGGTCCACCTGAGTTCATCGGTTGTTGCTGCAGAAGAAGCATTCATGAGGATCAGGAAAAAAGTACGTTTTTCACAAAAAGATAGTATGGCTCTTACAGGAATCTTGGCAACATACTTAAGGTTTTACAAGTGGTGGAAATAGTAAATAAAAAGTAGTAGTAAATAATCACATGCCATATTACACACACCCACACTCTCTGAAGCTGCTTGTCTCAAGCGGGGGTCGCGGCGAGCTGAAGCCTAACCCGGCAACACAGGGCAAAAGGCTGGAGGGAGAGGGGACACACCCAGGACGGGACGCCAGTCCATTGCAAGGCACCCCAAGCGGGACTCAAACCCCAGACCCACTGCAGAGCAGGCCCCAGCCAAACCTGCTGCGCCACCATGCCCCCCCCATGGCATGTTACATCATTTATGTTATTTATGTCTTTTAAAAGTTCACAGTGTTACCATTTATCCAAGAAAGAAGAGTGCATAGTGCATCATTATAGTCACTGGTGATAGAAGTAAAAGGAAACTCACTTTTGCTTACTGCTTGTCCTGGTTAGGGTCACGGTGGTCCAGAGCCTATTGTGGAATCACTGGGCCATGCCAGTACATCACAGGGTAACTACACATACACATGCACTCACTCACTCACTCACTCACCCATGCACATACTGTAGTACAGACAAGTTACCGTCACCAATTCACCCAAACTGCATGTCTTTGGGGTGTGAGAGGAAACAGGAGGCCCTGGAGGAAGCGCACACAGACACATGGAGAACATACAAACTCCACACGTACTGAGGTGATGGATTCAAGCCCACACTTATGCTGTGACCTGGCAGCGCCACCCGTTGTGCCACCAAGCCGCCCTAAAAGGAAATACTCATGTATTTAACTATTCCCGACGTGCAGAAGTACCGTTCAAAGTGTGTGCGGGATGCGCTTTGAAAGTTTTTTCTGCATTTTACTACACCCTGAGCTGCGTGAAATGGCAAAGGCTGGAGTACCGTGACATCTCACTCAGCTGTCACAATCCCATGTCTCTCCTCATCCAAGTCAACTGTCTTCTTCCAAACAGAAGCTTTTGTTTTTATTTGTTTCCCGTGGAGATCACTTGGAAGCCGCGGGTCAACAGCTGAACCAGGTGCAATTTGCACAACTTGTCTCTTTTTTTTCACAACTTGTTTTTGCCAGCTCACAGCTTCCTGCCATGATTGTACTTCTGCTGAATTAGAACAAATCTTCCCCCTGAGGGAAATTTGCCTCCGGCCCACTGTGTTTTGGTCACTGAGTTTTGGGAGGAGATGGGCGCTAAGTGGGGAGATGGGCTTTGAACCGTGTACGGTATGTGTTTTTGTCTTAATTTTCATTGATTATTGTTTATTTTTTTCCGGTTGTTATAACAACAAAATCGAGACAAGGATGGTGATGAGCGTAATCTATTCCGGCTTAGTTACGGTCCCCCCGCCCTAGCCCACCCATGCTCCCTTTCTGAGGATGCCAGCGGGTTTAATTAATATATATTTCTTACATGACTAATAGGGAAAATGTTATCCAAGGAAGTGTACAAAGTCTGTACTTTGAGCTGTAAGGGCATCCAGGTTTTGTGTGGTCTTGAAGAAGCACTTCCACATTCCTGTAATTGGATCACAAATCTGATCCACGGAACAAGAGAGCTCAGTACCAAAGTGCTCCAAAGTAAGAGAGGCCCTGTTTTAGTACTGAGGATTAGGCCAGCTGTGTGCTGGGTCTGCTTTAGAGGAAGAAAAACTATCTCATGAGTCCAGGCAGTGGAAAATGTGCTCAACCTTGATTGGTGGAGCAGGTCTTCCCATCTAAACGTGACATGCAAAGAGTATTTGTTACCCAAAGCCACTTACACGGCTGACGAACTGAGGCTTTTAACTACTCGTGAAGCTGAATGTTTGCTCGGGTAGCGAGTAGTGACGGGGTTGACTGCTGCTGGACGAAACTATGTGCATCATCATGAAGGTTACCTGAGGTTGAAGGGCCAACAGGGCGTCCTTCGGCGGCAAAGCCGCTGGAAAAAATCGCGAGGTCAGTTCCGACCACCGCGGTCATTCACGCGTCAGCAACGTATCAGCACCCATGATCCCATCTGCCGCAGCCTATGCACGCACCGTGCGGCGGACACCTTTTAATGCTCGGTGAGTATTGTAAAAAAAAAAGTGTAAAAATCACTCCCTTGACAGCTGTGTGATAATGACAAGTGGTTTATTCAGCAGGAATGGTGAACAATCTGTCTGCATTCAAACATTCTCTACAGAGGGTCGCTGAGCGCCTGTGGCAACAGCTCTCCCATCAGAACTGCTGGGGTCATCCAATTCATTCTTTAACAGAAACCTTCAGATCTTTCTCGAATGTGCTCAGTATCATTATTCAGTTGTCTCGCCTTTCTGGCACTCTTTTCTGAGCTGATATATGACAAGATGATAATTTTTTGCTGGAACAAACATAGCCACTGCATGATAAATCCTGCAATAAGTTTGATTGATTTGACCCCCCACTTATAGTTCTGGCGTATCCTTATAAAAAACAAAAGCATAATCAGAAATTATTATTTGCTTAATTGTTTATGACGCGGATGTTTTTCGCCTCATCTTTGGCTTTGCAGGGGTGACCAGATGTTCAGTCTGCCTGTGACACTGGGAAGAGGAGAGAACTTGGCACTTTGGGCTAAAACATTCTCAGAACTTTTCACTAATGAGCAAGTAATGTTTGAAGACAAAATGTTTGTGAAGGTTCCTGGAACTCGAGATGGAACTTGAACTCAAGATACACAAATAGTTATTGTTATGGGGGGTCGGGGGGGGGGGGTTGGAGTGAATGCATCAGTTGTTTTCAGGAACAGGCAGCAATGATATCTGTGGTGTGCTTGAAATAAGGTAGAGATGTGCTGTGCTTTCATTCCAGGGTGTCCTGGAACTGCAGAATTTGGTCTTTGTACGTCACAGGACAGTCTGCCAGGGAAGGGAACGTGGAGTACCAATGTCTGGATCCTCACCCAAAAAAGCAACGTGTTTAAGCTCAGCCAGTGATATGGAGCGTACCCCATGGGCAACGGGGCCTGCTTTCTCACACACGACCAGCTGATGTTTATTATGCCATAATGCACCGCAGCAACAATTAAAAACCCGGGGCTCTTCAATTAACAAGACTGATGGTAAACGGAGGTGATTGCGCATTACGAATTTATGCACTCGGTTTGACATCCGAGATAGATTGATCTCATGGTCTAAAAAGAGTAAAGCATTTTACGCTTACGGGGCTTTAACCTGCTAACGACTTTCTGAGCTTAACTGATCGTTGTACATACAGTAGCAGGGGCTTATAAACGGTCAGATTTGGAAGGAAACAAGCGTTTCCGTCCCTAAACGGTTTATGGGATGTGTATTCGTTTTTCAAGGATCATCTCTACAAGTCAGTGAGAAGGAGAATAATAAGTGTGGCTGCCAACTTAGTGTACGCTAAAACAAAGTCACCGAAGAAATCTGCGATATAGGAAAGCAACTAACTCATTGTGCGTGTTACACGTGCGCTCGTGTTTGCTGGGGTCGACACTCAGGCTGTTTGTATTAATGTAGTACATATATTTTTGGACAGACAAAAGTACATTATGACTATAAACACCTTGATAATAATGGAAGATAATAGTTCACAGTACTTTTTGTCAAGTCATTTGGCATAGGGAATCAATGTTGAATAATAATAATAATTTATAAACAGTAGAAAAAATAGCAATTAGCCTTTTGGGATCACATCAAGATTTTTTCATGCATTCACAGGTTTCCCACAAATAAGTTTGCTCACTTACACCACTAACTGATCGAAACAGCTTACAAATAAAAAAAATATTATAAAACGGTGGCCACAAGGCTGTGCAAAAGGGAAGACGTTCAACCACTCAGTTCTTCCGTTTCTCGTCCCGTTCCTAGGCAACCCTTGCAAGTAACAAACTACAAAATAGCACCATTATACAGTGGATAAGATTCCTTAATACGGTTTTGCTATACGATACTGTTATGTACAATGAGTAGTAGTAGAACAATGCATAAAATAAAGTAAATGGGGATATGGTTTGATTATATGCGACTGCAGAGGAGGCAGTGTGATCGTGAAGCTGCGTGTGTTGTCGGCTCGCTGCTGTGCCGCGCGCGTCTCGAAGGAACCTTGACCATCGGTCGAGAAGACTGTGCAAGCAGCTAGGACACGTGGAAATCCAAACAGAGGCAATCACAGTGATTCTCAGAACAGGCCGGTCTGTGTGTGCGCACGACTTTGAGTATCTCCGCGTGCGTGCGTGCGTGCGTGCGTGCGTGCGCGTGTGTGTATACATGCGCGCCTGCATACTGGGTGGCAGTACCGTGTCTGAGAGCACTTTGGTTTCGTTGCCGTTGCATACCGTTTCGGGTTTTCTCTCTTGAACGAAAAAGCATGCCATCGTAGATATTCGGAAAGCGACGGCCCCTCCCTTAGCTAACAGAAGAGACGAAGGCGGGCTAGGTGGCTTCAGTCATTAAGCGCCTGTCTCGGCGTAGCTCGCCTGGCCAGCCCTCGGCCCCTCGCGTAAGGCTGCAGTCAGAAACGCAACCACTCGTACTCACGGAAAATCATCCCTCTGAAGGCTAATAAGGCCTCGGGCGCCTTAAACTGGCAATAGCAAAGCATTATAACAGCATTTCTACGAGTTTGCCAAGGCTGCTACCACTCCGTTCGCAATACACCTGTTTTAGTCTTCCCCACAATGCACTGCAGCGGAACGCTTCGATGTGTCCTTCGGATCAAGGGGTTCTGTTCCCGCACGTGTGCCGGATAAAATCGCAAGACATCTCTGATCTGTCTGCGGGCCCGTGACCCTGTGGTCACAGGGGCTCTCGCTGCCGCAGCTCCCGCCTCACGTGCAGGTTCAACAATCGCTCCTTTCTCGCTGCGCGATGGGCACCCGCTCTGCTTTCTAGCCCTTCCGTTCCCGTCCTACGCTGACCTTGCACGAATGTCCTCTGGAGTTCAGAGGCAGAGGGCAGAGCGAGGTTTCTTCGGAGAGGATGATTGTCTGTGTTAAGACTGTGCCCTGTGTGTAGGAAGTTCTTCCCACTTGCAAAGAGTTAAGCAGCAAATTTCTCCTTTCGTTTCATGATCGTTCCTCCCGTCCTGATCGCCTATCTTGGTTACTAAAGGTTTGTTTTTTGTTTTACGTCATCTATATCTTGATTTCCCCCCCCCCCCCAACAGCTTCTCAAAATTAACAGTGTACAAAATGGACAAAATCACTTTTCCAGCTTCCTTACTTTACCATGATTCTGTTTTTCTTTTGTTTTCTTGTTTTTGTTTGTTTTCTTTTTTTTTTTTTTTTTTCTCTTCTTTATACAGTGAACCGTTACATATTGGGACAGGATTGGAGGCCACACCCTTCCCCAGCCTTCCATTTATCTCTCTGTTCCTCTTTAACCCCCCCTCCCACCCCCACCCTCACCCCCACCCTCCCCCAGCGGCTTTGTCTGTCCTCGTGGGCCTCCTCCTCTACATCCGGTAGTTTCTGCCACCTGTGTTACCCCGACTGGAGTTCTTCTGATGCACCTCCTGAAAAGAGAAGAGAGCAGGAGGTAGGGATGGGGGGTGCAGGGTTAATGGCCAAGAAACAGCACAGCTGTGAAATCAATGAAAGGTGATGCCGTGAGGCACAGGAAATGGACCTCTCACTCCCTCGCTCGCTCACTCGCTCGCTCCCTCTTTCCTCTCTCTTTCACAGATAAAATAAATACATGCACAGTCATTGCCACTGGAGGAGGAAGAACAGCAGAAACACGCTGCACCTTCTACATAAGTGCACTTTGTGTCATTAAGTGCATGCAGCGTTCGCCGGGCTCTGGCAGGCTGCTGCTGAGTTACGGGAGCCGAGGTTCATGGGAAGGTGGGAAACCCTGGAAGCCAAGGCTCTTTCCCTCCACCCAGCTCCGCAGCTCACCACTCCTCACGGGGCGGCGGGCTGTTTTAGCGGGCACTGGGAGAGCGTGCGTCTCCCGCAATTGGACGTGCGAGGCAGAGACGCAACATCGCAGAGCAAGAACACTGTGTCCCCCCCCCCGTATGCGCACATGCTCATGCCGCACGGCCCAGAGCTGCACGGTTCACTCATACCTTACAGGATGGGTGATTATTACCAGATATGTGTTTCTGTGGAAGAGTCAAGAGAAAGATGCTGCCATTCATCCTTCCAATCATCCTCGCAAGATCGCTGCTAGGCTCGCCAGCAACAGTCGGAGAAAATCAGTGGCAACTTTGAGCGTGGCCTTGCGTGGCATGTAGCGTGTGGCGTGTTCCGCGTTTCGGGTCAAGAGTCAAGTTGAGGGCACGTGACATACCTTCTGTGTTTTTGGCATGTCTGTGTGGCGCTGCGCCCGCACAGAGCGCGCTGCCTTGCCGGACTTGACTGGCGCACAGTACATCTCCAGCCGCCGAAGCTCACAACTCTGGAAGCAGCACTCGTCTACGATTCCGCGGTTGTGGGACCGCCGTGAACTCGGCCCGTAGCCCCCCGGTTTACCTGCGACAGAGAGGGACGACAAAGGGGCTATGTTTTCGACTGGCGGCACAAGCCTGCAACCCGGGAAAGCGAAAAGTAAACATTACATGCCACATTTTTGCTGGATTAGTGCACCATCTCTGATAACAGCTAAAAACAATGGCTTATGTATTCCAGCCAGTTGGACTATAGAGCCTGAGATTAATAGGCCCATTTTGCCGTTAAATGGGAAACAAAAGTCCAGTTAAAAAAACCCACCGGCTAAATTGCGTAAAGGCGTGCCTCTGCTCCACCGAAACACATTGTCCGTGCACATGGAGGGAAACGAAGCCATCGGCAGGCTATTGTAAGCACCCAAAAGAGAGCATTCGGTGTTTTTGGCCCCTGCCGAAAGAGTCGGAGCCAAGCTCGAGCTGCAGCACGGAACTCGGCTCCTCGGCCGCAGCGAGTACGAGACGGAGAGGAGCGGACCGAGAAGCCGCGGTGTGCTACGCTCAGCCTCTTCAGGAAGGACTCTTTAGCAGCCCAGCGCCAAAACCTAATTGCTGTGATATATAGACAGCATTAATGACAAGGATTTCAGCAGTGTAAATTTTCCAGGATATCGCCTTGCGCCGCGCGAACCCTAGTCCTGCCTGCTTGGCAGCTGCACCCTGCATAAAGCAAGGTCACAGTCCCCCAAATGATGAAAATACAGCGTTCCTGCACCGTGCACCTGGGACGGCCGGGTCTGGCTGTTGCCGGGCCCGAATCAGCCTGGAGAAAAGCCATGTTGCCCCCCGGCTGTCCCACTCAACACTGCACCGGAGTGTTTCCGGTACCACATGGCGAAGCTAGACTCATCCCGGTGCCCTGAAAATCATGGCAGGCAGTGGGCTATAGGTTCCAGTCCCACAACAGCCACCGTCCCCCTGAGCTCAGAGCATGACCTGAATTCCCTGAATGAACAGGGTCTGCGTCCACATGTGTGACCCCCCCTCCTTGCTAGCTCTCCATAAGGCATGGCTGACAGAGGGCCTTCTGGGAAAATGGCCTACCTCTGGCCCTAGAGCAGCCACCGCCACGCTCCCGCCCCACTAGTAGCCTTTCTGAAACATCCCCCTCTCCATTTGCAATTCCTCTTTTGCCTGGGACACTTCTCAAAAGGAGCTCTACAGCTCCATTGGGCTTCTCCTTGTTACCAAATGAAATAACAATAATTTAATATGGCATTTACAAGGCGGAAATGCCTTTCCCTTTCAGAGTTAATAGCTCTTGGCTCGGATGGCAGCCGACAGAGTGCATTAACTTCTGTGTGCGGCCTTCCTTATTGTGACAGTGTTTTGCGCTGGACGTTCGGCATCCCCCATGGTGAGTAAGCCCCGTTTCCTACAGACAGAGCTTCCCCATTTGGAGCGCACAAGGGTCTCCATAAAGACACTTGAGAAGTGTATGCTCTTACATCTCCAGGGAGCTCACTCCAGCACGGTGTGCCCCATTTTTTCTCTCACAGAGTGGAGGATTAAGAGGGCGGTTTGGTCACTGACAAATTCACCTGTACCATTGAACCTCTTCATCCACGAGCAGTGAGTGCATGTGCTTTGGCAGACGCCTCTCTATCCTTGCCGTGCCAATAAAACAAATTGAATTTAAAGACTGAAACTAAGAGAGGAGGGCAGTGAGAGAGCGAGAGGAAACCATAAATGTGCGTATATATCAACTCCTCGCCGCAGCCGGATCTGGGAGCAGCTGACGACATGATGTAGCTCTAATTCAATCTGGGTGCTGGGAGCGTTTGCAGTGTCCAAGGCCTGTGAATACATTTTCCTGGCGCAACCCAAGCGATCAATGAAACGCCGTCTTGTTTCACATCTGTGTAACGGACAGAGAGCAGAGTCAAACGCTGCTCTAATGCAACCTTTGTGTAACAGTCAGTGTAGCCTATGGAGTCAATGATATAGATGACAGAAAGTTGAATCACTGTGATTTTCCACTAATAAATGTATTTCAAAGCCAATGGGCAACAGATTGACATTCTAAAGCTGTCCGTGATGCCAAGGCTCAGGACAGTTACCTGTGAGAATTTCAATCTTGGGAAATGAGCCCAGTGTTCTTGGGTACGATGTGACGTGTGAGTCTATGCCTTTCAGTGTTCAGATGGACCTTATTAAATATCAGATTTTCTCCATAAGTGGCAACACGTTTGCTTCTGGCTCATCCGCCAGATCTGCTGTCAAGAGAACAAAATGATTCCAACATTTTAATAAAGAATTTGGCACTCTCGTATGGATCGCCATATGTTAGATGAGAAAATAATTGTCAACCGTATGATGGCAGATTGTGTATTGAGCAATTCTTTAAATTGAGCGGCTACTTTAATTCATTATTTATAAACATTATTACACCCTGTTTTTCAGCTAGCTAGCCTGAACGCGTTCAACAAGTTGTGCGTTTTCATACACGCTCCCAAGACCGGCAGAGGACCACAATTGTGAAGCGATCATCTTTCACATATCACTTCCAGTACTGGTTCTCTAAATGTCCCTTAATGTGTTCCAGCAATGCTGAAGGAACATTACACACTCTCAAGCAAGGGGGTCCACGCAACCCAGGTGGTACATGAAGCTCTCATCGACATCAGCCGGAACAGCCTACATTATTCTCCTCAATTTAACGAAGAGTAGACATCACAGCTCCTATTTGCTCTGCTTCCCTTCTTTACCCATCTCTTTTTATCTCCTCTCCCCGTTACCCTGCTTTACTGTTCTCGCCTAACTCGTACATCATTACACTCCATACTGGTTGTGTTGTGGGTTTAGCCATGCCTCGTACAAACGAGTTTAAACCCTTCACATCTCTAATGCACCAGTTTGAGATTTGCTAATACTTACCATGTCTAATTTCAGACAATCAGATGATAGGAGCGTTCCTCAAAAAAAGCCTCAGTTTGAACCCCCTCGTGACTATGCAATGTGACCACCTGGTCTGAGCCCAGTTTCGAGCCTCTAGGCTCCCCATTTCACCCCCATTACTGGATAAGACCTCAACAAAATGACCTGTAATGCTATCACACAAACAGCTAGAGGGGCAAGAGATCTGATGAAAAAAGTTATGAAAGAGCCACTTTCAAAGGCTTACTCCAAAAAAAAAAAAAAGCCTTTTTCTGGCCTTTTCTATGTCCTGGCCTCACATTCATTTGCTTATGTGCACTCCTGCAGACATCTGGCTATGTCCTAGTCTTTTGTTAGTATCTTGACCTACAAGCAATCAGTTGTACTCTAACCTGCAGATTTCTGGTTGCAGACAGCCTTGGTCAGAGAACTCAGAGGAGCTGGTGAATCCGAAGCTGGGCAAGGAAGGGATTCGGTATTTCATACTCATGCCACTATGGTTCTTAAAGAGGTGTGAAATGTCTGTCACTTAGGAAGAATTAGAAATGAATGGCATAGGCACAGAACACTGCAAGCTGATATACTAATATGTCCCCGATTCAAAGCCCAGGTGAGAACAGAGACCCGCTGGACCAGGGCTGCGTCCTTCTTTTGACAGTAGGCATAGAAGGCAGAGCAGTTCAATGGTGCTGTCGTCATCGCTGTCATTTCTAATGTCAGCTCCACGGACTTCTGAGATGCCGAAGTGTGAAATAGACGGGTCAGCAGTCCAGGAAGCAGCTCAGTGGGTTGTTTGCTAAGGACACCGTGCATAGCGCACATTCCTGAGAGGAGCTATTCTGGAAAAAAGTGGCTGGACTCCATGTCCAGAGTGCCACAGCAAGGATATGAGTTTTACAGACTTGTGGTGGTTAATAAAAATCAGTGGATTCCTGGAGTTGAGCACTGCGTGTAGACGGCACATTGTCAGGGAGTTTACGGCTCAGGGGGGACTATGAAAGCTGCAATAGGCCTGGAAACTGCCTCTTTATCACTGGTACCACAAAGTGTTTATGGCCAAACTAAATTTCCCCTCTGTTTAGGCACACAATTTTGCCTTTATGGGCTATGGCATTAGCGCCAGGCCACCAGGCTTCTCCGGCCTCCCTGCCTTTGACTGAAATGGGTGACGCTTTCTGCCTCCATCTGCCTAGCTTGTCCTGTACATGCTGGAAGGTAGTGGGTTTAATCTTTTCATCTTTTATCCACATCCATCCAACAAACTGCAGGTTTTGAGCTTGTGCAGAAGAGCAGAGATTTTAATATCAATCCACGTCTGAAATTAGCCAGAGACACCTGAGTACCTATGTACCAAAGTCCAAGTATATCCTGCTTCCGTTGACGAAGTCCCACCGTAATCATTAGCTCACTTGCTCAACTCTCCCTTTTGAATCCAAATCTTTTGGAACTGAGAAGTAAAAGTGTAGCAGAACAATGAGGCAGGTAGGGTTTAGTGTCTTCTGTTTTCTCATCACCACCCCAAGGAGTAAAGGAGCTCAACACCCTGGTGGTAGTTTTGATCCATGGTGGTGTCCACAGTGACTTGGTCAATGAAGACTGTTTGTGCCACCAGCACTGAAACGTCCTTCTGCATCCCTCTCCAACTGGTCTCATGGGTTTCATGGAAATTTGATAGGGCCAGCTCTGAGTACTGGATTCTGAACTATTTTACTGCACTGGTGGGAGAAGTGCTACTGACAGTAAAGAAGAAGTTACAGTTCATTTTTAAACCCAACAGAAATTTTCCACTCACGCCCCCTCTTCTTTTTATTCTAGAGTTAGGATATGTGGCTGCAGAGACAAAGGGAACAGAGATACTGCTGGGGACATGTTTGTATACTTAAAAGGTGTTGAGTGAAAATTCTGACCATGCAGTCCAGAGTAACCATATCCCATGAGGCCATACTCTCTTCCATCTGCCTGAGCCATTGACGTAGCGTAGGGCAGAAATGCACCAAAAGTGGACTGTAGAGTGTGGTGCTGTATGGGCCAGAAAATGAGTCACGGAATGACCTATAGTGCAGGTCAGAGTCTGGCCTGTAGAATTGGCTGGTCCTCCCCAGCATCTATTCAACATTCACTTCTCCGTGTAAACAAGCTGCTCAGTAGGTGGAGATGCTTTTATGTCAATGTTGAAGGCAGCTCCAAGAAATTCAGTCTCAGGGACAACAATTACAACCAAAGCCCTGGACTCCGACACTAAATTCTGTGATACCGACAGTGACAGAACACTGAACAAAGTCCTGTGGAATACAGCTCATGGGACCATTAGTAAGTGATAGAACAGGTTATCCATGCATAAAATTAGTCCCGCACGGACTGAAAAAGTGCTCGCTATAACTGTGAATCGATTAATACTGTCAATAGTCTACCGCTCCAAATTCACAACTCGTAGCCTGAGTCCTGCTGAATTTCACTGATTGCAGATGCTGCCCCTAGATGAGCGTTGTCTGTTCAGACATTACTAAAAAAGACATCACGAGATTTCTAGGTCAGGCTAATAATTGGAAAAACTGACTACAGTTGGGATTTTTTTTCAGAACACATTTTGTTTCAATAAAAGATTTTTTTCCACAGTGTAGTATTTCACATTTCTTTCAAGGTAATGAAATCTGAAGTCCTAAAATCCAAATGTGGCTACTTCGCGGGTGACGTATGCAAGGTGGATTGGCAGAGCTTCTCCACAGCAAGGTCGGTGTCACATCCCCGAGGCTAGTCATCACCCCTCGGGGCCGCTAGTTTACGCACAGTGACGAAGCTGTCCGTCACTTGCTGACCGCAGAAACTAATGACCCAGAAATGCATTCACCACAAGTACGGAGCTATTGCCCTACATGTCACTCTGCCTTCAAAGCTTCATTTGTATGCCCCGTGCTCCTCTGCCACTCACTTACATAAATTTTTACCCTAAACGAATTTACCATACTGAATGACTCGTGAAACCTGCTTCACGTCTAACTTACTAATGAAATGGGCTCTGACTATCTTCATTTCCAAAGCACTTCTCTCGGTGCGCAAGACAAGCAGTTTTCATGAGCTTGACCGTAGAATACATTATTCAGACCACAAACATTCAATGCACTGCTCATTTTCTTTGAACATAGCTAAGGCCCAGGGATCAGCCCTGGGAACAGAGCCTTGTCCTGATCTCACCCTAGACACACAAAGACTCAAAACCTTGTCCGGGCCTCAATGTAGATATGTAAACATTCAGCTCCTTCTTCTGGTATCACTCTGACAGCTAGCCAACTGCATTGTAGCCGAATGTTTTATCATGAAAATATACTTCGAACTTCACTGAATCATGGCCCCCCCATAGCGGTGACATGGCCATCCGCTACCAGGATGGTTCCTCTTACTGCAGAGCCATCCTCCCACCCTCGCTTTAGGCTTGTGTGGTCTTAACAAATGCTTGGGCTGCCAGAGCCAATCAAATGCTGTGCTGCACACAGTCATGTCAATGCAGGTCTGCAGGAGCCACGGCACCCTGGCCAGCGGAGGCCGTTTGCCTGCCAGAACTCAGACTCATTCACGGGTTTTTCTTGGTATTCGCTGTTCAGGAAAAAAGTGACGGTGGGCATCAATGCCAAGGCAGAGCCTGGACTCATTCCAGAGAAACTCTTTGCTCTGACCAGCGGCCCCGCCAAAAGTTCACAGTCCGCTACTGCAGGCTGTGCTGCAGCACGACCCAAAGGTGCACTCGGCACACACTTGTGTGAAGGCTCTCAGTGTGTCCAGTGTTTTACACCCTTCTTTCCTTTGAGACACTGCTGTGTTACATCAGTTTTTTTTTTTTTTTTTTTTTGTACGCCTCTAGTGGTTTTTTTCTGCCTTTTCGTTCATTCTAAACTTACCACAGCCTTTCCTTTATACAGAGCACCGAAGCACACAGCGAGAGGTACACCCCTAGAACAATCACAATTTCCACTTGAACCCTCCCGGTGCGATTTAAAGCGTTTCAAATAAATCTGGAAATTATGATTGTAAACGCGAGCCAGTAAAGGCAGCACCAAGATATATTAGAGCCCATATTTTCAAGCATGAAAAATGTTCGCGGTGTACCTGTATCTGGCACACACCTGCGGAGCCCGAGTGTCTGCAGGGCGCAGTACCTGCCCCGTTCGGGCGGGGGCAGCGCAGCGCAGGAACGCTGCATCCACGTCACGCAGGAGCGCGTGTCCTTCGAGATGCCCAAGACGGGCCACTTGGCGCACTCCGCGCGGTACCTCCGCGCAGCCGCTCCTCATGCAGAACGCAAGGCTGGCATGAAACCTTTCTCACTGGAAAATAGGCGATGGACTCCGCGGAGAGGGTTTTCTTTGGGTAACTTTTCCTCTCTGCTGGAAAAAAGCTCACTTGCGCGCTGACTTCTTCTTTTTTTTTCCCTCCCTCTCTTCTCGTTTAAACACAGGCGGCCAAATTCCACTTAAAGCGTTATCCCGAAGGACAGAGCAGCTACTTGCCATGAACATAATATACTTATAGCTGTTAAATATCAATCTACACTTAATCTAACCCTCAGCAGCCCATATAACGGTAACCTCACTAATCGTTCGGCCCCCGATCCTTGAACTCAGCCAAATAAAGAAGCATTAACGCGCACACGCACACGCGCGCGCACACACACACACACACACACACACACACACACACACAACGAGGGAAAAAAAGGGATTGCAAATACACCCCGACACTTCACTTGCACATCTTATTTCCAAAAATAAAGAAGGGGGGAAAAAAAAGAGGGCAATAAAACACACACAGCTGTTTTTTTATTTATGAAGAGACCATTAGCGCTGGGGGAGAGAAGCAGCAGTTGTTCTTTATGAATAAATAAAAAAGTGCACTTACTGAAATAAAAGCCTCTTTCTCCGCACACAAACTGCAGTGTGTCCACGAGCTCGGCTCCGCACAGCGTCTCGGGCCCCGCCGCCGCCGCCGCCGGCGTCAGCGTCAGAACGCACAGCACCAGGGACAGGGTATGGGTGCGGGAGATACTGCACATCTTACACTGCGACCAATGGGGAGAAGGGACACCGTCAGAGAGAGCAGCGCAGCGCGCCTCGGGGCCACTTTACACTGCTATACCACTGTCATCCCGTCGTCCGCGCGCTCATCCATCGCGTGGCTGCGGCGAGCAGCAGCAGCAGCAGCAGGGCTCACTTTGTGTCTTTCCAAAGTTTCCTGCTCTTCTTACTGTCTGTGTCTGTGTGGGGACGCCGGGGCCCGTCCTGTCCAGCGAAGTGATGGGCTGGACTGCGGTCTCCGTTGTCACACAGAGAGACACACACACAGGTGGCTCGGCGCGGCGGACTTTTCAGACAGACGCGAAGGATGAGAGATGCGGGCGCGCGACGCCTGCGCGTTCACGCGACCTGGCGCTCTGACAAGCCAGTGCGCGGGAGTGCGCGCCCGGCGCTGTCAGGTGCACGTTTCAGCGAGCGGCGACCAAGCTCGCGCTGTGCGCAGCTGTGCTCAGACGAGCGCGCGCGTGAGCCAGATGTGCGGTAGAACGAACGGCGTGTCAAACTGGTTTCACACAAAACACACATTACTGGAAATTAACAGCTGATGCACGAGCCAGTGTTTTCAGAACAGCACACTGACTCGTCTATTTAAAACTAATTTTTGAGGAAATGCATTATTCAGTGAACGCCTATGTAGTTCGTTATGTATTTGCATTATTGCTGTGGAGGGCTGGATGCGAACGACCGCCGACTGAAGAGATAATAAATAAAAATGCATAATAAAATGAGCAGCGGGAGAAAGCGGTGGAGCACCGCTGCTTAGCCGTACATATTAACTAGCGCCGAGTTGGGGTCCAGCTGTCGGCCCGAGCTGTGAGTTAGCAGGGGATGGAAAACTGCGGAGCCGCCAAACTCGGGGGCGAGAGCTCGAGGACGCGCGCGCGCCCGGGCCAAACTGACATCATAAAAAAGAATCCGCAGCGGATTCTCGCGCATCACGCCGAAAAGTGTCCCTCTCCTCACTCCTCATCCCAAAGGGCGCCCGGGGTAACGAGACTTCAGAAAAGCATTAACGGAATCGCTCGTTTTTCTTCTTGTTTGCGCTGCACTGGTTAAACAGATAAAATGAATAAAAGAAATAAAAATAAAAAAAAAGTTTAACATTAAACGTCTGATCATTAATAAAGATGCCGAAATTACTACACGATAGTAGGCAGTACTGGTTCCCAAAGTTGTCCAGAAAGAAAATATTTAAAGCATCGCTAATGCATAACTATGCATGTGATTATATATTATATATATATGTTAGAAACATGTATAACGTTATGTACTATATAGCCTACTGAAGTACCGATGTGCTCTTGCATAACTAGCATTTTAAACACACACATTGCTTTGAAAACGCGGCACATTATTATATCATCATTTAATGTGGAAACCCCAATGCTCATAACATAAGCTAAAGGAAACATAATGCAGAAAAAGACAAGACATTAATGTGCAGGAAAAGTGCGTTACCTTCATTTGGCCAGAGACAATGCATGTAAAAGTGTCGAATTTACATGTGTCATTACTCAGCCAAAAGTGAGTCTTCACAGGTGAAAAGTGCTTCGCCACAGGACTCGCGGCTGCCCGTTAAACGCGACGCTAAGCGTGCACGCGCGCGATGTAACGGCAACATAAATGTAGCACAAGGTGCGTTAGAAAGAGCGAAAGGAAAGTAAGTTACCTTGAAGACATCACACAAGTGCCAGTGAGAGAAGTGACCGGCGATCATCCCCAAGGGTCTCCACACGGCAAAGACCAGCAAAAACGGGGTTGTTGGAAGTCATTAAGGAATCCGGCGAGGAAGAGGATGGGATGCGGCCAGTGTCACATCTCGGCGCGTCCACGGCGCTCCATTGCGCGCGCATGCACGCTCGCTCGCTGCGGGGAGGTGAGCTCCGGCGGACGGGACGCGGATTTAGAGCGAAAATCCCTCACATTTATCTATATTAGAGACGTTCTCAACAGGAAACAGCTGGAGCAGCCCGCAGACATTTTGGGCACATTTTCAAATAACGTCATTCCACTTTTTTAGACGGGATTGAATTTTGATCTTGCAAAGCCTTTCATGATAAAGTGCGCTGCCACCCGCACTGCCGAGCAGCGCTCGTTAGATGGGGAACATCACGTTATTGTCTTCGTCTGTGCGAGAAAGGGACTTGAACACATCCCAGTCTTGACATGTCTTATAGGCACGGGCTTAACACTTGTCCGCTGTCGGGGAACCAAAAAACACCTTAACAGCACTGACTCAGGCCAGTTATCAATAATACTGCTGCTGACACATGCCCCATACCCCCTCTCTTATCATCCCTATGTATGTAGGTGATCTCGCACTAGCCCTGTGAGCAGATGGATATTTCAATGTATCCCGAATGGATTGACGCCACTGAATTGAGGCAGACTTGTGGCACTCAGCTTTCCCCTTTGATCGCACCTCTTGTGTGTACTGTCAAATCCCCGCTAAAAGAAGCATATGCTGCAATGGTTCTGCTGTTGGCTCCTCATGCCTTGAACCAGAAACGCTGGCTCAGCAAAAAAAGGAGGAACCCAAAGGTTCAGGTCGGCTCAACATGAACCAGCGGTGGACTGTAACTCCTGAATCTGTTCGGTGTTTATTTATTGGGTGTTGGTCTGGCTTGGAGAGACCGTGTCGGTCTGACCTCAAACTGCCAGGACACACTCTCTGTCCCGTCTTTTTTCTGGCTCTCCCCCTGGCTCAGAGTGCCTTTCCTGGCCTTTCAATGCACCGGCAAGATGTGGAGGTCCAGAGCGACCCATCTAGCGCAACAGCCTTTCCTCATAAATGCGTTCATCCTACTTTATAAGGGGTCATTAACAAAGCAGGACAGGGTCTGCCGCACTTCTGTTAATATCACTTTTACGCCCATAAAAGGGATTTGCTTGGTCATTTTATGTCAGCTGTTAACACACAGAGTAAATTAGATTTTATGAACGTGAGCATAACTTTCCACATGACAACAAGGTGGGATGGTAAGCAGTGAGTTCTTTCTGCAAACCTCCACCTTAAAAAATATAGCAAACAGCTGCATTTAATCTTTTACCAAATGCGGCTTCAGAGTATTCATACACACACACACACACACACACACACACACACACACACATACACACATTTTCAGAACCGCTTGTCCCATACGGGGTCGCGGGGAGCCGGAGCCTAACTCGGCAACACAGGGCGTAAGGCTGGAGGGGACACACCCAGGACGGGACGCCAGTCCGTCGCAAGGCACCCCAAGCGGGACTCGGACCCCAGACTCACCGGAGAGCAGGACTGTGGTCCAACCCACTGCGCCACCGCACCCCCTTAGTATTCATACATTTAAATAATAAAATTACTCTTGCATTGTAATATGAATCTATAGTGATGATCAGTTCTATTGACTGAGTTTTTCACCACTGATTGTTTCCGAAAGGTGTGGGCAGTCTAGCATGAAGCCGATCTCGTCAAAACTCTTAACCAGCCTTTGATGAAGATGTGAGCACTGGGCTCCGCCAGTGTGCGGCAAAACACACACACACACACACACACACATCATCTGAACCGCTTGTCCCATACGGGGTCGCGGGGAGCCAGAGCCGAACTCGGCAACACAGGGCGTTATGCTGGAGGGGGAGGGGACACACCCAGGACAGGATGCCGGTCCGTCGCAAGGCACCCCAAGCGGGACTTGAACCCCAGACCCACCGGAGAGCAGGACCCGGTCAGCAAAACACACAAAGTGAGTAAACAACATTGATTCATTCCCATGCACAGAAACTAGAGTACTAAGTTAGTGGCACAGAGCCTTAATAGCAATTAGTCTGCTGCAGTAGTGCAAAGCCCTGAGCCTAGTGTGCTGAAGATACAATTCTGGACACACAATCCAGCAGTCATCCCAAGTATCTCCTCATGGTCTGTCCAGTGGAGCACCTTCCTGCCAGATGAGACATTTCCACCAGAGACTTGCACCCAGCAGGCCACCAAAATCATTGTCAGGAATCGGGGGGGGGTGGCAGCAACTCTTGGGTTTGCATGGGCCATCCTCATCATGTATATCCTCTTGGTTCTTTCCATCATTCTGCTTGCTGTCAAGTTCCCACAGCGTGGTGACATCTTTACCATCATCCATTTTTTTACATCTTAATATTGCAGTGGAATAAGCCCTCCCTTCCCATCACTGCACAACAACGTGGCATCCACAACTGTAATTGAATGCAATCTGAACCTGAACCAGCACCATTGTGTTCAGTCTATCGCATCACAAAGAGAATGTGAAAGCGGTAGAAACATGTCTACCGCAACTGTCATTATGTAACTACACTGGCTCTGCTTCGCGTGAGATGTCACACTATAACAAGGGAGATTTTTGGGGCGGGAACACCAGAACCAAATAGGCCCCTTTGTTTTCTGAAATCCCTGCCCTGCTCTCCAAAACTTACCTCCCCACCATAAAATCCTAACAGCTGCTGTGGATGCGGTGGTCCACAGAGGCGAAAGGGGGTGTATAGCGTGGCTGAGGCACGTGTGTGAGGATATTTAGGAAATTGAGTCAAAGGGATTATGGGATTTTGATCAAGGGAGAAAGACCTATAAAAAGGACTGCGGGAATCACAGAGCAGATGGGGCGAAGATTTGCGGCGGTTCGAAGCTCCAGAGGCTCTGCACTATGATCTCAGCAGTCGTTCGAAATGACCTGGATATGAGAGGATGCTGTGTCCACAAAGGCCCGGTGTTGACATGCTGACTTCCACGAGATCACACTCACAGAACGACATTGTGGACATCACTGTGGTTTCTTAATGTTGTTTCGTGGGCCGACTCACAACAGGCACGGCTTACCCACTTGCACATCTGGACGGTCTACATGTAGTGGGCCAGACCTTCGCTCCTGGGACTTCAGTCTTCAGTCCTTCTTCCCCGTGCAACACTGCAGCATTGGTGAGGACGGTCGCTAAGATTTCCAGCACAAGGAAGTTGAACAGAAAGCCTTGTGTTCGGCAGGGACCCATTGTTTCGCTTGATTCGAGTTTCAAAGCTCTCCAGCACATGACATCCTTTCAAGCCCATAAACTGCATTGTTCTGCTGCTGGAGTCTCTTCTCAGAGCGTGAAGCATAATTTTGCAGACTAGACTGACAGTCGCCGCTTGGGATCAGAGTTCCTCCAGTGAGAAGAGCTGAAGATGGGCTGCTTTCGGAAAACTACAGGTGGACAAACGGGTGACGCGTGACACTGGAACTGATGCAGCCTAAAGGGTGTTTAGCGTCCAAGTACAGATGATAATGCCAGGGTGGACAGAACGGCCACCTCAGAGCATGCACACATGCTCAAACACACAAGGGTTCGCTTTCTTCCTCTCTTTCTCTATTTCCTCGTGAACTAGTATTGTGGTTAAGTATTGGGTGATGACCTGACGCTAAACAGTTTCCAAGACCTTCCGATGACAGGGGTGTGATGCAGAGGAGAGCCAAGCTGCACCATATTTTGTGCCTTTAGTCCTCACTAAGTATAATTTGCTCTGTTTTCATGACCTGTTTTGATCTCGAAAACGTGTCAGCTTTTTCTCCTCCGACGGATAAAATAAACAGAGGGAGTATTTGGGGAGTGTCAAGGGAGTTTTCTTCTCTCTCCGTCTCCTTCCTGGACTCTGTTTGAAGTGAAGGGGTGAACTCCCCGTACCACTCTCCCTGTAACCTCCTCCGCTGAGCAGCCTGCGTTGCAGTACCCCCGCCAACCCCCTTTGTCTGGGAAGCCGCCGGCCCACACGAACTCAATGACCAGGAAAGGGCTTGTTTTCCCCACACAGGACTCCGTGGGGAATGGAGCTGGTGCTGTCAGTGCACTGCGTCTGGCCCCAACCGTGCGAGCATGTCCGCACAGTGTGCCTCTTCCTGGGAGGAAGCGGAGGAAAAGCAAGGTCATCGGGGGTCTTCGCTGCACTCGGCCAATGGAGAGGAAGCACACTCTTAGGTCATGATTGTGTGTGGAGAGTAGCAAGTGTCTGAGGTCATCAGTGCACTTGGCTTAGAAGGGGAAGTGGAATCCGTGGTCATCGCTGCAGAGAGTCATGACGAGGTGCGAAAGTAACATCGCTCAGCTACGGACAGCGCATTTGAATCCATCAAGGTCTAGACTGGCCAGCAGCAAACACACTGACAAAGCATGGAAAGAAGAGAAAAGAGGATGTGCAGAGCAGAAGATCATTCCAAGGAGATGAGGGAGTTCATGTGAGGATGCTGCCAAGCTGAGGGGACAGTTTACTTCCCTGCTGACAGGAGCTGCTGCTCTTCCTCCAGCCCTGGCCCATGTGGTCATACTCCTGTCATTGACACAATTATCACAGCAAACCCTCGGACTGGACTTTGTAAAGCGAACACGCTTTATTTTTAACTTGCTGGCACCGTCTTTCTTGTTTCTTGCATCAGACGGTATTGTACAACTGCGAGCGATCAGTGATGGTTAAAACACACTTTATAAAGCATTGAACAATATTTCTGGGAGTCAGCCTGCGTGTGTTTGAAAGCGTGCGTTCTCTTACGCAAAGTTCCACTCCGTGAAATAAAGAAATAAAGGGATGTTGTGCAGAATTGAAAAGGGCTTCGTGTTTTGATTCCCTTCGTGTTGCTGCAGCAACACACTGGGCTCAGGATGTTTTCGCTAATTTGTAGAGGAAATTCCACGGTGCCAGTTGATTATTAAAACCAAACTGAAATAGCGAAATAGTTCTGAAGGTTTGATTTTGGGGGGCCAGGCTGAACTTCCAACATGGCAGAAGTGTCTGTGCAGCTTGTTGGCAACCATGCTGAATTAGTTCTATCTTCTTAGACATGCTTCCAAGTTGAGCACAGTGACACTGCGAAGAAATTTCTGGAACAACCGTGCTGTCCTGCCATCCTGGGGTACGCTGTCTGAGGTTGAGGCTGGGGAAGGAGCGCCTTGGCATTTAAGCGTCTTTAGAGCTAAGAACTGATCTGCAGCGCATTGTGTTGGGCCGAGTGAACAGCAAACAAAAACTTTGTTCCATTTTATAACCACCGCAAGTCCAGAATGGGCTGAATCAACTGCAAAATTCAGGGAAAAAAAAAACAACAGAAAACAAACACACACATGTTTGTTTTAGTGAGGTTAAAGCTCTGGCAATTGATTGGCCAGAGACATGACGGAGCCCAAGAGCGATTGTCCACCGAGACCAGACCATATGACTTGTCTGCTAGAAAAAGGCAAGAAACCGAAGGTAAATAAGCATATGTTAAAAAGCTAGCAGTTAAGGGGCACTTTTGGCAAATAGTGAGTGCGCTGGGGAAGGAGCGCTCTTCAATAACAAAAGTATCAGTTGCAGTTTTGATTTTTGAATCTTTTTTAAAAGTAATTGTTAACATGCTCTTACAGCACGTTTTTGGCAAGCTCTTGCCCCTTTAGAAATAGAGGGGCTTGTTCACAGTGCTGCTTCACTGCCAACCCCCCCACCCACACACACACATTCAAGCCCCTGCGGGTCCCTTCTAGGGACAACTCCTTGTCCCTCCTTGAAGGTTTGGAGTCCTGCTTCAGGGAACTGATCCTGCTGAGTGCTGTTCCTTTCCCTGGGATGGACAGAATGAGGTTCCTCATCAGTCCTGCACCTTCCAGCCACTTCTTCCTCCAGTGTATCTCGGCAACGTATGACAATGGCATGGAGATGTACGCTGCTTCAGCACGTGATGAAATAATTAGCTTGATGATGTCATAGATACTCCACCGCATCACAAGCTTCCACCCTGCATATGTGAACCGGGGTGACTAGAGGAGCCACAAGAAGATATCATACAAGCATTATGCATGTAGCACTATGTCTTTGTTGTGGGGGTTAGGGGTGGGGTTGTTCAGGGTTAGGTTGAGTTACAGAGTGTGTGTGTGTGTGTGTGTGTGTGTGTGTGTGTGTGTGAAGGGATTTGGGCGAGTGAGGCTGCAGGCAGAGAGGCTGGGCAGTGGAGAAGTGTGAGGGGTTGGGTGGGATCATGGGTGGAGAGCGCAGGCCTGGGGAGGTGCGTACAAACAGGGGTAGGCCACCCCCCAAGGGGGAGTTGTCCAGGACACACTGAAGCAATTAGAGGCTCGTATAAATCAATTTGCAGTTGGTTTAAAAAGTGATCTGTTCCTAAAAATCCCTGGACAGGGTATGATTCAAGTTTGTTTTGATTTGCAAGTTCAGAACCCAGTGGGGTTGGAACTGGCCTGTGTTAAGTTTGAGCCAGGTTGGTTTGGATGCGTGGGAAGGGCGGTTTAATTGTACTCAGAGTGTGGTTGGCTGATGGATGTGGGTTTTATGCCCATTCTGGGTCAGAGGTACTGCACACACCTTCTGTTGTGGCAGGTTAACACATATGCCAGTGCTTTTCTTAGAATTACTACTACTGTAGTCTGAATGAAACCATGCAATTGTCTCTTTTGTAAAATCGGCTTGATACAATTAGCCTAAGTGGCGCTGAAATATTACATATTTTGTTCTCATTCCTCAACAAATGCTGTAGTTAAATGAAGTGGGAAAAGCATGAATCGCAGTGAGTTAAATGGCAGCTGGTTGCTGCTTTGTACGAGGAACATGGGTCATTTCTCAGAGCTTTATCGACTTCTCGACATTTACACACTGAGCTGCTGCACTAAAATATCCAGCTGTATTAAAATGCCAGAGTACTGTTAACTGCCTTTGAATAAAAGCATCAAGGAAGCAATGAATGAACAACACTGGCTAATGTGGCGCTTCAGGCTAACACACTGGCTATAGGCTGCACTGCACTGCCATCTAGCGCAGCATTTCAGGAAATTCACTCATACTCATACACACACACAGCCTGAAACTGCTTGTCCTGAGCGGGGTCACGGCAAACCAGAGCCTAACCTGGCAACACAGGGCACAGGGCTGGAGGGGAAGGGGACACACCCTGGATGGGATGCCAGTCCATTGAAAGGCACTGCAAGCAGGGCTCCAACCTCAGACCCACCACACAGGAGGCACCGGCTAAACCGGCGACGTCACCACGCCCCCACCGAATAATAAATATGTGTAGTGAATACACAATGGTGGTAGGTCTGATCACCAACAACGATGAGACTACAGAGAAGAGGTGTACACTCTGACACACTGGTGCCAGAAAAACAACCTATCGCTCAACATCAAAAAGACCAAGGAGCTTGCAGTGGACTTTATGAGACAGGACAGGGAGCACACCCCCATCACCATCGACGGGACGCCAGTGGAGAGGATCAACAGCTTCAAGTTCCTCGGTGTTCATATCACTGGGGCCTTCACATGGTTCACTCACACTGAGGCAGTGGTGAAGAAAGCTCACCAGCGCCTCTTCTTCCTCAGACGGCTGAGGAAGTTAGGTATGAGCCACCACATCCTCAAATCATTGTACACCTGCATCGTGGAGACCACCCCGACTGGCTGCATCACCGCCTGGTATGGGAACAGCACCGCCCTCAACTATGCAGAAAGTGGTGCGGACAGCCCAGCACAATGTCGGAGGTGAGCTTCCCTCCCTCCAGGACATCTACACGAGGCGGTGTGTGAGGAAAGCACAGAGGATCATAAGAGACTCGAGCCTCTCGAGCCATCATGGGCTGCTCTCCCTGCTACCCTCAGGCAGATCATGGTATTGCAGTATCAGATCCCACACCACAGATTCTTCTTGCAGGCCATCAGACTGTTGAACTCTAACTAGTAACACCACCACACACACAACAGGGTCTGTGCATCTGTACATTTTGAGCGCTACATGTATATTTGAATCCTACATGTGAAGTATATCGCATTACGTGAATATTGTAGATACTGCACAGCCTTGTGTGTTTAAATTTATTGCGTATATTTGTTGTAGTCTATATATTTGTAACTTATGCCGAACAGCTGCGGAGAACGCACCAAATATTTTCACCACTTGTACAGTTATGGTGAAGTGACAATAAAGTGATTTGATTTGATTTGAATTAATGTTGCGATATACGGAATAATACTTCCGGGTTATGAACGTAGATACCGCGTAATGCTTCCGGGTTCGGGTTGTCACGTGAAACAAGCCTGACAGGGTGCACTGCTACGCTTTCCCGAGATTTTTCTGTTCTGTTGCGTGTTTTCGGAAAGGTCTGGGGTATTTTGTTGACAATAGCCGCGGGGAGTAAAGATGGACGAGGACGGCCTTCCTATAGTGGGGTCGGGAGTGGATCTGACCAAGGTGGGAGTGTTTGGTTGATGAACGCCGGTCGGTATCGATCGTTGTGTGTGCTCTCCGTAATCAGTACGAGTGACAGCAGCGCCGTTGGTTTGTTCGGCTCCGACCCGCAGGTTCCCGCGATCCAGCAGAAGCGGATGGTGGCGTTTCTCAACCAGTTCCTCGTGCACACGGTCCGCTTCCTGAACCGCTTCTCCACCGTGTGCGAAGAGGTAAGAGGCGGCCCTCACCCTTCCTGGAGCTGGAGGAGGAGCGTTAGCAGGAGAAAGGAGGATAATGGAGGATGAGCATGATGAGCAGGAGAGTAGGATGTTTATAAGGATGATAATGAAGAGCAGGAGCATGATGATGGGGAGGAGGATAAGGAGGATGTTGATAAAGGTGATCATGAGGAGCAGGAGGGGATGATCATGGTGAGCAGGAGAGTAAGAAGGATGTTAAGGATAATAATGAAGAGCAGGAGGAGGATGATGGGGAGGATGAGCATGATGATGAGCAGGGGGATGATGATGGTCATGAGGAGCAGGAGGAGGATGGTGGGGGATGAGCATGATGATGAGCAGGAGGATAAGGAGGATGTTGATAATGATGATCATGAGGAGCAGGAGGATGATGATGGGGGAAATGGCGCTTCCACTGTTCTGTGTCTCTCTTCCAGAAACTGGCCGGAGTTTCTTTACGGATCCAGCAGATCGAAACCACTCTCAGCATTTTGGAAGCGAAGGTTCGTTGCGCCCCTTATTTGTGCTGCTTGTCCCATCCGAGGTCACTCTTTCATTTATGCGTATTTATCGGACACTTTCCTTTGAAGCGACTTGCAGTGTTAGGCTGTTTACAGAGATTTACCCCTAGAGCTGAGTAATTTCACTGGAACAACTCCGTGGAAATACCGGGGTCCTTCGAGTGCCAGGCTGCAGATCTAACCCCTACACCACTTGCTTGGGTGAAGTTTGGAGTTCCCTGTATGCCCTTTAAGTTATTCATTTATTTATTGTCAGGATCAGATTGTTCCAAAATCAAGTTCCTTTTTCGCACAGCATATTTGAGGATGACTTTTTATTTTTTTTAAACAGCTGCCTATACAGTGACAAGGGCAGCAGGTGGCGTAGTGCCTAGAGATGAACCATTTGAGTCCAAAGGTGGCAAGTCCCCAGTTCTGTTCTAGTGCCCTTGAGTACCTTTACTTGCTGAAATTACTCCAGTAAAAGTGGCCCTGCTGTATAAATGGATAAATCAGAGAAGCATAACATTGTAAGTCTCTTTGGAGGAAAGCATGAGGTATGTAAGTGTGTAACCTAACACATATAGCTGTACAAACGACGCACTTTAAAGACATCTGTTGAAAGTACCGCCTTGTTTCTCTGCTACTCCGACTAGCTCTCCTCTATCCCCGGTCTCGAGGACGTGAGGGTGGAGGGAACCGGTCACAGGCCGACTGCAGAGTCCAACGGTCCAGTGGTCACATCGAGCCAGCTGGAGGCCAGCACACCTGGTTCTGCTTCAGAGGTACCTGGCACAGTCAAACACACCGGAGACCTGACGTTTACACTTACAGAAATATACGTGTTAGCATTTCTGCTGTTACATGTGTGCGCGCGTTTGTAATGTGTTTCATCTCGTCACAGGATCACAGACACAAATCAAATGTCACCTCCAGCCCTTTGGTATTTGTGTGACGTACGTGCGTGAGAAAGCTCATTAAACTGTGTGGCTATTGCAGGGGTCTAAAGGTAGTGCTTTGTTTCAGACACCTCAAAATTTACAGGAAACACCTGAGCAGCAGAAGTCCGAGGGAGCCAGAGAAAATGTAATGACTGTGGCCAAGGATCCGCGGTATGCCAGATATCTTAAAATGGTGCAAGTGGTAAGTAAGTGTATTAATACCCTGCTGGATAACATAGAAAATTAGTTTGGGCAGAGCCATCATGTAAATATTGAGTAATGATTATTGCCATTAGGAAAATTGTCACTAATCTGCCTCTTTATTTCAGTGAGAAGAACTCTTTGACTTTCAGTTCGATTCAGGGTTTGTCATAATTAACTCAAGTCAAGGAACGATTCATAGCTTTGCGTTTAATTCCAGGGAGTTCCTGTTATGGCCATAAAGAATAAGATGATCCTGGAGGGACTCGATCCCAGCCTCTTGGAGTGAGTTTGCCGACCTTTTGCCAAACTTTGTTTCTACTCTTACTCCTCGAACCTGTTCAGGTAGTCCTCCACTTATGGCAGGGTTTCATTTGGGCGACCTCTTCGTAGGTCAACTTCATTGTAAGTTGCAAATCCCCTTGTACTGTATTGCCTGAACCATGAGGATTTATAAACAATTAACATGCTTCAATGCTACTTTGTATAATAGACCTTTGTTATATTCTTCCACCTATTATTTATACACTTACAGTGCATGTTAATATACCAATATAGAATAATAATATAAATGTAGTACAATATTTCATTGTCAAGCTGCACTGTTACTTCCACTTTCATTTCTAAACCAGTTTTCTTTTGTTTTCTGTTCAGCACCAAAACAGTACTCATGGTTTCACTTGGCAGCTGTTGTGGGGGTGGGGGTGTGTAACTCAAATGGAATCGCAAACAAAATGTGTAAATCAAACAAAAGTTTTAGTGAATAAAACAAAATGGTAGCTAGAGGCACTGACACAGTCTAGCAGAAATACGGTGTCTTGCGGTAGTGTGACCAGCTAGTGCTATCGTACAGTCAGTGGAGCAAACAATGTTAATGTTACGACCAGCTGTTGGGACTCGAAAATGATACGATTGATGGGACAACCATTGTAACTGCAGGCTATCGCATATGTTGTAAGCGTTGGACTATCTGTATGGTCCTTAATGGCTTCAGCCTCCCACAGATGCTCCTTCCTCTTGCGTAAACATCTGTGTGACTTACTTCCCAACACCCTGCTAACTTTGTCTTTGACACTCTGCAGTACTCCTGATGCTCCAGTTCCCGATGGCGGGAAAAAGAGCGTAGAAGAGGAAGATGAAGATAATAGCTCCAACAGTGATTCCTCTTTTAGCGACTGACCGCCCAGCAGGCATCAGCAAGCAAACGACCTCCACACGACACACCCAACAAATTGTCCTTCGGGATTTGTGCCTAACCCGCTTCCAGGCAGAAAGCAATACTGTTGGGCTTCACCCCTTCCCCTGTGCTGTGTCCCTGTCAGACAGACTACTTTGTAGCTGCTAATCGCTACCAAAGGACACATGTGAGTGGAAGGCGTGTAGGCGCTATGACACTGTTGGGGAAGTGCCATCTCCTGTGGGGTACCCCACAATGCAAATTGAAACTCAAGGTCTTGTGTTGCATTGGAGAAAAATCCAACAATGTCCTGTCAAATGGCATGCACTGAAGTTTTTTTTTCTTTTTTTTTTTTTTTTTTGGAGTTGTAGGTTTTACGTGCTTGCTTCCGAAAGACAGAGGTGCCCGGAGAGCTACAGACTTACTGTTCCATTCACTGATGTGCACAAGCAAGGCCCTGACACTTTACTCCTCTCTGCTGGTGGTTTTTGTCATATCCTTCGGCCCTTTTTCGTACTCAGCCATTATTCCATAGTGGTAGTGGTGTCCTCATTACTCATTGCACTTTTAGTACTATACTTTGCTGGTGTAGAAGTGCACAGAGAGGGAGCAATAGAGGGAGGAGGACTGAAAATTTATATAGTCTTTTTGTATGTTCTTTACAAATATTTGAAGGTATCCTGGAATATGTCTGTGAATAATATATGGAGGATCCACTTGAAGTTTATTAATAAAGTGGAGAAGGATGTTTTGAAATCCTGTGATTCGCACCCAGTATTGTTTTACTGAAATATGTTCCATAGGCCTTAACTTCTCATTCCTTAGTATTAAATTGCCATATTGACCAAGATGAAGGCTATTAGTTATGCTGTCACTTTAAAACGTGTCTTTGGGCATTGTGGTGACTGGTTCCAAGAATGGGAAATGATCAAGTGCTTCTGAATATGTATAGTTATGGTTATTTCATTTTTGCTGATTCATGTTTACTTTTTCTGATTGCCATTTTCTGTCTTAAAACATGCCTTACCCATTATTATGTTGATGAACTATAAATTGTTCTTTCTGGAGTAACTCAACCAGATCTCCTCTTATCAAACACTCATCCTTTGACATTTTACTGGGGGTCCAGTGAGTCATTGATTTGCACTACAGAGTAGAATTGCGGATGGAAATTGTAAATTGTGAATATACACAAAAATACAAACACCCATGTAAATAAATTAGTTTATTCCAAAGTGCTTGCTGCCTTTGTGAATGAGGCAACTTTATAAAAAGTTAGAATACAAAAATATATACACAGTAAGAAAGTTCCTTAAAGATACTGTAATGGATAAAATGAAAATCTAATGTAAGTTTTTGTCAATCTATGATCTCCACATTCACCATCAGTGTGAATTTCTGCAAGGGAGAGAAATAAGAACTACAATTAAAGAATTGCAACATGCTGCTGGTGGTCAGAGTGTGGTGTTAGTATGAGCAAACGTCAAAAATCAAACTTTGTTGTTTTTACAAAAAAGGGACAATTTTTCTGGTAAAGAAACTCAGCCTAATATTTCTGGACGGTAATTCATTTCCTAACAGTTATTGATTTCATAAGGAAAACAAACAATATAATATACAGAAAGAACCTAAAAGGACAGACATGCAGGTGTATGGAGGGAAAATTTACGGACATGATGTGAAAGTTGCTTTCAGGTGTAAGGAATGAGAGAATTACCTTGAATTCTCGAATATAGGTGAAGAAGAAGAAAACAAAGCCAAATGCCACCATCCATTCGCTGACAGCGCTGACTACATGCAGCTCATACTCCTGTTGGAGATGGATGAAGAATATTTGTCAGCAACTTTCTTCATATCCACTGTTCATTGATTCTATATGTATTTTTACTTTGTTCTATTAATGTATGTTTGAAAATATGTTCAATGTGAATTAAGGCCAGTCTGTAGTGTAGTGGTTAGAACAACTGCCTTTGGGCCCAAAGGTTGCAGGTTTGAGCCTCACCTCTGGTTATAGTACCCTTGAGTAAGGTACTTACCCTTAATAGCTCTAGTAAAAATTACCTAGCTGTATAAAGGGGTAAATAATTGTAACCTTAACATTGTAAGTTTCTTTGGAGAAAAGCATCAGCTAAATGAGTAGATGTAATTCACATTGGTACATGTGCTTCCAGTTAGGTAACTGTAAAAGTTGATTTTGAATTATACATGTTCACGTGATCTTAGAAATGATGAAAATAAAACTCCTTGCTGAAAACCAGAAATCAGTTTACATCAGTTTTCCCATGTAGGGTTTCCACTGTGTTTTAGATGCATTTTGCTCCATTGGCTGTGTGTGCTCACATTGTTGAGTTGCTGTTGAGTCTGTGGTCACTCATGGTGTTGGGTCAGTGCTTGTGAAATTTCGTGCTCTACCTTGTCATGTATCTTCCAGTGCATCCCGGGTGTCTTCACAAATGCCGCACACACGATCACTGATGGACGGTGGAGTTGAGGAGAATGGACAGCGGTGACCCAATGCTGAAACTTAACATCATGAGGACACGTTCAATAATTCTGGACTCTATGTTAAAAGTTATTTTCACACTTTAATAGAGAAAAACAGGACATTTCAGCCCCCCAACCAGCCAGGGAAGAGCTTAGTTGCAAATCTCAAATCACAAAGGATACTGGGAAAGGCAGCTAGTAAGGAGAAAGTGGCGATCGCTGCTCGGATATGGCACACAGGCATGGAGGAGCCATAAGGGTGGATCTTGTATGAGATAACGGACTGAACAATGACGTATATCACTCCAGAGACGAAGAAACATAGAGCAGCGATATCATGAACCAATGGCTCCACGGTCACCTGTGAAAACAACACAAAGGCAGATTTCCAACAGCAGCAGGGAGTTGTATAGGTCAGCAAATGTGGAGATAAGTTCCCATCAACATGAAGAGAACCACTGTCTTCTGATGACATTGATCAATAGTTTCTATAATACAACCGCATAACAGCAGTGTTTCTGTGGTTGTTTTGGATTTTTCATGTGATATCAAGACATCTCTTAGGAGGCTTTCACTGTAACAGGTCCAATGGGTAGTGCTTCCACCTGACAGTGCCTGGGTTGTTTGGATATAGGTTCGAATGCACCTCAGTCTACATGGAGTTGGCATGTTCTCGCCATGTCTGTGTGGGTTTCCTCCCACAATTCAAAGACATGAGTTTCAGGTGAATTGGTGACCCTGAATTGCCGATAGTGTGTGAATGTGTGAGTGAATGTGTGGGTGGCTACCCTGCGATGGACTGGCATCCCGTACAAAGTTGTACCTCATCCAGGTGAGGCTCCAGACTACTGCCATGTCAGTGTTAGAAATTAAGCAGACTGGCTACAGCTTCCTGCTTTCTAATAATCATATTTCAGATAATTCTTAACATTTTATTTTGCAAAGGCTTTTCTAGAAAAAAATTCATTACTGTCAGCAAGCTGACCTGATAGTGGCACTCCCACTTTTACCTCTCACACCATGGATACCCTTCACCAAATCCTAACCGTAACTAGCTCTGAATATTCTCCACAATTTGGAGAACTACCATATTAGGTCTAGATTCAATGTACCCCAAGAACAGACAGATGATGAAGACTGCATTATTAAGATTTATACTAGGGGAAGTCCTAATCAGAAAAGAAATGACTATCTGGTACCGAAGCGGGGTGGTGAATTTGGTGCATCATTTTTTTCTCCAAAAAACAGCAACAGCCAGTTTGTTAGGCAATACTTCATCTAAGCAACCTGGGTCTTAAATATGTACTACAGAATTTTATTTAACATCCACTTGAAAGATTACACTCACTTCTCCAAAAAGAGAGCATGGTTTAGAACAGAAGCAAAGAGAATAAATTACAATGCTCCTAGTTCTGGTTCTGCCTCCTGGTTCCACCTATTGTACTGTCTCCTGTTCAGATTACTGGTTTGACAGGGAGCCACGTGGGAAGAAGCACAGCACCTGGATCACCGTATTAGATTCCAAGCCACTTTTTATTGATGCAGAAAAGGTGGTTATGAGTACTAGTCCAAGAACGGACACATGTTTTACCTGAAATGTTGCCACAAAACACATTCCCAAGCAGGATAAGCATCCAATCCACAGGGCAGCCATATTCAGCCTGGGGTTCATTTTTCTGATCATGCTGTTTATCTTCTCCACATATTTGTACCTGGCAAACATGGTGGTCACACCTAAAAGACGTCCAAAACAGGGCAGAAAGATTTCACACTGCTGTGGATTTTGAGAGGAATTAGATGTCAATGCAATTTTTCCTGCCAAAAAGACAACCTGAATAAAATTTGACTGTATGATTAACGGAATCATTTGCTCCTGCACCGTTTGAAAGAGCTGAATTGTTTTTTTTTTTTAATTTTTTTATTTTTTCCTCTTTGTGGAGAATTATTCTTTCATTTAAGTACATCAGAACAGTATAGCTCATGCATAGCATTAAATCAAATGAACAACCAGGGAGTTAGTGTTATCAGGCCCTGGAGCTCCTGACTTTGCCAGTTCCTACTTTCACTTCCTGAGAAACAGACGTTAAGCCTGCGGTATTTCAAAGTTTCTCACATGATCCTATTTTCTGCCTGGAGGGGGGAAGAGCTAGAGAATGGGTGCAGCACCCAAATACACTTATCTCCACCCCCACTAATAGTCCATTACACTTCAGCAGGGGACTATAGAGGATATTTACATTTATTTTCTCCAAAGGGACTTTCAATGACTTGCCCGTTTATACAACTGCGACATTTTTACTGGGGCAATTCAGGGTAAGTACCTTGCACAGAGGAACCACACCATTAGAACCTGGGGTCTCGGGGTGCAAGGTAAATGCCTACACTACATGCCACCCCCGAAACCCCTTGTGATCAAGAGGAGAACATATCCTCCTTGCTACCAGTGGAGGATGGGAATGAGTAAACATGGGCAACTCTCCCCCCTCAAAAAAAAAACAGTTCTTTCTCAATGTTTCAAAAGGAATGTAGTTATTTTAAGTGTGTGGAAAACAATGACTGAAAATGTTTTCTTCACCAGTGAATGGTTGCACATTCTTTACTGCAGCTTGGAAATTCCAGTAACCAAAGACACCGAAAGGAGGAGAGGGAGGAGGAGGCCTGCCGCCCCCAGCCAGGGTTCCGCACTGAGGGATCGTAATGCACGTGGATTTTTTATTTTTTTTTGCCTTTACCATAAACATTGTGCAATCGTGAAATGGTAATAGAAACTGTTGAGAGAAAAACCACCGTGTAGGGTCGGCTGTGAGCGGGAATAGTGTCCACATGGGTATCTTGTGACCGTTTTTCGTCCTCTTACCTGCAAAAGCGGAAATGGTCGTCATTATTCCAAATATACTGCTTTCTGGAGGTTCGGCACCCGTGTCACTGGACAGAAGACAGGTCACACAGGTCAGGGTTTGAGTGAAACGCGCGCACGCGCACACAACTGAAACCGCTTGACCGGAGCGGGGTTGCAGTGAGCCAGAGCCTAACCCAGCAACACAGTCCACAAGGCTGGAGGAGGAGGAGGGGACACACCCAGGACGGGACGCCAGTCCATCACAAGGCACCCCAAGAGGGACTCGAACTCCAAACCCATCAGAAGACAGGCACAGGCCAAACCTGCTGCGCCAGCACACCCCCCCGAGTGAAACGCAACACTGGTAATATACAGTATATATTGTCTCTCAGAACTTAACTCAGTGTTGCATCCACTTGCCAGGTACTGGGGCACCAAAAATACTACAAGTACACACAAAACATACACAAACTATACACAAATGCTGGGGTCATGATGGGGCTGCTTGGACCAACGGAGGGAGACGGCAGGGGGGGACAAAGGGGACACGCGCTCCTGCCCCTTCTCACACCTGTGGTTTAGGCCAAATAATGATCAATAAGTCGAGGAATTCTTGAACAGTTGGTGTAATACTGAGAAAAATGTGTGTCATACAACCATAACTGGCAAGGCTGAAGCAGAAAAAGTGTAAAAACACAGTTCTGGTTACGCGTCGATACTCCCAGGTACTTTTTTTTCTTCCTGTTAAAGAATCCGTTGTTAATGGTTTACTTGTCAGTTACACTTAGGAATTCATTGCAGGCGCGCGCGCGCGAGCGCACGCGCGCACTCCTTGCCGAACACAGCTGTAATCCGCTACACAGTCTCGCGCTCCGCTCCGCGAAAGCGAAACAAGTTATTTCTGACTCGTCTTGACACCCATTCCGACACATCACACCACCAAAACACACGCGAAGTGACGGAAAAAGTAGAGGAGCACACTTAGTGTGTGACACCTGGCTCGGCTCAGCTAGTACAACATGATAATCGTTCATGTGTAAAGTAAAGCACCATCAATGATCCTACGTTCTGGACACGGAGTTGCGATGAGCTATGATTAATATTAGTTAGTTGTGCGCCATTTTAGCCATTAAGCAGGAGAAAGTCACCTTATGTAGGGGAAGATAACGTCGACATCGTGCCGGAGTAGCGCAACGATGTAGGACACGATGAAGGTGCTGGAGGACCAGATGACAAGGAAGATGGGCAGGAAGCACGACCCCTCCATGAACCACAGCATGTTGTTGGCGGCGGAGGGTCCAGGTCTAAGTCCAGCAGTTCTGTGTCCAGGTCCAGGTTCAGGTCCAAGGCTGGCTCATGAGCACTGATCGCACATCATCTGTGTCTTTGCTTTCTCTATCGGGACAGTTAACACTAGTGATGTGTGACACACAGGGTCTTCCACACCCACCCACACACACACAGGAGGTGCTTTGGTCTCACTTCTCTGGTGACCGTACATGACTCTTCTTCCTCATTGCACTTCGTCACACCACCCAACTCATTTCTTTCGGCAAAAAAAAAATGCTTCGAGTTACCGTTTTCCGTGCACACGTATTTGTTTTAAACACACGCCTTTGCGTGTTATTTCGGCTATGCCTCCGCCCGTGTGGAAAAATAATAAAGCAATAAAAAAAAATTGCTTTCGGCTTCGCAGGTGACCTATTGCTGGTGAACTGATTTTGTTATACCAGACTGTTGCATAATCATCATATGTAATTTCTTTGCGCCCTTGCGGATTTATTCGTTTTGAACGTATTTGACAAAAAGGAGCGACACAAGTCGTGTTTTGTTCGTCGTGCTTGTGGAACGGAGACGGCTTTGCACGCCGTCTGTTTTCTTCTACATTGTCAGTTCTCCCTAATTTAAATGAGACAGAAGACCGGCGAGTTGTATGTATGAAAAACTGCAGGACTAAATCGGAACGTGAAAACTTTCCCTGTATATCGCACACAGACGGACATTTTCCTTGCACGGTGTGCGTAAAAAGTACTAAACGTAATGTTTTGTCAGTACTAATTTTGGTACATTGTTTCAGTTATTCCTTTGGTTTGTAAAACTTTTTCTTTTGTTTTTTAACTACCTGAACAACGAATTTGTGTAGGTGTGGTGACGGCCTCCCGCCGCTGGGGGGCAGTGAACGGAATGACGTGTGTATTCAGCTTGGACCACGTGATCCGGTACGGAAGTGCGCTGAGGCTAATGTGGCGGTAGCAGTTTCCCAGCGGTCAGGTGACGGGGACGTTGGACTGTAAACGCGTGGGAAACGGCAAGGTGCGGGGGGGAGAGAGTGTAATGTCTCGCTACAGTGCTCCTTGTTGTTGAACTGCGGCTCGGCGCTGGATGGATGGCAGCCATGGTGATCGTCAACTCCGTGCTGAAGCTCGTGCAGAGGCAGACGTACACCTGTCTCTCTCACCGATATGGACTGTACCTGTGCTTCGGGGGGGTCGTGCTCATGATTGTCTCCGCGTTCCAGTTTGGGGAGGTGAGAAACTGGGCTCCATCATCTTGTCTAATAAAATAATAATATTAATAATTTCATAGTAACATGGCCCTCAGGTGCGCTCAGATGAGCGCTGCTGCTGTGTGTTCTCTGGGAACTTCCGTGTGGGTGTGTCAGTGTAGCAGTAACTGACGAGTGAAAAATTAAATAATCTTTAATGACATGGACACACAAGCAAATCCAGTTTTTCTACGCCATATCATTTTATCATGTAGTATTGTCTGGGTCACAGTTTGTCCCTCAAGCAGATGTCACCCGGACAGGTACCGTAGCGTAGTCTGAGTTCAGCCTCTGTGATGGAGAGGTCCTGATGTTGTACTCTTTACCTTCATCCCAGATGCATAACTAGTGAAGTGAATATATTGTATATGTGTATGTCAAGCCTGTTTCTGTCACGAGGGTCCTCAGTGCCCTGCCCCCTCCTGCTGCCTGAAAGGCATTGCATCCAACCCTCATGTTGGACCTTGCAGGTGGTGGGCCCACATGGTCCCCTGACATTGCCTTTTCAGGCTAAACCCAGCTGGATGACGTGGGCTGCCCGGCCACCAGGCGTTCTCCCAGGAAGACTTCCCCCAGGCCTGGCTCCAGGTGTAGGTCCCGGTGACCCTATTCCGGCCAGGGTATGCCTCCCTTTGGAGGTATACCAGGCACGGGCAACTCGGACAAGGCTCTGAGGTCGGCCCAGGATCCGCTGGAGAGATTATATCTCCCAGTTGTCCTGGGACTGGCTGGGGATCCCTCGGGTTGAGCTGGAGGAAGTTCTGAGGGACAGGGACGTCTGGGCTTCTCTGCTCTCCCTATTGCCTCTGCAACCCTAGTTGGACGAGTGATCAGGAGAATGAATGAATGAATGAATGAATGAATATGTATTTCAAGCCATGGATATCATACTGTTGCCATATTGGGCCAGGAGGCAAGCATAGTACAGTTGACCCTTGAACAACATGGGTTTCAACTTCACGGGTCCGCTAAAATGCATATTTTTTCCAATAAATATATTAGTTGGAAAATTTTTTTGAAGATTTGCAACAATTTGAAAAAATTCAGACGAACCGCGTAGCCTAGAAATATTTTTAAAAAATTAATAAACGTTTAGGTATGTCATGAATGCATAAAATATATGTAGATGCTAGTCTATTTTATTTTTTACTACTGTAAAATATACACATCTTTTATAAAAGTTAAACTTTATCAAAACTTACGCACATAAACACTTACAGGCCCTACATGGCTCCATTCGCAGTCGAGAGAAATGTAAACAAACGCAAAGATGCGGTATTAAATCATAACTGCATAAAATTAACTGTAGTGCATACTGTACTACTGTAATGGCCTAATTTATCGTGTACTAGTATAAATTACACACATTTCTTAAGGGAAATAAAAAGTAAAGATTTTGTAAAACTTTATGCACATACATAAAATGCAGATGATGCAGAGAAGGATACCAATCCAAAGAAAAAATGATGTCTAGTACAGTATACAGTACATCGTAAATCAGAATCAGATTGAGCTTTATTGCCAAGTATGTTCACACATACAAGGAATTTGTCTTGGTGACAGAAACTTCCACAGCACAGACAGAATGACAGTGACAGGACACAGATGAGAAGATAGAATATGTGAATAAAGGATAAAAAATATATTAAAAAATATATAAAAATATAAAGTACACAATATACAAAAAATAGTCACTAGACATAATATGTATGTACAGGTATGTTCTATACAAATGCAAGGGAATGTGAGTAAGACATATGATGTGATAAATAGATATAAATATAAATAGCATTGTGTATTGCACTGGTTTGCTCTCTATGGGGGCTTTAGCTGTTCATGAGGTAGATGGCCTGAGGAAAGAAACTTTTCTTGTGCCTGGCTGTCCTGGTGCTCAGTGCTCTGTAGCGCCGGCCAGATGGCAAAGGTTCGAAGAGGAAGTGGCCTGGTTCGCATGAAATATTGGCATATTTGATCTATTTTCTCATTAACTAACAAATATGTCTCTTTTTTTTTTTTAAAGTTACAGTCCACAAAATAACTGCAGTTCTGCATGGTTTGTGGGATGACGCGGGTAATCATTACCACGTGAGGAGTTCATACAGTACTGTACTGTAAATGTGTTTTTCTTATGATTTTCTTAACATTTTCTTTTCTCTAGCCTACTATATTGTAAGAATACAGTATATAATACATATACAAAATATTGTTTTATTCTGCCTCTTTTCTACAATAAAGACAGACAATTCCAGTTGTAAAAGTGACTGTTTAATAAACTCAGAACACTGCACTTATGCATTCACATTGTGTGGGACAGTTTTCTTCCGGTGCACTCTTAAAACTGGCACCTGCTACAACAGCATATACAACAATAGTTCCCATTGTTACAAATGTGTGTTAATCGACTGTTTATGTTATCAGTAAGGCTTCCGGTCAACAGTAGGCTATTAGTGGTTAAGTTTTTGGGGAGTCAAAAGTTATATGCAAATTTGACTGCACGGGGGGGTCCCTAACTTCCGTGTTGTTGTTCAAGGGTCAACTGTAGTTCGAGCTGCCAACTTCCACTCAAAAGGCCCAGGTCTGAATCCCACTTCCTGCTGTTGTATACTTTATCAGGGTACTTAGCCCAAATTGATGCAGTAAAAATGACCCTGTTGTATTAATTGGTAAAACAATTTACAGAGCCTGAAATGGTGAGTTCCTCTGGAGAAAAATGTTAGCAAATTTAATAAATGTGTTACTGCAAGTAAAAGCAGTGATCGCCCCCAATCATATAAGTAGGGACAATTGGTAGTGTAGTGGTTAGCGCTGCTGCCTTTGGACTCAAAGGTCACAGGTTTGGTCCCCTCCGCTGGCTGTAATATCCTTAAGCAAGGTACTTACCCTAAATTGCTCCAGTAAAATTACCCAGCTGTATAAATGTGTAAGTAATTGTAACCTTATCATTGTAAGTCGCTCTGGAGAAAAGCGTCAGCTAAATAAATATAAATCCACCCAGTTAAATATTCAGCTGATTGAAGACAGCCATACTTGATTACAGCCAGCCCTGCTCAGTACAGACTACTAATTTTGGCCCTTGCAGTTGTTACAATAAAGATTCAACAACCATGTTATTTTTGTAAATTTGTGATTTACGCCTTGTGTTTTTCTTTCCTTATCTTCTTACAATTTATGTCATAGGCTGCTGAGAGGATTCACAGAGTAAGAATTTCATTGTATGGCATAACAAACTGTTTACTGTACACATGACAATAAACTCTTGAATCTTATGCCAGAGTCAAAGGCAAGAGATCTGAAAGGTGTTGCCGATAACTATGTTAGGGTTACAAACTTTTTAAGTAAAGAGGTAACAAAGTTGTTTATAAGGTTCTGGGACTCTACCAAACCACAGTGAAGGCCATAATCTCAAAATGTAGAACAGTAGTGATTTTTCCCATGAGCCTGAAAATATTTATCCATGGGTATAGTTTAAAATCATCCAGAAAGTCAAAAAGGACCCTGATACTACTACATATTTTGTGAAAACCTTCAACTAAATGAATAAATGTAAATGTATTATGTCTGGTGTAAGGCCAACATAGCATTCCACAGTAAGAACATCGTAACAAAAGTCAAACATGGCAATGGCATTGTGGTGGCGTGGGGGTGCTTTGCTGCCTCAGGACCTGTACGACTTGCCATAGTTGAAGAAACCATGAGTTCTGCTCTGTGTCAGAAAAGTCTTAAGGAGAATGTCCGCTCATCCATCCGTGAGCTGGAGCTTGGTCATGCAGGAAGACAATGCTCCAAAACACAAGAGTAAATCTACATCAGAATTAAAGATTAACAATGGCCTAGTCAAAGTCCAGTCCTAAATCCAACAGAGATATTGTGGCAGGACCTGAAGCAAACAGTTCACCCTCAAAACCTGTCAGTGCTTCAGAATTAAAGCAGTTTTGCAAGGAAGAGTGGGCTACAGTTCATCCACAGCGTTGTGAAGGACTGATATATTAAATTGTAGGAAGTGGTGCATTGCAATAAATGGTGGTACGACCAGTTAAGTGTAAAGAGAAATTACTTTTTCCACACTGTGTTTGTTGGTGTTATATAACTTTGTTCATTAAATAAATGAATTGTTAAAAGGTTTTTGTTCACTCAGGTGCCCTTTATTTATTATGTATTGAAGACATGAAAATATTTAGTGTGAAAACATTTGCAGTCATAAAGAAAATCATTAAAGAGGCAAATACTTTTTCACTGTACATGTTCCAGTCTGTCTGAGCTAACAATTGATCATTAACAATGTTACTGTCCCATAGGTTGTGGTTGAGTGGAGCCGGGATCAGTACCATGTGCTTTTTGACTCTTATCGCGACAACGTGGCGGGGAAGTCCTTTCAGAATCGGTGAGTTCCTGACCAGGGCCCATAACAACTGCGATTTGTTTATCATAATGTCCCTCTGTTGTTTTGACAAGATGAGGGGTTAACTTATCTCACTGTAAATTGTCATCTGTTGCCTTTTTTTGCTCTAAATAATACTAGGTTCCCATTTGTCAGTATAGTTTGATGCCGATTCCGTTTTATGGCTGTTTTGTTGACACATAGTGCTTTTTGATGATGCCGGTTCCTTTTTACTGGTGTAAGTCGATGGTTCCTGATTTTGTCCGTTATTGTGTCATCGTGCTGGTTATTGCAGTGAAAAGGTTTCGTTTCTGGTCATTGCTGTGACTTTCATGATCATGTCCCTGTTTGTTATCCTAGGTTGTGCCTACCCATGCCTATTGATGTGGTGTACACGTGGGTCAATGGCACTGACACGGCCCTGCTGAAGGAGCTACGTGCTGTGAGAGAACAGATGAAGGCAGAACAAAGAGCCCTGAGGTACCCCGCACCTGGCAGAACTGCCCACTGGATGTCACACACAGTGGTACTTTTGTGAAATGGTTCTGCCCAACCTGACATTACACAGTAAACCGACATACACTGGTCCCACTCTTGAAAAAGACAATGCTACACATTAGTGCTGTGAGTATTTGCACTGAGACTTGCCCTGACAGCAGAAACACACTAACATGACGCACCACATCGACATCGATTGATACGATAATTTTGTAGCAGTGCCTAATAATGCCTAGCACTCTCCAGTCTGATCAAGTGCACTGTAAGAGCAGCACACCTTTAGGAACTGTGCATAAATCTGGGACATGGTAGGTTCAAATCCCAGTAATAGGGTTTGCTGTTAAATTCTTTAGCCACGTATCCAGCATTACAATGTGCTTAAAATCTAAACTATGTAAATTACCTTAGATAAAAATTAAATTGAATCAAAATAGATACTGATTCTGAATTCACACTCCGTACTTGCATTTGAAATCTGTTTTGTAACACAGGGAACAACTGGGACGGAATGCAAGCGATACAACTGAAGTGCCAAAGACCAGGTTGAGTATGATTTGCATCCAGAATCTGAAACGGGTACTTACCAAGTGACCACTGAGAGCGAAGAAAGGAATGTGTTTTTAGCAAGGAAAAAGCAAACATGTCACTAGGCTAGTGGTTGTCATGCAAGGTTAGAATGTGAACACATCCTACAAATGTGAAAAGATGCTGAGAGGGCTTGTTCCAGAGCTAGAATTTGGTTGATGACAGTAACAGGAAGCCGCAGTGGTACTGACATTGGAGTTGACTTGCTGTTGGTCCTACGATAACATGTTCATGCTGCAGTCATGTTGCATTGACATTGTGCAGTGAGAAGCCAGAGTGCCTGCTGTCCCACTGCATTGTGGCACCCATATTGGTGCTGGACCCTGCTCTTCCAGCCAACTTGACCCTGAAGGAGCTGCCCACATTCTCTGCAGCCTTTACCTCGGCCAAGCATCTACAGCAGGTGGCCAAGCCTCGCAACCCCTCCACCAGTGTGTCTATCGTCATGTTCCACTCACAGACTGAAGGTACCCTTTACACTTCAACTGGTCCATAAGGGGGAGTGACCATGTAGGTTTCCTTTGAGTTCCCCTCCAAAAGTCAGTCTTATAAGCAACTATCCCTGGCCCCCCTTTCTCTTGTCTCCCAGCTGATGAAGCCTACACAGGTGTGCGAAATGATGCCCTCAAGCATTCCTTCTACCGAGGGTACCTAGTAAGTTACGGTGCTTCCTCTCTCCACTGATAACCTTGAAGAAACACACCGATAGTGTGTGACATGTGATCCTTGCACAAAGACTCCTAGGCTATTGAGTTCTGCTTTTCTTTGACAGACTACAGATAAGGAAGCCCCAGGAGTGGTGCGTTTGCACTCTCTGGCCTATCTGAGTGGCTTCCCGGCATCCATCAAGGAAACTGAACAACTGAGGGTCAAGCTGCCAACAGTCATCACTAGCAAGATCAAACAGGTGAGGGCCTCTAAATTACACCAGTCTCAGCAACAAAACCTTTAGACAGGTTTTGTCCAGTGACAGCAGGGTCAGAAAGTGTCATGCTCAGCAGACAGAAGGTTTAGTTGTTTGATCTGGCAGCGTCTGTGTTCACCTACAGGTACGTGTACATGTAGGGTCAGACTGCTTCATGCTTTTTCCTTGGTTATTCCTGTTATTCCTTTTTCTTATGCCTGATTAGTGAAGAACTGCCTCAGTGTCTTCGGCGTCACCCACGATGAGGTCCGGCAGAGGGCGGTGTTGCCCTGAGAAAGCCTTCTGCAGGGCAGTGACCACAGCTGTCTGTGCCTGTCAGTCACTGTGTCTGTAATGTAATGGGCTTCATTGTAGCTTTGGTTTTAGTCTCTCTATTCATCTGTTTCTTTTAGGTGATTGTCTTCAGATATGCTGAGATATCTACAGAAATTAATTTTTAACCCTTTCTCTTAATTCCTTCTTAATTGTAAAATATCGTAATCTGCCTCCATGTATGTAAACAATGCGTGTTTTATTTTTCCAACAAAGTGGGCGTATTGTCCTTTCCTGGATGATATGGATTTGTTCTCAGGTTATGACCACAAAAGGACCCCAGCCAAAAGATGATTTGCCTGGGATTGAATCACACTTTATCCTGAGGAATAGGCATCTCTTGCTCTCATCACAGCAAAGCACTTAGATTAACTGCTGAAAGGGCAGTTCTTTGACATGTGAGGACATTTTAAGAGGCTGAGGGGTGACTTCAGTCTTGAAGGGCTGTGAATAACTGCCCTCTGTTTTTACATTTACAGAGTGTATCCTACTCCCTCCAGACAGACTCCCTGTAAAAATTTTTCTCCAATCAAAACTGCAAGGACAGATTTTTGGTGATGGAATGCCTGAAACGAGGGGGATAATTTCCAGATAATTAAAAGAAAATAAGAGACCAGTCCTGCTTTTTGTTCACTGCCTTTTCTTGTGCCCACACCATACCATCAAGTCCCCAGCTTGCTCTTTTAGGGTTTTACACATCCACTTGGTTACCTGCCTTTTTCTTTGGACTGTGTCCCCCATTTGTGAAATTCAGAATGCATTCCACCAAGAATGATGTCCCAGGAGAGCACTTCTGTGTTGGTTTTCATTCTAAACCTGTTCCCTGACTTATGGCTGCATTTATGAATATGTGGTAATGTATAGTCAGATGTATATTTATAATTGAAATATAAGAAAAAATTAAAATGAAAAGATGAATGAGGTAAACCCCACAGAAGACTCTTCTGAACTCCTGTATATATTGTGTCATAGGCCTTTATTAGAAATTGGTACATTTGTGTATTTAGTTTAGTGTGTTTAATTTACTTTTATTTCTAATGGGGCTCTTGAGTAAATACATTAAGTTTAATAGGTAACCATAACGCCTGCCTTAAAAGTGACAACGCTCTGTGGCACAAATTCCACCCACTCGCTTCATTCCACCCTCTAGTTGGAGGGCTTTGTGCTTGGAATTCTAGCTGGGGACTGTCATGTGATAATAGCACAGGGTATTAGGTTGAAACCCGAACTGGGAAAACTGGGGTGGGGTGGGGGTTAACTTTAGAACAACTGTTTGGAGTGGCAGGATGCCAGGGCACATGGAGAAGGTCAGTGGGTTTTTTTTTGTCAACCTCTACCTTGTGCTCTTTGCCCCTCACCCTGCCAGCCCATGCCTGCTTGTGTCCCATTAGGCCACATGCTCATCTTGGCGTGTAAAGTGGACAGCAGGGAGCATGCTGGTTAACATCCTAAATTTGTGATCAAAACATTACTGATTACAGTCCCAGGGCAGGTTTACTGTTGTCCCCTTGAGGAAAATACTTGGCTTGGATTTTTTTTGTGTGCTAACCAATGCCAAGTTATGATTTGGGCTGTGGTTGATAATCTCTGGTTTCCTTTGTTTGACCTTTGATGATAGTTTTTGGATATTGAGATGATGCGAAGAAGAGACAGCAGAGGTCACTGAAGCTTAGGTGCTAGTGTATTGGATTGTCCATGAGATAGAACATCAGATTTCAACCTGTTTTTATTTTCATATTTTAGAGGGAAGCAGTGTTTAAACTGTAAAAGCTACTGATGAAACTAAACTCAACCTTGGCCAACAGTGTTTCAATGATTTTTGCTCAATAACCTATAGAATTTTTACCAAATGTGTCACAGAGTTGTGTGTGTGTGTGTGTGTGTGTGTGTATATACACCTATGACTTTGTCAAGAATGTGTCACATGAGAGCTTCGGAGTAGACCATTTTGCATCTCAGATAGGTGAAACAGTCTCTGGCATTACCTCATCACTCTTCAGTCTGAGGAATGCCACCCCACCATCACACCAGCCCCTGCTGGCACTAAACACCAGTGTTTATGGGAACGTTAAAGGTCTGATGGCTCTCTGTCCCCATCCAGCCCAAGAGCCATGTTAGCCATGGTAATGGAAATGTTGACCCACCTTGCCTGAAATAAAAGTGGGAATCTGATCTAGAGTGTGGCCTTGATATGTGTGCCAATTGATGGACATGGCCTTGGCTTCATGCTGGTGTTCATGGTGCCAGTGTAATCCCCTGGTGGGAACCAGGAGGATATCAAAATATGGTTTACAAGCACAAGTTGACTGCTGTAGAATTCCTGCATCTGCTAAATGGCAGTAATTTCACAGCTTTTAATGAACTGGTATTTTAAGACAAAACAATCTTAATTGTGCAGAATTAAATATGGAATAAAATTAGACAGTAATTTTTTAAAACTATTTTCAGGAATCTGATATGTGTTGGGAGTAGCATAGTCATTGTGCGGTCATGACTGAAAGGGGTCTTGGTGTCACGGAAATGCTGTGAGCTGTTTATATCGGTAATGAGGGGCGAGTGATGAGAGACATGGAACATATGGAATCCAAATGGCAGAGTCCAAAGTCCTCGGATCACACCCGAGATGCCACCAGGGAGACAGACCCAACTGCCTTATGGTGAGGTCCATCCTCCACAGGCGAGTGACCTCGTCATTTTCCAAGAATGGCCAAAAGGTACGCTATGGAGAGAATGCGGGTCAACCCAGGGTCCGAGGCCCCCATCCTGAGGATGAGGAAATATTATGCTCACTGCAATTGGCTGGGGGTATGGGGAGTAGGGGGGAGCCTGAATGTGGCTTTGATCCGGTCTCTTTTTTAGATGAACAAGGGATGGTGGTCTGTCACTAGAGTGCACTGTGGGTGAACACTGCAATGTTTCTTAACTGCCTACATGTCATTCTGTCATTCTTCTGCCTGGCCATTTCATCCATCTTTAGCTGTGTCATTTGTCACTTGATCTCTGTGACATGGTGTCACCATTTAGCAAGCCCTCTGCTCAGTTTCAGGCTCTTCTAACCTCCATTTAACCTTCAATTTTTTTCATTTCAGATAATTCAATGACTCATACTACAGTTAGTAGAGGAAAGGGTTTAATGTTAACAACACTTGGGAATTTTGTTTCATAGAGGAAATGGAGTTGAAAGGCTAAAATAAATCCTTCATCTTTAAAATCTCTAATGAACCCTACTGGGGGTGTGTATTGTTTGAGTTGTTTGCAATGATTCTTTTATGTTGTAACATGTTTCCTTCTGTAATAGTGTTTGTTTTCATCCCATAGCTACAGCTCTACTCTGAGGCGAGTATTGCGCTGCTCCATCTGAATGGCCCTCAGGACTTCTCTGACCTCGCTCAGCAGGCCCGGAAGAACCTGACACTGGATAGCAAGGAACTGATCGTTAGTCCTGCCTACCTGTTCTGGGACCTCAGTGCTATTAGTCAGGTATGACACATACTTTCTCCTTGGAAGTGAACCTGTAATCTGTTGATTCCTGCAGTTTGTTGTGTGCTGCCCTAGCTCTGTGTAGAATGACCCATTAGTGCTGCCTTTTGCTCCCTTCACCCAAAAGTCCAAGCAAGACGAGGATATTTCAGCAAGCCGCTTTGAGGATAATGAGGAGCTTCGGTATTCTCTGCGGTCTGTGGAGAGACATGCCCCTTGGGTGCGCCACATTTTCATTGTCACTAATGGGCAGATCCCATCATGGCTCAACCTGGACAACCCACGTGTCACAGTTGTTACACATCAGGTGAGTCTCGCACCCTTTGACCTTAGAGCCCATAATATAGCTAGTGAGTCTTGTGGCTATTGATTTGCGAGGCCATATGCTCCTGGTGAGCCTTGTGGCATTTGACCTGAGAAGGCTCGGGCCAAAAGTGGTGTATCCCTGAAAAAATTAGCTTAGTGAGTACATTTTGGGAGCTAGTGTGGGGAGTGGTGGGTGTTAACCTTAGAAAAGCTGTTTTTAGAAATTCCTTCTATATCCTCTTGTTCATATAGTGTGAGCTTAGAATGTGTGTGAGAAGTAAGCTATTTATAGATGTTTCAGCACGGCAGCATTGGTCATACAGACATGTTCTGGTTGATTTAGTACCCTTTGCTGTCCTCTATAGGACATCTTCCGGAATATCTCGCACCTGCCCACCTTTAGCTCACCCGCCATTGAGACACACATCCACCGCATTCCTGGCCTTTCACGCAAGTTCATCTACCTCAATGATGATGTTATGTTTGGGAAGGATGTGTGGCCAGATGACTTCTACAGCCACTCCAAAGGACAGAAGGTGAGACCAGCTGGACAGGACCCTTTAGCTAAATGTTGACCACTCCCCCCGTCCTCCACCCTCCAACATCGTCAAAAGATAGAATGACAATAAAGGTTCTGGATTTTTAATAAAAGGTTCTAGGTTTAGACTTCTGCAGAAGCTCTTGCTCTGTATTAGACCAGTATAGCTTTGCTTTCCATTACTTTTATGCTTAAGTTTTAATTTATGAAATTTCATTAGTATAAAAGCATTTGCTGTAATTCATAATTTGACTGAGAGTATATGTGTATAATTGGTGCACCCAGTTTGTTTCTCCCCCCCCCCCCCCCCCCCCTTCTCCTTTTCTCATCCGTCTTGCCTGAAGGTATACCTGACGTGGCCTGTGCCAAACTGCGCCGAAGGTTGCCCTGGGTCCTGGATAAAAGATGGCTACTGTGACAAAGCATGCAACAACAGTGCCTGCGATTGGGACGGTGGGGACTGTCTTGGTGAGTGGTGGCTTTATACCTACTATCCTCTTGTTTCTTGATTCCCAAAACACAACTCAGTCAGAGCAGTCAAGTTATTCAAATTGAAACAAGAACATAGTTTTCATACCATAACAGTAAAGAACCTATTAAGAAATGGATTCTTGCTCACTGTGCCCCTAGTGCCATCGATAGACATTTAGCTTGTCTAATCTATCTCTACTTTGAACATTTTATTAATGATGTATAATAGTTTGATCAGCCCTCTGAATGATATTTATTTGGGTTGAATTTGAATTCTCATCTTTCTGCAGGAGCGGCGGGGAACAATCGCTTTGGTCCTGGTGCTGTGGGTGGAGTTGCAGGAGTAGGGAATGGGCAGCCCTGGCAGTTTGCCGGGGGCCTGGGTGGTGTGGGTGGTATATCCTACTGTAACCAGGGATGTGCCAACTCTTGGCTGGCAGACAAGTTCTGTGACCAAGCCTGCAACGTGCTGGCTTGTGGGTTTGATGTAGGGGACTGTGGGCAAGGTGAGTACCAAGAGGTCTCTATTTTGGTTTTTTTTTTTTTTTTTTGTAATTTACATACACGTAAATATGTTGTAGCACATTTGTGTTAATGTGTGCACTGCATCCACTTATATGATTTTGTTGTTTTCATTATGCTTTTTCTCCTAGATAACTTTGGTCAACTGTATAGGATGACACTGAGGAAAAACCAAACTCGATACTCTCTGCCCATTGGAGAGACTAGGCCCTATTTCAGCTTTGCTGCAGTGGGCCGAAGGGTCTCTGAGGCCCAGGTCAGCGACAACCCTGTGGTACGTCACACATCTGTGGCGAACAAGTGGCGGACCATCCACTTGCTACTGCACAGTAGCATGAACGCCACCCAGATCCAGTACAACCTTACCTTCCAGGGGTTTGATGACCGCGATTTCACTATGATCTTCACTGTGGATGTGGATACCCGTGAGGTGGTCCGATCAAATGCTTCTGATGATGGGCAGAGGAATGGCAACATGGAAGCTAAGCCCACTGAAACAACTCAAGAGGCTATGGTTCTCTTTGAGGACATTCCTTTGGAGAAACGTGGTCCTAGAATTCAAAAAAGACCTCAAGGCATTATGGCAAATGTAGCTGTGAAGGTGCCCGATTTCAACGTGTCATTGCTGCCAGCTGATGTTCGCAGCCAGCTTCTAAAGCTGGAGGAAAAGCTCCTGATAGGTGATATCACTCTCAAAGGTTTCAACCTCACCAAGGCAACACTGCTGCAAGTATTCAAGGCATCAGCTGAGCAGGAAATGGCAAAACAGGTCCAGGTGCTGGGAAAGGTGGATGCTCACAAGCCATACAAACACCTAGGGATGGAGGACACCGGAGAACAAAGGGTTGCAGTGCCATTAGCAGCTGTCAGTCCAGATAAGCCTAAACGGCTAGAGCAGATCAAGGTCCACATTGATGATGAGCTTCCTGGTAATGTGCATGATCCGCTTCTTATGCCTACTAGAGGCCCATTGGCAGCCAAATCCTTGAGTGCACTGGTGGGTATTGGCTCCAGAGTCAGGGATTCAGAGGATGCAAGAATGGGGATGAATGAACCCCAAGGTGTAGTCAGGGAGCAGAAGACAGAGGGCCAGGCCTTTCAAGGGCGGAAACTCCATTACTTCACTTCATCGAACAGAGGATTTCTCCCTTGGGAGAGGAGGAAATACTTCCAAGACTTGCTGGAGGTAGGAAAGTGTTCACTCAAGAGCAGTTTAGCTCCTTCTTTTTGTTTGCACTATATCTGAAAAACATGTCCTGTTCTACCACAGGAAAGTGAACGGCTGAAGAGAGAGCTGGCATACCGCGCAAACAGTGCTGCCGCTAGCCGGAGGCTGCAGGACACCTTTGCTGACTCGCTGCGCTATGTCAACAAACTGCTTAATGGCCAGTTTGGCTTCACCTCTCGCAAAGTGCCTGCACACATGCCCCACATGATAGACCGCCTCATTATGCAGGAGCTTCAGGACATGTAAGCTATTAAGTACTTGTATTGCCGAGGTTTACTGAAATTTATGTAAACATGTAGACACACATTTCCCGGTCAGCTTGTCTAGTTCCATGGTCTTTTCCAGTTCACATTACACAATTAGGTGCCTATAGATTTTTCTAATATAGGGACATGCAAAGGTGATCATAACTGGTGATGTAAATTTATGGAGCGTTAGGCAATCAGGAGAGAAGCGGGTCCAAAAGAGATTCGTTTCAAACCCTTTCTTGATTCTTGAAAAGGATTCAGCAGTTCTGAACGAGAAAGGGAGCTCTCTCACCACATCAGAAAGAACTGGACCAACCAAGAATGAACAGACTTTCAATTTTGAACCTGCTGTGCATGGGACCACCAAGACACCAGAGGTGGAGGAGTGCAGTGCTCTTTCTGGGGTATAGGGAGTCATCAGGACCTGTAGGAATCAGGGTGCAGATTCTTTGGTTATCTTGTACACTGTAACCAGTTTTGAACTTCATACAGGTAGCTACAGGAAACTAATGGAGCAATACAAGGTGGCAAGATGAATGAGAATGCTTTGGAAGGTCAAACAAAAGTGGTGCCACAGCATTCTGTATCAGTTGGAGAGACTTGATAGCATAGGGCAGAAGATAAGACAGGAGGGAGTTTCACTAGTACAGGTGGGATATCACCATGTCATGGCATGGAAAGTGCTGTGAGATATGGGTGGATCCTGCAGATTTTATATGGATCAAGTTTAGGTTTCAGTGTGCTGGGGGAAGCAGAGGTTTGATGCAATTACTGCTCCCAGATTCTTGACCAATGAAGCAGAAGAAATTAGTGAATTCAATAGAAGGCTCCAGATGGGTGGATGGATCTGCTGAGAGATGGAGGATCTTTATCTTGGAGAGTTTGAATTGTGGATGGTAGTCAGGCATCCAAGTTGAGATGTCTAAGATGCAAGTTGGAATACATGAGGATAAATGTGTTGCAGCTGGGGGATAAGAGAAGAGCTGGGTGTTATCAGCGTAATGATAGAAGATTAGAGAATGATTCATCTACACTGTTTCCATTGGCCCTGTAATTTCCCCATTGAGAGGAGAGAAATCAAAGATACCCTAACATTTGTGGGAAAATGGTCTGTAAGAGAGGAGGAGGGAGCAGAATATTTTACTTTCTGAGAAGGGTTGAAATGCAGGGAATGGAGCTTTGCTGGGAGTCCTGGCATGGATGGCACAGATTGATGCTTTGAACCTGTTGGAGATGAAATCAGCTTTGTTTTTGAGGCAAAATTGTATACAGTGTGGATGGAGGATGTAAAAGTGCTAAAAACTTTATTTCATTAAAAACTTCTGGGTTTTCATAATGGTTTTGATATTTCAAAGAGGTTTCTTTAGATATCTATAGTAAGACTGGTTATAGTGTAATTTTAAAAACCCGTTAACTCCAAATTGCATTAACTTACCTTAATGTTCATTTGCAGTGTTAAATTTGCATGAATTGCATGAATTTTCCAGGTTTCCCAATGAGTTTGACAAGACCTCCTGTCACAAAGTGCGCCACTCAGAGGACATGCAGTTTGCCTTCTCCTACTTCTACTTCCTGATGAGTGCCCGCCAGCAGCTCAACATCTCTCAGGTGTTTGATGAGATAGACACTGACCAGTCTGGTGTCCTGTCTGACCGGGAGATCCGCACACTGGCCACGCGGATTCACGAGCTCCCACTCAGTTTACAGGTATGGTCTAGAGTAACTTAAACCATCAGGGTGCCCTTGTTGTTGGTAGGAGATTAAACACTGAATTTAGTACTTCTAGTTGTAGGTGAAAAAGAAGGGACCGTCATTCTGTATCCAAAGCAAGTAGGTATTTTGGACCTGGATTTAACTGATCTAGACGTGTGACATATAACATTCTCACTTCTGTATAGGATCTGACAGGTCTAGAGCAAATGCTAATAAACTGCTCCAAGACCCTGCCCACCAACCTCACCCAGCTAAATATGGTCAACCCAACCCAGGAGGCGTACTATGATCCAAGTATGGTGAGTTTCACATTAGAAGCTATGGACCCAAAAAACATCTTCTTCAGCTAAGTTGTACTCCCAGTTCTCTGACTTCTGCCTGGACCACCTGCTAGTCATTTGAGGATACCACAGTATGAATGTTTTTTCATGAGGAAGTCCTTCGTGGCGCTTGACCCAGGTAGGATAACATTGGGCTGAGTTTGAAAGTGAAAAATTATTCTTTTCTGTCTTTCCACAGCCTCCCGTCACTAAAGGTCTGGTTGTGAACTGTAAGCCCATCACAGAGCGCATACACAAGGCCTTCAGAGACCAGAACAAGTATAAGTGAGTCCATATGGTATTCTCCATGGACATGTGCAGCCAGAGTTAGAACCTTTGTTTTGGTACTCTGAACACATCAGATTTTTTATCTATTTAAAAATGGTTTGTTTAATGTACACACAAAAAAAACAAAGCTGAGTGCTCACCCTATCCTTCGTGTAGGTTTGAGATCATGGGTGAGGAAGAGATTGCTTTCAAGATGGTCCGGACCAATGTGTCTCATGTGGTGGGACAACTGGATGACATAAGGAAGAATCCCAGGTAAGTAACTTTTTTCTCTGTAGCAGATGTCACAGATGTCACATGTCAGTTTCAAAAGTGTTGCCCTCTAACTTTTTAAACCTAGAACTCCTTGTGATTTGCTGTGGCCTATGTTCTGTACAGGAAGTTCATCTGTCTGAACGATAACATTGACCACAGCCATAAAGATGCCCCTACTGTGAAGGCTGTGCTCAGAGATTTCTATGAGTCTATGTTCCCCATCCCCTCCCAGTTTGAGTTGCCCAGGGAGTACCGAAACCGATTTCTCCACATGGGGGAGCTCCAGGAATGGTAAGACAGCAGAGCAAGTATGTAGCCTAGCATGTTAGTTTGATGGAAGCAGATGGCATTTTTAGCCCATGAATCTTGAATCAGTGAAACTTATTGAATCTTATTTCTGACTGTGCGTTACTAGAATGATTCTTCAGTGTTTGATGAAAGCAGTGATTTTTGTGGGATAAGTTATGTGTGTGTGTGTTTTGTGCATTTCCGGGGAAGGTGTGTAAAGAGAAAAATCTGCACATTTTTGCCCTCGCAGGATCAGGAATAAAGCTGTAAAGTTTAGTGAATTCTGTTTTGTGACGGTTCTACATATTCCGCCTGTGACATAAATTACATAATTTCAGTGGAACACTTAGCCAGGTACAGGAAATGTGTTGAGGCCAAACGGGCTTTGGTAATCTCTTCATTATGCCAGTTTTATATATTCCTTTTCTGAAAGGTGCTGATAAACACCAGTGTTTAATTCCTTTTAGCAGTTCTTGTACATTAGGAAGTTCTATTTTGAAGCAGTTGGTATTCTTTTGAACAACAGATGCCATTGTGAATGAACATGTCAGGTTCCCATTCGTGCAATACCCTTGGGTGACAGTGAATTGTCATCCTGTCCAGGGATGATGGACAGTTCTCAGGAATCAATCCAATGGCTTGTCCCTGTGTAGAATCCATCTGTTCTGTGGCGGGTTTGTGATTGTAGGCTATTGTCTTCTGTCTGCTTAGTGATATAGGTGTTTCTGTAAGTACACATAAATGGCACCATATCACACTACTTTTTCTTTATATGTGCTCACATTTGTCCTCTTGTTAATTTATGAAGTCTTCTAAGTAGCTGCCATCTCTGCTGTAGAAGAGTAATTAATAGTCTCTCCTGTCAGCACAGTGGAGTAGATGAGAGTTGTTAGCTGTCAGCACTCATCGGGACCAAACCACTGCCAGGGTTTGAGTGGGCTACACTATCGTCAAAAATACAGGCGAGGGCTAAAACTGGAACACGTCCTATAAATTTATGGGACACATTGCTTTCTGCTTGGAACTGAGGCTGGTAAAAATGAGTCATTAGGACCAGATTGCAACACATTCCTGATCCCGGCTGAATTCTTCACACCTTCCTTTCTGCTGATGGTTAGAGTGAGCAGATTCTTGGTGACATGGAGAGAGAAACAGCTTCTCAGAGAGCCAAAAAATGCTTTTTAAGCACTCTTTAATGTAAACGTTTACCTTGAGCAAATTCAGCAAGTTGTGTGTGTGTGTGTGTGTGTGTGTGTGTGTGTGTGTGTGTGTGTGTGTGTGTGTATGTTGAGGTGATACCTGCTTGCAGGTGTGGGTTGGGCATGTGTGCAGTGACATCCGAGTATGTACGTGTTGCAGGCGTGTGTACCGGGATAAGCTGAAGTTCTGGACTCACTGCGTGCTGGTGACATTGGTGGTCTTCACTGTAATTTCATTCTTCGCTGAACAGGTAAAGGTACCTTTCCATACTTCAGCTTTGACTTTGGATGATACGTGTGTATGGTGTTGAGATACTGAGATATTGCTATCAGTGGTTTGTCAGTACCAGAGACAAATTTTTCAAGATTCTGTACTATAGTCATACATGTTATATATGAAATATGCCGTAAGTTCCGCCCCCTAATGAAAACCTACTTTCTCTCTGTGACGTAGACTTCTTCCCAGTACCTTCCCTTTCCCTTCCTCTCTGAGTGCACTCTTCCACAGGTTATCTGGCTGCTAGCAGTTTCTTTTCCCTCCCACACAACATTGCAATTAAAATATAAAATATTTGTGTGTTTTTAAACTGAACATTAGCAATGCTGTATTTTACAGTTCAGCAATTATTGCATTATAGTCATGTTGTTTTGCAATATATTTTGTACATTTGATCTATACATCAACTGAAGTATAGGATATAGTAGAATTTCAGAGTATTCTGCCCACAATACATTTCATCTTAAGTTTTTGGACAAAGTCAAAGGGACAACCTGGCCTTGAGAGCTAAGGTCAGTTTAATCTGATGGCTTTACATCCCAGCATTGGTGTTGAGTGATTTCTAATGCTTTTTAGAGTTCATTAATCGGCCTGTCCTTGTATTCTCTCAGCTGATCCTCCTGAAGCGGAGGTTATTGCCAAGGCGAAGGATCAACAAAGATAGCAACCCGGAGCGAGTGTGAAGGAGTTGTTGTTTTTCTGCTGCATTTCTGCTGCATCTCCCCTGGCTCATCCTGAGACAGCATGATGAGCAAAGTAGGCAGAGAAAGGAGAGAAGTGCACTTACGCCTTGCTGTGAAGAATCTCCTAGCAAGAACATTTGAAGGAAGGAGAAGCCTGTTGAGCTCTGCTGACTTCTCATGTTTTAAGTGACAGCAACTGGCTTGCATTTCCTCTTGTGAGAAACATGCATGGAGGGATGCAGGATGCATATTTTGGTGATCTGGTGCCATATATTTGGATGATGGGTGAGGAGGTGTAAGGGATGGCTTCAGAAGGCCAGAATCTGTGGACACTGGGTCAACCGTTCATTAAAATTCTGGTGATGATTGTCCAGGAACTTGGAACTGTGAAGACAGACTCGTGAAGGAACAGTCCTGTTCTGCCTTAAAGTTGTTGCAGGGACATTTGTGAAGGGGCTTGGTTATTCTTAAATAACAGAGGATTACAAAGGGAGGCCATATGCCAGTTGCCCCCTGACAAGTGCCTTTTCCGGAGTGACAGAACTGAACACATTCCCCATGGAGTCAACAGGCTTCATGCCATTGTTTCTGCTGTGTTCCACTTTACTGTTAAAACAACAGTTTTCAAAGGCCATTTAAAATGTTGCAGTGGACTAATTTTGCACGTTATATGATAAGAGGTTGATGTCACTTTTTTTTTGTAACTGACCTTTTGGTGTTACTGCTTTTGAAAAGCCATGCATTTTACATGTGTACCAGAGCTTTAGTGTCTGAAATTCAGATGTCCTCTGCATGTAAATAGCAGTTTGATTGTATGAATTGGTAATGGAAAATTTCTTGATTCGTGCATATGAAGTCTTGACATAAGATTGTTCGATTAATTTCCACCCCCTATAAATATGTTAAATGTTAATCTTCTCTGCCCTGTCCACACAAACACACAATACTACCAACAGAAAACTACTGAACACTCCATCCCTCATGTGCATATCACTGATCTCTCGATGAGCATGCCTGCACCACGTAAGACTTGTCTTGGTATGTTGCAGAGGTTACATGTTATGTTTAATAAAATCCACTTGAAGAATTACATGCCTTTTTATGTAAGTGATATACCTGTGTGTGTACACTTGCCAGTCCAAATGAGAAAGTGATTGTGGTTTGTGTGTGTGTGGGGGGGAACCTAGTTAATTGCGTTGCTAATTTTCTATTAATCTACTACTAAATTAAGTTTTGTGATGGATCTGGGGAAAGAAGTAAACGAGGTATCTGCTCCAGAATAACATTTAGTTAATGCCAGTTTACAGCATGTTTGTGCCACACAGTGTTTTCAAAACATATGGTATGTGAAGCTACCACTTTTTTCGTGCAAATAAAATCCCTGCATCTTTCGTTCCCCCCCCTCCCTCATTTGTGACCCTAAGTCAACAGACAAAATGTATTTGCTCTGCAGCTTTTTGGTATATATTTATTATGGTCAAATACTGCCCAGTGGTGCCTGTTTCTTCAGTTACTGAGTTAGCTGATGCAGTAAATTTGTTGAACCTACGTCTCTCTGTCGTTATCGAAATTAAATCTGCGTCTTGGTGAGGTATTGTCAATACTTGTTTCTCTCGGGGAACAGAGTGGAAAACGAACATTGTCACAGTTTTGGTGGCGTTAAGCAGAGCTCGCGCCCGTTTTGCGCGGGAGGCTCGGGGTTCGGGTCTGAGGTCGGCGTTCGCGCGCGGCGGCGGCGTTTCTGTAGCGAGCTACCGAGAACTGCCCTGCGCTCCAATTAATGTTCTCTTGTTTTTATTTTTATTTTTTTAAATAGTTATATTTATTAGTCATACATCTTGGAAATATATAAGTTTTACTTTTGCCTTCTTGGGAATTTCAAGGTTAAAATCGGCATACCTGCAGCTTGAGGTAAATGTGTGGACTAAGGTTTGCTCTAGTCCAAGTCCACGCAGATTTTTGTATATAATATATATATTATGAAAAAATTACTTTTAATAATTTAACATATTAGCATTTCTGTCAGGCAATTATCACCGACAAATGAAAATACCGACTCGTCTTCGCAAAGGCCGTATCTTACCGTCACCGTGGTTTTGGCCGTAATTATGTAAAGGAAACTGTTTAAAAATGATACGTTTGTCTTGTTTTTGTTCTGGAAAATGCCATGTAATGAGTCATATTTTAATGTACGTAATCCAGCATGTATGAAAACCCCAGCAAAGGATATTCTTTCTTCTTAGTCGGAATTATTTTAGGAGGAAATGTTCAGAAGTGGATTTCTGCTGACGCACTCAGTAACTGAAGCATTGGAAAGGCTGCATTAAGGAGAATTATGGGGATTACTTTTAATAAAATAAAACGTAATTTAAGAGTTTTAAAAATTTAAGCGTTTTACATGCATTATTTTATATCTAAGCAATGATGGACTTGGAAAAGCACTGACGGGTCCTGCTGTGTTCCTGCGTCAGGGGAGGCCGCAGTGAGGAAGAGAATGGCTTTCACGAGGAGGAACGAGAAAAGGAAAAGTCGAGAAAATGAGTCGGCCGTGGATGAGTTCCACTTGGACTTGCGGGACGACAAGAAAGACCGTAGCTGCTTGGAGACAGATGAGGGAGAAGGTTCTCGTAAGTAGGACCTAAGTCTTAGCGGTTCTCTCATATTTCATTTGTGTTTTCAAGAAGAACCGGTTGCTGCTTTTGCCTCTTATTCTCTGCGGAAAATAGGAACATTCATTGTAAGACGAACGTGTTATAATGCAAGTTGAATTTGTCTGTCAGGTAGTAATGTTGAACACTGGTACAGATCCTCAATTGTGTCAATAGTCCGGTCGATTAGTACTTCAGCAAACTGCAGAATGTGACGAGAGGGGCTGCAGAAGGTGAAGACTTGGATATTTCTGTTATAACTTTGTCTTGTTTTTGTCAACTTGTTTGAGCAGAAGAAGCCTCATCTCTGGGAAAACTAGTCAAGAAAAGGAGCTGTCCTTTGGAAGATGAAGATGTAAACCTGGGCATGGGGTTAGGAACAAGTGTTAATTGTAATGTAAATTGTGTCTGTTGGTATCTTTCACGATGTTTGAGTTCCACATTATTTTCACAATTTTTTGCATTTAGATTTTAAGTGTTCATCCAACTCTTACCCCCCAGGAACGAGGTTCAGAGCATGCTTGAGAGGTTTGGAGGCAAGTAAAATATTTCCTTGACCTTTTCCAGGTAGTGAAGCTGATTTAAACTTTATGTGAGATGAAGGTCAGGCAATACCAGTGTGGATTTCAGTGGGCCAGTGAGGTTTTGTGTTTTCTAAGGGCATTCTCTGAAGTTGACTTTGCTTTCAATTATATAGGCAAAAGCTGCAGTATGGTGGTGGTCTGCAATCTATTTCTCAAGCACAGGGTGTGAGACATGACACAGTGGATGGAGACATTTTGATAAACTGGCTCACAAATGTTTATGATATGAACACAGTTCCCAGAAACACTGTCACTCTATAAAGGATGTGGACACTATGCTGTACTGTGTTGCATTGCAATCGAATGTCTGATGTTAAGTGAGCTTTATTTGATCACAAAATTAAGGCTTTAATTATGCTAATGTTGGGTTATACCTGTTATTAAAGCTGTCTGTGTGACTGTGGCACGCATATGCTTGGCTGTGTCCTTGTAGGTATGGCAACATGAAGCTAAGAGGGAGATCCAGTCCCTGACTGTTATTCTGTCAGTCATTGTTTCTGTTAAGTAGCAAGACTAAAATCACAACTTTGATATGCACATTGAATCTGTCATCAGCTGTGTGTCGCAGTGATTTCAGTAACAGAGTTAATAGCAGTGGTGCAGTGGCTGGAGCTACTGCCTCAGGAGTTGGAGGTCAAAGGTTTTAATTCTGCTATAAAACCCTTGAGCAAGATACACATCCTGAATTTCTTCAGTAAAAAACACCTAGCTGTATAAATGGGTAAATTATTTTAAGTTGCTTTGGGAAAAAATCAGCTAAATTAATAAATGTAATATTTACATTTCAAGTGACTCAAATGACCCAGGTTTGTGTCCCACCTCCTGCAGTAGTAGCCTTGAGCAAGGTACTTACATTGACTTGCTTTAGTAAAAATTACCAGCTGTATAAATAATTGTAAGGAGCACCATAATTTGCATTGGAGAAAAGCATCAGCAAAATTATTATCAATAATAATTGGCCAATAATATTGTAGAAAGTAATAGAGTAGAAGTAGAAAAAGTAAAATATTAAATACTACTACTATATTGCCAAGGCCTCGCTAAAGAGCAGCAACCAAAAGCTGGAGCAACTATGGAAGACACAACGGGGACAAAGGTAAAATATTAAACATCAAACAACAAAATTAAAGACATCAGAACTTCCATAAATAAGATTAAAAGAGTAAAATCAAGGCCATTATTGGCCAATAATAATAATGGTAATAATGCAAATTTCAGTTTCAGTGATATCAATGGTTGTAACTAGATGAGACAATGTGATAGGATATTGTTTTCCTATTATTTTTAAGCATAATTGTTTTGATACATAATTAATTGTATTTTTTACATTTTATAACTGTTCCTTTTGTTATTGTGTTAAATGACTGTTCTCAACCAATAACCAGGGATGGGAGTTTGTTGGTTGGAATCACTTATGAAGAACTGAACTATACAGTTGTGGTTGTACTGTCTTTTTCAACATCACACAAAGCACATTTATCGCAGTGTTATTATTGCATAACAGGCAAACATGCTGCTGTATTGAATTTATAAGCCCTTTGAATGAAAAAGGAATATAATATTTTCATAAACCTTTATAGAAATTTTTCATTATACAAGACCCCATTATGTGAGAGAAGGGTGTATTGGGTTTTTGATTGGGGATGGGCTGCTAATTCTACCATGCAAGTATTCATTGTAAGATACTGAAGATACTCTCATAACATCTTGTGCCAACAAATTTTTACTGATAGTTGCTAATTGCCTCCTTAGCTGACATTGGGAAGGCATTGCAGGCCAAGAAAAAGCGGCTGGAGGTAGTTACCAAGGCCTCGCTAAAAGGCAGCAACCAAAAGCTGGAGCAACTGTGGAAGACACAACAGGGACAGAGGTAACGTTAACCCAGGCAATAGCAGTGAGGCCAATATTCCCAGTGCTTTGAATGGTAAGTATACTTGTATTCCCACAGGCAGAAGCTGACCCAGGACTACTCCCAGCAGGTGTTTTCCTTACTCCAGCAGTGGGAGAATGATGTCCAGAAGTCAGGAGAGCAAGAGGAGAAGCTGAATGTTAGTACAAAACTTAATGTAGTTTTCTCACAATATTAACACATAAATAGTTAGCGAATAATGTGAATGCCTTATACACACAAAGAAAACCTAGCACTGATTATTTCCACCACTGACATAACAGGAAAGTCATGTGGAGTGGTATATAATGAAGTAAATGTTTGACCAGAGGATTCCTTTTGCTGATTTACACTTTAAAAAACCAGGCTATTTCCATTAATGTTTGTGTACACGTAATTCATAATACAATTTTTCATATGTGTAAAAGCTTTTATTCTGCATCTTATTTTGTCTTGGTTGTAGAACCTTTTCCGGCAACAACAGAAGCTATTTCAGCAGTCCAGAGTCACACTGAGCCAGAGACTGAAGTCTGTTAAACAGCTGTATGAACAGTTTGTGAAGGTAAACAAGGATAAGGATGATACAGACTGACTGATCTCAGAGCAGTAATAGAATCTCTGTATCTCATGGATAACCAGCAGGAGAGGTGAAGTAAATGTTAAAGATGTTTGTGTGTGTTGTAGAACATGGAGGAAATGGAGAAGAGCCATGAGGCCTTCCTTGTAGGAGCCCAGGCAGAGCTGAAGAAGGAGATGGCAGTGCTACAGAAGAAGATCATGATTGACACAGTGCGTCAAAACACACTGCTGGGATTTGTTTGATCGGTTAAACACAGAAAAAAAAGAAATTTTCCCATTTCTTTAAAAAGTGCAGAGTTCAAAGTTAGCTTTGTCTCTGTTACAATGCTATAGCTGTCAAAGCCCCAGTGACACTTTCTGGCTGCAAGTGTGGGCTAGGGTTTAGAGAGAAGGATGGTAGTAACCCATATGCTAATCACACTTCTAGTACAATGGGGCCCATTCTTCCTCCCCAGTACTGTCTCTGCCCTCCACAGCAACAGCAGGAGATGGCCACCATGCGAAAATCTCTTCAGTCCATGCTGTTCTGAGGCCCCGTCGTCACCAGGAAGAATCCATCGTCCTACACCAGTGACATGACAGTTCAGATGTTACCATAGTCCAGGCCAGTGCTCTTCAAATTGTACACCTTCAGCGTTACCCACATGGACACACTGAACGGTGTAATTCAAGTCAGACTTTATTTCTCACATGTTGTGGTCCCTTAGTTCAGAATTCCAAACTTACATCTGGATTAAACTTGAAGTCAGTAACAATTCATGACAGAAAATACATCCTCAATAACAAAGGTCATACTTTACTAAAAACAAATTCTTTCCATCACTTACCATGGTGATAATTTCTGCTGTTTGACCACTAACACAAGAATGATTTTCCACAACATTATTTACATCCCTGCCAATACATGCTTACTGTTACATAACTAGAGCACTTAATTCAGTTCACACTTGTTAGTTTAATTTAGAACTGACTAGTTGATGTTTAATAAATCATTAGATGGCAAAAACATTTATTTAGACAGAATCTCAATCTACTTTAATAAAACAAGGGAGAACTTTATAAGGCCTCATCTGCAGTCCTCCGTGAGAGTTTTGGCCCAAATTTAATCAACGTAGTCATTGATCGCATAGTTTTTTTGGTGCCGTCACCTAAAAGCAAAGAGATGCTATCAAATCATACCCAGGTAAGAACATAAAGGTTATCACAAAACAAAGCACCAAATGAATATTACACATTTTTAAGTATTTACATGTTTTGTGTTTACTTTTGTGGAGCAAAAACTAAACTCACAGAACTATTAAATCAAACAAGTGTTAAAATGTTTGATATTGCATTAATTTATACATTTGTGTCATCTTTTGATGGCAAAAAGCTGTTCTTGTAGGACCACTGGCATTGCAACTGTCCTACATCTAGTTTCATGTTAAGTATAATTTTGTCAACATAAATTAAGGCTATGAGCAGATGCATTAAATCCCAAAGTTTGTTTTGTATACTTAGCCCTTAGGGAGGAGACTCTGTGCACTCTTGTTAGCACACATCCATCCTTCAACATCACAAATACTATTTTTTCTGGACACCCAGGACCATCCATGAATAGTATTTTGTATGCAGGCAGGGCTTTAGTGTTATGCTTATTATAAAGTTGGAGAGGGGATCTGTTCTGCTTTGGTAGAAAGCAATAGCAGAGTCTTTTACACCTGCAGCCTTTGCCAGATTTTTGGCTTAAAGTATGATTATACATTCCTGCTGGAATGTCTACATTTTTTCTGATATGTTGTAGCCAACATGTACATTTTGATTTCACCAAAATTCATAATAAATGTATATTTAATAGCAGCCATTCTTGACCGTGTTAGATATTTCAAGTGATTTATTCCCTTTTAGGACAATAGCTATTTTCCTAATTGCACAAGATGAAACTACAGTAACCAATAGAATGTAGTGATGAACAGCTAGATATGTAGATGGTGTAGCAACATAACTGCCGGTGTCTGTACTGCAACAAAACAAATGCTGTTAAACATGGTCCATATGTTCATTTGACCTCTGTGCATAGTCCTGCATCAAGCTACCTGCATTTTTTTTTCATTCTAACAAACAGAAGGCAAGACTGAGAAACAACTATCATTAAAACATCTGCACTTTTAATCAACATTTACTTCTCTGGAAATAATGACAAAACCTGAGCCACTTTAATCCTTAATTTAGATATACAGTAAATGAGGACAGTGCAACAGGCACAGCCAAATCCACATCACCTTTGTTTTTTAATGGTAAACTTTTTCTCTTGACAGATAACTGTCTGTCAGTGTTAGTGCTGATAAACATCAGGACTGGTACAACTGGTTTAAAATGCCTGTTACGAAATGCATAATGCTTTTGTAGCCTGCTAAGAAAAAAGTTCTAGAATGGTCTCACCACTGAGTAAAAAGTTACTCTCAGGTTTGCCACTTGTGGGATGAGCCTTTCCATTAAGGAAGGATCCAAAGAGATGTTCAGAATTAAACATATTCTGTGTCAGGGCTTTTAAAGAGTACCTACCAGGTTGCTAAGGCAGATCGAGACTGAGCAGGCTCAACTAAATTTTTAGACCAAGTTCTTTCTGTAACCATTTCCAACACTGTATAGAACAGTTTGACATTATGACCACAGACAGATTTGTTTAGGGGCTGCGCTCATCTACCCGAGTCAAGGCTGATCAGGTTATACTTGTGGGGGCCTAACAGGTGTCCTGACTTGAGCAGTGCAATGGCACCTTTGCCTTCCCCTGCCCCCTTGGTCTCCTCCCGCTGGGCAAGCAATCAGTTGTAGGGGGTGTAGACCTGTGGGCTGATGCTGAACACATGGATCCGCAGGTGGGCAGCAATCTGGAGGCACACCCCTGTGCAGTAGCGTGTCAGGTCTACCAGTGACAGAAGCTGAGCGGATACAGATAGCAGAGAAAGAAAAACATTACATAAACTTCCTTAAAATTACAACAGTCACAACTACGTGATCCAGTAAGGGACAGTGATTTACCAGAGCAATCCATAATACAATGTACTCATCAATGAAGCTGTTGAAGTACTGGTTGAGGAAGAGCAGACCAGGCCCAATGAAGGCTGTGTCCTGTAGATGGAGCTCACTCTTGGTCATGTGGGCCACCTATATTGGGGACAGTCCCAGTGAAAGGATTTGCTTTAGGGGGGAGGAGAGCTACTAAGAACTTTCATCTAACGCGAGGCTCACGGGATCCTCTTTTTAGTCATTTGCGGCCATCGAAGAAATATTGTGAAAGTGAGAACTAATGAGCAGGCAAAATTAATTTCCAAATACATTATTCACCATGTGCACCACAGATTCAGAGCCTTTGAGAATGAAGAGAGCCGACGTGGCGTACATTGCTTTATGCAGTCTTTAAATCCTTAGCTAACACCTGTGTCTTTTTTCAGTCTAAGTAATATACTTTGGCATGTCTACTAATGTCGTACTCTTCAGCACTACAACAGATACACCCTCAGTTCCCTTTCCAAGTATTTCATCATTTAACCAGTTGCTCACATGTGAAAAACCTTATATACCATATACACTCACGTACATTCGGAACATATTTTAACAACAAATCGGGGGCACAGAGGACACACAAGGAGAGCGAACCCACCACTAGTTTGTTGGAGATCTTGGCAATGACCAGGCCAAAGGTTATTATGTATAAACAGGGGTGGAGCTCAAAGAGTTGGCTGGATGATTTCTTGAAGATAATGAAGGCCATGGTGAGGATGAGGCCAATGTGGAGCCCTGGTGAGAGCACACTGGTGTCCTGCAGAAAATCCAACACACCTGGTTTTTCACTGCTACGAGACACAAGTATTCAGCACTACTCAGGAACTAAAGCTTTGGACACTGACTATGTGAAAAGCAGTTAACTTCTGCTCTTAATTCATATTTAGCCTGATTTAAACACTCCTGAGACTGTAGGGTGGAAAGCAAAAGTCAATGTATAACACAAATGGGTACAGTGGCTGCACCTTAAAAAAAAAAAAAAAAAAAAAAAAAAAAAAAAAAATCACTCCTTTTGGTGCGCTGGCATTAACTTTCGAAAGGCAACAAACTTACAGCCACAGTTGAGCCGTTCTTGCCCACACCTCCGCTCAGGATGACCTGGAAGTAGTTGAAACACGAGTAAAGTGCTCCACCAATTATACCCAGGATGGGGATGCTCTGCAGTTTCATCTCCAAGATGGGCAGCTGTAGAGGAACACAGAAATGAGGGCTGAAGTCACACTCTTGAGATTTGACAAACGGCACTGAAATACAATCGCAGGAAGACATGAGCATGCGGAGCACAATGGGAGGAGAAGCCAATGTGAGGGGAGGCCGTGTCAGCTGCTTGAAAGAGGTCATGTCCATGAATGACCTGTTGCCATGACAACAGTAACCCATAATTACCTTCTCGCCTTCCCTTATGCAGTTTAGTGAAGCTTCCATGGGCAGCACAGAGCAAAAGTGAAACAGAGGTTCTATTCAAATAGGAGTCGTGTAACACTGCACTGCTGCTTTTTTGCTCACGGCGGGTTATTTTACCGGTGAATTTCTGCGTATGGTATTACTCTGACAGGCCTGCTACAGTAGGGCTCATCGGCTGTGTTGTGTGTCACACCTGTACATGTCTCAAGTGTTACTGTTACTCCCACATCCATGCACTAAGCACACTGACACTCTTTTTCCCTTAGCTAAAGTACACTGAGCAATTGGGGTGGTACAGAAAAGGGGAACATGATGCAAAGGAGCGTAACCTTGGAACAAGATGCTCTTGTTGGATAGTCTACTGACATATTAATATAAACTGTTTTTAATTAAAGCTTCACTGTACTATCATTGGCAGCTCCTGTTACTGTTTTTGTTCTCACTTTTGCCTTACTTCACACCAAAATCCATGTTGGATGCACACATCGTTCTGTGGCCCTGCCGAGGCCATACCTTGCTCTCCCAAAGACTAACTCCGCCAAAGGCTGACATCAGGTACATTATCATGATGGCAATCTGGACCTCAGTCACATCCACCCTAGAAGAAAAACACAAGACAGTGATGACACTGCTTTCTTACAGCTCAAGAAAGTTACCACTGATGAAAGCTACATGAACAAATGGGCGACAAAGCTTCTAATCTGCTCAGGACCGTTGAACTTTGAACGAATTCATTCTCGCAATTATACGATGTGTATATAAAGCTGTACGATATTATATTGCAAGGTAAAAATAAGTTCTGCGTACAGGCCGAAGCGAAGTGTCCCGGACACATAGGTCTGCCAGTGTGCGCAGAAGAACATAAACATTCCCACAAAGCCACAGAAGAACATCCAGTTGGGGTATGCTCCCATTCCGCAGGATATACACGTTCCCACGGCGACGAACACTACAGACAGAACAGATGACAGAGTCAAGGAGGTGCCAGTCATGCTTTGCTGCAGCATCAGTGACCTTCCGAAAACAAAGGCGTCAACTAAATACTACGTACGTGTTGTTATGCGTCGCTTTGAAGAAAAGCATCCGTTAAATTAACAAATGGAAAAATTGTCCAACGAACATGGGGAAACCGTCAGGCAGAACATGCATAACGTGTCACAGTCATTCTTCGAAAGCAGTCCTGTCGCTAGCAAGCTCTTTAAGAAGCATCAACTAGGCCAGGGAGAGCTGCAGCTGGACACTCGGGCTCCGCAGGAGGGGACATACCTGTGGAGACGGCGTCACAGCCGTGGTCAAAGAGCTCCCCAAGAGGCGAACTGCTGTTGGTCCTTCGCGCCTGTTTTCCATCGATGGCGTCCAGAGACTGGTAGACGAAGAGGCCCAGCGCACTGAGGACAAAGGCCCAACTCGGCGCCTGTGACTCAGAAAGAGATGACAGTCAAGAGTTCTGCTGCGCAACTCTTGTCGTTACTCATCTAGCTGAGAGGATTTATTTATTTAAAAAAAAAAAAAAAAAAAAAAAAAAAAAACTAAATTGCATGTATTCATCCAAATTCTACTTTTCTTGTGGTGTTTGTCATTTAACAGCAACAATTTGAACAGTTTTCTCCCCCCCAAAAAAATTCTGATACTCCATCTGCTGTAGACCGATTTAATTGGGGGGGGGTGTCTACAAACTGCTTTTTAGTTTTTTTTTTTAAAATTATAATTTTAGTCAGTTTCCAGCAGGAAGCTTAGATGAACTTGCAGTTATGTTGCTATTAAACACATTATGCAAATGAGGCAGAATTTAGCAAAACAGGCCAGCGTGTAACAATATGGCTAAAGCGCTCAAACTGCAGCCCTCTCAAGCATCTTGCGGTGAAAGTAAAGAACTCACTTCGACCGGCAGAAGCGCAAAGCACTGCCAGAACAACACAGGTACGGCACAAACCCGCGCTGGAACAAGGTACCGGGTACGGTGCCCTCACAGCACGGACATCATAGAAGCTTCCCAGCTGTTGGCTTGAGAGCCAAAGGTCGCAGGTTCGAATCCCACCTCCGGCTGTAGTACCTTTGAGCAAGGTACTTACCCTAAATTGCTCCAGTAAAATTACCCAGCTGTATAAATGGCTAAATAATTCTAAGTAGATTAACACCAAGTTGCTTTGGAGGAAAGTGTCAGATCAATGTAAATGTTTGAGAAACATCCCTCATGTTTCCTACTCCTGGTTCTTGACTTTAAACAGGCTAGAAGTGAAGGGTTTACGACCCAGCAGCGTACAGGACACACACACACACACACACACACACACACACACACACACACACACACACACACGAGTGCTGGAACTAAAGTGAAGCAACGTGCCGAGCAGCTGCAGAGAGAGCAGGAAAAGCTGAATCAGACGGGTGGGGCAACGGACTGTCAACACTGGACTCCGGTCAAAATTTTAACTGCGCTGGTATCCGCTAATAGTTTAAAAATTTCAGTAATGAAAGAGAGGCCTGAAGAGTCTCAACTTCAGATACAGTACCATCCAGGCTTCATGTCGGCCGCCTGAAAACCACTTTCTTTTCGCACTAAGCGCCTCGGTTAAGGTTACAGTTATTTACTCATTTATACAGCTGGGTAATTTTAGTGGAGCAATTCAGAGTAAGTAGCTTGCTCAAGGGTACTGCAGCCAGAGGTGAGGCTCAAACCTGCAACCTTCAGGTCCAAAGGCAGTTGCTCTAACCACTATACTACTAGCTGTCCCTGAACAAGGCAAGGCAAGGGAAGGGCAGCTTTCCTGCAACTGAAGAACGTGTGGGGGTCCAGAGTTCTGACAGTTAAGACCAAGACCCGAATTTTCATTCCAACGTGAAGTCAGTCCTACTTTATGGAGCAGAGACCCGGAGAACCACCGTCATCACCACAAAAAAGATACAGACATTCATCAACAACTGTTTGCGACAGATTCTCAGGATCCACTGGCCCGTGATCATCAGCAACCAAGAGCTACGGCAGAGATCAGGACAACAACCAGTAGAAGATGATATCCTGCAAAGACGCTGGCGATGGATCGGCCATACCCTGCGAAAGCCAGCTTCAAATACTGCAAGAAAAGCCCTCGCGCGGAACCCCCGAGGCAAGAGGAAGCGAGGCCGGCCAAAAAACACATGGCGACGCCACCTGGATGCAGAAGCCAAGAGGATGGGCCACACCTGGGGAAAACTGGAAAAACTGGCCCAGGACAGAGATGCCTGGAGAGCCCTTGTTGACGGCCTATGCCCCAAGAGGGGTGGTAGGCATAAGTAAGTAAGCAAGTGCCTCGGTTGTTGTGCAACATTTGCAAGAGCTGAACACGTCATTTCGCCGGGAAGTTCTACTTCCTCAGCACTTTGCTGTCCAGACGGTGCGCAGCTAGAAAGTGTCTGCAAGTGTGAGTGTGTGTGTGTGTGTGTGAGAAATGGTTGAGCTTCCCATGCAGGAACCAGCTGTTCCGCTGCTCACCACCTCCTATTCATTTGCGTTTCTCCTCAAGCTCCTTGGAGAAGACGTGTGAAAACACCGCAGAGAAGAGCGAAGTGCCCCCCTCCCCCCACAATCACACACTACGAAGCACATAGTGCTTAGCGTGGGAAGAGGGTGCATCATTTTATATGTCTGGTCTATAACTGTCTGGTTTGGCTCAACTACGAAATCAGATATCAGAAGACTACAGCAGATAGTTCGGACTGCAGGAAGAATCATCGGCACCCCCCCCCCCGAGCTCTCCAAGAAGGGCTAGCAAAATCATTCTAGACCCCTCACATCCAGGCCACTTCCTCTTCGAACCTTTGCCATCTGGCCGGCGCTACAGAGCACTGAGCACCAGGACAGCCAGGCACAAGAAAAGTTTCTTTCCTCAGGCCATCTACCCATGAACAGCTAAATCCCCCATAGAGAGCAAACCAGTGCAATACACAATGCTATTTATATTTATATCTATTTATCACATCATATGTCTTACTCACATTCCCTTGCATTTGTATAGAACATACCTGTACATACATATTATGTCTAGTGACTATTTTTTGTATATTGTGTACTTTATATTTTTATATATTTTTTATTCTTTATTCACATATTCTATCTTCTCATCTGTGTCCTGCCACTGTCATCCTGTCTGTGCTGTGGAAGTTTCTGTCACCAAGACAAATTCCTTGTATGTGTGAATATACTTGGCAATAAAGCTCGTTCTGATTTTTCACGTACGCAATTTTACATTCCTGTTAAACGGACTGATTGACTCTCGTTGACTATGACAGAAGGAGATCATTATAATAAAAAAACACTTTTTCCTGCTCTTTACCTCATTTCGATGTTTCGTATCAGCAGCAACAGCTCCAGCAACATAACTCTTGTACAGAATACAGAAAACCGGTGTTGGCACAGCACCAACTTGCACATAAAATTTTATCTTATTTAACCTTTAATATTGGACTACACATATTTGTATCCTACTTTATTTTATTATTTATTCTTTCCTGTTTTCATCATTATATATTCCTCATGTTCCTAATTTCTACTTATTTGTATTGCCTTATTTATCTGTACCGCAGACAGTCGGAAAAGCATTTCGCTGCACGTCGTACTAAGTATGGTTGTGTACGTGACAAATAAAACTTGAAAATACTCAAGGCTGCATAAAAATGCTTAAAATCGCATTACCTTCTGCTGTGAATATTGTGTACTTAGTCATCCCCGGGGGGGCGCGGTGGCACAGTGGCGAAGTGGGTTGGACCAGGCCCTGCTCTCCGGTGGGTCTGCGGTTCAAGTACCGCTTGGGGTGCCTTGCGACGGACTGGCGTCCCGTCCTGGGTGTCCCCCCTCCCCCTCCGGCCTTACGCCCTGTGTTTCCGGGTTAGGCTCCGGCTCACCGCGACCCCATATGGGACAAGCAGTTCAGACGATGTGTGTAGTCATCCCCACTAAAAAGCTTGCAACACGGGCGGCACGGTCGCACAGCGAGTAGCGCTGCTGTCTCACGGCACCTGGGTGGTAAGAAAGGACGCTGGTGCGCTCCCCACTCAGTCTGTGTGGAGTTTGCATGTTCTCCGGGTGCTCTGGTTTCCTCCCACAGTCCAAAGACATGCTGTTCAGGTTTCCCCCATAGTGTGTGAGTGACAAAGAGTGTGTTCCGCTGGTGTATTGATGAGTAACCCAGTGCAAGTCAGGTATCTAGCAGTGTAAGTCACCACAGTGACTAAGGTGTGTGGGCTGATAACACTACACAAGGTTCACTGGAAATCGCTTGGAGAAAAGCGTCTGCTAAATAAACGTAAGTGTAACACGGCACAACTTTAAAATGAGTACTAACATCTTTAGGTTCCGATAGCACATTATAGCGCTAATAATTTACAGTCACTGCAGTAGGTGGTTAATGGTTAAACGCACAGACTTGAAGCTGAAGTCCTCAAAGGCTGCAGCCCCCTGAACAAGAGCACAGAACCTCAACGGCTGCTCCGAACCGGGACTACGTGGCACATAAGCATGGACTAAAGTGATAATAATGGACTAAGGTGAAAATTCTTCATCTTATTATTATTACTACTACTACAACAGGGCAGTTAATGCAGTGTTTAGGGTTCTTGCTTTGCAATCAAAAGACCTGGGTTCGAATCCCATTCCCGGTGTCATACCCCTCATATCACTAAGTAAACTAATCTGACATTATAAGTCGTTTTGGAGAAAAGTGTCACCTAAATTAATAACAATACTAACAGCACAAATAATTATTATGACTGATCATTATTAGTCGAAAAGCATATATATAGATAATAGGAGTAATAATAAGGACACGTAATTCTGCTAGAGACTGTGCTCAGTAACTAGTTGCTGCAATAACGAAACCGGTGTCTCGAGAGAGTCCTGGAGGAGGAGAAGGAGGTGACACATGACATGGAGATGTGTCCTTCCCCCGCCCGCACGCGCACACCGCGCGCCACCACAAACGCCTCTAGCAGCTCGTGCACCAAGGCTTTGGTTTCCTGTCCTCGAGGTCACCTGATAACACTTTTCTTTCGTGGAAAACTGCGAAGCGCGAGACGGAGCTGGCGACGCAGCTCACACTCCGTGGTGCCCTGCGCTTGGAATCATAATTATATGATATTGTGTGTGTGAGAGAAAGAGATAGAAAGACTAGGGTAAAAGTAGGGCAGGAGAAGAACTGCACAACTGGTCCGTCTCGTCTCGGTGTTTGCGAGACACACCGTCCGAGCGCCGCGCGGTACAACCGGAAACACTACTTTCACTACTGGGGGTTTCCTTTCCGTCAGGAGCTCGAGACCCCGCAATGGAGGAAACAATGTGACAAAGAAAGAGTAAATAAGTGCTACTGGCTCAAGCGAATTATGTGTGTGTGAATAAATGGGCGAACTCAAGCCAAGCGGCCCGCATCTCTCGGTGTGTGTGTGTGTGTGTAAAAGAGAGAGAGAGAGCGCGCGCGCGCGACAGAATGTCTGTACGTAACGTGGGCTCACCTCCTCGGTGGCGCGCGGGCAGTAGCACACGAGGATGACCGTGGTGAGCACGTTGACCGCGAGGCCGCTCACGGTGAGGCTGTTGGGCGCGATCCAGACCGGAATCTGCTGCACGAGCCAGTTCCAGAAGAGCTGGCAGGGCGGCTCGAGCACGGAGCGCCCCGACGCGCTGTACTTGTGCTCCTCGAGCCGCTTCAGCTGCGGCCCAGACAGCGGCTCCGGCCACAGGCAGCGCGCCATTGTGTCCCGAGGGGCGCGGCGTTCACACGCGTCGCGCGTCCCCGAGGACACGCATGTTGCTGAGCGCGGCGGCGCCGCTCGCGTTCCTGCTCCGCGGGTCTCCGAGCTCACGATGAGGGTGTGTGTGTGTGTGGGCAGGAAACACGGGCCCGGAAGACGGTCGCAGCGCGAAATTTAAAGAGAAACAAACGCGGGGCCAGGTTTGCAGCCTCCCCGTATCCGCGCGCGAGGAGTCCGAGTATCGCACCGTCTGCTGCGCTGAGGCGATGAACACGGAGCGTCTCGCTCTCCGTTCCTTACGCTTGGCTCCAGGCAGCCGACTTTTCCCTTTGACCCTGTTTCCAGTGACTTCGCTACGCATTTATTTGGCCCGGTCTCCCTCTGCTGAGGCTGTACCGCTGGAGCTCTGCGTGTTTCCGTGAAGCTCTTTCTGTTTCATTCATTGTCCGCCCACAGGCGATGGCTCACTTTGTCGTGTGCAGCAACGACTCTTTGAATCTGTGCCTTATTATTTCTTCGGTTGTTTAATTTGGAATTTATTTTTTTAAATAAATAAGTCAGTCCAACACAGTGAGGTATATACACGACATTTTATTCAGTAAATGATAAATTACAGCTGAACTGCGCGGCAGGGTGTGGTAAAGACATGCGGGACCCGGGATGCGCGGACTGTGACAGGACCTCCTGCAGAAACTCCCAAACTACAATAGTGGGAGCTGAAAACCTACATGAACCTGCACGTCATGTCATGCAAAACAAGAATAAGGAGAAAGAAAGAAGCACTTTCTGCTTAAAGTGTTGAGATATATCAACTCTGAGTCCATATTTTACCTTCTCAGTGCCACGAAATGAAATGAGCACATTTATCTCAGTCTGTTTGGAAGAAGGTAAAAAAAATTTCCAAAGGAGTCCTACATTACACTAAATGTGTCCTCGGTTAGTTTTAGGGGCGCACACAACTATTCACTTTAAGGAAAGTCAAGTGAAGATTAAACCCATTACTGGCATCTGGAAGATGAACTAAGAAACACTGTACTACCACTACTCTGATTTTGTGACTGTGTGCCTAAAAGGTTTGATTCCTTAACACAAACACATCATGCTGAACTGAGACGTCACATAAACGGTCTTTCTTAATTTTTATACTAGAAGACATTCTCTCCCCACAAGACTGTAATTGTAAGTGTTCAGCTCTAATGTTTACACTACCACAATCTTATCTGCAACACAAAACAACTTGCCAAAAACATCAATCACTGACATGCTTCAGGCCTTAACACATCACCTTTAAATGCCAGCCTAAAACAGGCTGGGTATGAGATGGCTGATTATAAATGGACTCTTCTACTGAAACGAGTTCCATGCTCTATTGAAACAAGCTACAGATAGTACGCCCTGCTAAAGTCCACCACCCACCCCCATCGTCCACAGGCTTTGGGCTCCTGGGAACTACGAAGGATGAGTAGCTATGGGTGACAGGTTTTCAGAAAGAGCAAGCGCACCGCTGGTTGCTGTTGCTGCAGTCACTTCTTCTCTGACTCTGCGGGTTTGGAATCATTCATGTACTTATCAATCAGGTGTAATGGCACGCCACGCTGCAGGAGCTCATAGAAGGTAAACCCCCCTGAGGGAGAGAGGAGAAGATCAGTCAGTCGGGACCCGAGGGTGATGGCGGCAGCAGCAGCACTTCAATCTGGGCTATCTAGAGGGTCAAGATTGCTGTTAGAGGCTGAGCTGTGAGAGTCAGGAGGGAGGAGAATAGAGCGAACTTTTGTAGAGAGTGCTCTTACAAAGACCACACGTTTATATTAAAGCCCAAGAAACCTTTCAGTCTGGGTTTTGTAGTGGCCACAGCACTAAAACTGCATTAGCCACATTTGTTGTTAAACTGTTATCCTCTGATGCAGGAGGGTAAAGCTTTTGAACCTTACTGCTATCTTTCATACAACAGATCATAACCTCCAAATAGACACGTTAAAATCCTACACTGGACTGACTGCACTTGTGTTCACCCGGTTAAACCTCTTATTCAGATAAGTGTTTTCAGAATGCATAGATTTCTGATAACCACCAGCAAGGTTCCTACAGAGGAACAACATTCATTTTCATTCCTGTGCTGTGTATATCCAAAGATTTTTATCAGCATCACTAAATGCCCTTGTGTCTACAGCTGCTATAATCCACCATTTTCATGAGATTAAACATTGGATGAATGGAAACGCTTTTGGATGGCACAGTGGTGCAGTGGGTAGTGCAGGTGCCTCACAGGTGTGTGAGATCCAGCCTAACATTGATCCTTGTTCAGTCTGTGTGGAGTTTGAACATTCTCCTTGTTTTTGTGGGTTTCCTCCCACATATCAAACTTGATCCAGGTGAACCGGTCACTCTAAATTGCCCTTACTGTGTGACTGTCTGAGTGATGGTGTGTGTACCTACCCTGCAAAAGCCTGGCTTCCAGACTAGGGTGTACTCTATCTAGCCTGGTACCTGTGCATCTGAGATAGGCTCTGGACAACTGTGACCCTGAACTGGACAGCTGGTTATCAATAGTCAGCGAATGAAACTTCATAGGAATCATTTTCTGTTCTGTTAATACCAATTTCAGGCCTCTGTCCACGATATTTTTCCTGCATCTTAGGAAGAAAATTCAGATTTCCAAGATATAGGTAAGTTAGTACATGCATTTGTTTACAGCAGACTACTGCAATGTCTTTCTCAGATGGAGTTCAGATGCCACTCTTGCCACATTACAACAAATACAGAACTGAACATTATATTAACCAGAATGTATTATTATTACCCCAGCTCACTGCATTGGCTCACAGTAAAGTTTAGGACAGATTTTAAAGAATTATTGATTGTTTACAAGGTTGTGAAGGTTTTAGCTCCTACTAATTTATGAGAACTCAGTATATATAACTCAGAACGCACTGTTTGATCAAAAGATGCAGGTTTTCATATATTACCCACCATTGGCACACCTCGTATAAACTTCACTTAATTGACACCTGTAAGCCCTCCCTGTCTGTACCAACTAATTCACTGATCAGTTAGTGATCATTTAGTGACCAAACAGTATGTCCAGATGACCAGTAGACCATTCAAGAATTGGCTTAATGAACACTAACTCATTTCTTTATTGTATTATGTCATCATGCCCTGGAGACTGAGTAGCCAGTTGGCCTTGGGCCCCTAGAGGTTTCTTCTTTACCAGCCTTCTGTTTCTGAGTTTTGTTTCTTCTTCTCCGATGCTTTCTTGCTTTTTCCACACGTTGCATGTTTCTTTGCTATTTTTTGATCATCTGTTAAGCCCTCTGAAGCAACCTGTTAGGAAAGGCACTACACAGAAATAATCTGAACTAAATGACAGTGTGAGGTCAGCAGCCATTGAGGGAACAGTCTGTAAATGATTATGCTGGGGTGTGACACGAGAGAACTCATGTGACTAGTCAGGAAATCAGAATGTGGCATGTAATTCTCTAGAAACTAATTCCAGTGAAGGAAAAAATGTACTGGATGACTTGACCCACATAACCGAGAAACAATCAAAATCAAACACAAAGTTGTTTACAGATGTTAAGCATTTCCAAACTTTAACTGAGCTGCAACTTGTTCTTTGACTCGTCTGTCAGTGCTATGTACTTTACGCTGATTGATTCAAGCCTTGATTTGCTGGGCATATGGAGTGTGTGACTTTACTATCGTCTTGGGGTTACTCACCTTTTGTGGCAAAAGTTACATGAAGAACACGTAGCAATTAGTAGGAAAATGTAGGTTGGACATGCAGTCAGTAGTATGAAAACTTGTAACAGACAGCTTAAGTCTTGAAGTACTGAAGGAGAAGAGTTTCCTGGAATAGGTTAATGTACCAAATGTGAATCATTTAGCATTATAGATGAGCTTGAACATGCAAAGCTCCGTTATTAAAAATGCACATTATCTATTTATAATTTGTTTACAAATCATGAATAATTTAGACAAAAGTTTATTTTTTATGATTTCTGTAGTTTTTTTGTCTTTTGCGCTAATGTACTAATCCCCTATCTTCCTCCCATCTGCCACTGCCTGAGCAACATGGGATTATTGAAATGTGCTGAATGGATGACATAAGCTTCATATGCCAGAACCATATGAAAGCTTACCTTGGATGAGAACATACACTCACAATTCCTTGGGGACTGGTGGAAGAGAAGAGAAAAGGGGTAAACAGATGTGTTCCAGGGACATCACCGATTTGGTGTCCAGAGCGCTCAAGATAAAGTTGTGCGTATATCGGTCTGAAACCCAGGTCAATGTATTCCAACCAGCTTCACTCCGAACTTGACAGGAACATTTAAGAATGTGCTTCTTTAATTGCTGTTTTTATTTCAACTATGAACAAACTCGTAATTAACTAATACTCACACTGTCCTAAATCTGTCATGGAAATTTACATAAAAAAAGGTGTAACAGTTTGGTTGTCAGTAGCCCATAATCTACATAAAGGACTTACACAGGTTACAGCAGCTGTTTTTAGCTGTTCAGTGTATAATGGATTGCTTAGTTTATTTTAAAGTACTGTAGAATATTCTCCCAAATCCACCTTGCCATGCTTCCATATGGCAAGGTACTAGTTGATGACTTCTGTGATAACTTGGCAGCTTAAACATACAATTCTACAGTGGTACATGTTTATTCCAGCCATAAGGTCACATGATACCAATTCTAAATTTATAAAATTGAAACAAAGAGGCTGCAGTGCATTAGGGGAGTGGATGTGTTGAAGTTAAAATGTTGTAAAATATGACATGTTGGCTAAAGAGCAAGGAGGAATAGAGGTGTTAGAGTTTAGAAAAAAGTAGAGTCATATGATTATAACATGCATGCACCACAAGTATGCATGAAAGAGTGACGTGACAAGGAGGTCAAAAGGTTAAAAATGGAAAAACTCTCCTTTCACAAAAGGCTGGGGCCCCCAATATTGCATCAGGGTAAAAATGCAAAACAAGAAAAATGAAGATACACCGTAAAAAAGGAAACATAAAAATCAGATATAAAAAATCATATGTGGATTCTTAGAACCAGCCTAAAGAAAAAATTGTGCATTTATGTCTTTAAAAAGTATGTGAAAGCATTCAAAACATCTTTGCTCACTACTTTGCAATGATCCTGAAACATTTAACAGTAATGTGAGCTATTGACATTAGCTTTGCAGACGTAAGTCAGGAGAGAAAGGAAAGAATACAGTTTTAAATGGTTTGTAAGGCACCCAATTGCCTTTAGTTAAATATACAGGTGGTATTCTAAAAAATGGAAACACCAAGATTCAGAGACCATAAATGTGTGAAGTGTGGCAACCATACATGTGACTTGTGTATGAGAGATGTAAACCATATTTTAGTATTCTGCTGTTCTGCCAGAAGTTAATCTAATTATGACCAGGTTTAAGTAAAAAGTTAACTGTTTTTACATTTAGGTATTACACAAAAGCTATACGGTCTAAAGGGGGTGCGGTGGCACAGTGGGTTTAGCCATGTCCTGCTCTCTGGTGGGTCTGGGGTTTGAGTCCTGTTTAGGGTGCCTTGTGACGAACTGCTGTCCTGGGTGCGTCCCCTCCCCCTCTAGTGTTACACACTGTGTTGCCAGGTTGGGCTCTGGCTTGCTGCAACCCTACTTAGGACAAGTGGCTTCAGCCAGTGTTTGTACTATATGGTCTACACATGTCTGGTGACAACCTGAGAAACTCAACTTTCCCTCCAGTTCCATAAAAATTTATGGGAGCAGTCAGTCCAATATCAGGAACCACCTTACATGCTTGATGTGATTTTTACTCCCTTCATACCTTTCAGGGTGATAGTGCTCCAGTTTACAAGGCTATTTTTACAATGGGTTTTTAGTTACCCTTTTTCTGTGCGACTTCTTACCATCAGAACTCATGACTACAGCATACTGGTGGGAATTTCAGATCATCTCTTTCCTCTATTGCTGGGAGCCCTGTGTCACCTTGTTGAGAAGAGCACTTTATAAAAAATAGATTTAACAGAATTAAATCAAACTGTGGGGGATACAGAACTCCAGACAGAACAGCTCTAAGCTGTAAACAATGGCCTACTATTCGTATCTTGCTTATTGTGGAGTTTCCACTTTTTGCATACCAACCGCATGTATTAAATAACAATATAAAAACTATCCATGAATGAATGAGAGAGTAGTGTCAGAATATATGCTAACAAAATTATCCAAGATGTACAAGATTCCTGGAAAGAAAAAGTAAACCCATGCTTGAGATATTAATTTCAAAAGGGGCCAGACAAGAAAAAAAAAAAAAACAAACAGAAGAAAAAAATCTTTTCAGAATGTCACAAATGGATAGCCAAAACAGATTCATCTGGGCGGCACTGCAGGGCTGCTAGAGTTTTAGAGCCCCATTTTCATATTTATTTTCACAGAAAAGTAAGGGTAAAAACCCTGGATCCAATGACATGTGGTTAGAGAGCCAGACATGAGCATCCTAATAAGCCAATGTAAAAGTCCAGTGTGAAAAACCAACTTACACTTTTCTTCCAACCCAGCAAAAATGTTGATGTGCGAGTCCATACATGTCCATGTTGGATTTCCTGTCTTCCTTAGTGTTTCTGTAGTCTTTCTGGTCCTCTTTTCATTGTCATTTGTAATATGGTCAAAGTGTCATTTCATACAGAGCATTATTACGAAATGTATTTAAAGAGAGCACAGAACCACGTGGTTAGGTTCGCATTTTTGTTTTACTTGCCGGAATAAGTAATTTTTTAGTAGTGTTTTGTGTGTGTAGTAAGCATGCCAGCAGCCTTCTGATTTGCTGTAAACTGAACAGAATACAGCAATGAGCTGTCTTTATGGAGGGATGGATACCACATGGACATGCTTGGTAGCTGCACCAAAGCCCCTGTTGCTCACAGCCATCCTTAACACTTTTTTCATGGCTGATTGTTTCCAACATTGTTATATTAAGATTTCTGTATTGCATCTGTAGTGTCGTTTCTACAATAAAAAATGTTTTATTTGAGATAATATCATATATACTATGAGTGTATCTTTATTATTTTTTATTGCAGTATTGCAAAAATGCTTCAGTGAGGCCTGAACCTGAATTGTAGTTCAATGTTCATGCAAGACTTGGAAGGACCTGACACATTCACTTTGTCTAAGTGGAAGCCATGCTTTAACTTCATAGTCTGAAGACTGACCTTTGACCTCGAGTTTGCATTCCACCTGTGCCTCACCAAGGTCATTGATGGCTTTGCATGTGTAGACACCCCCATCAAAGGGGCTGGGTTTGCGGATCTCCAGCGTGCACACACCCTGGTTGCTGAACATGCGGTACCGTGGGTCATCGATGATTATAATTTTGTTCTTCATCCACATAATTTTAGGCTGTGGCCAAAAATGAAAAGTGGCAACAAGTTAATTTTCTTCTTGAAAATAGTCCATATGAAGTACAAAGATTGCTGCTTCAAATAAGCATATAGAAAAAAGGCCACTGCATTCCCTTCTGGGTTTCTCGGGTCTTTTTCTATCACCTTCATGCCCAGTTGTAGATATTTTATATTAGACTGTTTTTAACTTCTTTAAATTCACATTTCTTTAGATTTACATTTCAACAAAGGCAGATAATAAGAACCTAATTGAGGTGGATTATATTTATTCAGAATTATGAGCCTACAGGTGTAATGCTGTCAGCTAACGACAGCAAGAACACTTGTGGGTGGAGCAATGATCAGGGCAGAATTACACAGGGATAGAGCAATTGTGGATCTGGGCAGGTTCAGTGGAGGACCCACCCGTGGATTGGCGCGGACGCTGCAGTTAAGTGTGGCGTTGTAGCCAGCAATGGCAGAGGTGTTGACCAGTGGCTGGGTGAACTTGGGTGCTTCTGTGAAGTCATAGTCATTGTACTCAGGGATCTTCAGATGCAAACCTGGGAAAGTAAGGTGAGAGGGGTGTTGTGAATGATACTGGCTCACCGCTGTATCATGGGGGGAAGATCTCATATGGAAAGAGAAAGTGTTTTTTTATTTTTTCACTTTGGCATTAGTTCATGGAACAACATATAGGGCTATGCTATTTTTTGGATCAAAATGTATGGGTTTTACTGCAGTATCTAACACTATATACTCCACACCAGACAAAGGAAAGCTGTGTTTTCTAACTGGCAAGTGCCCACCTTCCTTGACAATGACAGCGCTGTCCTTTGTGACAGTGGCAGACTCGCTCAGGCCACACATATTCTCTGAGTAAATGCGGAAGAAATACTCATTGCCAACGACAAGATCTGAGATGGTGATGCAGGTGCGGTGGTAGTGCTCCACACAGGTGTACCACTCCTGGAATAGTGTAAAGGGTAAAGGAATAAAGGTTTACAAGCACATTCATACTCAGCAGCAGTTCAGCAGACACGAGAAGATCACCAGGTCAGGTCAGGGTTTTATTCTTCTACAGTTTGGAACGGCACTTGAGTGAAGCACATAAATTTAAATTAAATTTACATTTATTCAATTGTATTTAGATAATCGGTCTTATTAATTATTAATTACTATTTTTATACATAATCTAAATTATTTCAGTTAAAAAACATCCCCCGGCATAAATGGCAAAGAGTTACCTACATAAAGTGTAAAATCAAAAGGGAAACAAAAAATGAGGCCACAGAGGTACAAGTTCAACCTCACCTCTACAGACTAAGACATACCATTGTTTTCTTGTCTGCTTTTTGAATTGTATAGCCTGTAATTGGGGCGTTGCCACTGTCTTTTGGTGGGGTCCAGTCTAGTGCCACATTCACCCCCCACACTTCATCGATCCTTACAGCCTGGGGGGGGCCAGGAAGGTCTTTTGGGAGCAAAGGGGGTTGATAACACTGTTTTATAGATTAGCCCAATTTGCAAAAATTAAGACTACGTTCTAACAAAATAATCTACTGTCTGCCGATTCTGACTATACAAAACAATCTTGGAAAAAATTTAGACGTCTACACACTTACCGACAATCTGGATGTCTAAAATGGCAGTGTCCACGTGATTCTCCACCTGTACGGTCATCTCATACTTCCCAGAGTGCTTCCGCTCAGCTTTTCGAATGAAGAAGATGCTGTCACAGTCAGTGTTACGGATGCTCACCTGTGTGGGATCCACAACCTGGCCTTCCTTCAGCCAGCTCACCTTTGGCCTGGGTTTGCCCTGGACAGTCAAAACCCAGAAACTTAGGAACAGCTGCTTTTACACTTCACATCTTTAGCATGACCTAAACAGGTTGTAGAAAATTGACAGCAGACAGGCAATCGGTATAGCAACCCTATCCAAACAAAGGCAATAGGCAGAATTCCAGGAAACAGGATTTACCGTAACACCTTAGTGCAAATGAACTGTGACCTACTGATCTAGTAGCCTTACCAGGAAAGGAACTACAAGGTTAACAGCCTCCCCAACTCTGCGGATGTATGTCTGCTTCAGGTGTCTAGGCACACGAATCTTGGGTGGTTCTATTGGAGAATGGGGGTTGATAGGAAATACATACATTTTTTGACACTGAGTCCATACTCTCTATCCACTCATTGCCACATCACCACAGTATGAGTGCTACCGGTCTACATTACCATATATGTGTGAGTTCACCCTAGATGTGGCAAGATCAACAGCTACATCATGGAACATGGAAGCTTGGTGGACTCACCTACAACCTCTTTGACCAGGATAGAGTGTTGGGTCGTCCTAGGCATGCTCTCCCCAGCTGCATTCACAGCCTTCACTCGTACAAAGATCTTGCCCTCGGTTGGTAGCCCAGTGATGGTGTACTTGGTTTTCTCCGTAAGTTCCTTGTTGGCTCTGATCCATTCATCCGCTGTCAAAGGTATCATTACCAGGGTTAGCAGTCATAATGTAAAGAGGAGAATACAAGCTACTTCAATACTCCTCACAGAAATGACACCATTTTTTGCTCAGTCCTGAAGAAAACATCTGTGTTCTACAGCCTTACATTTCATGCAGAGGATCATGCTCACACTGCACTGTCATGGAGTGTCAGACTAAGAAGGACACATTCAACCAACTACAGAAGTGATGTAGACAAGAGACTAACACAGGCCTTCCAAACCTGCTGACTTCTAATCTATAGCAGCCAAATACAGTTGAGGTATGTTACTGCCAAGCTCGATCCCATTATTTGTCAAACTCGGATTAGCCTCATACTTCCTTCTATGCAGTACTCCACCATGTATCCATCCAGCCCTGCTGCACCAATTGTGTCCGGGGGGCGCCACTTCATTGTCACTGTGGTATCTGTGACATCATCCACCACCAGCATTGTGGGCTCGCTTGTCACGGCTTTAGGGAGAGACAGCAGGTGTCACTATGGTAACTCTCAAACGATAAACACGTGTGGGGTTTTTGTTATTCCACTGTGTATATTAGTGCAGACAGAGCAGCAATTTGTGGTGGCAAAGTATGCATACTTATGAACACGTTTTTGTAGGTATGCCAATAATGCTACGTGTTCAATCACTTCTTATTAAAGTGGTCTCCAACCTTCTATTCTTACAATCTGACACATGCTTAATGTCTACTGAAGCCTCCAACTAGTGGCAGTGCTTTGGGAAAGGGAGGCAGAACTACTCTGAACCCTTACTAAGTCCTTTAAGCCTGCTGTGATTTGGCAGCCATTGTAAAGACATATTTGCTATCTCAAGCTCCCCAACAGAGGTCACAGACAGAAGAATCTAAATAGTGTGGCATCCAGAGGAACAGCTGCAAGGCAGACAACGAGAAAGGCCAGGGGCTTGGATCCCTTCCTAAATTAGGCAACAAAATGACACCAGGAAAAACCCAGGTGGATGGACTTTTTAACTTTTCAATGCATATTATAGAGCAATGAATGAGATTACCTTAGCACTTTTTTAAAATTTATTCTACTGACACAATGATGATGCAATTTGGAGTCAGCACTCATGTCCTATGGTGGCTGCAGGGTTTGCAGGTTGTGTTATATATCATAACTGATTAATTTAATGACACCATCTCAAAATATTTCAAGTGACTTAAAAAATGTTTATTGCTTACTGGAAAGTGGGTCAGTTTGTAAATTAATCAGTTTATTGTTGGACATAATAGATTCTGTGACTCTCTTAGGGCATAATTGCCTACCCCTATTTTAGAGAGTATTAAGGTATTCATTTTGGGTGACAGAGCCTTAAAATGATATCAGAATACTTACCAAGGGGCACAAAAGCTCTAGAGGGGTCACTGGGTTTGGACACACCAATGGCATTCACAGCAAAGACGCGCACTTCATACGGAACCCCCTCAATCATTTTCTTAGGCTCAAAAGTGGTCTCTTTGCAAAGGTCAAAGTTCAGCCTCATCCACCTAGAGCTTTGTTTCTTCTTCCTCTCGATGAAGTACCCTGGTCATGTCAAAAGATATACATAAAAAGACACACACAAGACAAATACAAGGAAATAGCTATCAAATATCAATGCACCACCAGTAACCTGGATAAGAATGAGTGCATATGCATTTGAGACATAATAAGACAAAGCCTATATGAACACCCATGCTTGCAAACACGTCAATTCCTGTCAATCACCCATGGGGTAAACTTTTGGAATCTTCATTATTGCTTTGGAATGAGTTAAAATCTTCATTAATCCCTACACAATTGTTCAATCACACACACACTTTCTGAGCCACTTGTCCCGTGGGGAACTGGAGCCTAACCCGGCAACTCACAGGGTAAGGCTAGAGGGGGAGGAGACACACCAGGACGGGACGCCAGTCTGTCGCACGGCACCCCGGGTGGGACTCGAACCCCAGACCCACCAGAGACCAGGACCCAGTCCAACCCACTGCGCCACCGCATCCCCCCATTATTCAATCAAATACAGGTAACTTACCCAAGATGGGTGAGCCCCCATCATAAAGGGGAGGGTTCCAAGTCATAGAGCACCAGTCTCCTCCCACTTCAGTGACTGTGGGTGCCTCCGGAGCATCAGGTATATCTAAGAATGGATAATCCATTTCACTGACCCATAGATTTACCATTTAATTTGAAACTTAATACTCCTGGACTAGTAAAGACTATTATATAGTCATAGTTTAAATATTTTTCTTATCCCTGCCAATGTATGTTGAATAGTTAAGTTCTGAAAATGAACAAAAATTAATTATTGTTTTTTTCCATAAACATTGTAATCCATCAGATAATCCATTTCAGATTTTTACACTAAAACAATAGCCAAGTCCCACAAATATCCCTTGTGCCACAGCAACCTAACCATTAATCTAGTAACCATTTTGAATCAATGACCTCCATCTAAATAATGTTTAGATGTCTTACCCACAACCTTGACCTTGACTGTGGCTGTGTCCTCGCCTGCCTCGTTCTGCAGAACAATTTTGTAATTGCCTGTGTCTTCCCGCTCAGTCACATCAATGGTTAAGCTGGTGTGGTCAGCGAAGGTCTCGGCATGAACGCGGCTACCAGTATCTAGGATTACCTAAAGAAATCACACGATTCACATTATCTTTGTCTAGCACTACCACATGTTGAACTAGTTCAAGCAGTCCCAAAAAATTTTTTTCTCCATGCCACTTCTACAAGATTCCTCATCCCCTGTCACATACACCTATACCTATCCTATATCTCCCAGTGCCTCTAACTACCCTTCACTCACCCTCTCTCCCTTCATCCATACTACTCTGGGGGCAGGCTCGCCTGAGATGGGGATCTCCAGCCGAAGTTTGTTCCCTGCCACTATTGTTACAGTGTTGTCGGGGAAGTTCAGACTGTCCAGATGAACCTTGGGGGGGTCTGAAGGAACAGCCCAAGGATAAAGTCAGCCATGAACAAATATGGCAACAGGAGACATAGCAACTAGAGGGCTGGAAATGAAGCAAGTCATAATGAGAACAAGTCCTCTGAAGTGTGAGGTGAAGGGTTAATACTTACCAATAATGTGTACTTTGGCACAAAGTTTCTGAGTGTAGCCTTCTGGCACAAAGGTGTAATCACCTGCATCACTGATTGTGCAACTTTCGATCTCTAGTCTGTGATTTCTGTTAAGACAACACCCAGCAAAAGGAAAATGTGAAAAAGAACATTGTTTTTCCACTCAAAGGAAACAAGGAGCTACTGACTGAATTAAGAAGCAGAGAGAGCCCTTTGATAATGGAACAGGGTCTGAAAAGAGCCTTTAATTAGTTGAAACAACTGATGCGCTTTAATTATATGAGGATTTCAAACCCATTTTTGGAGTAAGAGATAATGTTTAATTGGAAAAACGCATTGACACACCTGGCCCTGTGTATGATGGTGACACGCTCACTGGCCTGAATCAGCTGGCCATTGCGATACCATCGGCCAGGCACATTCCCAGGGGAGATCTCACAATGAAGCTTCAGTGGTTGGCCTAGGCGGACTGTCATATCACTGAGATCCTGGATAATCACCAGAGGCTTCACTGTGGGGATAGTGTGGAATGCCAGAAGCAGAGGAAATGGAAAAAATGAACAGAATTACGTTAAGAAGCCTGTGACTCCATGGAGTCACAAAGACAGAAAATGAATAGTACATACAGTCAATCTGTACTTTGGCCTGGGTTGTACCCCCAGTGGCCATCAGGGAGTAGGTGCCTGAGTCCTCCCTCATGACATCGTCAATGATCAGAATGTGTTTAGTTCCATCACACTTAGTGCGAAAACGTGAGCGGACACCAGTTGGGACCTCCACGCCATTCTTCAGCCTGGGAGACAATATGGCACACCGACATAACTCATGAGGCAAGTACTCCCCATTTTAGTGGGACACACACTATGTTCATCAGATCTGGACACTTCAACCATGACTATTAGTAATGGTGGTGTAAGAAAAAAGTATACCATTTGACTTGGGCCCCTTCTTCAGACACTTCACACTCCAGCTCAATCCGTTCATTCACTGTAGTTTTCACATCCTCAAGCTCTTTGGTAATATTCACTGGTAACTCTACACAGCAGTGGTGAGAAAAAAGCAACATCATCAGCAGTCATAAAGTCAACCACAAATGTGCACTCTTTGGACAATTTTCTTATCAGTAGACTATTACCAGGTACATGTAACAATGATACTGATGTACTTCAGATAAAATCAAACGATTTTATTTTATTTCTCCAACTTACAAAATGCTAAAACTACATAACTAAATGGATATAAAATATATTAATGCTGTCAAAATTTATCCTTGCTAGGACAGGAAGAAGTACCTTTCACAAACAGCTCAGTCGAACACTTTTCGTCTCCAGCAGAGACACTGTAGGCAGCATCATCATTCATGGTACAATTGTTGATGACCATGATTCGTTGGGTGCCCTTGTGCTCAAAAATGTACCTAGAGAATGGATTTCTCAGTTAAGAAAATACACTATCCATTCACAGAAGGCCCTGCAGACACAGAATAGGATAACATACCTTGCTTGGAGAGCAAGAGTGGCTTGGCCTAAATATAGTTAAAGAGAATCCCCTAAGCAGTACAAAGGTACGATCAAAGCAATTCCCCTAAGCACTGTATTCCATTTGACACACATAGTGAGAGTGTGGACATAATGCCATGTTCATGTTCATAGTAGAGGCACTATCCCAAACTCAAGGTCTTTGTCTCCAGGAAAATAAATGTCTGCAAATGGACACTTTACACGTTGGGCATAAACACATTTTCTCCTTCTCTTGTCTTGCTCTAATATCCAGTCAACTGGGTGATGCTAGTATCCTAGGCAGGAAGGAGATCTGTCAAGGAGCAATAGGGGTCTTGTGCAGAGGGGCATACTTACTTTCTTTGACTTGGGTTCAGCAACAGTTGAGGTGGCACCAGTGCAGAATGCGCAGGAAGAGAAGATTATGGCACAGAGGAACGAATGCCATGGTAACGTATGACAGACAACGGGCACAGAAGGAAAGAAAGACATCATGCCTAGAGGGGACTGGAAGAATCATTAGCGACAACAAGAACAAAAAGCAGTGGGCACAGTTGTCAGAAATGGGGATCCTGGAACGTGTGCCACTGGAGACTGGGGATCGGAAAAAATGCAATAGCCTCCCAGATGGCTTTAACCTTATTCAAATTGGACCAGGCCTGGAGGAGTTCTCATACTACCATTCTCACAGTCAGTGAATAAGCTATCATCCTTCCCCATATCACTACTAAGTCTACCAATGCAGCAATAGTCTTGCCTCCTCTATGCTGATAGAGAATCTGAGACCTCCACTCCTTTGCAGTCCAGTCACTGTGTCAATGTCAGACTCTTGTGCCACAATGTGTCATACAAAGACTTATAAGACTTAAACAACAAAATTGTCAGAAATGGGCTGTTGCATATCCTGTAGAGTCATTTTCTAAGAAATAATTATGTGGAATTATGTATGTATGTGAATTACTGTAAATTAAGGCTAATACGTTATAGAGTTATAAAATAAAGTTGTAAAGCTGTAAGTTATTAAGCTGTAAATTAAGGCTACAATTTCTGCTGAATCTATATGGCAGTTTCTGTTGACCTGAAAAATGTGAAATGTGGTCAGAAGCAAACAACACCATTGAATTTAATGGGATACTGACTGATTTTGTGAAGCAAAATATTCAATATCAATTATAGCTTCTGCTAAAATTTGATATTTGGCCCCAAAAAGACTAAGTTTTTCCCTGGTAGTGGTAAAGAAGACCTCGCTTCAAGGTTAAAGACCTGTGGGGGAGGTACTGCCATTTTCCTAAACAGAGAAGACCCTGCAGTTAATAACAAGGAGAACTGCTTCCATCATATACTACATTTACTCTCAAATGTAGCTCATGACAGCACATTAACCGGCTGACAAACAGCTCTCTCAACATTGCAGCGTGACAGCCAAGTCACAGGCAAAGTTTGGAGAGTTTGTGTGCCACTCAGGTTTAGACTGGCAGTTGCTCATGATAGTGATGATCTGGGGACAGTGACTAACGAATATCAGACCAGAGGAGAGGAAAAGACCATGACTGAAACTCATTTTACAGGGTTAGTGCCCCTTGTGTTTTTTTTGATCTGTGAGGAGTTGGAAGGTAAAAACATGTAATAATAGTGAACTTTTATAGAAGTTGGGGACCTACTTGGGGCTGGGGCGAATCTCTTGCCCATTCTTGTACCACTTCAGCTCCACGGTGGGATCAGCCAGGTCCACCACAAGTCGAATCTTCCCTCCTTTATCCACTTGATACGCAGGTTCCAGCTTCTTGGCAAAAGCTTCAGGATACATGGAACATTGCGAATGTACTGAAGGCTGTCCACTGACAAAGTCATAACTGTTTATGTGCCTTAATGTGTCATAATTTACCCTAACGTTATAATTCCACCATAAAATAAATGTTGAAAATCTCTGAAATTTTAAGTATATGGGAAATATATCCAGAAAAATGTAAATGTGCACAAAAGAGTTGGACATGACATAATGAATAAGATGAGTGATAGTTAAATTGACTGATTATCAAAATTAATGAGCTTAGATCCCTTACAAGGACACACCTGTTGTTTTGGGAAGCTGGCAAGGATAACAGCTAAGATTATTAATATGTGATTAATTATAAAGAATAGCAGATGACCACCAGCCACCCAAAAACCAAAGAGGGTAACATTTGGACAAAATTACAGCAAACTAACGGGTCCACAGATTTTACAGAGCAAATGGTTAGGCCATACTTTAGTAACACCTGGGTAATGTCCTAGATAGGACTTGGCTCAGTGGTTCTACCTTCGCTTTTCTTCTCCTCCTTCTTGGTCTTCTTCAATCTCCTCAGCAGGCCTCTCAGATCTGTGATGCCATACATGAAAGCTATCCTCTCATACTCATCTGGCCTTGCATTCCTCAGGATCTCCCATACATCCACTTCGGGGACCTCTTCCTGCTTGGGTTCCCTGGGCACCAGATACCATAGACGGTGAGTTAGGATGGGACTTGCTTTGTGGAGTTCGCAACATGTTCTGAGGAACTGCCTTCAGGAAGCAAAGACTAGAGGTGAAGCAGGAGAACATATGTGATATATATGAAGATATGTGAAGATATGAAGCATACAGTGAACTACGGACAGAAAACCACCATCCTTGTAATTCCTCCTTTTGGAGTGAGCATTGGAAAATCATTTTTTTTCAGTGAATCCAGGAGCAAAACTTAGTTTATAAATACATCTCTTCAGTTATTTTCGTACTGTGATTTAAATATTGTTCTACCACCAAGCTCTCTCTGGAGTTCCTCAGGTCATGTCACACCATGGGAAGTGCTATGCCTACACTCTACCTGTCCAGAGATGGGACCACAGGTGGAGGGAAAGCAGAGTATTCCACAGTTTAGGGGAAATGTTAGTCAGCTGTTGTTGCAAGAGTTTGAGTTTTATGGGGCTAGCCTTAAGTATGTGGTCACACAGTGCTCTGCTTTCTTGATGATGTGTCACTAAAACCAGCAATCCTCTGGCAGCATAATATAATTGCATTTATCAGGGCTGTAACTATTAATAGATTAATCTCACAAATTAATCAATAAAAGCATTGCATATAGATATATCTTTCAGATCCTGGCTTGTTTTGCCAAGATATCTTAAAGTTACACAGAAAATCAAAAATGTAAATAACTGGAAGCCAAGATGTGTGCACCATAAGCTTCAGTGCAAAGCATGCAGCGCTATTTGTAGCAGATGGGAAAGGGATATGAAACTGGGTTGAGGAAGTTCTGCTGTGGATTCCTATACATAAAATTTATGCCTTGAACAACTGCCCATCCCCTGGTTTACTGTCCTGGTGTCAAGACATCACATTATATAATATGTTAGACATGACAACACCCAGAAGTCTTTGATAAGGAGACTTGTGAGTGGAGCAGAGCCGTTGTTACTGGGACATCAGTTAACAGTGTTAAAAATTAAAGAAAAAGGGTTACATTAGTCAGTGATCATAATGTTCATTTTTTCATCAGTCCTTTTCCCCAGACATTTCCCAATGTCTGAAAGTTGTGAGGCAAACTGCAAGAAAGCTCATTTCCATATTTATCTTGGTTTCATTTACATTTCTGTTCAGGCAGGTATTAAAGAGTTTGATATCCAAAGCTTATTAAAAACACTAAAATAAATATAAAACTATACATACATAAAAACTGAAGTTCAGTGACACTGTAGTGGTAACACTATTTTGTAGCATCATTTATAAACCTGTTTATCAGCAGGACACAAACAACTGTGAGATGGAGCTTCTTGGATGTATTTGATGTACCATAGAGTTCAAAAACCTACCAGAATCAGGAATGGTGTGAACTCTATGGTTGGTAGTAGATCTGTAAAGCAGAGCTACCTTCCCACATTTGGTCTTAGCTGTTGAGAATTTATAAATGCTGCCTTTAAATGAAGTGTTACCAGGCTACTGTAGGCCAACACTCTTGCTTGTCCAGCTCACTGAGGTACATTCCATGCTGGTGAGACTACAGGTTTATGGTACTTACCAAGAGTAAGTCCTAATCTTTTAATTACTTATTCATTCTACTAACCTGCTGTTTCTGAATGCGTAGGAAAAAAAGAAGAGGGATTTTTACCAGCGCGAATGGAGTCACTGTCTACCAGTATCATTACATTGTTGTGTCACAATTTAAACCTGAGTATAGAAATCCACACTGAAAAGGTAATTATTCATTTCTGTGGCTCATATATATGGAGCTGGACTTGCTGAAGCCATATTTTGAAGTCTCATGAGAAATATTCAACACATTTCTTAAGGCATTTCTTCTCAATCTGAAAAATATATACCAGCTTACAAAGTCACTGTAGTACACATATCGTGAAAAACTTTTTAATTGTGCTATATACAGTCTTCCCCCGCATAACGAGCCATCATATTATGAGAATTCAGACTTATTAGCACATGTAATTTGTACCCTAAAAACTAAAAATTATTTTACAAGAAGCCCTTTTCAAGAACAAATTTGAATTCAAAACATCAGTCTTGGTGATGTTGAGTACCACGCAAGGCATGTAGCTTCCCACCCCAGCATGGCTTGGCTTCTCCCATGCATCTCAGTTCTTTCACAGCCATGTGCCCACTCACAAGGATCTCTCAGAAATCTTGTAACTTTTTGTCATAGTGTACAGCCTTCACTTATCATAATAATGAGAACTACAACAAAACAATTTTTAAAATGTGTTAAAATTCAAAAAGACAAAGGAAAGCTTTATCTATCATTTTATAACTAAAAAGCACTGAATTCTCTTGAAAGTCAATTATTATAAATGATTTTGAATTGATTTACTATTAATTTATCACAAATGATACTTCACAATAACTCAGCAGAAAGGAGTTACAAGCATTAGGAGAGATTACAGTTATTAGTTTTATATATTACTTTAATATCACTATTTTATATAGCACCTTTAAAGGCAGGTTTTCAAAGCACTTTACAATAAAAGAGACATGAGATACAGGTATAAAACAAAGAAATTCAAATACAAGCACTTTAAAAATTACAATTAAAGATCACAAGACTAAAAAGAGAACATAAGAGTAATATAAATGATGGGAGGAACGAGATATGGGAGCGTGCAAATGTATTATGTATAAATTATTTTGAACATGTGGGTCTTAAGCCTGGATCTAAAGACATCAAGAGTAGTCCTGATATTGTGAAATTTGTTTTAAATTACATTTCTTCTGTGTTCTAAAGATGAGACAGTAATTTTGTGCATTATGTTGAAAAAAATAGCAACAATTTGTGGCACAAGGATGCATTAATTCTTTTTTTTAATGTAATTAGAAGTTTTAAACAAAATTTTACCTTGCAAATAGATTTTCAGGAACAAATTACATTTGTTTTGCGAGGGAAGCCTGTATTATGAAAAGTACTCCTTTTTTGAGAAAATAATATTCTGTTTAACTGTAAATAGGAGAATATGCTATTTTGTACATCACTGAAGTTACTTATTTTCAAAAAAGAAATGTTTCAATGGTAAATACATACTGTCATCCTTAGTCTGAAAAAAGGGGTTAAAAAAGAAGCATACTCAGGACGGGCCTGCAATGCTAAGAAAACACAAAAGGCTCCAACCACTAGAGGGTGGTCTATGATTCTCACCTATGTTTAAGAAGACCACTAAAGTCAAGCTCTCCTGCATCGTCTTGTCCTTCACTGCTGTTGTTAACAAGAAGAGATTAATGAAGATCAGAGGAGACACAGGCACTACAGTAACAATGCCTAAAAGAACAACGCAAAACAGAAACATACTGCAGTCTATGCATTAGGTCCACACTAACGCATTGTTGTTGCTTACACAAAAACCCTTCGCTTTGTTTCCATGACAATGGGCTACGAACGAACTGGTTTGTGTAAGAAGGTGACTGACAGTGATTCCAGCCAGAACATAACAACATTCTCACAACATCCCAACAATCCTGCTACACAAAACTATGTGGTGAGAATGCTATGTGCCAGCTGGGATGTTTGCGTTGCTTTCTGAAACATTGTTTAAAGTTGGGAGGGTTTCTAAATGCAAGAGTTGGCCTTTTTGTTTCAAACAATTCAACACGTTGGGTTGGTTGGTTGGACTGCTGTACATGTGAATACCCCTTATGAAGGCTTATCACTGTGAAGGCTCATGGCAATCAAGCAGTTTGCCAAACCATACTTCCTCATGGTTTGTCACAGGAGTCTGTGATAATTATCATGGTTTTCAATGTTTCCCCATATTCAACCATGAAGTCACTGTGCGTGTGCCGTGTTTCAGCAGTATAAACTTTCATAAGGGAGATGACTGCACCAAGAATAGTTATTTACTTCCTTTTACATTTTCCTAAGCAAGTTGCAAGAATATTTTATATGCAGTGAGTTCACTGCAATCAGAATCATAAGATTTGTGAACTCAGCCATCTGTACTACATGAATATGGAATGAATATGCAGCATAGATTGTAACTGTTGGCATGGTGTTTTCATTAGCTCCATAAAGGTAATCCATCCTTGGTTAATATACCCCTATTTTCATGTTCATTTCTACTCAAAAATATATTAAAGAAAAACACTTCATCATTGGACATTATACCACATGAGGATAAAAACATTAATATATTTATCTAACTGAAGTAAAAGCATAGTGAAAGAACAACTGAGATGAAATCCAGCATTTGAAAGAAATATCACTACTCCAATGTTCTTCAGATAATTACATTTACCTGATGTTTTTCTCCAAGAGAGACTTACAATCTTAAGGTCACAATTATTACATGTCTACAATCACTTACCCATTTATACAGCTGGGTAATTTTTACTGGAGCAACTGAGGGTAAGTACCTTGCTCAAGGGTATTACAGCCAGAGGTGGGGACCAAACGTGCACTCTTTGGGTCCAAAGGCAGTTGCTCTAACCACTACACTACCAGCTGTACTTTTTTAAAATGAGGAAATACTCCAGGCTAATATGAGTTCTCTCCTGTTACCTCCTTTTAAAAGCTGAACGGATATCAATACTCTGAGAGGCCTCTGGGGCATCTGAAAGACAGCAAAGCACAAGTTATTCTTTCATCACTATCACACATTAAACTCAGGGATCTTATAGGGCCAACTACAATGGACTGAGCACAATTTACCTTTCACTTCAAGATCAAAGGAACAGCTGTCAAACTTGTCCTTGTAGGTGACTTCACACCTGTAATTTCCAGCATAGTTCTCTTTGGCCTTAATGATGTGCATCTCAAATGTGTGGATCTGGAGTAGAACGACAGGAGCTATAACATTATACTGATGGACCTCTAACAATTTCCTTTCATAGTAAGTGTACGATGCCATCTGCTAACATTTATTTTCACGTTTTGAATCATGTAGCTCATTCAATTGACAGCTTAATAAAACATAATAAATTAAGACATGGGCAGTAAAAAATATACACAAAGGTGTACGAGGACCAGGTTTTAGAATCACTGTGCTCAGAGACCACACTGGACTACACTTACTAGGAATTACCAAGGACTTACCAAGACTTACCTTTATGAAGCATAAAAGTTTGTTAAACTGGTGAAGTGGTACCAGTATGTTTACAAGGAAGTCAGAGGTCACAGAGGTCACTGGATGATGTTGACTAAAACAGCTGAGGCTTACCTTTGTAAAGCGGTCAAAGCTCTCTTTGAGTTGAAGGTGTTTTCCAGTCTTGCTAGCCAAGTCCATCCACTTTCCTTTAAACCATTTAATTGTAGGCTTCCGCAACAGATCTTTGGCTTCCACCTTGGCAACAAAAGTGATGTCTCCACCTAAAAAAGAAACAAAAAGCTAAACCGCTCCATTGGGAAGCACCTCTGCTTTCCAGCATACAGTTTAAAAAAGCTACAAGCTTCCCTGTCTCTCTTCACAAGAAACTGCCCTGCTACACCCAAATGAGAGTAATCTGTGAGTACATGACTCACCCACAGAGATAGAGCCACTCAGGGGTTTCTCAATGAGCAAGATGGAGAGTGGTGGGTTCTCTACTGGCTTTTCCAGGTCCTCTGGAGGTTGTCCATCCCCCAGAGACCACACTGCTCATTCAGGAGAGAAGTTCCATGAATCAGGGACATCTATACACATCCACAAGAGACTGACACACAGTTGTGTCCCCTCATATGATACACTGAGAACAGGGATAACCAGACCAAGTCCAAGTAAAAGTCAAAACTTACTATAGCAGAACTGAAATGGGATCACATCTTTACCAAAAACACTGACAGAAACACACATATACAGAAACCAATATCAATTTCACTTCCTTCTCCTTTCTCCACTCCATAGCCTGCTGAAATAAATCTTTTGGCAACAAGCAAAACATGACTGAAAAAACAAAACACAAACAACAAGAACAAAGAGGCCTCGTCAGAATGATGCTTCCAAAAAAATTAAAAAAATAAAAAAGATCTTTTCAAATTAACATTCTAGTGTTTTCTTCCTGTTTTTCTCTCTTTCTTTTTAAATTTCTTTCTTCTGTCCTGTGTGTATGTGAAGAATAACATCTGCTGTTGTTCCTGCTCAGAAATTGTCCCTTTCTCCCCTTGCAGTTCAAGTTCAACAGATCTGCATTCATTCTCATCCCACAAGAAAAGTACCCCAAATTGGTTTGACGTTCGACAAAGTTGTTGCAAAATCTTCCTGAAAGCAGCTAACCAGGATGAAGAGCTCATTTTTTTCCAGTCTTAATATGGGAGACAACACATATTGGGACTTTTTTGGTATCCAAGAGGATGAAGTATGTCAAGCTGATTACAAGAAAACTCAGACTTGGGAGGACATGGGTATGCACAGCTGTTCCATGGGGTTTTCCCTTGAGAAGCTGGACAGTGCTTTGCCACAGCGTTATTGTTTGCTATTATTGCCACTATTGCTGCTGCTGTTATTATTATTGTTACTATAGCAATTACTGTCATATGGCATTACCTGAGTCCTTTCTCCCCATGGATGACTCAGTGACGCTATCATCTAAACGAAGATAAAGACAAATTTACAGCATATTATGTGCAATAGTACTGTAAAGTCCATAGCAGCAGGCACACACAGGTACACGTGGAACAGGCATGCAACTAGAAAAACATATCACTAAGCTCTGCTTTCTTGAATTCATACACCTGGTAATCCATATCAAAAGATCTTAGTGAATTATTACATATGAATTATTATATATATTAATAGTGTATATTTTAAAAGTGAACTGTTATATATATGAACATTTACATTTATTCATTTAGCTGAGGGATTTCTCCAAAGCAATTTACAGTGTTAAGGTTACAATTATTTACCCATTTACACAGCTGGGTAATTTTACTGGAACAATGTAGGGTAAGTACCTTGCTCAAGGGTACTACAGCCAGAGGTGGGGATTGAACCTTGCAATCTTTGGATCCAAAGGAAGTAGCTGTCCCAGATGTCTCTAACCAGATGTCCCTAATAAAATCTGAATTATAGTGTACCCAAAGATTTTATTATTATGTGAAGTAAGTATGAGGCACGGTGGTACAGTGAGTAACACTGGTGCCTTGTAGCTCCTAGGCTATGGGTTTGGATGTGAGCTTGAATCTGGCTCTGTCAGAGTGGAACTTGCATGTTTTCCCAACATTTGCATGAGTTTCTTCCAGGTACTCATGTTTCTGTCACACCCCCAACCACATGGCCATCCTCCCTAATCACACACAGGTGCAGTCGTCAGGCACACGGCTGGGGGCATGACAGTTTCCTCCTAAAGGCATTCTTCCGGAGTTTCCTTCCTACTTATCTAGAAGCTACAGCTACATTTTTTATTTGTAGCTATTCAAAAATGCGATATGTTGGGGCTGAATATGATATTGTGAGACTGTTTCACCAAGAAGGAAGGACAGTCTTGAGTTCAAGCAACTTAAAATTTAACCGAGGTATATTTGTAATAATTATTTTCTTAAATTTTAATTTACACATATATAAACAAAACAGGCAGTGTAAGAATTCTGAAAGACAAGTTAAGTCAAGTGTGCATTTCTACATTAGACAGTAGTTTATATTCAGTTAGACATGGACAAACTGACAAGACAAAGTAGGTCATCTGTCACATTAAAACAGCTAAGGAAAGCATTCTTTAAATTACAGTGTTAATATTAAACACTTTATTGTATAAACACTTTACTGTATCTCCATTATTCGTAAATGATCAGTGGCTTCCAAATTCACACATGAACTTCTAAAAATAAACATGTTTTAGAACATGTTTCCTGCAAAACAGGCAATCTTTCCAATTGTGACCTAAGCTACAAGTCATAACTGAAATGGAGACAAATGGTAGCCGTCCTTACTAGGTAGCTCAATAGACAGTTTCTTGAGTGAACTGGCATCCTCTGTGAAAGAAAGCACAGTGACAGTAAACAGGTGATAATCCTCCAATCTAAAGAGGTTGTAGGAAAACCTGTGTGCTTGTGTAGAATAAAAGTGTGAATTAAACAAAATGCAAGTCACAATAAATAGTAGTAAATTATTCTGAGGTTTGTCAGTTGAATGCAAAAACACAAAATACTTGATACCTAGTGGAACCTAATCCAGCTAAAATATATTGCCATTTTTCCTTTTCAGCATCAAAAAACTGACCAGAGAGGGATGGTATCGTCACAGAGACAAAGCTACACCAGTACAAGCATATATGTGTTACATTTAAATATATACACAGACTATACATTCACAGCACATATGTATTGTTTGTGTATATATGTTAGATGTGAGCTCTCACATCTCACCTTACATAAACTTAAACATAAACATATGGCCAAGTATATTTTTTTTAAATATATTGCATACAAATATAGCACACATAAAAATAGCATTTATGTATGTAATGCATATTTACATACATATCATTAGTTTGTAAAAGCTGAACAAAGATCTCTGCTGCAAAAGCACTGGAACAGATTAGCAAGTACCCTTTACCTTTATTTAACTGTTGCTGCACATCCTTGAAAAAAATGATTAAAGATGGTTTTGGTGTCTACCTCAAAATATTATTGCAGAACTGGAATTCTATGTACTGGAGAGAAGTTCTTGAATGGCAGAAGGAAACTTACTGAACAAAAGCTATTCTAAAAAAAAACTTAATCATGGAGATGTTTATGTTGTAACTGATGTTATGACTATGCTGTTATGCAGAGTGCTTCAAAGTTCTGATGTACCATATGGTACAGTTACTGTCAAAACAGAGGGGAGGGATGGGATGGAAATGGTTTATATGGTTACCAACCTGCTGGAGGTTGTGGTGAAGGGGTGCTGGCAGCAGCATCATCATCTTTATCTTTAATAAAGGTGTGATTGACAAACAGGCCGACCAATCACGGAGGTCCACGTCCATCACCGGAAGAACAGTAAAACAAGCAACAACACACAACATGTAAGATCACACATATGTTGTAACATGAAAGGCTAGCAGGCTGTGAGGAGAGTAAACACACGTGTCTGTGAGATGGAAGAGTGATGGTCAAGATACACATGTGTACTGCACAGGGAAAACGGATGGTGTAAACGCATATGAGTTCCATTTGATGGAGGCGTGACTTGTGAAGCCAAATGTGTATATGACACAGAGGATAGTGGTGGAAGCACACGTGTTCTGCAACACTGAAGCATGACGGTGTAAGCCCACATGCGTGTAATTATAGGTGCAGGTTAGAAGAAAACAGCACTGGGGATGCCTGTAAGAGATGCACTGCATGGTAATTGTGCTGTATTGATGTTGTCATTTCAGGAACAGTGACGTCTCATCACAACATCCTCCAGGAGAGCTTTGTTTTTTCAAAGAGAAAAAAGGTCACAGAATTCTGTTCCCAGAAGCAGAGACAGCCCAAACATAATATACATCAACTTGTGTTGACTCATTTAGTATAACGTCATCTCATTCAGCATTCAAGTTGAGGGCAGATGAAAAGCCTCAAAATAAAATTATGGACGAAATGATAAACTAGTTGCTTAGGCAAAGTCTGTCATGAATGCCAGTGCATTTCAGATGATAAACCAAAGGCTTTTTGTGTGGTAATCAAAGATCGCTGGAGAGATGAGGGCCATGCAGTCAAAACTCCCCCAGTCCAAGGTCAGTGGAGCCTTGCTGACAAGTGACAGGCAGGGTGCCGGAAGCTTCCAGGAAAACAACAGGTCTTTGTGATCCACACTATGTGTGGCTTCTATGTGATGTCACTGCTGCTGGAAACGAAACCTGAGCCACCCTTTCTTTATTTGGGCTGATCCTGCAGCTGCTGGCTCTGCACTCCAGGAGGGGCAATTCTTTTCCAAGGGAAGGGCTGGGATGGGGAGGCAGACGCAACCACACAAGTTTATAAACGCTCATACACACAGAGAGCTAAAAGGTGACACCTAGTTTCAGACCTTCTGGGACTGGAGGTAGGGTTACCACCACAAGGCCTGCCTCTGCTTCCTCCTCCTCCACAGCTACTGGCTGCTCTGGATGGGACATGGCTGACACTCATTACATTCACCAAACTCAACCCGTTCACACTGTATTCTCACAGCTTACTGACTGGTTACACACAACTTGCTTATAGTTCATACACTGATTACGCACAACTCTCACTCAAAGCTATATTACATAGCTTAACTTACACACTAATTTAAAAAAATTTTCACATCATACACAAGTGTGAGACAACTTGCAAGCACCTAACAGTTACAGGAACCTTAGAACAGAGATTAAAAACATACACATAGTTTATACATTCTTTACACAGCACACATGAAAGACTGTAAGGATTCTATGGGTTGCTGCAGGAGTAGGGACCTCCACACCTGTACTGTATTAGTCCTGTAACTTGTCAAACAAAACAAAATTTTCCTGTTTCAGTAAAATTAAATTAATTTACGAAGTTTAAATTCGATATCTTAAAATGCCCCCTATTGACTGATTTCTTTAAAGTGGAAGAAAATTAATTGTGATACCTCTAAATATTATGCTAGAGTGGATGGCAACAGTATAATACATATAGTATGCAGATTGAACTCATGCAATGTTATAAAAATAAAATTATGCTAATGAACTTCATAATGAGCTTTACTGCAGTATTGTGAGGACCTCTAGAGAAAAATGCAGCTGAACACATAGCCCATTCAAAGAAATCCTAATTACAGGAGTTACGGCACAGAGGAATAAAGACGTCTCTTTGTTAGCTGAAAAATTAAGAAGATGCTCTTCAGCACAAGGTATCGACTGCCAATTAGAATATACAAGTCCTTTGAGACCAATTTAATTTCCATTAGATTTTCATTCAGAATCAGTTTTATCCTTCAGATTAGCCTTTTTTAAAATCTCTTATAATTCATGTGAACAAGTATGATATTTGCTAAGATTTTAACCCTGTCCTCCCAAAATATCCTCAAATTTGACTTTAGTATATTCACTTTGAAAAAGAGAACTGAAGAGCACTGTGGGAATGGGAACAGCTCTGCGGTACCACCCATTAATGGGAGGTCATGCACACACTACTGAAACAACTTACTTACCAGCAGGAGGGGGCATGCAAGGTGCCTTCTCGATGACTACTGGCTCTACAGTCAGTAATGGCTCTTTCACCTCCCCTTCCATGGGTTCCTCCACCACAGCCTCTATGGACTCTTTCACCTCAACCTCTACAGGCTCCAGTACCTCCTCTACAGCCTCTGTACGGCACATACAGCGCTCCAGCAGCAGGCCTCCAACACAGCGCCCAGGCAACGAATGTACACACTGAATACACTGCTGTGGTATGTGAGATGCAGAGCATAGATCCAGAGTGACTAGATTGGTCCCATCCTCTTAAAGCTAACTTACATAGAGTACTTGGATGTAGTATAAGGACAGGATGAAGCATAAATATCTGCTTGCACCTGACAACAGAACACCACTTAGTTTACTTCCACTTTGAATGCTGGCCCAGAGATGTGGGGCAAGACACCAGTCTAATTGTTTTGGATCTATGGTGGGGGCAGAGTTCCACTCTCCTGTCCTTCCTGCACTTCACTGTGTAGAAGAGTCTGAAGTGTGAGGGCAATTAAAATGCTATGTTTACACTCATTTTTATATATGTAGTCATAAATTTGATGTATATATAATTGATGTTGTACAGTAAGGACTGCCCACACCCACTGTGAGAGCCTTCTGTCAGGAATAAAAGACATGCTGAGTGTTCCAAGCTAGATGCTCACCATGGCCCCATCCCATCTGAATGTTGAGCAGAGGGCGCAACACTGCAGTTCCTGCTCTGCACTGCACAGGGAACGAGAACAGTGCCTGTGCCTGCCTCCTCTATTCTCTGCACCTCATTCACATGCAAAAACCAGGCAAACAATGCATAGGAGACAGGCATAGCAACTGTGTAGCTGGACAACAGGCCGTGCACGAACTGTGTGGGGTGTAGCGGTGCCTGAGATGGCGAGTGATCATATACATATAGGGGTATGACTTTGTGTGTTAAAATGCGACTGTTCGTCTGATGGGAGTCTGACACCATGCGCATTTGTGTATGTGAAAAAGTGTACATATACTTGTGAGAAAGTGTGAGCACTTTGGAATTATGGGGATTTCAGCAAAAATGGATCTGAAAATGTTAACTGATCTTCATAATTCATAATAAAGAAAATTAAGATAAAGAACACACATTTTACATTTTCATATCTTTACTAAAAAAATTGTCTAAACAATCCAAGTCACTGAAGGCAAAAATATGTGAGCCTCTAGGACAGTGACAAGGAAGTCATTGAAAAGGGAGTTACTAGAGTCAGATATTCCTACCACTCCTTCCTCAACTCAACTGAAGGGTTTCAAAAGGATTTCTAATGACTTGCGCCTCCAACCGTCAGCACTCATGGAGATTGATTACAAATGAAAGAAATTCAGCACCGTTTGTAGTCTCCCTAGGAGTGGGCATCCTACAAAATCAGTCCAAACGTAAACTGGATCCATACAATCCTGAACAAGTGACAAAGAACCGCATGGTGACAGCTTAGCATAGGCAAGCATCTCTTGCACTTGATAACGTCTGTGGCTGTGAGTTTAGCATAACGAAGAACAACGAACAAAAGCACTATTAATGCGACACTACCCTAGAGAAAACTACAACTCTCCAAACAAAACACTGTCCATCTCAAATCTATTAAACACCACTTGCATGTTCCACAGCACTGCTGGAACAATGTTCTGTGGACAGATGAGACAGAAGTTGAACTTTTTTCTAACTCTACACATCGTTTTGGTGGCAGAAAACAAAAAACCAAAACCTCCTCCCAGCTGTGAAGCATGGTAGATGGGAGTATAATGATGAGGGAGTAAATCAACAACAGAGTGGCTCAAGTGGAAGAAATTCTGTATTTTCGAATGGCCAAGTCATCTTCTTGACCACAAACTTATTGAAATGCTGTGGCATGATACAAAGCAGGCGTTCAAGCAAGACTTAACCAAGAATATACATGAACTGAAACTGTTTTAGAGGAATGAGACAAAATACCTTCCAACCACTGCACAGATCTCATCGGCAGCTTCAGAAGCATTTTGTTGAAATTACTGGCAATAAAGAAAGTTACACCAATGACCAAATATAAGGGTTCAGATACTTTTTCCTCATTTGTGACCATAAATGTTTGTTCATTTGTTCATTAAAAATGTGGCAATGTAAAATGTTGTGCATGTTGTTTGTTAAATAATAATGTCTTTATTTATTATTATGAGCTACACTTATCCTGATTTCTGTATTAATGGTTAATTCCAAAGAGTTCATAAACTTTCTCACAACTGTCTACATATGGTAATATGACTCTGGATGTATATGTGTGCATATGTGGACACATGAGACTGTTAGAGGCTGGTAAGTAAGTGTATGATCTTGCGTGATGGGACCACAGCATTGTGGATAAAGGACACTCAGGTGTGTAATGGCAGTGAAGATGTGGAGGATCACAAACACAAAGTGATTTCTAAAAAAAAAGTGGTCAAACACAACCACACACGTGACAAACGCCTGGAGTGGTATGACAGAGGAATAAGTGGCTGTAGTAACAATATGATGAGAAGGATAGTGAGAGTGGAAGATGAGAGAAGGAATGAAAGAGAGAAAAGGGATGAGGAATGAGGAAGTGTAACAAAGACAAGAAAGGCAGCGGCCAAGTGAAGTATAGAGTTGGCTTAGAGAAAATGGAGGGAGGCCGAAAATGAGGAAGACACTAGAAGTAAAGATGATAAAGACAGACCGCACTGGTAAGACCAAAGTGTACAATTACCCACCTGGTGGAGAAATCTCAAGCGAGATCTCAGGAAGGGGTGGAGCTTCACTACTGTCTGGACCAACACTCTCTGAACACATGACAAACACAGCTGGATGACACTTGGTACCACTGGAGCAGGGCAGCAAGTCACAGAGTGCAAAGGCATGCGTGGCCACAGACAACCAGTAACAATGGTAGCAGGGCACAGAGCTAGCTGCAGTCATGTCCAAACTCACCTGATGCACACGCCTTCACACACGAACACTGACACAATCACCATGAAGGCACATTAAAAGTAGGGTTCATTTCAGATGGTGGGGAACTAATATGCAACTGTGATCATGCCTTGCCTATATACTTGATTATACAGCCATTCCCCTGCAAAGGATCGGTTATGTATGACACCCAAGATATAACTTTGCCAGCAATACAAGGTGCGTCTGGTGTGAAGCATTGTGAGTGTTCCATGGAGGAAATTTTGACAATGTGTGCACATACATGAACAATGGTAAAAAACTGATATGGCACCCGGACAAAATGTATTGCAAATATGTTCAAAGCTATAGTGAATGTTTTAAAGTTGTCTTTGAAAGCAGTGAGGAAAGTATACTTACTACTTCCATATTCTCCCCCCACCCTCCTTGCCAACTGATAACACTTTTATACCACTTGCTCAATTCACTTACACCACCAAGGTCAACCCAGTCATCGGCCCACAGCCAATGGGACTCCACTGCAACAGTCACATGTCAAGGCCTATGCCAGCTGAATCAACAGGCTGGGATCAACCTGTGGAATTCTGAGGGATTGGGAGGATCCTATCTGTTCCACATGGAAGGAAAACTGCAGCTCAGGCAGCGTCTGATGAGCACAGGAAGAGTGTGGACAACTAGACAGCCATTATGGCTGTAATAACCCTGTTTCCACATTTACACCCGGCCCAGCTATGGCAACCAGCACATTTCCACACTGGTGCTGGTATCAGTACGCCTGTCAGCTCAGCTCCATGTTTACACACACAAACAATCACTACTACATCAAGGGAGTATTTTGTGAAGTAAGAAAACCCCCTTTGCAGGCTAACAGGTTTATGCTGCTCTTTGAACTACATTCCCTGGACACTAACAGTGCTGCACGAAACAGGACCTTAATGTGAAAAACAATTGTAGATCATCCTTCGCAAAATCAAACTATTTGTATTTCCAATTGAAGAGGACTTACATAATATAACTCCCAGACTTGCCTCATTAATCCTCTTACCAGCTTACTAAAGGTTCCTGTCATGAGTTATAGAAGAATGTATTCTACTTCCCATTTCATCATCCTCAATGTCACATCCAGTTTCTGCTTTCCAGTCTCAAGACTCATTCACTTCATTCATCCACACCTTCATTGCCTCCTTATCTATACACCTCTACTTCCAACCTCAAGCAGAGTAAACCCCTTAGCCTATGATCTCTGCAGTACAGACAGAGAGGATACTGGGTTGTTTCCTTTGACTCACCTTCAGGGGGGGCACTAGATGTTTCATCTGTAAAAGAGAAAGAAAAGCAATCCGTTTCAATATTTTTACAATGCCAAAAAAACATATTGCTTCTTTATACCACATATTTACAGATTTATTATAGGACAGTTAGAAACTCCCAAAAACCAACATCTGAGAATTATTTGGTGACAGTTTCTATGCACTTTTAAATGCATATCAACTATGGTGATACGTTACATAAATGGAGCACGATAGAGGATTTGCTTAGTTTAATATTTTATATTGACAGGGAATACCTGTCAATATAACTTACAGTCCTGTTTGAAAGGTTGACTACACATTCCCCTAACCTTATGGGTATGTAGGGAAGTTATCAGTCAAGCCTTGTACAAGCCTACAGTTCCAGCATAAGTCTGAATACAAACACACACACAGCCTGAAGCCACCTGACCCAAGCAGGGTTACGGCAAGCTGGAGCCTAACCCGGCAACACAGAGCGCAAGGCCGGAGGGGGAGGGGACACACACACACAGGAAGGGACACCAGTCCATCACAAGGCACCCCAAGTGGGACTCAAACCCCATACCTACTGGAGAGTAGGCCCTGGCCAAATCCACTGCGCACTACTGCAGCCCCAAGTCTGAGTACACTTGGGCAATACTTGTATAGGGCAAACTAGACATAAGCAAACTAATGTATAAATGTCCTCAATCTTTGTAAATTCCTCGAGAAGAGCAAGGAAGAAATGTTGACTAATCTGCTGTTCAAACATGTTAACCAAATACCTGTGAACAAAATTTGTACAAGCTGGTGAGTGGTGATTCATTGGCAGGGGGCAAGGGAAAACCTTCATGGATGGCCTTCCATTGCCTGCCTCTTACAGCCTAAATTAATGACAACCAGCTGCTACCATCTGAGAATTCATCAAAATGGACGAATAAGCTGCTGGTCAGAGTGACTGGAAATAGTGCAAAATGAGGGTGAGTGAATATCGCCATTGTTGGTTTTTCCATGTAAACTTTAGTCTGGCCTCTCCATTCTGTGATAAATGGAAATAACCAGCAATTTGTTTGACTTGACTGAAAGTGTCCTTGAACTTTCTATGGGTAGTGTACACAACTTAGAATGTGCCTGAATTTTGATCACTTGTGAAAGAAAAGGGTAAAAACAGAGTCTGGGACCTGGAGGACATGCCCTTTCTTAGGATCTAATAGGAGCTCCCTGCTTTAATACTGCAGACAGATTCCCATTGGTCCTGTTCCTGTCAGTGCCGGCTGGCACATTTCTCGATTAGCATCAATCTACACCATGTGTATCATACATGTTTTATTACTTTGGCTCATCAGCAAATCCACCTCATTTCATACTATGGAGATAGCTGCTTTCATTCCAGAGAAACAATTACATCTGATGAGTGTGTCCTTTCTATACAAGTTTCAAGACTACACTGTTTTCTAGCAGCACTGGTCACAAAGACTAAACATGACTGTATTGCTTTAAATTTTGTATTATATCATACAACCTACCACAATATGACAAAATTCTAAACTTTCTAAAAACTTCACAATGAGGAAATGGAGCAACAAAAAAAGTTGGACTAACCAAAGCATTCCCAATAACTTTCCTCAATAATTTTGCATGAATATCTCTGTATTTCACTGATAGCTTATACTCCACCTGGCTGAGGCTGCAATAGACCACATTTCCCTCTACTTAGCCAGAGAGTAGAACATGCGAGAACTAGAGCCCTGGGAAACATTTCTCTCTGACATCTGGCCCCTCGGATGTCCTTCTGATCTTGTTTCTCCTCTCACCAGCACCAGGCATTGGCACAGTTCTCTGTGGATTCCGACAAGCTGCCATTAAAGTGTCTTAGTTAAAGATCCAAAGGAATATCGACTGTTGCTGTGCCAACATGAGACACTGTCGAAGTCCTGTAAGGGTTGACCCTCCCCTTCCATGCTTTTGCTCCAAGTGCCCTGCATTATCTGTATTTAGTAAGAGCTTACCATCTTCTCTATGACCAAAACAGAGGACTAGGGGTGGAGTTAGTTACACGGACTCCACGGATAGCTACTGTCTACCACACCAGAGACTTCACTGAGTTATTGTTTCCCCTACCAACTCCACAACTCCCAGTGCAGCTGACAGCGAGGCAGGTATTTTCAGCTGTCACCACCACGGTTGCTGCAGACAGACAAACTCACCAACCCTCACATGTGAGTGATTGCTCATTGGCTCGACACACATACTCAAAGTCTTCTGCAGAGACCCTATTGTCCCTGTGTGGTCACTCAGAGAGACAGGCCACTGCATAATAACCAGTGGAAACCTGACATTTTACCCAGCAGTAATGAAGATCCAACAAGAGCACAGATGACAAGAGCAAAATGACACCCTGGCTCACACTCAGTAGCAGAATGCATACCACCAGGGATGTTTTTCTAAGGGCTGACAAATGGCCCAGAATTGATAATGCAAACGATTATATTTGTCTAAAGGCAGCAAGATTAATGGGTTGTGGCTGCCATAACTTCAGTCAATTGAGGACATGTAATTCAACCAAAGTCAGCGTAGGCACGGTGTGTGTGTGTGTGTGTGTGTGCGTGTGTGTGTGTGCGTGTGAGAGACTCTCTGCCAGATGGATCTTCTTCACCACAGGGGTGTTTGGGGTTTAATATTCTGAAGCTCCCTCACAGAGAGAGGGGGACAGAGATTAAAAGGGCAGTCATTCCGGACTATTCCGGGGATCTGGAATCCCTGTCCCAAGTGTACTGCAGTCACAGTCTTGCTCTTGTACTTTAAATAATAAAATATCCCCCAATAAAATTAAAGTATGTGGACTCAAGCCAATTCTGATCCTTGTTTATTTCGGTCTAACAGTCAGTATTCCTGAAATTATTGCCTTTACAGTCACATGTACATTTTATTGTTTTCTGTTTAGTTCAGCTGTCAGTGAAGACCACCTGCTTGGAACTGTACTACCTCTACTATCTTCAGCTTCCTGCAGAAGTGTCTGTGTGTAATAAATCTCTTCTATCTGTGACAAGGAATACAATCATGCACCCAAAGTCACGCTGTGAATAACAGGGGCAGCCGAGTGTCCTGTGTTATTGCCCATTGGAAAGACAGTCCATTTAGTGGCACCTACATAACCTTGATTTCTCACTGACTGTCTGAATGCACAGAAGTAAAGCAGAATGGTGAAGCACATCGTCAGGAATCAAATTCCATTATCAATCAAGGAGGGCTTGTACACCTAATAGAGTGATGGCTGAGAGTGGCCAACAGGCGCCACTAATTGCGAACTGACATATTTATAAACAGCCATTATGATACACAAGACAGTGAACTGCACAGCAGCTGCAGATACCTTCTTGTGCCCTCCAGTGTTGGTGTGTCTGCATGTGCGCCTACAGGTCTGCCACAGATAGTGCCACGCATTTGCTCCGGACAAAAAGCACAATGATAAACATGTTCATCCACAACTCTTTCTGTACTACAAAGGGGTATCATGAGTCCTCTACTGCAGTCATCTAGGGACAAGAAAATTGAGAAACTGACTAGGTGGTGATATAAGGACACTGTCATCACGCTCTGCTTATCCTTATCCTTAGCATCAAGCAAATAAGTGCCACTAGGAGCCCATGGGAATAGTGTGAAAGAGAGAGGTGTTAGGGGTCAACCAACATTAGCCAGTGGGATGATTCAAGGGGTTTGGTGGGGTGCGGGGATAGGACAGTTGCATATCATTTCCATTTGCATAAGTCCATCTCTCACCAAAAAAGTAAAAGTCTAAAACACATTATCTATACCAAATTAAGAAATTTTAAAATTTTTACACATAATTCTAGGATCTACTAACATGTTTTTAGGGTGGTGCCAGCCTTGACCAGCCAGTACCATGCCAGAAGAAATAGAATACCAAAGTTACATTCTGAATTCCAAAAAGCTGACAACAGCAGACAAAGCAGGAACTCCTAATCAGTATTCCTCTATGGTCATCATTGAGACATGTCCCTTATATTTCAATGAATACATATTTTATGGAACCTACAAAACTAACCTGCCATTGTCAAAGGCCAGTCTTGGCTCCCTAACTTGTAAAAAGAGATGGCCTGCAGGAACCAACACACGTAGTGGTCAAAGGCAGAGATCAAAGGGTGGTGAAGTTAAAGAAATGCTTTTCATAAAATTTGAAACAAGGGTAAAGAAACAGATATCACTTCAGCTGAGGACAAGATCTACACAGTATACAATGAGATGGACTGTACATCTGTCACTGTGACCAAGGGATTGACCCTCTTTGACGGGGTTGACATTTCACTAACTGACTCAGAAATCAAAGTCAGTCACTTCAACCACATGGTGCACCAGAGCCTTCTTCAAGGATAATGATGAAGAAAATGAGAATCGAGGAGAAAAGCTCTTACCTTTTTTGGTAGGTTCTGGCATTTTGAACGGTGTCCCACTATCAGCGCAGAAAGGATCAGAGTGGCAGGGTTGTAAGCCCTGGAGGGAATGAGAGACAGAGGCAGGATTCAAAATGGATACTCTGATAACTTCAGACCAAATATGATCAGATTGGAGATGGAGGGTGAACAGGACAAAGAGGGACCCTGAGTGGCAGTGCAGTGACAGATCAGGGGGTGACAGGCTCCTCCTCTTTATATGAGAGATTGTTGGCCCCTCCTCTTAGTAAATGACAATGTAGCCCACTCTTTCCTACTCAAGCATCATTCCTCTCTACAGTTTTCTTTTGGACCAACCCACACACATCAGTAACTTCCTTCAGAATAAACCAATTGGTTCAATAAATGGGTGTGCTGGCCAGTTTAGGATAACAAGTCTCTCCACAGGAACTCCTGTAGGAACCTTTGATGGCAAACAAGGGCAACAAGATTGAATTACACACCTTATGTGCCATGTGCTGGGGTGTTTAGAGATGGGGTGGGAATCCAGGAGGATTATGTTCAACAGCACTGAGAAACTTTTATCTCTGAAGATTGCATTTCTACAGTCTTAAACATCAGAGTGCATCAGATGCAGTTCTCACATTGTGATATTTCCACTCTCAGTATTTTTTTAACAAAAGCAGGCTGCATTTTTACACCATGACAGAAACAGAATTAAGGCTGTTTATTTTTAGATTTCTTGCCATATGACTTGGTTCTTCAGTGGATATCCTTAGCCTGCCTTGTTGTCCACTGTTGTCAGTCAGAATGTGGACAAGAGGTCTTGGTTTCTGTCAAGCTCCATAAAAAGCAGCACAGATTTTAACATAACAACTGGATAGAGTGCTGCTGAGGACGATGATGAAACAGGATATAACATCAGCATTGCTAAATTAAAAGCCACACAGTGGAGAGTGTGAGCGTTGGCAGTGTGTCATATTGTCAGGGAGACACAGGATGGGGGTGTTCTGCTGTCGTCAGGATTTCATAATAATGCATTTTATGCTGGACAATACTTTTTGTTTTCAACAAAATTTAATACTGTTGTATCTGAATGTTATGTAATAAGAACATACTTAACGCCCCTTCAAACTGAATATAATGAGTACGGGATATTTAAATAGGACATGGCTGAATAACAAGTCAAAAATCAAATATCCAGTTGGAATGTTTCTCCCTTCTTCTCATATCCTAAATTATCTGGCTTAGAAATTTCACATCATGAAATGCTCTCTGAAACGGAACACAAAGAGCCTTTACAGCAAAACTCTGAATTTAATGAAGGGTTTTATGAGTAGTGCCTATACGTGAAATGTTGAGCCACCCAATGAGTCTGCAGACCTCCTGCCAAGTCACAGATCAGTTTAATCTGGTAGGGATATGATCCAAGAGCAGCAGGCTGAAACAGCCAGAGCAATAAATACTGAGGGGGGTGCCTGGGAGCTCGAAGTATTGCCTATACATAGAAAGTCTTCATAAACCTTGACATTTGACATATCCGACATGGAAAAAGGGGTTGATTGTGAATTTTAAGACTTATTTCATTGCTGAACTCCTAATTAATCTATTAACGCATTGTGCAAGTAATAAATCAATATGTGGGCTTCACCATACCTTGAGAGCTTGCGCAACAAGGCTAAAATCTGACAGAATAATCAAAAGAAGTTTGAGGGGTATATTCATCTACCCTCACACCATGCCGTTTTACTGGGGGCCAAAACATCTGACACAGATGCATCACAGTCATCTGATTATGATTACAATACAACTTGTGTCTCTCTGCCAGTCGAAATCTCAATATGACAGGTGCAAAATAATTATGCAGTTCTCGACTACTAGAGGCCTAAGTAAACATTAACGCACAATATGTTCCAGATGCATCTCTTTATCTTACATCAAACTACAATCCCTCATGTTAGAAATCCTAATGTAATCCAAAAAGACATCTGAACCTTAGGCAGAAAATGAGGCGTCATCTATGGACTGCAATTGTGTAATCAGATCAAGGTAGATACATTGGAAAGGATCAAATAAGATTCTCCATTGAAATCCTTATTAACCATTATGTGTTTGAAAGTGTTAATTACTGATACTACAGCATAAGTCCCCTGGTATTTACGAAGTCAGCCTCCTCTAATGAAAATTAAATGCCACACTGTTACCAACTTGGTAATTCCATGTCTTATTTACAACTATCTTTGCAGGACTCTGAGGAGTAAGCAGGACAGTGCTGTGTTACAGAAAATTAACAGTTCTCACAGTTAGGAGAATGATCCTGAAAAGCTGAATTATGTAACAGGTTCTAGAGCTGGGCCTTTTCTAAAGAATGTGCCCTTTATTGGTAGCAGACATAGGCCCATATATAACTCCCCGGTGGACTCCATTCAGAAATGCAGGGCTTAGGGCATTATCATGTGGGTCTGACACAAAGCACTCCAAAACCATTTGGAAGTGCCCAAGCCAGACAAGAACTCGAATCATCAACTGGTTTTAGACCTGACATCATCGTAGACTGAGCAGTTGAGGGCAGGGGACAGGAGGCATGGGCCATGTGGACAAGACTTTCAAAGACCTACAGTGGCCCCTGCTGACCAACACCAATCTATAGTACATACCATTGTTTCTCAGAGGCATGCAGGCTTTTAACAGATAATGAAGATATGGTCAGATGGGTCCTACATGTTTACACACACACACACACACATACTGTCTGAAACCACTTGTCCCAAGGGGGGTTGCAGCAAGCCAGAGCCTAACCCAGCAACACAGGGCATAAGGCTGGAAGAAGAGGGGACACACCCAGGACGGGACACCAGTCCATCACAAGGCACCCCAAGCGGGACTTGAACCCCAGACCTGCCAGAGAGCAGGACCCAGCCAAACCCGCTGAACCACCACACCATCACACCACCACACCCCCTCCTCCCTACATCTTTAAATTTACATTATTATATTTAGCGGATGCTTTTCTTTAAAGCAATGTAAAACTCATATATAAAAATTAATGAAATAACAAAGAGCTTCAAACATGCTCTGCGAAAAAGGGCATTCATTTATTGTCTCCTGCTCCCTGTTCAGTTTCACTCCCTGTGGAACAGAGGAAATTCTGACCCAACAAGGATGGTATGGTCAATGAAAGCATAAATAGATTCTTCCATCTCTGCTATTAAATATGGAGATGGAAAATGACCCGGAGCTACGATTAGAATTTTGGCCTCAGAGAAAGGATCTACTAGTGAGAACATGTATTCCTGCACACACGATCCATTGCTCCCCTCTACCAGCTGCGTGAAAATCAGTCTCGTTGCCGAGTAATCTCTTCAAACAGCCACCCCCCCCACCTCCCATCCCTGAAAAGCACTGTGTATATGGGGCTTTTCCCTATAATTAGACACATAACAAACTGCACATCACCAAATTCTCTGCCAAGAGACTGTCATCAGTTAGTCTGGATGAGATGAAAGGAAAGGTATTCTGGGTCGTGATACCTGACCCCTCTGGCTTGTCACTCACACGCTCTGTGGCCCAAAAATATGCCCAGTGTTCTCAGAAGAGCACACCTCCCTTCATCTGCTTCACCTTTGTTTTCGAACTAGGTCCCATAAACAGACTCATGAGATCATATGGGTCTGTGAAGGTGGGCCACCTTGATCGGCGAGCCTCATAAGAATGCTTCACCTGGCAGGAAGTGCAGAGGAGCGGCCACACGGCAGACAGCTGCAAAAACTGCTTAACCATCACAGGGGTTAAACCGGATGGGTTCGACAACACATACATTCACGCCATACAGGTCAGTTAAAGCACTACCTGAGTGGACAGTTACATATCAAATCACTGACTGTCACGCCTTTAACAAGATGGGATGTTTCAACAAGCCTAAGGAGTCGTCCCAGTCAGTGTGTATAACACAGTAGGTGTGTGTAACTCCTCTGAGAGAACTACTAGTAGTTACGTTTTTAGTCCAAAACCTGAGTTCTCATCCTCCTGCTGACAACTATTACGGAAAAAAATAAGTCTAGAGATGCAGAGAACGTAAAAACCTTTCAAGAAATAAACAAAACAATGGCTTCAGGGAGCCGAACTGATATCAACTGAGTCTTTTTGTAATGATTTCAGGCTCCGCTGCCTCAGGGTAAAATTTCATGATTTGGCGGGCTTCTAATTTGCGTTAGTAAGTGTAAACGCACTAAGAGATTCTTTTAAAAAGTGTTTAAAGCTCTAGTTTACAGTCTTACCACATATCCTCGACATAATACAAACATTCTTAACTTATTTCAGGCAGTCAGGCTTTGAAAAGAAGATCAACTTTGTCAAAATTCTTTCACATATCTCCTGGCGCCAAGCGCGCCCGCGCGCTCCTATACTGGCACGCGACGGGGTATCACCGCGCGCCCGACCCAACGTACCTTTGCTTTGTCTCTCTTACTGTTCGTCATTGTGCTAAAAAGCTATTAAAATAATAACGTAAAGGAATACGTTATTACGCGTTATAGCGTTACTGCCGAAAAACTTATTGGCTTTAAATTCAAAATGGTCGTGTTATTTATTATGGGTGACACAAAAATGTCCATCATCATGCAGTGCAGAGAAAAGTAAATACATAACAGTACAGAAAGTATCTTAGAATAGTGTTTTCAGATACAGCTAAGTCTAAGGGAGCGTATGGAAAACTGGCTGCTTTAAGATTTTACTTCTAACACTGTTCAGTTTTACACGTTACCCAGCGTCGTAAATAGATCTATCGTTACTAAAGAATTTTAACTTAAGAATTTTACTGTGTATTTTAATAGTTCAAACTGAAGCCTCAGATGTGAAACTATTAAACGTACTGTCCGAAATTGAGGAAATCATTGCTTTATCAGACCTAAGTTCCCAAATGAGCGAAAAGCACTTCGCATTGTGGCACGGAAATGTCCTAGCGCTTCCCGTTGAGCGCAGCACGTTCAGAACCCAAGCGTGTACGGTGCGCTACCGCGGTCTCGCGGCCTGCAGTTTAAGTTAAGTTTTACTGCCCCCTGTCGGCAGTCCCGTTCAACACATCTCAGCTACGGACTAGAAAAGAATCAGAACAATGAACGCACATTTGTTTATTATCCTTCTCCAAAAATACAATCTGGACGTCGAATCAAAAAATAGCTAGCTAGTTCTTCAAAAACAGTGTTTCCATTTTCTCCAGATTAATAGTTTCTTTCATATTTATAGTGCGATGAAAGATTTCATTCTAGTTATTTTTTCACAAGCTCGTATGCTGGTGCCATTCGATTCAGTCCAAAGGGGAAAGACAGAAATTAGATTCCTTCCGAAAGAATGCAAGTACCAGTTCCCAAAAATCAAAATATAAATATTTTTTACATTCAACAATACTTTTGCATTAACTGATAACTAATAAATAGTTATGCAAGACAATGCAATGATGAGTAACTACTACATACGATGTGCAAGATAGCTTTAATACACTATCTAAACATAAACTAGCTGCATTATGCTGTAAATCAGGAATACATAGCAGAGCAAACCAAAACACAGCAGTTTTCTCACAGAGGACAAAAATGTAAATGAAACATAAATCTGCAACCTCAAGGCTATGTATTTGTATACAGTTCACCATTTGTGATGTCATCCTCAGACAAAAAAACAGTTTTTTTAATGTTTATTGACATGGCTGCCAATATTAGAGCACTCAAAGCGCAGATTCAAACTTTAGCTGCACTGGAACATGTGTAGGTGAAGCTGTGGTCATAGCTGCTGTCACTGGTGTATTGTCCATACCAGCCGTTCCAAGTGGGTGTTAGTGTGTCGTAGTACACCTGCTCGGCAGGGCCGCTGTGATGTGGAAGGGTCTCTCGTGGGTTGTGGCTCACTGTACAGATGGGGGTGTGGCAGGAGGTGTACCCGGAGCTGAGCCGCTGCAGGATCACGGGGTTGAACTGGTAGGTTAGCTTACGCCGGATCTTCACAATCTCGCCAGTGCGGCTATAATTTCGTAGGGCACGTGCCATCTTCTGGTAGGTCATGGTTTTGCGGTTGCCCTTGCGCTTGCCCCAGCTTTCTGCCAGTCTCTCCTTGTTCTTAGACACAAAGTGGAAGGTTCCGCTTCCCCGGTCTGCCCACTGGATGGAGTCGGCCATGTTGACATCGTGGAGGGCCTCATGCAAGTATTCATAGAGACGTAACTTCTTACGACCTAGGATTGGGGGTTGGGCACATTCCAGTTCAGATGCATTCATTGCAAAACTGCACAAATCCTGGACAGTGTTTAAAGACCTCACTTCCCAAAAGGCCTGACTACTTACCTTTACCACTCTTTCCACTCCGCTCTAAAGGGAAGAAAGGGCAGACCTGAGCAGTCTGGAACGCCACAGAAGAAGCGATATGGCTATCAGGTGCCCCATGAGCCCAGGACTGAGGGCAGAAGAGAAGATGATCTGGTGATACTGATCAACCTTTCACGTAGACATGTATACATTAACAAGATACATTAACATTGGGATGCACTGTGAGACAGGAACATAACTGATTTACATGACTGTACAGAAAGTAAAATATGCAGTCTGGAACATACGAGAAGATAAACAGGTGTACACATAAAGAGCAGCACTGTTAAAAAGGGTATGCGAAGGTGCAACTTGACTGTATGCTCACAGGAGTCTCGCTCCAGTTGTACGCAGGTCCGGGAGCATCAGGGATGGGGTTAATAGAGTAGTAGGGTACACTGGGCCGTCCAGTCAGAAACTGATCGCCCAGGATCTCGTAGCATTTAGATTCTGAGAACATGGAAATACACAGAGTTATCTAGCTGCAGCTCTGCTAACATAAACCTCCAGACCACAAAGTGATAAAAACGAACAAATTAATGCAATGAACAAATGTAATGTGAGTGACACAGAGAGAGTGTGTTCCACTGATGTATGGACGAGTGACCCAGTGTAAGTAGTGTATCTAGCAGTGTAAGTCACCGCGGTGAATATGGTGTGTGGGCTGATAACACTACATAGAGTTCGTTGGAAGTCGCTTTGGAGAAAAGCGTCTGCTAAATAAATAAATGTAAATGTAATGTTTCCCATACAAAAATAACAGTAGTTTTATGTACGCAATAAAGTAATTTATTCACTGGACTGGAAATCATGATTGGTTAACCAATCAATGGTTAATTGCTTTCTATTTAAAAGAATAAGAGAGCATAGTATAACAGTTCTCAATACACATCTCTTTCAGACCCATTTCCCTCCTGAGTTAATAATGGCTACGCGAGTTAGTCTTTCACCATCAGCTGCTTTTATCTACATATTTTTCTGTTCCTGTGCCACTTCACTAACTAGCTACTTGAAAATGTTTGCTAGGAAAAAGGAGGTATCAAACAAACAAGCAGTGCTTTAATAATCTTGGGTCTGTATCTAAAACCTCTGTCTGATGTGGAATATACTTTTGCTTCCTTGTGTTGTTCATCACTTCAAAGAAAAGCACGTGCCAAAGAGCAGGTTCACACTGAGCAAGTATAAAAAAACAATATAATAAATGTTTTATTGCGTCGTAATAATACCTGTTTCATACTGTGGGTTGTCAGAGTCCCGCTGAATTACGTCGATGGCATCCTGGAAGTCCTGGTTCAAAAGATCCTGGTCCAGGTGGTTCTAAAAGTAACACATACATACAACTAAAAAGTGACTAAAATAGTAAAAGCATTTCTGTTGAAGGACAAATAATGTTCAAACACCAGCTTATTGTACACTCATACCGTAGGAATAAGTATCTACCGCTGCCTGCTGAAATATAATGAACACTACTGTTTAATATTGCTTCAGCGTAATAAATATGTGAAATATATATTCAAGGCACCAGTGAGTGCTACTGCCATCCGCAAACACCCAGAGACAAATTCTTTTCGTTAACTGCAAAAAAATACCTTACCATTGCATAAAAGTGGTGCTAATGGCCAATGGATGTGAAGCTCAGCCAGGTAAGATGCAGGTATATATACCATGAGCACCTCTGTCCCTCCTAACAAGTGATGTGTCAGATAAAGACATAGGCTGCTTTTTAAATACAACGTCACCTCTTCACAGGACAAGCAGAGCTGGAGTAAACTTCTCTTTTTGTAAATGATCAGATAGTCAGTTCACAATCACCCTTTTCATATGAACATTGCCACGGACTCAGGCTACGAATCCTCTGAAACCGAACACCTTTGCTGGATGATTGCTGCACATCTGCACAGAACACGTGTGAAGCTATTAGAGAAATGTCAATAGCCCAAAATGGACAATGCTGAAGGATTTACTCTGATACTTACCCTTATATTTTAGCATGGTAACATTGACTGTTATAATTTCTCGTATGGCAAACATAGGGAAGTCGGGCCAAATTTCCTGCATAATCTTCATTTCCATCACAATACTTAGTGCTCATAAGAGACAATAACTTTTAATCATTGAACAGCTTTCAGGATTTAACCAATTCAGGCCTCATCTGAATACCAGATATCACACAGTACAATATATCAGTGTAATGCTGGCCCCCTTTAACCCCTGGAGAACAGAATGGATGAATGACCTTTGGCCTCTTTAACAACTGCGTGACACTGTACAGATGCCATCATGCTTACAGGAACTGCTGCCAGAAATTACATACACATTTTATCACTTACACAGGTGGCCTAGAAATATTTACATGACACAGCCTATTCGCATGTAAGCTTTACACGCATGACAATGATTACAGTTTGTACAGCATGAATTAAGTAATTCAATACGTCATGTTTCTTGTAGAGGCAGGGTGCAGTGGTCGAGTCTGGGGTTCAAGTCCCGCTTGAGGTACCTTGTGATGGACTGGCGTCCTGTCCTGGGTGTATCCCCTCCCCTTCCAGCCTTGCACCCTGTGTTGCCGGGTTAGGCTCCGGATCACCGCGACCCCAACTGGGACAAGTGGCTTCTGCCTGTGTGTGTGATGTTTGTTGTCATTCTCATTGGAAAATTGCTTGAATGATGTTTTGCAATAAAACTGGACTGTGATTAATGCATAACAATAATTTGTGCAGCTGACATTTTATTGAAATTTACATTTATTCACTTAGACACTTTTCTCCAAAGCACCTTACAATGGATACTATGTAGTGTTATCAGCCCACACACCTTATTCACCAAGGTGACTTACACTGATAGATACACTACTTACAATGGGTCACTCATCCATTCATTAGTGAAACACACTCTCTCTGTGACACTCACACACTATGGGAGAACCTGAACAGCATTTCTTTGGACTGTGGGAGGAAACCAGAGCACCTGGCCAAACCCACTGCACCACCGCACCCACCCTTATTGAAATAACCCACTGAACAAATGGTGCACTTTCCTCAAGAGTGTGTGTCCTTTTGGCTTTATTGGTTTTCTAACCAATACACCAGCACATATTTAAGAGGAGGGCATTTCTAATGTGAAAACAGCTTAGAAAGAAATGGTATAGATGTTTTTCTGGGCTCTTATCAATCTGGTTGCACATTGCACACAAATTACTGCTATGTCATATGGATAAATTGAATTATGCTGGTCCAGTGAATAACAAAAGATCCAGGAACATGGCCGTAGTACCTACACATTGTCCAGAGGTTTTGAGCGGAGTTTGCTGGGATTGCTTTTTAAAGACATCTACTTATAGCCTGGAGAACAATGCAGCGAGCGATAAGAAGAATGATTTGGCAGTGGGAGGGGATTCTAGTTCCCTTAAATCTCTCACGTAGAGTGAGATAAATTCAAGCTTTTACTGTTCACACTTTAAAAATGTGTCACAAGCAGAACATCCTACCTTATAAATAAGATCGGTTTTAAATCATACGAAAGGCTGGAGCCTGTTTACCTTCAGTGGTGAAACCTGTTTCAGTCGCAGTGAGAAATGGGCCTCTGTTTTGCACCGTCTACCTCTGACTTTCTTCTCCCCACCTCCTTTACGGCTGCCTTTCTGACTAACACCAACACAGATATAGGAAGGGGTTAGCTCTGATTTTTTTCTTCATTTACATTCATTTTATCTCATTAATTTATTAATTTAGCAAATGCTTTTGTCCAAAGTGATGAGCAACTCAAAGTAAACAAAAGACAAAGAGATGTTAACACACACATCTTGTGTCTGTCATATCATCATTTTGCTGGTACACACTACTCACGCACATCAGTTAACATTTATTAATTTAGCTGATGCTTTTCTCAAAAGCAACTTACACTGTTAAGGTTATAGTTAGTTATGCATTTAGTGGGGGGTAATTTCATTGTAGTATTTTACAGTAAGTACTTTGCTCAAGGGTACTACAAGCAGAGGTGGGATTGAACCTACAACCTTCCGATCCAAAGGCAGTAGCACTACCACTCTACTAGCAGCTGTCCCATCTAACTAGAAGTGTCTCCTTTGTATGAATTCAACTTATTGAACTCGTAATAAGTCAGATTCAAAGAATTCAACCCATTATTACAACTACAGATTAATTATTTGTGACGGAATATTGCATTAAAATATCATACTTGACACGCAATGGAAAGTGGTGAACTGAAGCATTTTGGGAACAAAAGAACAAAGTCCTGCGCGGAGAAAGTGTTCGGATCGGTTGCTTGAGCACCAATGAATGACCATGACTCACATTCAACCAGGGCACGTAAAAACAGCTAATTTCGAATAATGCCACAACGTGTGTGTGCGACACAGATCCCGACTCCTCTCAAAACAAACAGCAGCTCTTTGAGAAGTGTCCCCATCAAATGCAAGCACCACAGAAGTTTTAAATATCAACCGACAGCCTCCTGCACTTCCCCTTTTGAGGGGAGAAAGGGTGAGAATGGGCACCTGGACACCGAGATGGAGAGATTACGGACACAATGCCTGAGATGCACAGATTACCACAGCTTTGTGGTAATGACTTCTGCTACACCAGTCAAGCTGCTGCCATTTTCAAAGAAAAGGAATTGCTTCTGTCTCTGCCTTTTTTGCATGTGTTGGCCTAAATCCAGGAAATCAAATTGGTATTTGTTCAATTTAAGTTTTAAATCATGTTCATTATAAATCACTTTGGAGGAAAGCACCTGCTCAATGAATGAATGTCTACATACATGTATTTAATCAGGGATGCTGTATCTGTAAAATATACCTGAATTAATCATATGTTAACCTTTATACTGTACGTCTGCCCTATTCTAAACGTATTGCAACAAAGAACAATTTAAACACAGAGAAAAACTTTAGGATTACAGCCCCAAACCTTAGAAATGTACATTAACATGGTGTGGCACTGAATATCAGCTAGGAGTAATACGTCTAAAGCAAAATCACTATATTTCAGGGCATAACTCAGTCCCATTAAAGCTACCATATATCTTTTTTTTTTAAATTCCAGTGCAGCCACATATTTTCAAACATTGGCTCATTCTATTATACTGTTTCAGTGGATGACATTTGTGCCCTCCAAGGGAAATAAGTGTTACAGATTTCTGCAGTGCCCCTGAGTTCAACCGATCAATTAAAGTCTGTTTAAATGAAAATAAAATCTGCTTTTTCCCAGTGTGAACAATGAATATTTTTGCTGGATTAACAACGGCAGACCTGTCAACCTGTCCAGTAATGTTAGCTGAGTGAATTCTATCAGTCATCAGACAAGCATTCACTATCCACAACTTTGGATCATGTTCATGCAATGTCAGAGTAAGTAAAATACAGTTTTTGCACATTCACTCCTCAGAGAAATGAGCACAAGAGCCTAAGTCCCTGCTCTTCTGGCCACGCTGTCCGAAAGGCGCTTTGTGGCCAGCTCAGAAATGCATGTTTGCAGCCTTTTTTCAGCTGCTCTTTAAAAGGCCTGTGCACTGCCATGTTTTGCAGTGATGTCATGTAGCAAATACAGACTTACATAACCATGTTTGTGTTATTAATTTACAGCTGTCTACATTTCTCACCACTTTTTTGATTTTTACGTGACTGGATTGCCTGGGAATGATGGCAACACCAAGCTTCATGATGGGCAAAGCTTTAAAACCCAGAGGCTGGTTTCGTGAACTAGGCCACGTTTAGGCGTTTTCAATTGCCAGTAAACCAGGTGGGAGAGCACTTTATCTCTTGGAAAAAACGAAGCCCTTTCCTTCCTCTTCTCCGAAGCCTCTATTCAAAGGACGACTAATATCAACAATGATGTAGGAAGGGCTGCACAAACCACAACGTGCCTGATGCCTATTCAACTTGTTTGTTCCCTGGGGCTCGGTAAAAAAATAAAGAAGTGCCCAAAGACATGACAATTCTGCTGTCGATGCCATTAAGAGCTACATGGCCATAAGCTTCACAGTAACGGCTTCCCTGATGTGGTCGGTGCCGCGGTTGACTTCGGTGTCTTCCCAAGCCACCGTTATATATCAGTGTGGAAGAAATTCGACATAACTCAAACAAAGGACCCAAGACAGGAGAGAGTATCTTACTTTATTTCACCCCAGCTGGAGGGAGAGTTCCCTGTCCCCTGTGTCAGAGTCTAGGGAGTCTCCCCGAGCATCCAATTTTCCATCCAGCATTTCTCATTGGCTTTCTTTTTGCATGATCAACGCGTGCTCAGCTCGTTTTTACTTCTAATTTGTTACTTATTTATCTACGACATTTCCTATAGGCTAAAGTAGGTTATACACATCATATAGCAAGCACCCTGCAGCCCTTCAGCATATCTTTCAACCTGCCAACATTATTTATTTTCTTGTTTTTCAGGACCAGCCAGTGTCGATTACCCCTTGGGGGCGCAGTTTTGATACATCCTGCTTCGCACACAATGGGCTGTCTGCAACAGTTACAGAACACATGTACAGATTCAGTTGTACATTTAATGCGTTGAATCATTTCAATTTCATCTTCTTGTTTTTCTTTAACATCAGCTGCTCCACAGAACCAAAGGAGGACAGCTTCTGGTCCACAGATCACTGTAATACTGCTGTAGAAGCCCTATTTCCTCATAATTACTGTATAATGGAGCTATAACTTCCACCCTTTGCATCTAATTGGTTCTTTTCTAGTGTTACAGTGCAGGGGAAAAACAAATGCTTATGGTCTAATAAAACTATATGCAATGATGTTATCTTTTACTTGTGTATATTTCATATTAATTTATACTATTTTCCTAGTAGGCACACTCAATCACATTCCTTAGTAAAGCCACCAGTTTTTCATGATCAAATTCATTTTGCAGTAATTGCTTTTCCTATTGTGCATATGTTATGTGAGAAGGAGATTCCACGTTTTCCTCCCTGAAACCTATCATTTGTGCTGTAGTGTTGAAGTCTGAACCTTTCCACAAATGTCTGAAAAAATTAACTTTCTGTGTTGGAGAATTACATTTATTCATCTAGCTGATGCTTCTCTGCAAAGAAATTTACAGCATTTAGTTACTTAGAATTACTTACCCATTTACAGAGATGGTTAATTTCAATGGAGCAACTTAAGGTAAGTACTTTGCTCAAGGGTACTACAGTTAGAGAGGGGATTTGAACCTACAACCTTTCAGTCTAAAGGGAAAAATGCAAACCACTACACTAACAGCCATCCTTACACAAAATACCCACTATACACAATAATGACATGTATCCTACACAAAAAACATAATGCCAAAGTAATGAATCCTTAAGAATACTGTTTACGATGGTCTGTTTTTTGCATGTTGGTAATTTTCTCCTTAAAATGAATGACTATTATCAATAATAAACAATAGCAAAAACTGCAAATAGCATGACTGTAACATTGTGAGCGCCGCACAGTTGCATAGTTTAAACTCGATTAATTCCTGGCCGCCACAGCATTTCCTTTACCGGCTCAGCAAAGGCCGCTTTGTCCCTCCGTCGTGGCCTCCAAGAGCGATCCAATACCCTGCTTACCTGTGCTGTCCTTCTCTGGAGCTAAACCCCCTCGTCTAACATGGGCTGTGCGCTGCAGAGACGCCCTGAATGATTGTCTTTTCCATGCTGGGGGATGAAATAAAGAAAATGTGTCTTTTTGGCCTCTTTAAACTGCATGGGTTTGTAAAACGTGGGAAGTAACTCTCCATGTAGGGTACTTGTTGCTTCCTAAGGAAGAAGCATTTCAGGTACTTCAGCTATTTAACAGATTACAAACATCTTAATGGGCATAACGCCTGAATGATATAATTATCATCTCAAACACATACATACATAAATATGACATTTTTTTAAAAGAGCAAATGTGGGGAAAAAATGAGGGAAAAAAATCCCATGTGGTGTCACTGGTCTACATTTTAATAACCGTAGGCAGGCTGGTGAATATTAACCTTAAGACATTTAACAGCTGGCTTAATTTGAATTAGAAAATAATATATCAACGTAATGTAAATTGACAGCTAATTTCTGGCTGTAGTTTCGGTATCACGGCAACAAAATTTTCAGTTGGCATATTCGTATGTTTACGGTAATAATACGTGTTAGTACATTACGTCATTTCGTTTGCGAACAAGGAAGTTATCTTCTAAACAAACGACAGCACTTTCATTCAAAAATTTCTTTTTCTCATTCCAAACCGGAATTTGGCTGTTCTACAACGAATACAGCTAATAAAATAAATACTAGTAATTAATTTTGAACGCCGCTCAGGTCGCACCTTTTAACATTCACCAGACATTCCTGCTTGGCCGCACTGGAAAGTGCAAATAACTCGTTTTGCCTAGATTGCGGTGACACGTCACGTTGTTTCCCAGGAGCTGATATCCACACAGTCGCCAACATTTGACTTAAAAGGAATTTAAACACGGGCGAATATGGGTATGTCTTTCAGAATAATGCGTGTGTTAATACCTTTTAATTTGAACGTTGAACACTAACAGCAACATTTTGCCAAGTCTCAGTTTTCGCTACGACTCGAGTAGCCTGCGTGATGTGAGATGATAGAACGGAATAAGCTAGCCTAGCCTAGCATGCTGGGTACTGTCATAAGCCATTGCCATTATTATTATTATTATGCACCATTTTCAGTGACTAACGTGTACTTAAGTTATGTTCAAATTAGAACTAGTCCAGCAGGGTTATATTTCTCATAGTGTCCCAGCGACAACAGCCATGATGATGTATCTTCACTACTCTGAGTTTTTTTTTTGGTCCTCCAGTGGCAGTACTTCACTACAACAAGCTTAGGCCGCTATGTATGTTACAGTGATATCAGTTCAGACAGTCACAATTAATATGAAACTGTCAGTATAACAGACCTGGCTGACGCTCTCTCTAGGTGGGTTCTTCTCCAGTCTCTTCTCTGGCCTCTTTGGATCCAGGGAGATGAGGATCCTGATTCTCGGTCTGGATGGTGCTGGGAAGACCACCATCCTGTATAGGCTTCAAGTCGGGGAAGTTGTAACTACCATTCCCAGTACGTACCTCTGGTGGGGGTGACACCACATTGTCCAGCACATGCCAGCTGTTCACAGTAGCGTTTCTTCATTGCCCTGTAAGGCATATGATACGGAGCCTGGACAGCAGTCTTGCTCGCCAAGTTGCATACAGGTCACATTTTAGTTCCACTTGTGTTTCTTCCCTGGTCTTGTTCCCACGCCAGTGGGTGGAAATCATCTCCTGTTTAAATCAATTTATTTTCATATCTTTTTACAGCTATTGGTTTCAATGTGGAGACTGTGACGTACAAGAATCTAAAATTTCAGGTGTGGGACCTCGGTGGGCAGACCAGTATTAGGTAGGGATGGATGAGGTCTTGTGTGTTGTGTGTCCCTGAGCTAGTAGCATGGACCATGCATTCGCTTGGGTTGATGTTCTGTTCCCCGCCAGTGATGGCCTTTTTCTTCCCCATTTGCCCCCAGGCCATACTGGCGTTGCTATTACTCCAACACAGATGCCGTGATCTATGTGGTTGACAGCAGTGACAGGGACAGGATGGGAATTTCCAAATCAGAGTTGGTGGCAATGCTGGAGGTAAGAACTAGTTCTGAGTACTTTTACTCTAGGTAGGGCTAGTATCTCAGTAGCTCTTGCTCTGTGAGGGATTCAGGCCCTAACAGTCCAGGATAAAGCTGACAGTTGCACTCTGATTTGTGCAGGAGGAGGAACTGAAGAAGGCAATCCTGGTGGTGTTTGCCAACAAGCAGGACATGGAGCAGGCCATGACACCCACAGAGGTGGCCAATTCCCTAGGCCTGCCAGCGCTAAAGGACAGGAAGTGGCAGATCTTCAAGACATCAGCAACCAAAGGCACAGGGCTGGACGAGGCCATGGAATGGTGAATATCAGAAAACCTGATCTTCTCAGTGTTGTCCCACAGTGTGACTGCGTTACTTATTGTGCACAGTGCAGCATGGTTTAATTAGCCTCAGAATAAATGCCTCTTGTGGAATGTACCCAAAGCATTCATTTTAGAGGTTTTTTTTTTTGTCTCTGTTTTCCAGGCTGGTGGAGTCCCTGAAGAGCAGACAATGATTTGATTTCCATCCCTTCCAATCCAGTCCTGTCCTATGTAAATAGTCCTGACCTAGCCCCAGTACACCCAGACGGACCCTTCCTGGGAGAAGGCTGCAGTGCAGGGAAGGGATTTTTGGGGAACACGGTGCCGGCCGTTTCCAGACTAAATGGCTGTCCTAGCACTCCGTGCTATAGTCTTGTATTTGTACCAAACAGTCCTCCTCCTCCCCCCCCCCCCCCCCCCCCCCCGCTGCAATTTGTAATTTCCATACACAGTGGTTTGTGAGGTCAGTTTTTGTTATCTTTGCACTGGAGTCTGTAGACTACAGCTTTGATATGTTTGTTTGATAGTTTGCAGTTGCTGTCACTAACAGTTCCATTTAAAACCCAATGACTTTACTGCATATTTATTTATGGGCTTAAACATGTGGAGGCTGGTTATTGTCAAAACTTGACAAATTTGCCATAAAATTAAATCAAATATAAAATGGATTTCATTCTATTAAGACTGCAATATTTTTATTACTGCTGGCTTGTAGCAAGGGAATGTACAATACCATATGTATATCCACAAGAGGGGAGATACATTTTATGTATCTGACGTTTATCTCCACACCAACCTACAACATTAAAGTTATTTACAATGGCTTTGCAATTTTTATTGGAGCAATTTCAGGTAGGTACCATACTCAAGGGTACTACAGCATTATTGGAATTTGAACCTCAGTCATCCACCTTCAAGGTGGTACTTCATACCACTGTGCTACTTGCTGCCCACATCAATATGCATATTTTACCTTTTTTCACTCCACATATGCAAGTATATTGGCAATACTGTTTCACCATTTTTCACATACTTTTTCTAGCAGTAAAAATCTTGAAGCAATATTTACAGTCACTTATTAATGGGGGTAGGGAATCAGCATCACATTTAACTGCATATGCTGTAGTTTTTAAGACATCTGCTGTTCAAGATAAATTCTGTCCTTGTGAATCAGTCCACACAAATGTGAAGGTCAAGTGGCTTTCACTGCACAATGGCCAAGTCCTTCAATCCATGGCTGCGTTGCTTCTTGGCCTTGTACCCTGGCCGCAGAAACTCGATCTTCCTCTTCTTGGCCTCAATCTTGTTTTTGTGTTTTTTCAACTTCTTCCTGGCAGCAATGTCAGGATTGGCAACAGCCTGGCAGAAGGGGCAAACAGACAAGCATTAACCACCTTGCTCACAGGCACAAAGCCAGTACATCCATTTAGCGCAGCCTCGTCTGCGTTCACATTTTTTTCTTCCTTCAGATCATGCTCCCACCCAGAATGCCAATCATAGTAAGAACAAATCAAAACTCCAAGATGATATTAGAAGCAATACATTAGTGAATTAGTCCATTCCTTTCCTCTTTTGCAAACTCATGGTCAGGGTTTAACAGAGACCCAAGTGTTGTAGCTCAACCCAGCCCCCCCTCACCTGCATGGCCTTCTGTCTCTTACGCGTAGCCCTCCTTTGTGTAGCTTCCTTCTGCACAGCAGCAAAAGCAAGGGAAAAGCTTTCCAGTCCCACCAGCTTCTTCAACATCTCAATCAGCTCCTGGGACAGGTTCTTCAGTGTGGGGTCTAAAGAGTGACCACAGTACGGTCATGACCATGAAGCAGCCATAGAGAGATCACAGAGCTAGAGGTTTACCATCAACCTCACACTCTCAAGTCACTAACACACGTGTCTCAACAAGGTGTGATTCACTTTCCTCTAGAGCAGTAGTTGTACACAGTTTTTCAGTGTAGATTTGACTGAGCTACTTATTTTTTTAAACATTTTAACAGGCTCGGTTTTTTTGAAAGCTAAATTAATAAACATAGTTTACTATAATGGTGCATGAATATTTAAATTATGATAGTAAAGAGTTTAACAGCAAAATTATTCTGAAAATTTCTTTTTGTACCAATCCAAACAAAGGTTTTTCTCATCAGCAAGGCCAGATATGGTCTATTCACACAAGAGATGGTGCCTGCAGGGGGCAAAGGCAAGGAGAATACCCACAAGGGCAGCAGTGTGCAGTTCGGGGTTGTGGTCTAACCAGGCTTACCCTGCTCAGCATAAGTGCTCTCCAGCTCTCTGAAGAGTGGGGCGATGATGGTGGTGAGGTATGGCCCCAGGCGCTCTTTGCCCAAATCCATCGCTATGGCACCCAAGAATTTAAAAACACAAGTTCTCTGGGGAATCAAAGAAGGGTCGATTAAAAACACATGAAAGTGTCACATTTTACTGGGCGCTGCGCATCCATGTCAGTGAACAACAAGAGGAGCTCCTACCTTCAGTGGAACTTTAGGCGTGTCAGCCGCCTCTCTCTTTGCCAGAACAGACAGCTTCTTCATGACCCAGAGCAGAGAGGGCGGTCGCTTTTTCTCCTCCTCTTTGTCCTTTTCTTCATCATCATCATCATCCTCCTGCTCCTCTACCCCTTCTTTTTTCTTGGCATCAGACTGAGGTGAGATTAGGTAGATTACTTTGGCCACAAATCGCAGGTTTTTGATGACCTTGGAGAAGTAGACAATTTAATAAATTAGAATAATGGAAATGCACTCAACTCCAACAGACAATGTGTACAAACCAGAATGCTGAAATCCCAGCTGTAAGCAAGCCTTATACAGAAAAAGGGGGGGCGTCGGATCAAATAAAATAAGATTCTACAACATTCATACAAATATACTGTAAGTGTACAGAAGCATGTCAAACTGCACTCTAAAGTAGCTGAATATACACTTTGTAACTTAGATTTCAAAACAAATATATGAAATATATTTAACCACTACATCAGTCCAAATAAATAATGCTTGTTTTCCATTGCGGGGGGGCGCGGTGGCCCAACGGGCTTGGCTGGGTCCTACTTTCTGGCAGGTCTGGGGTTCGCATCCCGCTTGGGGTGCCTTGTGAAGGACTGGCGTCCCATGCTGGGTGTGTCCCCTCCCCCTCCAGCCTTGCGCCCTGTGTTGCCGGGTTAGGCTCCAGCTTGCCACGAACCCGCTTAGGACGAGTAGCTTCAGTCAGTGTGTGTGTGTTCCATTGCTGACACTGAGGTTTAAATTCAGTAAACTCTTTTCCTAAACACTGTGCAGTACATATCCCATAGCAGTACAAGTCGGACGCCACGCGATTTGGAATTAGTCGATTTAAACTCTCTTGGAGTTCTAAACAGAATGACCATGGAGACTACGGTAACTGCACGCCAATGCATACTCTCCACGCTGAAAGACCTTGCTGTAAGCATGATGGTAAAGTCGAGAAGACATTCCAGTAACCTCTTACCTGCTCGCCATTTGATGTGTCCAAGAACTTGGACTGCAGTTGGTGACAGAAAGACAGGACAAGCTCTCTCATCTGGGAAAAGGAGGGGGAAGAGGAGAAAGCAGGGAGTGAGGGTGTTACTAATGGATTTTGCAAGGATCAGGGTAACCTGATACCCAAAAGCCATTGATAAGGCAGCTATGGAAGAACAACATTTAGTAGGAGAAAATGGCCATGAAACAGAAGGTATATTTTTATAGTATATTGCTTTGCACATAAAACTCTCATTTCAGGTTTGATTCCTTGGATTTGAACAGGGGACATATTCTGAGATCCATTCATACCAGTCACAAGACTGCTCCTGTGATATTTCTGGGTGATTTGAGCACTGAGCCATTTTTACTATTTATCCCATTTAAGTATTTTTTGCATGAATATGTGAGGAGTCACCGCTTTGATCCACTCCACTTTTCAGCCTATGCTCTTACCATCTTGTCCAGGTTAGTGACCAGGAAATTTGTGGCAACTGGACCCGTTGTCACAGTGCCGTCCTGCTGAGCAGTCCACCGGGTGACCAGATCCTCTGGTGTGTGAGCGGCGAACAGCTGGCCAAACACCTGGGAGGCAGTCAGCCACACCCAAAAATGAGGGTATCGTAGATGACTGTGAATGTGACCTGCAAAACATAACAAGGACACTGTTTGCACCCATCAGTCCATCACTGAGCATTGAATATTCACAGAAATGACTTGAAACCCACTCCAGATATTGGTGAGTGTCTCTTGAGGTCCAAGGAGCTGCAGCAAGTTGCAATCCTTGATGAGTTTCGAAATAAGAAGCAGGAAGCTGAAGAGCAGCCTGTCAGCCGCTTTCTCGTCTTCCTCCTCCTCAATCTGACAAGGAAATAAAGGCAAAACCTGTAACTCACAGCCATCGATCATACCTGTAACCCATCAAGAGTCCAGCGTGCATGAAGGTGGAGCTAAACATGTCTTTCACCTGAAATTATGCAAGGGTATTGCACCTCTTCCCTACTGCATGTTCTGCTAGTCACACTCTGCCACACCCACACCCTCACGTACTGTACCTAGCCGATACATGCCTGCCTTCCTACATTTCAGGCTACAGCTCCTCTACACTGTCTTAACATGCTTATCAGGGACTCACATCTTCAAAGTTGGATGGGTTGATCTCTCTCTCAATGAGAGGCAGCAGGACATCGAGACGCCCCGAGAAGCGCGTTCCCTCCACCTCCACAAAGAGACCACACACCTGTGCTCCCAGGCGCCGATGAGACACCTGCAACAAAGAGAAATGGCTTCCTTTCGGACACAAGGACTCAAAAGTCGTGCTCGTTACTTTATGGAGTAGACATTGTCATTTTCAGTTTCTCACTGGAGATCCAGGCATCAACTAGGTGAACGTATATTCCCTTTCCAATAAGAAGCATCAGGTAGCGACCAAACCAGCTTACCTTGTCACTCGCAAGCCACGTGTTGACTAAAGCAAACATGTTGTTCTGGTGATCCAGGTCCAGTTTGCCTAGTAGTGTTTTGATCACAAGCGCTGCCATCTTCTTGCAACACGCTGAGTCATCGTTGACCACAGACAATGCCAGAGCAACAAAGAACAGGCCACAATGCTGGTGCAAGAGGTTCTAGGGAATCATGCAAGGCCAAATATGGGGTTAAAAGAAAACCAAGACTGAAAAATGTTCCACAGATAAACTCTCATTTAAGACCACAGTAGGTGAGTGAATACCTTTGGGAAGGTCTGGAACATGTAGGCCATCATTTCCAGAGCAGATTCTCTGCCTGTGTCATATTCATAACTTTTGCGGAGAGAAACAGAAAGACATCAGGTGAAAAGATGACATGTTTTGTAACTGAAGGATGATGAAGCTGTCTCTCCACATTTTCCAATAAAGTGTATCACAGTGCCATCAATGCTGACCACCCAGCTCCAGGTCCAGTGCCATCTCCACCCTCACCTAAGTTGTGCCACTATAAAGTCCAGATGTCCTTTTAGTTTCTTTCCCAGCGGATAATCTAAGAGGTACTTCATGTAAATCTGTTAAAGACACATGAGTTACACTCCGCCATCATCATCATCATCATCATCATCATCAACATCAACATAACAACCTACATATATATTTGACAGACCTGTCTACACTGTAACCTGACTTGTCCATTTGGGCCAGTGATGGACAGCTTGGCCACTTTTTTCAGCACATCTTCCATTTCTGGGACCACCAGCTTCCTGGATAATATAGCCTGGAGGAGAAAGTAAGTGCATTTACAAACTGAGAGGGTGTGAAAAAGGAAAGGGTGGCGACGGGGTAGGCATTACCTTCAGAAGGCCAAAGGCTGTCGATTGTCTGGTCTGGTCATAAATGTCTTCCTCGGCATATCCCAGCAGCACCTGTAGCTGCTTCTCTGAGATTTTGTGTTTGTTTACACTCTTCACCAGGATGGTAATGGCCTGACATTGGAAGGAAAAAACATGTTGGTGGTAATACCACAGTGCAAGCACTGACCATCTAAATCATACAAACACTGCTGTGAAAAGAAGCACCTCTGCAGGTTCTGCAGCGGTTAGGGAAGGAGATATCACACTTTATAAATCTTTGCGCTAAGTTGCTTTCCATAAAAGACAATGCCCGATTAGAAAATGTAGACATCCTCAAGGGTGTTTCAGGCACCTTGAAGCAGTTGAGGACCAGGTTACAGTTCTCCCCACGGGCAGCGCCTGCTCTGGCGTAGTCCTTCAGCAGGACGAAGAGTGTCTTGGTCAGTTGCTCTGCACTCCTCCCCACTGCTGGAAGTGGAAACTTCAGCACCCAGGCAAAGGCCTGCAGGGCTTCTGTGATCACCTGTACACATACACACACAACTGCATCAAGGCATTGCACTCCCTACTGCACCTGTTACACACTGTAAGACAGTACATCTCGTTGTCTCTCTCTCACACATGAACGCTCACAGATCCACCACATGGCAGACTGTTGATAGAGACCTGAGGCGACTCAACCTATAGAAAATGTTACTGACTTCCTAAGTATATGTTGCATTAATGTGAAGGATAAGAGAAGGAAGGAGGCGGAATTTACCTTAACATGCATGGAGTTGAGACAGTCCAGCAGCAGAGGAACGAAGGGGTCCAGCATCTCCAACACACCCTCTTTTGACGAATTGACCTTCGACTTGCTCAGGCTCAGGTGAAGCAGCTGCGGGATAAGAGAGGAAAACCACTCATGGCTCAGAGATAAACAGCACCAAAGTATAGTCCTCCATGCTCAACACATGCAGAGTTCACAATACTTTCAGAGTGGAAAATAAGCAACAATTACAGGTACAAAGTCAGGCTTTTACTGTAGCCTTATCTTAATCCAAGAGAACAGTAAATAAATAGTTTAAAAAAAAAAAAATACCACTAATAAAACTTTTGACTGACACTGCCTTCTAGCTACTAAACATTATTTGTGCAGTGAAGTTAAATTAGACTCACGGCCACCACTAGTGTGATTTTCACAGTAAGGGACGATACACAGAAGTGCTTTATTTTTGCCTGATGACTACAACCCCAACAATAACATGTAAACTCTGCACACCCTGAGCCAGAGTCTAACCTATGTCCCAAAGGGAACCTCAGCTACTGTGAGGCATCAGCATTACTGCTGCACCACGGTGCTGCTAGACAGCTATTATGATAGTGTAACCCTACACCCTTTTCCAGCAACGTTCATGGAGTATTCCGCAGCTCCTGGCCCACCCCACTGCATGTGATGTGACTGGAGATACCCGTAGTCCAGTGTCCACTAGGATGTGCATATTGGTCCTGCTGCTGATAGCGGCCTTCTGTCCACCCCTCTTTGGAGTGGGGGGCAGAAGCAGGCAGCTGGGAGGTGGTAGCCTGGGGTCAGGGGGAGGCTGGGCCGAAGCCTTATCCCTGCAACAGAAACAGCACAGAGAAATCAACATGCCGTCTGCACGTCTGTAGTCACCTGCAGTGCAATGTTCTGTGTGTGCGTGAGCAAGCAAAGCCTACTTGTTTTTTTGTGTGAGGAGTGGAAGGCTCTCGCTGACAAGCGCATGGCTAAGAAGCAAAATGGACTGGTAGCTCATGCCCTCATTGAGCAGCAACCCAGTTACCACACGTCTCAACACTCCGTGGACTTTGCGAGACACCTTCAGACTGGTCGTGTTCTCCAGGATCTTCACATGGAGGGGAACAAAGAAAATCAAGAGTGTGCGATATTCAGCTGTAGGAAAATATAAAGGTTCTGAGTGTTGATAAGTTCTAGAAAACAGGAGCTGTGGTCCAGAACTCAAATGAGAACAGGTTCTAAAACCGCTGGTTATTGGTAAGCTCCCTGGAGGTTAACTCATCATCCTTTTATCAGAGCTGTGAGACATGTGGTTCCTCTTACCTCCTTGAGTGGCAGGATGAGCCTTGTGACACATTCTTTCCCCGAGAACTGGCCTAGAAGCTCATACGAGTCCAGACTCTTGCTGTGACGTGCTTCCATGAGCTTGGAAACTATGCCTTTCACCTCTTTCTCCTCAGCAACCGACCCAAACAGCTCATTGTTGAAGATCTTATGACACGAGGAGAGGGGAACGAGTTTGGTGTCAGCATTGAAGTACACAGCTAAACGATATAGAATTAAGCCAACAAGGATGCTCTGACTGGCAGCACAACACGATACAAGGTGAGCAGGTGTGTGTGCATGTACCTCCAGCAGCAGATCTATACAAGGATCCAGGTCTCCACTTTTTAGGGTGGGCTTCAGGCAAGACAGCAGTTGGTACACTGTGAAGGTCAGAACATGGATCTGCAGGACAAAGACGATTACTGCACCTCTCTCAATTTCACACATAACTACATGTTCCACAACTCATCCAGAGCTCAGTTACAGAAAAAACACAGCTGACAGTCACCTGATAACCTTTGACCAGAACACTTTGCATCTCCTTCAGCAAGTACTGCAAATAACGAGGGCCCAGGGTTTCCATGATTTTGATTAGGGTGTTCCGAGCCACATCTCGGACCTCCTGGAACCGGTTCCTCAGCAGCACAGAGACCTTCAGTAGGATGCTGTCAACATGGATATACCAGGTTAACACATGCTCAGGTTCACTCACACATTAAACCTGAGAGAAACACACAGTGAAAATTACAGCAATGACGAAAAAGCCTGGAACACTGACCCTGGCAAGTTTGACTCCATGGCTTCCTGTGGGAGGGACTGCAGGAGCCGCACCATGGCAAAGGCAATGGGCACCCTCACCACCTCTTCCTCATTTACCTCCTTTGTCTTCACCAGCTTGTGCTCTTCATCCCTCTTCACCTAAGGGTAAGAAACACCACACCAATGAATTAAGAAGTTCAGTTAACATTTCTACCCAATTCCTTGCTCACACTCAATCTAGTGACTTCATTGTCAGTGTCCTTCACTCACCTTGGCAGTCAGGCACTTGTGCAACTTAGGCAAGATGCTCTCTGCAACTGTATGGTGGATGGATGCAATCAGGGCCTCCAGCTCCTCTTTGCTCTTGGGGAGACCAGTGGAAATGGTCTTCAAAGCATGGGGAGCAGTTATAGAGGGAGCAGACTTTGAGTCCGTCTCCATACAGTTCACTTGGGTAGGATCCTCCTTCGTGACCTCTGTCTCCAGAGTGGCTGTCTCCATCTTTAAGGCTTCGACTACCTCCTCAGTGTCACTTTCTTCAGAATCCATGGCATCTTCCACTTCGTCTTCCAGACCTTCTGCCTCCACTGTACCTACATCAGTAAAACAAGAACATAATCATGGAGACAGCGGGGGGCAAGACGTTCTTGACAGAGAGGAGAACGAAGACGTTCAGTAGAACACCATTCATCAGTGGATTCAAGAACACCACGATCATGCTGGGAGTCCACGTGCCAATGCCAAATATGTTCAAATATTAATCATAACAATTGCTATGACGGTCTAACTGAGCACAAACTACAAACAACAAACTGTGCCGAATGTTTTCATCTATCATTCACAGCTATGGCAGCTGCTCTCACTCACTTGCCGCTTTCTTCTTCTCTGTTGCTTCCATTTCCTTGCTTAGCGTTTCATGGTCAAAGTGGTATGCCTCCAAAACAGTCACCAAAAGACTGCAGGGAAGAACAGTCAGTCTGAGCTTCTGATCTTTAAGGAGGGGACTATGTCTATGAAAACAGAGTAACACATGACACAAAGTGTACCTGACTGCCAACTTCTGCTCAGCCTGTCCAGTCTGGAGCACATGGACCATGTGCTTCAGGTAGTACAGGTATTTGGACCAGGTGAGACACCTGCACACGGCTCCGACCACCTCCACAGATGCAGAAATCACGTTCTCATGCTGTGGATCCATACAGAAAAGTTGAATGACATAGACACTGAAGCAGAAAACACCAAAAAAAACCCCAGAGGAATGCAAACTGGCTCTCCCTACCTTCAGCATCTTCTCATCAAAGAGAGCCGTCATAGCATAGGGCATGATGTAATTCTGCAGGGATCGAGATGACATCACCACTTTCCCCTCATTTAGCTGCTTTGCAAACTTCCTCAGGGCACGGCCTCTCCTGTGGATCTGTGAGGATGTTCGAAAGGTCAAAGTAGGCCTTACATTCACAACCGACTCAAAGTCTCACAGCTCTCCTGCATTCTAAGGTTCTACCTGGATATGCTTCATATGCTCAAAGAAGTCAGACTCCGGGTCATTGTAGTCAGTGAGCTGCACCAAGTCTCGAAACTCTGGTTTGGAGCTGAAGCATTGGATGAGGCATGAGAGAACCATGGTGTAATCATGCCGGACGCTCTGAAAATGGACGGACAGACAGTCAGTCAGGTGGTGGTACTGTGAGAAGCACAAAAGCATAATGCTCCAACAGAGAGCGCATGCAAGTCCACACAAGCTGGTCCCACCTCAGTTTTGCTCCGCAGACCTCGCCGTACTGCCTCTAGAAGAGTTCTCTGCACCACCTCTCTGTACTCCTCATCGCTGTGCTTCATGCTGGCCAGGCGCTTGATCACTGCCGTCAGGCACAGGGTGGCGTTATCAGCCAGAGACATGTCCCCAATCTGCAAAAAAGAATGTCCTGAACATTGCTGAATAGCTCTCCCACAATTTCAACAGAACAGATTTCTGCCACAGTCTTTCTGCACATTTGCTTTGTAGAACAACAGCAGCAACCCTGGACATTGTTTGGCAATAAAAGGGCTCCATTCCGGACGGAAATTCTCCCAACCATGACCAGAGTAAAGTCAGAACTTCAACTGAAACCTGGACAATAATGCTCATATAGTTACAATACAGATGCAATCTGACAGACTCACCTCAAACGAGTAGAAACAGTTGTGCATGATGGCCAGCAAGTAGTCATGGTCCAGTACCTCCATCTCCTCAATGCGCTTGGTTGCAGCCTGGAAGGCTGTCAGGCGCACGTCAAAGTTAATCTCGTCCAGGTGGCGGCTGTCAAAGGCATTCAGCTGGAAGAGGAGGAAAAGTGTTTACCAAAGAGTCCAGAGACAGAGCTCAGCTGAGCTGGTGGAACAGAAAGGAGAGCAGTACCTGGACGGCAATGTCTGTGATGTACTTCAGCTCACTGTTCAGGTCTGACAAAGTCTGTGGAGAAAAAAGGAAGAGGTCAGAAGATGATGCCCTCCAAAGCCATCACGTCTTCACCAGCAACATATGCCAGGCTATGACTGAATGAAAAGGGGACTAGCTGCGAACCAAGAAAGTGATTAGGCATTGATCAGCTTCCAGCGAATGGGTGACCAGCAGCAGGGTAGCCCACCTGGAAGACGGTGCAAAGAGCCTGGCGGGCAAGCTTTCGGTGGATGACGGAGAAAAGACAACTGAGGGGCTTCAAGAAGGCATTGGCCTCAGCACACTGCCTCAAAAGGTTCTGGACAGTTGCTAGGATGTGAATTTCAGTCTCCTGCAGCAGGTTGGAGGAAGTGAGGTGAATCAAGTCAGCCTTGACCATTTCTTCATATACGTCACTATCACTTCCACAGGTAAACAGGAGAGACGGACTCACCTCTGCAGTGCTGCGTTTGCGGAGATACGGCAGCAGGAGACTGATCAGCATGGAGCTCTGCTCTTTATTACTTACAAACTTACTGATCCTGCAACAGAGAATGTTATGAATCCTCTATTTCATAGGCCCCATATAGCGATCCCACCATTGAATGATACCTTACATTAAGAATGCAGTGACAGCAAGCTTGCAGAAGATGTGACACAGCAGCTTACTTGGAGAGGATGTTGAGCTCCTTGCTGACTTGCGTTCTAAATTTTTTCTTCCTCAAACGGTCAGATTGGCGGACAATCCCACTGAAGTACTGCAGCAATGTAGTAACGTGAGGGAGGAGGAGCTTTGAACCCAGACTCAACGAATCTAATTAAGAACACAGAGAGAGGTACATTGTGGGTGCTACACTGGTGGTATAGGAGAAGAGGAGCCTCAATGTCAATATGAACTAAAGCATAAATCTCACAAGTAGAGAAGTGCATCATGGGGTACAATATAAACAGACCATTTCAGTGTAGTCAGTACCTTCTTCCATGTCACACCCATCACTGGCTTGGGGTACCACACAGTCATTTACTGTTATCGCCATTTCGGTTTCTGTTGCCAGGAAGTTGGGTGTCGTGACCAAATTCTCTACAATGTCCATCACCATGGAGGCAGTGGAGGGCGAGATGTTCTTGGCGGAGAGGAGAGCGAAGACATTCGAAAGAATGTCATTTTCGGGGTGACCAGGCTTTTGTTTTGCCAGCAGATGAAAGTACCTAAGAAGGAGACCAAAGGATAACAGCAGTTAGCACCAAACATCACATGGCCACACAGCCCTGCTTCTCCCAGCATATCCCAGAATCCTGTGTGGACACCTGATCTCACCTGGCATTCTTGCTCCACACGTGGATGAGCTTAAGTAGTGGTGTGGGGGCATAGGGACTCTCCGTTGGAAGGCGGCACACCTAGGTGGGGTAGACGGGTGATACAAAGAGAGGAGAACTCAGCTCCACTTCACAGAGCAAGAGTATGGTGGGGTGTGAGTGAGGATTTTGAAGCCCACACGAGCTCTCACCTACCTGTGGCCACACCACAGCCTGAAACACGGCATCCAGTTCCTCAGTGCTGAAGCTGTACGACTCAAACCCTGCGAAGAAGTCCTGGATTCGCAGAATGCCTAGGCGCCTCAGGTTTTTCAGCGGATTTATGGAGCCCACCTTTAACTACGCAAGTAATACATACAGAGATGAGCACAGAAGACATACATTGACAGGGTACACACACCACACAAAAACACAAACATGCAGATAAATACACACCTGGTCACGTCGCTCCAGGATGGTGGATACAGAGGCAGTGAGGCACAAAAGGATTTGCAGAACTTTGGGCAGGGAATGCTGGATAAGGTGGCCCAGCTTATGAATCACCACATCCAACATGTTCAACAGGCTGTGTTGCCGCCCGAGCGGGAGAATCGCCGAGACGTCCGTCTGCTCGGCGGCCCGCTGCACTGCTGAAAGGCATGGCCCTAGGTAGGACGGTACAGTGTTCATCATGTGCCAAGAGGACGACAGAAGCAGCAACTCTCCTGAATTAACATCGTTACAAAGCACACTTTCATACATTTCCTTCAGTCCTTCCTTCCAAAACTTTTCACAACACAGTAAGTTAAGATGCCGGTGCAACCAAAGAAATGCTCTAGTACTGCAATTAAGGAGACTAAGTATCCACAATGTAGTGCAGCAGAAGATGGCAGAGAGGGAGGAAATATTATCTAAAAAACAGCTGGAGTGGGGCACAGTGCCAAGTGGCAGGGGCACGTCCTGGCTCTGCATAAAGATGCCGTACCGTGGGAGTATCGAATGACCGGCTCCAACAGCAGATCGATGAACATGTCAATCTCCTCTGGCAAACAACCTGCCAGGAAGCGTAGCACAATGGAGGAGCGGGTGGTGGCGCCTGCCTTGCCCTGCGTCTTGTTGCCCGTCTTACTCCGCATGCGCCCATACAGGACCCTGAAAATGATGTCACAGCAGGATTTACAACCGATGGCACAAAAATGGAATTCTCTTACATACAGGCAGCACACACAGGCCAGTCTCACACGCACACACAGCTCTCACCTTAGCAAGACTGGGATGAGAGATGGCCTCTGAGAGGCGTCCACCACGGCACCATCCTCGGAAATGTTGAAATGCACAATCTCCTCCTTGAAGTGCTTGTCATCTAGCAGTCTCTGAAGGCTGTCCCTGTGTGGAGCAGGACACTGGCTAACACTCAATTTGGAGATATTTCTATCCACTCGCACTATAAACATGGTGAAATTAGACACTTCCAATAGTTTAACCTACAGAACTTTTATCATGAATTTAATTACTACATTTTCCATTCAGTGGAACTATACAAATTTTGAATCATGCTTATGAGAGATACACAGTGTGAAGGGGGTGGGACCAAGACAACTTTCACAATCTTGGCATGCTAACATTATTACAAAGTACATTTTGTACTTTGTCCTTGGTTCCAAAATATGACAAAAATTCTGTTTATTTCTACTTTATTTTGCCAACAGTATGTGTCTTAAAAAATCCATTTAAACACGTGAACATGGATACCGGTGTCAAAATAAATGGGCCACTTCTCCCAGCCAGAGAGACTGTACAAGTTTCAGGGAGGCTTCAGGAAATCTGACCAGTCAAGTGTATACTCCTTGTAAAGTAGGATTATGTTCAATCATGTGCAAGACACGGAATGTGAGTCAATCCAGGCCAGAAGAACTGTGTGGCATCCACATTGGGTAACACTGGTTCTTCACAGTTCCTGAGCTGTAGCTCAGAAATTCCCATGTTCACATGGGTATCCTTCAACAACCCAAAGGAATATGGGGAAAAGAAACAAAAGTAAAGCACTTATGTCTCCTCACCTACCCCAAAAATTACACAAGTGGTCAAGATTTGACCCATGGGTACTTAACATGCCCTCAGTCCAGGACCAGGGTTAATCCTTATCTAAAAAAGAGCCCTGTTTGACACATCAAGATGACTACAAAGAGCTTATATTTGTTCCACGTTTGAGTTGGCAATGGATGCTACCAAAAGGTTTGATTTCATAAGAACACAACAAGGGTTTATTTTGCCCAGGTAAAGCAGGATAAGGAGTGATAAGGATTTTTTGTCAGTAATCTAAGACTTGGTGCTATGCCCTACTTGGGGAAAAATGTCAAGTACCAATTTTCTTTTTACACCACAGCAGAATATATAGAGAAACTGGCCAAAACACAACAACTAAAACCTTACCGAGTTCACAAAGGACATGGAAATGAGAGAGCATAGGAACTGGTTTGAGGGAAAAAGACTTGGACACTCACTTGTAGGGCAGGATATTGGGGTCTTTGTATGTGAGCACACATTCCAGAGCAAACTTCTGGATGTTCTGGTCCTGATGGCACAGAAGCTGAAAGCATTGCAGAACAACATGTGTGGTTAACACTCTGCCTGGTACTGGAAAGGTAGGATAATTTACTTTTGTGATGAGGATAGTGAGTAAAGGCAGGTGAGTTTACCTGCATGTAGAGCTGACTGAGACTGGGCTCCAGGTAGAGTGCACGTGGGTTCGTGAATTTGGAGAACACTTTAAGGTGCGCAACGAGCTGCCTGCAAAGATAATATGGACATCACTCATACCATCCTGTACTGGAGCAGCATTCATTCACTCAGTCACACACACATGAAACCTCTTGTCCCAAGCGGGGTCGCGGCAAACCGGAGCCTAACCCGGTAACACAGGGCACAAGGCTGGAGGGGGAGGGGACACACCCAGGACGGGACGCCAGTCCACCGCAAGGCACCCCAAGCAGGACTCAAACCCTAGACCCGCCAGAGAGTGGGACCTGGCCAAGCCCACCGGGCCAACGCACCCCCTAGCATTCATACATTCATCTACTCAAAAGACTTTTAATATGAATTTCTATTTGCCTCTTTTGGTCCACCCTATAACCTGTTCTGATAAATATGTGGTTGACTCAAGAGTCCAAAGAAAAGTGAATACTAGATCTGTGGGATCATTTAAAGGACTTTGGAGCATTAGATTACTTTTTTGGATATCTAAAATAAGGCTATATGAGCACACACAAACACACAGACTGCATGAAACCGCTCATCCCAAGTGGGGTCACGGCAAGCTAGAGCCTAAACCAGAAGCACAGGGCGCAAGGCTGGAGATGGCTGTATGACCAGCCCTGCCAAATACTGTAACCCTTTGTCTTTGAGATATAATATGAACTTGTATGTATTTGCATTTTCCTATTGTATTGATTATGTGACACTCAGAATCATAGACTGGAAGCCTTACTTGGCTGCAGCTCTCCTTGGTGTCTTCTTCCCAGCCTCTTTGCCAGTCTCAGGTGCCTCCCTCTCCTCCTGTTCTTCTTGTTTCGAGCCTGCCACCTCCTCTTCAAGGCTCTCATGTTCCAGGTCAGACCACTTAGTCTTCCTCAGGTCCTGAGTAGGTGCCAGAAGCAGGTCCGCAGGGTAAAACTCCTGACTGTCAATCACCAGAAGAAACAAACATCAGGCATGTAGCAGAAAGTGACAGACAGAGGAGACTGCAGGTGAGGCTAGAGGCAGAGCTCCATAAGATGAGAACAAGACCGGAAAAGCCACAGGTGAGAAGGCATGTAGGCTCACAGACAGAGAGCTGATCTAGGCCCACCTGATAAATCGCAGCAGCAGTGGACTCAGCTCCCGACTGCGAGGCTCTACCCGCTCTGGGAACTGGGCCATGGCCTTCCACAGGAGGAAGCGGAAGTTGGTAAAGTCTGTGCGCTCATTAGTTTCCAAGGCACAGTCAAACTGCTGCAGGAACAGAACTCCAACATCCCCGCTCTGCACCACATCCAGACCTGAGCATGCAGTCTTCCCTGCACTCTCATCTGAACCTTCACCATCTGCATGGTCATCATCTTCTCGAAGCTCTTTCTCTGAGACGCAAAGAGAACAGACCACAATGCAAATCTAATATCAGCATGTTCTGCTTCACATAGCTTGAGAGAGAATTCTACCCTCAACCTATTTTATACCTGCATTCATTTTCATACACGGAGCAAAAACATAAAAGAAACCCAATAGCAGTCTCATCTTTAGCACACACCAACCTACGGTCACGGTCTTATTGACCTTAATTACACAAATATCAACCCAAAAAGTGTGCTCCTCATGTACTCACCAGCTAACAGAGCCACCATCTCCAGATGTTCATGGAACACCTTCCAGAAAGCCTTGTTCTCCATCTCTCTCGCATGAGTGCTGCCAACAGGGACACAACAGGCACAATGAGTGCTGAAAGGAGACAAGACTCCAACCAAGGTGAGGAAGAGAAGTGCTCTGTGTACTCACGCCAGGAGTTCAATCACCGGGTCCCACAGAGGGCTGAAGTTGATGAAGAGCATCGCAATAAGGTAACGGAGGGGCACCTGGACAGAGTCAGCAGCAGAGTATCGTCACTAAAGCTCTGTACAGATGTGTACATGTTACACGTATAAAGATGCTCTACATGTCCAGTTTCACACACCCAGAAGAGTGACAAGGGCACACTATGAAAGTTCTGAACAGCTGATACTGGAAACCTTCAGCCATGGGCCCAGCTCACATTACTTATCTAGCTGATTAGCTGGACTAGTCCGCCACAAGGCACCCCAAGCGGGACTCAAACCCAAGACCCACCGGAAAGTGGGACCCGGTCAAGCCCGCTGCACCACCGCGCCCCCCATATGAGATAAATGAATAAATGTAAATGTAAGCAGGACATGGTGTCTCCTCACTATAACTGTGTTTATGACAGCCAACACCTTTGCCCTTTTCACCGCCCAGGAGAGCAGCTGTATAGTTTTTCTACTTCCCCCTCTTTGCTACAGTCGGAAACAGAAGGTAGATCGTTTCTTCTCTTATCTGTTGTATGCGACTACATTCACAATTACATTTGTTGATTTTGCAGATGCTTTCATGCTACGTTATGTACAACTAACAGTAAATAGTGCATTTCACAATAAAGAACTCGAAAGGGCTTTTTGATTGTCGAAACACGGTCCAATACCATTGTCATTGTGGGTACACTTTACACAAGAATTTGCCAATAGAATCATGCTTGATAAGAAATGCAAAGATAATTATGATGTGATGCAAATACATGGAGCGCATACATCAGCAGAGAGGTGGATCCACTGAGATCCATACTGACTCCTGAAAGGGATTCAGCAGTTTTGAGAGAGAGAGGTAGCTCATTCCACCACCACATCAAAGCCCAAGTCGAGAAGGCAGAGGTTTTTGATTTTGAACCTCTTTGGTGTGAGGCCACTAAGCGGCCAAAGACTGACTAACCCACCTCCTGGAAGGGCCCCCGGGGCAGAACCCGCTGCACAAGGTCATGTCGCAGCTTGCGCAGATGTAGCAGCTTCTCTCGGTAGTCGTGCACTGTGGCGGGGACAAGCTCCGCCTGCAGGCACACCGCAAACGCTGTCTGTGTCTCCGAGTCCTCCTCGCCCTGAAACCGCAAATCCAAACACGGAAACGCCTTTAGAACACGTACTACATGCTGGACAACAAATTCATTTGAATAACTTTTGCATTCCCTGTCTATGTGTCTATCTGAGGTTCCTTAGGATTCATTAGATACAGTTTCTTTTTTGAGATTTATTTTTTCCCCAAACTCATCATGGCCACAGATCTGGGTTTTACATCCTCCCATCAAAGCATGACACTTGTATCAACTTACAAGGGCTCGCTGCAGTGACACACCCCTTCTGATGCGTGCACTGTCACCTCTGTCGCATGCATCATGTTTTGAGAGAGCGCTATTCGCCTCCGAGTACACAGCCAACCGTGAGTACCACTGTGAGCAAGTGGCAGAGGCCACAAGCCATCACCCCCACACACAAGAGCTCGAGTTCCATGTGTTTCTTCGCCTCAACTGGCTCAAACTTTACGATTATGCAGAATCAATTTACTAATGTGGGTACAGTTTCAAATGAATCATGCTGCCATATTTAATGAACCGCTGCTGTCCTGAAGTTACTTTATATCAATGTATGTATACTATGCTGCTCCAGTTCAAGCTCTGCTTTAAGTCAAGCATGACAAAGGAATCCGTTAAACAAAGAATTTTTTTTGTTTCCATTATTAACAACCATTTTTCCTGATCCAGGGTCCTTGCAGTCTGGAGCCCAGCCTGGAAGCTACAGTGTATGACAGGGTGCAGCCTGGACAGGACACCAACCCATTGCAGGATGATCACAGACATATAAACACAATACAGGAAGTTCAGAGTCACCAGTTCCCTGAAACACATCGCTGGACTGCGAGTGGAAACCAGAGCATCCAGAGGAAATCCATCCAGACATGGGGAGAACATGCAAACTCCACAGTGACTGAGCTGGATTTAAACCCACATGCAAAACCACAGGTCAGGAGCTGTACAGCACTACAATGACCTGCTGCACCACCCTGCAGCCTAGAAATGATAAGAATAACAGTGGTAACAGTTTTTTTCCCAGACCTTAAGAAACCCTGCTGTTCAAAAATAATAATTTGTAGAAGCACCAGTTGATAAGCTTTTACTGAATCTTATAACCAAGTAGCTTGTGTTTACCTCTGTGTGATCTGGGAGCTCTGCTTCAAAGTGGGTAAATATTCTTAACGTGAGCAGCCGGATCTGAGGGATGAGAGGAATAGGGCAAACTTTCACACAATGTGTTGCTGACAGTACTTTTAGTAAGACCAACAGGTGAAACACTCAGGGATAACAGTAACAGCTGACTTAACACTGGGTCTTTTACCTTGGACACATTAGAGGACAAGTTGGAATGCAATGTCTGGTATAAATCGAGCAATGCATCATGTGACAGCTGGGCAGAGAGGCCGTTGAGTGAGAGCCTGGTGTAGAAGAGGTCACCCAGAAGCAGGGCAGAGAGATCTGTAGGAAACTTCCTGTGGTACAAGCAAAACACAAAAGAAAATATACATGTTAGAATATACGTCATCATAAAAGTATCCTGGGTTCTCAAGCCAAAGAAATACTGAAGGGAATGGAAGGCTCTCCTACTTACTGGATGATACCTTGTACCCGATCCACCGGGATCAGACACTGAACTTCATCAGCCTCCTTGAAGCTAAGCAGAGTGCTGAGGGCCTGTCTGGCCACAAAGAGTGCAGCTGAGGAATCTGGATGGACATCAGAGCAGCGTGAAAGCTTGCACCAGCAGTGACACGAACCCAGTGTTAAGTCAAGCTAAACACCCGGGGAAAAAAACACCAAGCACTGACCCCAGATAAATACATCTGGATAGATGAAACGTGCACAGATTCAAATTCGTGCAATCACACAGCACTGACCTGTCCTGCAGACATTGCCTTCCACCTCTCGCAGGAGACGGTTGATGAGCCCTGTGATGACCAAGACCACTTGTCCTGTCTCCAGCGGCCTGAAACGCAATGGAGGTTTGACTTGAAGGGCTGAGACCAGAACCACAGCGGTGCTCACTGTTATGCTGCACATGGACGCAAACAGAAGGCACAGGATACCTGATGTGAGGTAGGACCACGAGGGCAGCCCAAGGTAGTGACAGGTCACGGAGTGCCTGGTGCTCCGGAAGGTTGATGAGTGACAGAATGTACTGAGACACAGGGATCCTGGTTTCGCTCTCAGTGGACAGGGCTTTGTCTCTGGGGTTGCTCAACCTAATGGCAGAAAACACACCATCTTGAGCCTCACCATGATCAGGACGCCACATCCAGAACAGAAGAAGAACTTGGTAAGGTATGCAGGAATAACATGGCAGCTGGAAAACCAACCCCAGGGGCTGTCCAGTGAAGACAAGAGGATACTTCTCAAAGGCCATGGATCCATCAGTAGGGGGCTTAGCCTTGTCCAGGATCAAACAAGCCAGGAATTCGAGGGCTAGTTGGTGCATGACGGTGTCCTTGCTGCTGAACATCTGCTCCAGGTACTGCAGCAAGCTGGGCAGGAAGAGCTGGAATTGAGGCAGACAGGTGTGTGTGGACATCAAAAGCCAACATACTCATCCAATGTTCTATGGCCATCCTGCTGCTAATAAACAACTTAGGTGTCTTATTAGTGAACTCCTCCTTACTCACCTGTTCAAACTGACTCATGCCAAACATCTCCTTAGCAAAGGGCAGAATGATGTCCTGGTCCATTTCGCTCCTGAACACCTGTTTAGAGGATAGGACTGACCGTGAGTCTAGAACCAATCAATCACCGACTGGATGGTGCTGGGTCTATGACCAGACAGGCACCCAGAACAGGCAGAATTAGAGACAAACACACATACCTTTTTCACCATCTCCTGAATCAGAGTGGCAGACAGAGACACATTCTCCCCAAGTAGCAGCATCGATGTAACCTTAAGCAGCAGCTGGTGGCAGGTCGAGGAGAGCCGTGGTTGTTGGATAAGCTGGAGCAGGGTCTGGGGATTAAACATCAAGTGTGAAGCATCAGCATGATCAAGATTCAAAGCAGTTGAGGAAATGTCAGTTTGACACCGCAGACAAAATAGTCTTTTTTGTTCTGCCAGTGTTTCCCATAATGCTGGAAGAAAACCAAGCCTGACCAGGACCATGAATGCCTTGTAAAAAAAAAAAAAAAGCTGGTGCTCACCTCACAGACAGACTCTGGCTTGGTGACCTTAGCCCCACCTCGGTGCCCCACCAGGATCTGACAGATGTCCAGCAGTCTCTGGATGTGCTCAATCACCTCCTGGTTCTCCTGATTTTCCTCCAGCTGTTTGGACACCTCCTCCATGCAGCTCTATGGAAGAACAGAAGATGCTGTTCCAAGGCCCCATGCAATACATCCTGGATGATCAGCATCAATACCCTCTGTGGTCACTTTCAAGCACCTAATCAGGTGATAAAAGCAGCATGTTGCCACTACTCACACTTCTCAACACCCTTCCTTACTAACAGCTTTTATTTTCGAAAACAATAAATGGTGCCACAATACCCGGGCCTCACCTGCAGGGACTCCCAAAACACCAGGAAGTGTTCCTTGTCAATGTGACTGACTGCTTTTCCAGCCATGCTACACAGAGCCTCTTCGACAGCATCCCAGGGCAGTGATGCACCCGCGTGGGATCCCGGGCCCAGCTTCCGCAAGACCATGGGAATAGCCTGAGAGAACAAGGAGCGATGGCACCACAGGAGGGGGAATGAGGGTAAATGGGGTGGGGTCATCACAACAACACGGGGGAACTGGAGTGGTCAGCACAGCTGTCTCAGCTCAGCACCGCTGCAGTGGACAACAGTAGGAACTTGTTACAGAAAACCAAATGTTTCTGTGCCCACAGAAGGTGCTATAAATAAAGGCTTTTTCCTCCCTTGTTTTGAGAAAGTTGCCAAAACTCCTGAGAACTGAGTCATTCCAAACTCCCTGAATGTAGCAACACTGTCTCAGGACGAAAGGCCAGGAGCGCTACCAGATAAGAAAGCGAGAGGGCACAGCTTGTTAAGAAATCTCATCCTATGCCCGGCAGGCAAATAGAATCAATTGTGAAATTCACAGCTTAGTCAAGATGTTTCAGCAATTCTGGATTCAATTTTTTTTTCTTGAAGGACTAAACCTGACCCACTGTGATACGTTGCAAATGCCTGATTTTCCAAATATCAGCAAATTTCCCCAAAAGAGAGACAGCATGTTTTGTTCGGCACAATTTGATTCAGATTGAATGTAGCACATACAGACAGCAATAGAAATGACAAAATAAAATGCAGTAAGTAAAAATATTGCTGAAGATGATGGGAAGGAATGCCTACCTTGCTGGCGCAAGAGTGGAACATGTTGCGAACACCTTTACACATTTCAAAGAGTAGCTGGCCCACTCCCTCGGTCTTCTGGGAATCCTCAGCCAGATCCTGAAACATGTAGGTCAGGAGCTCTTCGAAACTGGGCACCTAGGGAGGACAGGGTAGAAACTGCGATAAAATATGCTGAACGTAAATTCCAAGAATATGTGTTTTTAGCAACAAGATAGGGTAAAAAAAAAAAAAAGTCCTGTCCTTGACTGAGACAACAGAAAAATCAACAAAAATAAGTAGTCAAACCTATTTGAGTAATGAGCAGTTTCATTCAATAACCCCATTTCAGTTTATAAGACATTGCTATACATTCCTGAGGATCAAATATGCATTTTCTGTGCCTCTCACCATCTAAGCAAGGCAAGACATTTACATTTGTTCATTTAGCAGATGCTTATAATCTATAAGATTTATTGGCACAAATGTAACCTCTTCCAGTAAAAAATACAAGAAGTCTTGAAGAAGTCATCAAAAAATGTTCCAGAAACTTCAAAAACCTTCACACCCTTTCACGGACGATCAAAGGATGGCTAGTGCTTCAGCAGAATAAGAGCCCTGAAAACCTCACCTTTCTCATCAAAAAGGCAAAGCTTTCTGCTGCAAAGTTGCGTATGTGTTCCTTCTTGTGCGCCAACAAGGTGCTGTATAAACTGAAAAAAAGAGAAAAGGAAAAAACTAAGTTGAGTTTATTACGAACGGCATTTAACTTACAAATCCGTTACTGAAAAGGGAAAACCATGAGTACTGTGATGATTATTATCAGATCCCAATAAAAATCAAGTGGGGCCAGAATCAGCTCAATGACCGCTGAACCTGTACAGCTCAACCTGGTACATACCACGTTTTCCTCTTGGTAGTTAGTGAGGTCCCTAAATCTACAGACATGCTGAAGCTTTGGTGCACCCTCACCTGTACATTCCACTCATATCCTTTACCATGAGCCTCCATAGATACTTATAAAGGTAGGACAGGCAGGTGAAGGCCCACTCAAGCTGTTCCGTATCTCGAGTCTCCAGCAGTCCAGTGACAATGAGGAAGAAATCTTGGAAATGAGGGTAGAAGTCTGTCTGGAGATCCCGAGCTAGCTGGACCACCAGGCTGAAGGTTGAAAAAATGCACACATTCATTTTGACCTGCAAACATAATGCAACACTTTCACACTATTCCCGCAGACCTCTTTCATACTCACTCGAGTAGCGGCTGGTAGGCTAGACTGTTCTTCACCCTGAGGTGGGTCTTCAAGCTCTCCACAATGGAGTTCTGATGGAACACCAGGAGGTTGAAGGATTGGCTCTTGTGCAAAACCTCCTTCAAAAAAGTTGCTGTGGAAAGAGAGTTTGCATCTCCTTAGTTGTTGCCATCTATGCAAAAACCATTTTATAGAAGAACTCTATAGATGATCACTACTGAAATAACTGTATTCGTCAATATCAATAATGCAAAAGCTACTTAAGTGAGGATAATAATGATAACTATTATTATTATCCCGTCCTGGGTGTGTCCCCTCCACCTCCAGCCTTACGCCCTGTGTTGCCGGGTTAGGCTCCGGCTTGCCACAACTCTGCTTGGTTTCAGACAGTGTGTGTGTATGTATGTGTGTGTGATCGTTAGTGGTAGTAGTAAATTATTTGGTTTGTGCCTTTGTCTAAGTCATACAGTAAAAAGTGCATATAATGTTGCAAGAAACATTGCATTAGAGTTAACAGATCAAGCTAGGGCTGGACAGGTGTTATTTCATGAAAGAATGGTAAACATCTTAAAGGCATGTCAAGCAATTACAAACAAGCAAAACAGTGAAATACAATGGGAGCGGTCATAAGCAGCAAAAGAGATGCATAAAAGCATTTAAACATAGTGAGTGAAGAGATGAGTCTTCAAGAGCTGGCTTAGTGTCGAGACTGAGAATGCGTGACCTTCGCTGTGTCCTGGGGGACAGACGGTGCAGAGAAAGGGCAGGCAGACTATGGCAGAGCGGAGGTTGTACTAAGGACAGCGAGGAGAGATGAGACTGAAGTAAGGCATGTAGGGAAATGTATCGTAGCAGGAGGGCCTTAAACCGGACCCCAGCTATGAGCAGGCAGACAGTGGAGAGACATGAGTGCAGGAGTGGTGTATGTAGAGAGGAAAGCACCACTGAATTACTTGGAAAGCCTGGGCTTTAATGTCACTTACTAAAATGCTCTGTTAAATTGAGGTCCCTCCATTTCATCAGTCCCTCAGAGAAGTACGTTTCCACCTCCTAAGGAGAGAAACATTTCATATAATCCATTCAAACCGGCAGCAGCTCAGTCTCAAAAGACTGCGGGTTACAGAGCGCCATCTGATTGATGTGATTTTGGCTGGAGAGGAGAAAAGGAGTCCTCACCTCAGCATAACTGCCCGTTCTGTCAATGCGATGAATGACATCTACATTCACATTTGCGAGCCGCTCAGAAAAGGTCTGAAACTGTAAACACAGCACAAAACAAACAGATCAGATGCCATGGTCCACGCCGGATCTTCGTACCATCATCAACGATTCCACTCCACACGACAGCAACCAGACCCCCCCACCACCACCACCACCACCACCACCACACACACACACACACACTCCTAAAGATCTATCGAACAAACGGAATGTCTGCTGTACAATTTTACACACTCTGCTCGATGATACAAGAAATTACGCGGTATCCAGTAATCCACAACACCGCCCCCCCCACGTGTGAACACTTACCTTATAAGTGTTTTCAGATTTATGATACGACGATTTGGATTTCATTTTCGTTGGAAGACTTCTTACTTCTTACCCTCTAAGATAGTTACACAACACACAGTGTAAATAAGTGTTTCAATTAGCAAACGACTGATAAACAAGTTTTCAGTATTTACACACACATGCCACTAGCAGGGCGCCGCCATATTGAATGTTGCATTGTGGGATAACGTGGCTTTGATCACGTGGTGTTTCGCGCAGCCGCTATGCAGCGGTTTTGGGAGTGAGGTGTGTGTGTGTGTGTGTGTGTGTGTGTGTGTGTGTGTGTGTGTGTGAACAAAATGTACTGTACCTAAAAAAATTGCGATCATCACAGTTTCTGATAAATCATTTCACAGCTGCCTGCCGCCGTACTCTTTTTTAAAAACCTGGAGTAGATTATTTCCTTTACAATTTTTTTTTTTGTTAAGAGATTTTTTTCTTTACAGACAAGTATACAGTAAATCTATTTTATGGAATTTTTTATACAATTCCACCTTTAATTATTAACATTTTATCCCAAATTATGGTTACCCTAAGTATAATACTGAAAAACATACAGTATTGTTATGAATTTAAAATCTGAAGTTAAAGCTGGAATTTAAAGAAAACAATGTAAAGGTAACACAGCAATTATGGACGTGTTCTTCTAGCCTAAATGTTGGAATTGCACTTGTAACGCTGCTAGAGCAAACTATTTCATAAATAGGTAATGAGTTCCAAGTTGTGAGTGAATGTGAATGACTGGCCAAATGGAAGCCACTTCTGAGAAAGGCCAAGCGAGGCAGAGAGTTTGTCTTTATTATCACATAAATATATAGATATAGTTTTTAATTGTAGCACTAGGTGCTAGCCTACATCACCGCTAAACTTGTACCAAAACTGCCACAATCAAAAGCAGCCACTGTGCTGTGTATGATGGACTACCTATTTCCCATATCAACGTGAAAAGCCACACGAAATTATATTTCGACCGTTTAGCCCGAAATATTTCATATTGTAACGAAAACTCCTATCTGACAGCTCAGTGTTTCCTCAATGCTCTCCCATCCTCAGTCTTAGTCATTTGGTATTTAGGTACAGGTATTACAGTAAAACAGGTTGGAAAGTGAAAGCACACCAATCGCGATGACAAGGCAATATTGTATTGTCAGTTTGCCAGCATTCTTTTTGGAATTTCCAGGTCTATAAATTTCACTTGTCAAATTGAGCAAAAAGAAAACGTTCTTGAATGCTAAAAATGCCATGTCCGTGCTGCCAAGATGAACACCCCCCCACAAGCTTTCCTCACTCCTCACTTAGAGCATTGATGGGGTGGAGGCAGGGGTTAGGGTTAAGAAGGGAGGGGTAATGGCAAGGCACATATATGGGGGAACAATTCTTGTGCTGCACCAGTTCCAGAGAGCTTGCGTGGGACGAGAATTTTGCTGCCCCTCTGGAGTGTGACAGAGGCTCTTGGCTGGGCATCGAGTGGGAAAGTGAGCGTGTCGAGGTTGAGGAGATGTGAAAACCTCAAGACTGGGCCAAAGAATTCACCATTTCGACTGTCTCTTTCAGGTCCCCTGTACCATCTTGGATGTTCATATGAGCAAGACCTCTTTTCCCATCTCTGCACAGATCATCCTGTGAATGCTAAACCTCCAAGGGTTGTGAAGGCTTGTCCATAAACGTCCTCACTTAGACAGTCAAAGCCGGCATCTGGAGCTGACGCGCAGAGGGCAGACGAGGACTAACTGGACTGCAGGACTGTAAGACCACAGGACCGCCAGTGAGTCATGGCAGCGGCACACATAGTGGGCACCTTTGCGGTGTGGGACTATGTTGTGTTTGCACTGATGCTGCTGGTGTCGGCTGCTGTGGGGGTGTACTGTGCCATGTCAGGGGGTGGACAGCAGAGCTCCCAGGACTTCCTGATGGGTGGCCGTAAAATGACTGCTGTACCCGTTGCTTTGTCTCTGACGGCCACCTTTATGTCTGCCATCACTGTGCTGGCCACACCGTCTGAAGTGTACCAGTATGGGGCAATGTTCATTCTCTTCACCCTCTCCTACTCCCTCATGGTTTTTGTCACCTCGGAGGTCTTCCTGCCCATCTTCTACAGACTGGGAGTAACTAGCACTTATGAGGTAAGCAGTATCAGGTCCCCACTAACTTCAAAACTTCACCAAGAAACTGCAGCTCCACCAAACCAGCAAATACATTGCTTGTCATAGGGTTTTCAAAATTCTGGAATTTCACACGACAATTAAAAAACAAAAAAAAAAAATTACATTTGCAATGTTTTTTTATTGGTTTTGTTTTACTGAAATTAATGTTGCAATAGAATAATGGATGAATGCTCAAAGACCCAAAATGTAAACAGATTTATTCTTGACTTTGGTCTTTCGTTGTTGAAGGATGCTTTCAGGTGCATCCCTATAAAGTTTAACTTGACTGACACTGGGACTTATGTTTCCTGAACTGGATGACTGATGTTGCTCCTCTGTAGTACTTGGAGATGCGGTTCAGCAGAGCGGTCCGTTTGTGCGGGACTGTGCTGTTCATCTTTCAGACAGTAAGTACTCGCCCCTTCCTCAAAGAGGTTTCATTCATCCAAGACCATGCTTTCGTGTTCATTGTGTTACCCCTCTCACTGCAGGTGCTGTACACGGGGATCGTCATCTATGTCCCAGCTCTGGCGTTAAAACAAGGTGAAGTTTCTTGATCTTTTTGGATCCCTATAAATGATGGATATTTGGCAAAGTCTAGCAGCAGGCTGTTCATGTGCTCTCAAGTCCACTGAAATTGGTACAGATGGCTGGACTCTGTCCAAAAGCTACCCGCCTAAAACTTGTCTCGATGATCTCAAGTCATCGACACTGAGCAGAGAGGGCTCTGGAATGTCTCATCTCAGCAAGTTCAACCTGTTCACTGTGTAGCATGCCAGGGTCAAGGGATCACACACAGCTGGTTTGAATTTTTTTCCATCTTTCCCCTGCTTTGTCTTCGTTTACAGTCACTGGTTTTGATCTGTGGGGTGCTGTGATGTCAACAGGAATTGTCTGCACCTTCTACTGCTCACTGGTAGGAACAGAGATATGCTGACTATATGCTGACAGTAAAAAGGGAAGCAGATAGCGTGGTGGTCGAAACCATGGACTTATAGCTCTAGAAGATGGCTAGTTCAAGTCCCAAAAGGTGCCTGGCTGTGCAAACCCTCAGCAAATCTCTTATGTTGAAGTGCTTCAGTAAAACACTATTATAAAAATTGATAAAATTATGACAAATTTGCATAGAAATGAACTGAATGATCTTGCAGAAAAAAAAAAACATTAATTTAGAAGAAAAGGCACCATTTCTTTTTCGCTGACTTTATTTTGATGCCTTTATTTATGGTCATTTACAGAAATAGTGACACGTGCGACAATTACAAGTGTGTGTAATGATGATAAGAGTGCATGACAACCGTGGTCTGCTTTGTGCTGACAGTCTGAGGTTTTGATGACATGATCGAGGTGCATCTCATGTTCCAAAAGGGGGGCCTGAAAGCTGTGGTCTGGACTGACGTCTTCCAGCTGGCCACCATGATGGCTGGGTTTCTTGTAGTCATCATCCGAGCTGTGTTGCTCCATGGCGGCTTCTCTGTCATCATTGACGACTCACAGAAAGGAGGGAGGCTGAACCTGTGGGAGTAAGTTCCTGTGAGACATGCTCAGCTGTAAGGTTTCTCACAAATAGCGGCGTGAGACGAACCAGGTAACCCCAGTCTCACGCTCTGTTCCTTTCCAGCTTCGACCCCAATCCTTTTAAGAGACACACCTTCTGGACCATCACTTTTGGAGGAGCCTTCGTCTGGATCGGGATCTACGGGGTCAGTCAAGCTCAGGTGCAGAGATACGTGTCATGCAAGTCCCTGAACCACGCCAGAACGTAAGTCATCCCACCAAGAAGTACTGAGCATATTTAAAGCTAAAAACTCCTGAAAAGGAAAACAAACTAGTTAGTGGAGAACATATTGTGAGTGTATCGCTCTCATACAACTCTCTGCTTGTGCATGTGAATGTGCGCTGCAGGTCTCTGTATCTGAACCTTGTGGGTCTCTGGGCCATCCTCCTGTGCGCAGTATTTTCCGGGCTGTGCCTGTACGCTATCTACCAGGACTGTGACCCCTGGACAGCTGGACTGATCTCAGCTCCAGATCAGGTACAAGGATGGGAATGCCATGTCCTTCGGTGCCAGCCAGCTGCATATTTGCCCTGATGTCAGATAGATGTACATCAACAGAGCGAGAGGGGAGACCCAGATGATCAGTGGACATGTTCATTACCAACAGTTAATGCCTTACCTGGTGATGGACATCCTGAGGGACTATCCTGGCCTTCCTGGACTTTTTGTGGCTGCTGCATTCAGTGGGACACTGAGGTAAAATGATGAATGGTGTCTCCTTGTGTGTTTCTACATACAGTTAAGACTGTATGCATGAAATTCTGTTTTTTTTTTTAACATGGGCTGTCTTCTGTAGCACTGTGTCCTCCAGTATAAATGCTTTGGCAGCTGTGACCGTTGAAGACCTGGTTAAACCGTATATCAGCATGTCTGACAGAAAGCTGTCCTGGATCTCCAAAGGGCTGAGTGAGTTTGAAGGATGAAGGTGTGTTCTGTAAACATCTCCAATCACCGTGGAGACTCTGTAATGATCCTCTTTCCCCAACAGGCCTTTTCTATGGAGCTGTGTGCATCGGGATGGCTGCCATCGCCTCTCTGCTGGGGGGGCTTCTGGAGGTGAGGATAGTCACAAGTGCTTCTCTTCTACTAGTGAACATGAAAAGGAGCATGCAGTTTCACCTGCAGAGAAGGCAACAGCCAGCAGGCTAAAACTTGCATCGTTGTCCCCCCCTCCAGGCAGCATTAAGTATCTTTGGTATCATTGGAGGACCTCTTGTTGGTCTCTTCTCTCTGGGTATCTTCTGCCCCTTTGCCAACTCCACAGTGAGTACAGTACAATTTCTGCACAAAAAAACTGGCAAGGTGTCATCTTATTGCTCTTTTTAACAAAAGCGTATCTCACACTGCCAAAGTAGTTACAAACACCAGATTGATGTCACTTACTGCTGCACTGTCACCAGTTCTGAAAACTGCAGAAACATGGCATGAAGTGCCTCTTCTCCTGCTTCTGTTTAGTTCACAGTGTTTTGGTGAACGCTGGTGTTGTCTGTCTTGCAGGGAGGCTTGGTGGGTCTTTTCAGTGGCCTGGGCCTTTCCCTGTGGTTGGGGATTTGGGGCCAGTTGTATCCCCCGTACCACAGCGAGCCCCTGAGCCTGAGCACCGCAGGATGTAACTTCACCGTGAACCCAGGGGGGCAAAACTGGACACAGAGCTTGGTGCACTCACCTCTTACCACCAAAGCAGCCCTAGAGGAAAAGGAATACAGGTGAGTTTCTGCAGGTGAAACAGATACAGAGGAAACAACACAGCTCTGTTCTGAATGAATTTACATAGAGCTGCTTACTGGCACTTTGACACTGATTTACAAATAGCTCGTACAAAGAAAGCCCAGCCTACTGAGCTATGTTGGTAATAAACTTTTACAGCAGCTCAGAGGTGTGGACAGCTGAAAACCCCCCATCCTACAGATGATTGGTACTGACTTTGTGTTCTGGTGCTCCTTTGGCAGCGCTCAATTGGTTGATGGCTGGTACTCACTGTCCTACCTGTACTTCAGCCCAGCGGGGGCTATTACTGTGTTCGCTGTGGGAGTTATTATGAGCTTGCTGACAGGTTTGGCATTCCTCCTCACATCAAAGCTTTATTTTCTTTTTTTTTCCTGATTCAGCTCTGTCAACTTTTTCATCTCATCTAAAAACCCGTCTGTGAGCATCTCCTAGTTATATTTATCATTACTGGCTAATTTTCACAGGACTGTTTTGCTTGTTTATTAGGTGGGAAGAAACTAAAACTGGCACCAGAGCTAAGGTTGATGAAGGAGGACTTGACCTGCTACTGCTTATACAACATCTTTAAACAGAAGGTAGTGGACATTTATCAGGTTTCTTTCCAAACAGCATTACAATGAGTGACTTGGGCAGTGTTTCATTAAACGGGGTGCAAAATCATTTTCAAATAAGACAAATTAGATCAAATCCTTTTTGGATGGGAGATGGTGTAACAGCTTCTTTCAGAACGAAGATGCTGTGGGACAGCACGAAGGATGTTTCACAATAAGTACACACCATGAAAAATTGGCCAGCCACATTAGAGGGGATATCTGAGACAGGATTGGAAGGGTTCAATGTTATATCTCAGTGATACCTCAGACATTTAATTCTCCACAAACTCCATTGACCTCAAACTGTCGATGTGTGCTTTTTGTTCTCAGGCAATGAATCATGGAGGGGAGTTGGACTTGAAGAAATGCAGAGAGATTGGGTTAGGAACAAACAACCCTGCATTCTGCAGCTCTGAGCTGGATCTGACTCAGAGGAAAGCTGAATCAAATATCAGCAGCATCTTTTCACCTTGACTGGTGGCTGGTGGCATTTCTCAGATGCACTTTCCTCCATCCTTTCCTCACAACTACAGGAGGAATAATAATTATAATTAAATAATCATTATAATTATAATTATTATAATAATCATGAGATATATACTGCATATATATAAGTTTGCTAAATGTTACAGTACACTGCATGTGTTTTAAAATCTGTGTAAATATTACAATAGCATTATAACATTATAAGCTTCATAAGTTGTTATATATATATGCTTCTCCCTATATGGGCATTACCATATGTTTTCTATTAAAGAAATTTCTTGAGCTGTTATAAAACCTATAATTCTTCACATACACACACACTTGTCGGAGGAAACAGGAGCCTATCCTGGCAACACAGGGCGTGAGGCTGGAGGGGGAAGGGACACCCCCAGGATGCCGGTCCGTCACAAGGCACCCCAAGCACTTGAACCCCAGACACACCAGAGAGTGGGACACAGCCAAACCCGATGCACCATCATGCCCCACCATAATTCTTCTCTGAGATGAGATGAAATAAAAAATTTGACCTGTAATGTAATGCCAAAGGAGTGATGTGTTTTTTATACATAAAAGCTCATCAGTGCTTCTAAATTTAAACATATATTGATATGAAAGTGAATTTATTTCAGAAATCTTTGTTTTTCAGTGTACTACACCCTACCACATACAACCCTCTTATGCTTGCTTATTCTCTAAAGGCTGCTTACTGTCAAATGTTCCATCACTCTACCCTTTGACCCTGAATGTGCAATGGGCCCTGTAGAGTATAAGGATTATCAAAAGGGTGACTAATTCAAAAATCAATGTAAAAATTGAAATGAACTAATGGAGAAATGGAGAAAACAACATATAAATTAAGGCAGTATGCTGCAGAGTGGGTAACATCGGCTCAGGGTTAAAATCCAGCTCAGCAGTTTGCATAATCTCTCTGTGTTTCCTCCCACAGTAGACATGTTTCAGGTCAGCTTGTGACTAAATTGCTCTGTGTGTGTGTGCTCAGCTGTAAGGTGTATCCCACCTCATGCCCTATGTCCCAGCATATGCTCTGAAACACCACAACCTTGTATTAAGCCAAGAGTTATAAAAAAAAAAAAATTAACAAATACATCAATTAAGGTAACAATAAAACAATACACAAAATAATGTCAATTAAATTAAAAACTTGTGTAAAAACAGATAATAATGCAAAAATTTGACAGATTTTAATAAAAGTCATTTATTAGTGAACTTCATGCTAATTTTTATAATTAGCATTTTATTTTATCACTCCTGCGTTAACTTCACTTCAGCTATGTCCACTTTATTGATAGAATAACATCTTTGGTCACCGAATGTCACTCGTTGTTAAGCCAACACCCCACCCCACCCCACCGACCCCCAAAAACGCGGTGACAGTGTCGTTGGTATTTAGTAAAACATAACATTTGGAAGCATTCCGAACATCATTAGATTTTAACGAAGCGTTATCTCAGGTGATTTGGCGTAGGAGGCTTATTTAACTGCAATTCCTATACATTCATTTTGATACAATGGGGGACTTATGAGGCCAGACTTGTTTAGAGAGTTAATACTAAGTGTTCAAACCAAACTCGAACACACAATCCCGGATACCGGTACGTTCCAAACAAACGGATATGACGTATTAGGAAACAGCCCAATCTCTTTTCAATAGAAGAGCAGACGGCACTGTTGCACGTAGGGATGCTCGGATATGACGTAGTATGAAACGGACCAATCGGTTCCCCCGGGAAGAAGCTCGCAGAAAAAAAGAAATCGCTTTGGCGGTCAGTGCATGGCGAGAGCGGGCGATGGGTATTTCCACGAAACATTAGGTACGTTAAAAGTATCTCAAAACTTTTCGCACTGGTTCTTTAAGTTTGTTCTACTTTATATCCTTCTTGTTGTACTTTACTTTTAAGTGGCTGGAGCACTGCGCGGAGAGGACGCAGCGGCATTTACGGCAGCACAGCCAGCACTGTCTCTGCAGACTGAGACTGAGACTGAGTCTGAGTCAGTCAGTGTCCCATCTCACTGTTCGGTCTGCTTTCCCGCTGTATAAATTAATACGCCTTTACTGCTCCTCACTTGATCATGCAGACTGGATGGATCATTTAGATGATGATGATGATGATGATGATCATTGATGTGCGCATGATATGACCTCCGAACCAAGAACAAGTAGAGCTCAGCCCACCTTTTTCTGTTATAACAATGGAATAATTGTGGTTTATGGCGGTACGATATGATATATAGCGCAGCGGATAATAATGCCCCCCCCCCCCCCCCCCCCCGACACATGCACTGAACGGAAGAGACAGACCGATTTACATTGTTTTACTTTGGAAACCATTATCGAATTGGGAACTTACCCTGCTTTACCATTGCATCGGCTCTGTGAACACCTGAGAATGTGGCGGTGGCTGTTTCCCTTTGGCTTCCTGCACCTGCCTTCACTGAGCGCTTCTGCTGATGGTAGGTGGCTCACCAGCGCGATGCCGATGGGACACCTGTTTGGATGCCATGGCCAGCGAAAGTGATCCAGACAGAGGGAGGAGCTGTGGATCGGAGGACTGGGATTGCAACCTCTCGCTCCAGGACCCGCAAACCCCGACTGGGCTGAACCAGGCCTGTCTTCTGAGTGAAAGTGATCTGCTCTTCAGCAGCTCCAGTGATGATGACAGCAGCTCTAGGTCACCTTGGAAATTTGTGCCTGAGACACCCAGGTAACGGGAAGTTGTGTAACTTCCGAGACAGTGTTTCTTAAATTCTTTAACTGGACGTCAGTCACTTGAGGTCACGCGGCTAGTGTGATTGTTCGGTGTGATCTTTGCAGCCCACTCCACTACAGAAAGAGGCTGCATGAACTCGCAGGGACGTCGGGGGCAAGTGGCTCAGAGGGCCCCGTGGAGGTGAGTGGTACTCCCCTTGTCGGCTTGGTGCTCCAGTGTTCGGTGGACTTGGATTAATCATCTGGACAGAAAAAGTGATGTGAAATTAATTCACCTCTTTGGTCTTAATATAGAGTATACCAGCACCTCAAGCCATGACAGAGTCCCAAGATCTTAACACTGCTACCCCAGTGTACCAGGAACCCAAGCGCCGGAGAATGTTGCTGAAGGGTTCAGTGGGCGAAGCAGGAGCTGTCCTGGGTGGGGGGTCCAGTGCTGGTTCTTCTGACATGCCCCCACCCAGTGGATCTGACACTGCCTTGTCTCTCACGGCACCCAGCACATCTGTCTCCAGTCAGTTCAAGATCTCTCCTCCTTTCCTGTCCTTCTCTGCCTCTACTGAGGTGCCAGGGGCATCAAATGACTTAGCCAGAGAGGCCTCTGAAGGCAGCAAACAGGGCCAGCTCTCTGCTGTGTCACACAGACATGGCCACAGGATGGCATTAAAGGTTGGCACCAGAGCATCTTCCAGGTCAAAGGACGCCAAGCAGGCTTCATGCCCCCCTGTGCCTATTGAGTGCCAGCAAGCTTTTCCCTCCAGTTCAGAGGTGGAAAGTACCTGGCTCCTTTCAGGCGAGCCTGAACACAGCATCTGGGGTGAGGAGCAGGACCATGCCTCTAGTGGGTAAGGGGGTCTGGTTTAGACGGGGCCAACGGCACAAAATGTTTGCAACGGTTTTCACAGATGGTGCTGAGGCCTCCAGGGGCCGGCAACCTGCAAGGAATCGTCAGGAGCAGGAGATCATCATCAGCGATGACGAGGAGATCTCTGTGGAGGATGTCGTTCGTTCAGCTCAGGTGGAGGAGGACGAAGCATTTGCCAGGAGTCTCCAGGTGGGTGTCTTTTGCTGCAGGCCCATAGTGAACCACACATGGTGCAAGGCTGATGAGGCAATTCCATTCAGGCGCAGTATGACTGGGAGGACCACCAACAGCAGCAGCGAGGAGGCAGACGAAGGCAGGCCTTTAGCCAGCCCCCGCCACTTCTGCCGGTCAGTGTGTGTGAGAGCGTGTGCACACGCTGTGCTGAGTTCCTTCTAATTGCACACAGTAACTGCATGTGGATTTGTTTCTCCTGCAATAATACGATTGGTGTTTTTGTACTGATGCTATGTAATTAAGGTGTTAAACTTACAAGCCAAAGTGTGAAGAGCATATACAACTGTGTTTGACTCTTTCTGCAGTATGAAATTTATGGAGGATTGAACTGGATTTCTCATCTAACCTCAAGGATGGACTCCAGTCCTGGCCTCTTCTCCAATTTTTCAGAGTTTTTAGGGTTAGCAGAAGGTATGTCTGCTACTGGCTTGATCTCTCTTTGAAGTGTGAATGTTGAGAGTTTACCTCATGGTCGCATGTATGTGAGCAGAAAGGCTGAACAGGCATGGTGGACGCTCGCGAGCTGGAAGGGGGTCCCGCCATCGCCATGCACACCTAGCAGCTCAAGACCTACTAGATGACAGCCAGGGGAACAACTATGAGGTGTGGTTCCAGTCTCCAGATTCCTGGACTCTGCAGGCTTCTACTATTCAGCCAAGAGCAGAGATGTTCACCATCTCCAATTTTTGTTCCTTTTACTCAGGCTCTGCTTGCCTTTGAGGAGAGCCAGGGTGCAGTTGTTGCCAGGAAAGCCATGAGCAGTAGGGAGATCGAAAGGCTGCCTGTCAAAGCATTTAACCCTATCCACAGTGCAGGAAAAACAGAGTAAGGCTGGGCATCCATCCCCTCACACTTCTTCTGTTCAGCTGTGTATGACCTGTAATCTAAATGGGAGAGCACACTCAAACTCGGTGAAGCAAACACTATAATTTGTTATGGATGGACCGATTTCAGAAAGATGCCTTCCTCAGCTCCGCATCCCCTTAACATGCTAAAGAAGACCTCTTGCCAAAATGTGTGTGCTGTACAAGTTTATGAATTGGTCAGACAAATACATTTAATTCCATATTACTGGGATTCCAGATCCCAAGCCTGTTATTTATTTTGGAGATTTTGTTGAGCACACCTTTGGATAATTCTGTAATCCTCATGACAATTCAGGATGGCAGCAAAGCAATTCAATATTTGTTTTTCAGCAGCTGTGATGGAATGTCTGTGTTGATAGGTGCCAGATTTGTTTCTCTGATTACGTGGAAGGGGAAAAATTGAGGATGCTTCCGTGTCTCCATGACTACCACATGCAGTGTATTGATCGCTGGTTAAAGGTAAACCTACTGACTTATGATTAAACATGCTGTACTATAAACAAACTGTTTTATCTCCTCAACTGTGGCCAAAACAAATGAGTATTGTGTGAACTTACAGCAGATTCATGTATTTAGAAGCTCTCTTAAAATAAGGTTTTGATTTCTTTCGTGTTTTTTTTTTTTTTAGGAAAACGCCACTTGTCCTGTATGCAGAGTAGATGTGTCTGAGTCTGGCAGTTGGAAAGAACCATTGTGACCTCATGGAAAATTTACCTCTACCTCAATAGTCCATTGCTGGGAAAACAGACTTGTCACAATTTTTGTACGCTGTCTGTTGGCTTGGTTTGTATCATCTAAATTTACAGCATTTATTAGATGCTGTTGTACCTAGGTAAAGAGTATATCCCCATTTGAATGTTTCTGAAAATACAACTCACATCTGCATTCCTTGTTTGGCCTTTTTCTAGTCCATGAAAATGTAGATTAGAAGGGAAGCCTTCAAGGATAAAATACCTTGGATTTTAATCTTTTGTTTAGGGTCAGATACAAACAGTCCACCTTCTTCAGTAATGTGAGGGATTATCACAAGCTGAAAGTGACTTTAGTGGGAGGGGGCAAAGATGTACACCTATGACTGTGTAACATGCAACTTTTGTTGTAGTTTGAAACTTTATTTAGCTTGTTTTGCTGTTATTTTAACATCAAAATTTAAAGATGTCAAGATTTACATGAATTAAAATGATTTTTTTGAAATTGCCTCTTTACAGCCTACCCAATGAGTATTAGACTATCTTACAAAGCTATAAATGAAATTTACTGATCTAAGGATGTATAATATAGACCAGACTTTTTCTTGTTTGCATTATTCACCACATTTAATTTTAAGACAGGCAGTGTAATCATGCTATGAGTGAACTGGATGTCACTGTGAAACAGCAGTGTGGTTTACCGTCTAACTGATGATTAATCTTCTAAATTCTTTATATTGAGGAAATCCCTGGTTGGGGTTAGGTCCTTGATTAGTCTTCTCTGTGACAGCTATATACAAACAAGAATATTTTGGCATGGGGACTATGCTTGCACAGAAAGCTTAAACATCTTGACAGTGTTTGTCCAGCATTGCGGTACATTTTGGGATATTACTTGGACTCATAGTAACGCTTCTTCATGGCTCTATACTTGCGCAGGTAGTAGAGCGCCTCAAGTTCTTTTATGACAAACTCGCCCCGGGCAATGAGCTCTCTGATCTTTTCTGGGTCCGTCACATCTTTGTTCTTCATGAATGCAGCCTTCAGCCGATTTCTGAAGTAATCTCTACCTTTGGGGTAGTCCCGTCCAAGATGCAGCAGCTTTTAGCATGGAAACAAATTGTTCAACATTAGGGAACATGTATGCTGAGCAAAAATTTGTAATTTTTACACTAATCATGAAACTATTTCTGTCTGAAGAAAAAATAAAATCACATTCTGTATTAAGAGCTAATTACTTAAAGCAAAGCAAGTGCCCAAGAACAAGGCTATTCCACTTCTAGAGGGCCAAGTCAAGCAGTCTTTCTGGCTCGCCTTAAATCACTAAGATCAGAAAAGCAGTTACAGATTATGGGTTCAGTTAAGACAGCTAGTGGACTCAGGAGCTAGACAGAGGTGGAGAGCAAATTCTGCAATATTTTACTTAACTGAGTTGATTAGTCCTGCTTACCATTCAATTTCCTACTGAAGGACTGAGAAACTGAATAAAAGTCAAATCATATCCTCTAGTACAGAACAGCAGGGGCCTCCAACAGGTATTAACTTGCAGCTTACTAGTTTAGCTGTGAAATGAAAAACCATTATTTAACCTGTTGCTCCAAGATACACTATTTAAAGTGTAATTACTCTAAACATAACCAAAGGAGGTCACACACTACCTTGTTGAAACTGACTTACATTTTTGTACAAAGTGATAACAGCGCTTCTCATGGGATTGGCCATTATCAGTTTTCAGACGTGAAAAGGGATGACTGGTGGCCTTCTCCACTAAGGTACAAAAAAAAGGTTTAAGAAAAACTGAACGTTACAGCTTTCGAAACAGGTTTCTAGCTGCACTAATTTCTTTAACTGTACATTTTAGTTTGCATGTAGAAATCCTTGTGTTAAGTGCACAAACACTTGTATCTACTACAGGTGGAAGGTAGCGCTATACTTGGAAGAATTTACGTTTACGTTACATTTATTCATTTAGCAGATGCTTTTCTCCAAAGTGATGTACATCTCAGTGAAAATATGATTTGTGCATTACATTAAGAGAAAGACACAGCTGCAGACGTGATACTTAAGTAAACCTAGTCTGTTACTTTCCACTTGATGCAGCAATGTTCATCGCTTGAGTAGGTGCGTAAAAAACAGGATAGATGAATCCTGATCACCTTCCTACAGTTTTTTTTTATAAGGTACACAAACATTTACACACAATGCAGGAGTAGTGGCTGTGTAAAGGCTTATCTGGGCATGAATATAAAGTTATGGTGCATGAACATTTACACCATACATGAGCTTGAAAGATCATGGGCAAAGTGAGCCCAGAAAAGGTGGGTTTTCAGACCCTTCTTGAACGTAGACAATTTCAGCAGTTCTGAGCGAGAGGGGGAGGTCATTCCACCGCAACAGAGCCAAAACCGAGAACCTCCGTGCTTTACTTCTGATGCGCGGGAAGCACCAAGCGAGAAGAAGCAGACAAACAAAGGGGTCTGGCTGGGGTGTAGCGGTTGATCAAGTCTTGTAAATACCTAGGAGGAGTTATATTGAAGGTACTAAAGAAATGGCAGCAGGCAGCATAGCAGTTAGGACTCTATCTTTGCAGTCTGAAGATTCCTTGTTCCAGTCCCACTCCTGCCCCTTGATCAAGGTATTCATGCTGATTTGACATATTAATACCCTGCTGCATAAGCAGGTAAACCACTATAAGTTGCTGTGACAACGTCAAAAGCGGCACAGCTGGTAGCATAATGGTTAAAGCTGCTCCCTTTAGACCCAAAGGTTGTAGTTTCAATCTCCAGCTGTAATACCCTTGAGCAAGGTACTTACTCTAAATTGCTCTTGTAAAATTACCCAGCTGTAGAAGGGGAAAAAATGTTTCTTTGGAGATAAGTGCAAGAGCACTTTTCTTAGTTTATTTATTTATTTTTTTTTATTAAATTTCTTGAGCAAGTGAAGTGCACAGGTGTGGTAAGGTGAACAAACGACCGTGTCTGCCTCAGACACACATACAGTCCCCCCCAACCCAAAGCACAGGGCACCTAAGGACATTTTTTTCAAGCCTTCACTCCTGCTCTAGAAAAGACAGTGATTCTCCACTCACTGTTTCACCGGCGAGAGGACAGCTAATACTCAGTCATTTCCACATCTTTTTCTTCTGGCAAGCGCTAACAAAACATTTTACTAGTAGTAGTACTAGTCCTACGCACCAATTTTCTACGGAAAAACAAAGGATTGTTAATATCAGACTAAGAGACTGAAACGCGGCCAGTTTTAATCGATATGAGATGTTAAAAACGACAGTGACAGTGTACCAAAGCAGGAGGGGCGAGTGCTTCCATTTCTGTTCAAATCAAAAATGTCTCACGCGCACGGGAACTTCTACGTACGGTACGGTACTCTGGCGCAGACTGATTCAAGAAAATAAGTGTTAACTTACATTTTACACGCGAAATGAAGGCATCGTTTTAGACATTACCAGTGTTGTTTTAATTTATAATTATAAAAAAAAAACTCTAAGGAAGTGCAGAAACGATAACTTTCCAGCGAAATTATGTCCTTCTATCTCGAGGACTCGACATTTCACAAACAAGCGCGCCAAACGTCTCGAGGCGTCGCGAAGCGTGACCTCGAGCGCGACAGCTGCCGTAAAGCAGGTCGACGATTAACTTGCGCGTCCCGCGTTCTCATGACAACCAGAAAGCCGAGAACGAGTCCGGCGAAGAATGGTAAGTTCCAGAATCAGCTCGTTTAACTAAATCGTATAAGCAGTCTGCTTGTCACGTTAACGGAATAGCTCCCGTCTCATAAAAGTATTTATCCTCCTTTATAGTTTTTTTTTACAATAAATGTTTCACACACACATTAACTCTAGTTCTTGTCTAATTTCACATTTGTCCTTTGGCATGTGTTATCTTTGCGAGGTTTCAGATTTGTGCATTAAATAACACAGAACACGTGTTTTAGAAATGTAAATCTACTTGCTGATAGTTTACGTGTATGGAAAAATAATGAGGAGAAAACAGTTGGGGGCGTGTCCCTTGCGACGTTCAAACAAGCTTAGTGTGTGAGCCGGCAGGATTTTTCTACCTCCATTGAGAGCTATTGCTAATATTATGGTCTCTTCAATATCTCACAAGTGATTAGATGCCTGAAGTAGGTTAGCATTTTTAATTACACGTAAATTAATTAACTACAAGGAAGAATACAAATATAAGGAATTACATTTATTTATTTAGGAGATGCTTTTCTCCAAAGTGACTTCTAATGGACTCTATGTAGTGTTATCTGACCACATACCTTATTCACCAAGGTGGCTTACACTGCTAGATAGACTACTTGCAATGGGTTGCTCATCCGTACATCAGTGGAACACACTCTCTCTGTCACTCACACACTATGTCTTTGGACTGTGGGAGGAAACCAGAGCACCCGGAGTAAACCCATGCAGACACGGGGAGAACATGTCCGAAGTAAAAATTCTTTCTCGGTTCAACTTCAATCTCTGAGTTTCCTGAGTTTAAAGCCTCTGGGACCTGCAGTTGGATTTATTTCTTAGATTGTCCCTGTTGGTTTATTCCAAGGCTCCAAAGAAGAAGAAAGGCAAAGTTAGCAAAGAGGAGAAGGAAAAGTTAAAGAGAGAGGAGGAAGAGCGGCGGCAGAAGGAGGAAGGTACCATCCTCTTGCCTTGGTAGTTAGGGTTATAGTTCCATGTTAATATACCATCCGTACCGTCTGTGACACCCCCCTTTCCTGCGGATGCTCAACGTTGCAGAGGAGGCTCGTCTCCTGGCAGAGCAGGAGGAGTTGAGGAGGCTGGAGAAGGAGCAGAGGGAAGAGGAGGAGAGGCTGAGGCTTGAGCAGAAGGTTTTCCTCAACTGGTCATCTTTCCTTGGCTTATTGCTATACACGGCAGCTTAATTGTATTCTCATGTTTATTCGTACCTGGACATTCACTGAAAATTGCCCATATAACTGCGGTGTATACTAGTTCCTGTACCAGACAAGTCAGCAGGACCTCATTTCCCTAAATATCTTTCTTTCTCAAACATCTTTGATCAAGGAGTTTCGGTGTTACATAATCAATCTGCCAGTGATGTAGCCATTTATCCAGCTCAGTATTCTTACTGTACCACTTCACATCAGTACCTTGATCCAGGGCACTAGAGCAGGAGCGCTGTTCAAACTAGGAGTGCACAGATTGTAAAACAGCAGTCCCAAATGCTGCATGCTGGCCCCAGATAATAACCTTCATTTCTCAAGTCAGTGTACTAGACAGTATTGCTTCCGCTAGGCTTGGAGTGAATGTTACAGTAAGGAGTGTGTGCCGCTGTGAACAGGACAGTGAGCGCAGGGGGGACGAGCTCAACGAAGTGCGACTCCTGCTGGAGGAAAGGCAAAGTGTGGTAACTAAATGGGAAGCGGATCTCCGAGCGAAGGCAAAGGTGGGCCAAGAACATCCTCGCTGGCAAACCGAAGTGTAAACTTATTGTTGGAAAAAGCTGTCATCTTCACCATAATTTACAAAACACGTCAGTTTGTAGAGTTAGTATAAGGTCCACAGTGTGCTGTTGAAGGTAATAACAGGTTCTGCTCTGGTCATTAGTGGGATCACTACATGCATTGTGATGGGAGGCCAGACCCATCAGTACAACAAGAGATCAACAGCTATATCAGCCTATGGATAGAAGACCCGAAGGTCAAGATTGGCCCGGTTCTGGAGGACTGTACCTTAGCCTTGCAGGTTAGAATTCTTACAAAGGAGTAACAGAATCTTTTGTCCTGGTGAGCTTCATGTTCAGCGCAGCAAGTTTCACTAGAGTGCCCCTCCATGCTATTCCTCCACAGCTCATAGAGCAGCTGGAGGACCTGTTCAGTGATAGAAGACTGTCTAGATTGATTGAGGAGAGTGAGGAGGAGGTGCAGAAGAACCAGGAGACTCTCTATTGTATGCAAAGGCTCATCCAGGTGAAACAAGACCTGGCCACAGAGGAGATTCTCAAGGTCAAATCTCCAAACAACAAGAGTTTTTACCTTGAGCAAACTCATTGCTATTAATTATTAATGGAACATTTGTACCTGGAAAATATGACACAACCTGGAGTTTGCTGATGATGGACATTAATCCTTAGTGCTGCTTTTTCTCCACATAGCATTCCAGCTCTAACATGGATATAGAGACTGGAAACATGCAGACAGTTTTTCAGGATGCAAACACCACCCTGTGTCTCTGGGCTAACCTCAACAAGAACCCAAGGCAGGAAGCCTGTCTTTTTCTCACACACAAACACGTTAGACACTTTTAGTAGCCTGCATGTCTAGAAGCTGCCAAATCTTTCCACTTTAGTCCATCGGTAAAAGTTTACACACTGTTCAGAGTATAGATATTGTATAATGTTTATATGTGTTTTGTAACACATGTCTTTTGAAATTCCAGATTTAAAGGTTACTATTTCCAGGAGGTGGGTTTCGGGTTTGAGCTGCCCAAGCAGTTGGCCACATGTGATGTGGCAGTGCGGATTCTTCACACCCGATATGACCACCTGTCTCCCCTGAGTCTCAGGGCTCAGGCCACCAGACAGGGATCCACAGTTGCATTCACAGAACCTCACCCACCCGTACCCACCCCACAAGAGTTAGAGGATGGAGAGGTGGAGAAAGAGGGACATGCTGGGGAGACCACAGAGAATGCCGAGGAAGACACGCATTCAGCCAGATTAGAGGCCGTGAAGGTGAGCCTCAACAGGCACAGATGAGTGGGCCTGTGATTGATTGAAGAGTGACTAGAAGTTATATAATCAACAGTGTGGGACTATAGGTGCTTGGATAGAGGGTCAAGACAGGCTTCTGATGAGATTCTCCATTCAGGGAATTCAGACATTTTAGACTCATTCTTTGTAACTGTGTTAATGTGGTAGAGCGTCGTCAGCATGGAGTCAGACGAGGAGAAGAACATCGAACAGAAACAGGAATTGCTGAAGGAAGACACTAGGATGGATAGCGTGGAGGAAGAAACTGCTGCAGTTGGTAAGGGAAGAGAACGGTCTTGTGCTGCTCTGTTGTCAGTACCGTTAACCTGTTGTCCTCCAGAAAAAGGCCAGGTAATGCCACTATCCTTCGATAGATGAAGGCAAACGTGTTCATGCTTGTTGTGTCAGCAAGAAGCCTCAATGCAGTGTCTGTAGGTGAGCAAGACATTACTGAATCCAAGGAGCCTGTGATAGACACCGTGGATGCTGATGTTGTTGAACTGGACCAGTTCACACCACTGGGAGGGGTCTTCCATTTCCATCTATTCCAACTGCCACCCCAGTCTAAGGTGATCGGTAGCTGGGAATTGAGAGAGGTGAGACCTGCAGAACATCTATAGGTCAACAGAGCTATCAGTGAGGGTTATACCAGATCTGTCCTCAAGAAAGAACAATGGAGAAACATCTCCACTGGAAAGAGAGAGGTGGAACTTCTGTAATAAACACTCCTTTTCAATCCTACAGAAGGATGGAAAATGATTTCTCTCTTCTGCTGTTTACCTCCCAGTTGTTGGACAGTGGACTCAAAGTCTTTCCCTACCCTGTGACACAATCACAACTTCACAGTTCGTTTGAGAAGATCGATGAAGAAACTGCTTCAACTTCCCAGCCAGTTGGGGTCACTGTCACAATCCCAAACTATGTAACGTTCCTGGAGGACCCTCAGGTGGCTCGTTGGGATACGGCAGGTACGCTCCAAGTGGCTGGTTTTGAGCTGCTACATATCAGCTCGTCGTGTTATTGCTGCAGATTACACAGCGTCAATGTAGGTAAGCAGTGACCAGTGTCACTTGTTAGTAAAACTACATTACCTACGTGTGCCAAACCCTCAATCACCTACCACTGCCTTAGAAAGAGCTAGTTACTATTTCTGTATGAGACCAGACTCATCCCCCAGTACACATCTGTGCTGTGTAATCTAAATTTTTCTGTTGATATACTCTAAACAGATTCTCAGTGGAGAAAAGACTTAATTAGTGACATCATATATGACAAGTCCTCAGAAAGGATTTCCTTCCAGATGGATTCCTTCTACAGCTTCACACTTATTCAGGAGACCTACATCAACATGCCCTTCCAGTCTTGGGAACTGCAGCCGTTGGGTCTGAATGAAGCACTGCTGACAGTTATTGGCGCAGTAACTGAAGTCAGCATCAGAGTCAAAGTGAGGTGCCTTTACCTTCCACAAGCAGCATCGTCAGGACACCGCTGCCATAGCTGAGCACCAGCCCTGATTCCTGTGTCTTTGGCAGGACCACCAGTGTATGTTGGTCTCCATCCAAGGTAGCGAACTCCCCCATGTGACGGGGAAGTGGATGCACCCCTCTGCACTGCAGAAAGCCATGAGTAGCTCAGGGGTAAACATATTTGTGAAGCAGCACTCGGAAAAGTACGTCAGCATCAGCGCGAAGGTGAAACTCAAACACAGCATGGACTCAGCATCTGATCTTGCCAACATACTTGTGTTTGACAGCACTGACCCATTCTGTAACTGGAGTTCTTTGCTTCCTTAGGACCCTTCAGTGGAACAAATGGCATATGAACAGATGGCCCTGACCTCTTCTGCTGTTGCCTTCTCATGGAGTCGCTGGAACTCAAACTGCGGGGAGGATCATGTGGTGGTGCAGGTACACATAAGCATGGGCACATGCAAGGTCTCAGCGTGAGAGTAACCATGTAGTGTTGCACCAACACACATATTTAGCAACCAGAAACCCGATAATCAAGACGACAGTGCCAGTTAGCAGCTGGATAAAGTGTCGTGTGGGAGGAAATCGGAGCACCCAAAGGAACCCATGCAGAGATGGAGAGAACATTCAAATTCCACACAGGCTGAGCTGGATTCAACCCTATACCTCAACAGCCCAGGTGCTACGAGGTGGCAGCCCTCCCTACCTGCTTGCCAGAGTGCTGCACTTTATTAAGCAGAATTACATTCTTGCCATTAACAAAGTTTCAGTGCAGTTGAATTTTAATATAGGGAAGTTATTGAAGACTTGAGGTATAAACCTGAACCCCGCAGATATGTTAATATATGATGGTGTGTAACCCCACCTGCAGGCATGTGAGCACCTGGATGAGGGGCCTGTGCCAGAACAAGCATGGTCTCTCTTTTTGGTTGGAGCTCAGAGAAGTAAACGTCTGCAAATGAAGGAGCAGAGTGAGCACTTCTCCACAAACCTGCTCAAGGGCAGCGAATTCCACTCCACATTCTTGCACATGCTCCGCGATGGTATGAGTGAGGGGGCGTGCGTTCGGCTCGAAGACTCGAGCCACTTTTTTGTTGACTGTGTGCTAAGTCTCCTGCAGGCCACACGGGTGCTTACCCACTCCTGAGCACTGTGCACCGACCCAGTCATTATTCTGTTTAACATCAAACCCCCATCCTACACTTACAAGTCCCTGCCACTGATTCACCACTTAATTTTAAGGTAAATGCTTTCATTCATTTAGCTGACACCTTCGTCTAATGCTATGTATACTATACTAATCAACCAACGATTATTTACCCCTTTTACTAGATCAGTTCAGGGAAAGTACCTTGCTCAAGGGCATTACAGCAAGGAACAGCTATTCGAATCTACGTCTTTCAATTGCTGGGTGACCGCTGCAAATGTCACATACCTGCATCTCTAAACATCCGTACTGACGGCAGTGTATAGGACTGACACACCCATGCTAACGGGATAGAATTAGTTGCTTTATTGTGAAAAGTTCACGTAACCTTCTGTGGAACATATAAAAGTGTTCAGTGATGTACAACACAACAAAAAAAAAAAAGTCTGATACGAACAACTAAATGGAAAATATACTTTTCCCCTCAGTTATGCAATGCAATAAAACTTTAAAATAACTTCACTCAAAATCAGACTTAAAATCATTTACTACTGCTTAAATATTCACAAATAAATTTTTTTAAACAGCAGTGACTGAAGTAATTCATGAAACCCACGTGTCTTAAAAAGGCAGTCATGTCAACTCGGATCACAATCCCTTGATCGAGAGCGGAGTCTGCAATAAAAGGCGTTTAAAAGCGGGTCCCTGTGCTGACAGTACAACAGCATTGAATGTCCCAAACATGACTGGTTAGGTTTACATGGTTTTCCTTGATGGCAATACCACCACCACGGTGTAGAGTATACCTATAGTCCCTGCACTGGAACGCACTGGAGGCAGTCAGGACGTTCTTCAGTCACAGAAAGCGACAAAATGTGGTCAGGATCTCAGATATGCAAGTTTGAACATGTTTGTGTTCTGAATGTCCTCTTGGGCCAGAAGGATCACATGCACACGCAGCAGTCTACCTGAGCAGGTAAAGTTCCCTCATCTCTCATTCTCCAGCCACATCGGGCCAACAGCTTCTCAAACGGGTGGCTGGCCATTGTGTCTCAGGCCGGTGTAGGGCCACAGTAGCTGCTGAATGGTAACCCAGGAGTCTCCAGGCCCGACGGGTGCCGCGTCCACCGCTGGCTGCAGCGTCAGGCTCGCCAGGAGGGCCAGGAGGCCTGCCAGCACCACCACCATCACCACCGAGACCCACAGTCCCCAGCCGCTTTTAACCACAGGGGGCCGAACATCCTTTGGTGGAGAAGGCGTCTGGTCCGTGCTTAAAGGAAAGAAAGATGGGGAGAGAGACACACAGCCATTAATGTACAAGTTGTTCCTGGGGAAATAAGCGAAGCATCCAGGCACTGTGGCAAAGAGTAAAAGCCTCAGCAAGAAAGAGAGAGAGCAAAAGAAAGACTGGAGTTTCACGTAGCATGTTCACCAGCAAGGAGACCAGTCATGAGAAAAACCACACAGCAGCTAGAACTCGCACCTCCTCCGGCTTTGGATAAAACTGAGAGAAAGTGGATAGTTGTAGAAGGCGAGATGCTGACGACAGTCTATGAAGCTGAAACATTCCTCAGAGCACAGCCATGAGGACTGAGATGCCCTAAATGCGTAAACTTAAGTGCAGGATGCTAGAAGCAAAGGTTAGCACTGGTCAGGGTTAGAGGCACACTCAGCAATGTAACCAGCTAACCCAATGAAGCGCCTGCATGTTCATCACCACCTGAAATGACTGCCACCCACAGGCTTCACCTGGAGATGGTACAAAATGCAAGAGGCCCACTGGCAGTGGAGTTGTACGCTGGTTCCCACCCCCATCCATCTCCAGCAATGGGTTTTCCTTGACTGAGGTTCCAAGCCCCAGATCCTCAACAGAAATAAATGTGACGCCCACCGCTTGCCAAAGACCCAATGCAGAATCCGCCCCAGCAAGGCAAAGCTACGGCGTAAGGATATTCCACTAACTTCACAGAGGATTTAATGAGGGATGCGATTTTGTTCCCCAGTTCCGTTATGCTCGACTTCCTCTCAGTATTCTGCTCCCTCTTTTCCTCTTCAACGGGGGGCTCTGTCTCGCATTCATACCTGCGAACATTAACATTCCACGCCAAGTGTCAGGCTGTGTACTGCGGGAAGAAAAAAAAAAAAATGCAAATGCCAGCAGAGCACACGCAGGTAATGGAGCATGGACTTTACCTTGATGCAGACAGATGTCAGACACTGCACTGAAGACAAAGCATCATGCAATGTTGAAGCTAAAGTGCATCAGACGGAAAATATTGTACACAAACTTAACTGGAAATGACAAGGGCTTGTCAGCAAAAGAAAAAAAAAAAAAAAGAATGAAAATCAACCTCTTAAACGTTATGCTACAACTAGTCAACTCCACACTCCGGAGCTGCACACCTTCAGGCAGAAACTACACGTAAATGTGATGAACATAGCGACCACAACCACAAGCCAGTGGCACCTGGGAACAAGGGGCTGTTAGTTGTTTAGCTGAGCATGACGGTCTTTGGCACTCGGTGAAATCCCCTGAAGAATCCTTACCCCTTCATGAGCGTTGGCTCATCGGTCTCCGCCCATGCACAGGAGCTAACGACGCGCTTTAGCGTTGGCCGCAGACTGTTCTTCCCTGCCACTTTCCTGTAACCATGGTGACAGCAAACAACCATTGACCTTGCTGTTCACATATAGCAATGACGCCATTGTGTAGAGAGATGATTTGTCAGCTTACGTCCGTGGTACAAATGCTTTAAGAATCCACCCTGACTGATGTCCCATGTAGGGTGGGGCAGGAATACAGATTTTTACATGTAGAACTTTTAAGAAACAAGCAAGAAATATTGAGATGGGCCTTTCTGAAGAGCCGCTGTCCACCTAAAAGTCGTTCGCCACAATTGGCTAGAGGAAAGACCAAAGATCTCTTCATTGTCATTTTTATTTCCAACACAAACCGCAGCAGTTCAACCCTCTCTGGAAAGAAACCACAAATTGACAGTAAACCCTTACCATGAGCTTCTCCTAGCCAGTCTGTCTTCATCTGTGTCCACTGCATCATGGGGTCTGGTCTGCAGACAGGAAAAGAGATTATAAAGAACAAAAGTCCAAAAATACTGTTGATTCATTACACATCTTTGAAATAGGGTTAAAGATGCTGAGCAGAACTCTGTCACCATGTCCAAGTTTCCTCCAGTGCTGCGGCCAAAAGTTGCAATACTGACATGTCGTTGCTTGTAGTATTGGGATCCTGGCACCTTCTTATTCCGGAAATCGTCTGCAGGGGAAGAATATGGGGCACTGAAATGAAGCTTTTCATTTGTGCACACACGAACACTTATGTGTTCAGTGTGGGCACAGTCATTTTTACCCTCAGCACTGGAGATTATTACCTCTTTCGACATGGGAACCGAAGGACCGCTCATTTTGCATGAGAGTCTCTCTAAGCTCCATGAGCTCTGCGTGTTCCTTAGTGTACATCCTCCGCAGGTTCTCCACATGCTGGATCATCACCTCTACAGCCTTGCTGACCCTGCTCTCCTGAGAAAACACAGAGGACTACATTACTTCCTTTGCAACATCACTTCCTGCACAATCACTTTAACGCTGCACACTTTTCCTCTCTCCAATACATTTGAATACACTGCCTCTATTTCACCTCCTCTCCTACATGGTCCAATACCACACCTGGTGGATGGCCCCCAACATCTCGGAGCGACTGGACACTCGGCTCATCGACTGGATCAGGATGTCCAGGTTCTTCCCAAGCCTCTGGATGATCTCCATGCACTGATTGTCATCTCTGCACAGGGGTGCCAAAGCCTAGGAGACCAAGGTCAGAGCTCATGGAGAAGTACAGCTCTTAACACAGCCACCTATATTCATTCATTCTTGCATTACTCTACCACGGTCAGAGGCTCCAGGTTGGTGACCCCTGACTTCGGGCACAACTGGAAATCCTCTCTCCCATTGCAGTGTCCCTCTAGCTGCATCCCATTCTACTGTCCCTCACCTGCAGCAGCCCCTGGCAGCTGGAAACCTCTCTCTTCATATTGTCCTCAGCCAGGTCGCGAGAGCGCTCCTCCAAACGGAGTCGCTTCTCCAGGGTGAACATGTCGCACTTGAAGCCCAGGGACAGGCGGTGGAACTCCGTCTGATGGGGAAGCAAGCACACAACCCCATGACCCCCCCCAACCTGGCTCTGGAGCTATAGGTACTCATTGACACCCAGTAATGCTCCACTTACCTCAATCTCTTTGTCATTCTGAGACAGACTGAGAAGAAGGGGGGAGACAGGAATCATATGTTGTATACCAATAAAACAGATAAAAATCACCTGGTGCATAGACACATCCGGTTTTAAAATATGATTTGAAAGGAAGTATAACTACATTTATACAAGTACCACACACTTACCTGTCTCTATCCTCTTTCACAGAGTCATTTATTGTATCTTCAGAATTTAATGGATTGTCACCTAGAATAAGAAATACTGTTTAAGTGATTATAGCCCCCGTTTATGGTTCAATAAGGGCACCCAATCAAGGACTTTTAAAACAATTTATATGCCAGTTAGCCAAAAGGAAAATTGATGGGGAGACTCGGGTTATTCATATTGTTACCCAACCGCACGCACGTCTTCTAAACTGGAAATGCAATATATTCAACTTCCGTCTCTGTTTCAGCGAAATGGTATGAAAGCCCAAGTATGAGTCACCTTTTTCAGACGCTTCAGTAAGTTCTTCCTGTGTCTTGTGCTCCTCAATGGCCTCCATGCTGCGTGAAAGTTCCTGGGGCAAATAAATAAACTCTTGCGATATTTCATCACATACATTTTCCAAACTTCAGACTAACACGATTCAAAAATTGAAGGTGTATTATTAGTTTGACGATGTAAAAGCGCAGAAATACTCGGATCTAGAGTTCATAAGAGCTTAGTCCCTCCCGAAGGTGTCAGCCTGTTCTGACAGCACTTATGAACATGGGGTACTTTGTGTCTAATTAGTTTCAATTAACTTGTGTCAACTTTGTTCCAAGTAACACACTGTCAGGCTTTACCACAGTAAGATGGTGATTAGGCAGCTTCACCCTTACCAGGTCTTTCTTAAATTTACTCCTCATTGTCACAGAGTCCCTCTTGAGCCCCCGCAGGTTTTGGCCGCCCTGCTGCAGTGATGGGCTACCATCTGCAGAACAACAAGGTGGGGTAAAAATATATAAATATTTGCGCAGGAGACCAACGTAAGCCCTCAGTTTGGGACGTTGTTCACACTGACCATCTCCCTTGGCTTCTACAGCGAGGCCCTTCAGAGCGGCGCCCTGCTTCTTTGTCGGAAGAGAGGCTCCGTATACAGACGGCAAGGCACTGCCCTCCTCTCCACCCGTCAGCTGTTCTGAAGAGTCTTAAAAGAAAACAAGTTTTGCCTTTAAACCCAAACATGTTCTGTGATCTCAGCAGGGGATATGATCCAGGGCCTTGTCATTTCCTCATACCTGCCACTCCCGTGGAGGAAAGGTGCATCTCCTCCAGGGCGACCAGATTTTCTCCTGTCACCGGCAGGCTAAGACCATCACATCGTATTAGCACATTTCTAAGTGTTGCGCAGTTCCTGAATTAACACATTACTACGCACTGTTCCTGTGCTCTGCTGAAGCATGGTTGAGTCAGTATGTCACTGTTCGTTACACAACCGTTAGCCCGTCACTAAATCAGGATGTGACTGCAGTCCGCACTACAGGCACAAACCTTTTTAGGGGAGCGCCGTCAGAGGTTCGCTGGTCCGAGGTCAAATCCTGGGAGCAGGAGAGAGGCAAGAAGAGGTCAGTTACGAGACAGAAGGAAGAGGAACGTGCGAGTTCTGTTCGGACATCAGACCGCACTGCTACTGGAAAGGTGGCATAATGGGAAAGTTGAAGAGATGTTGGCGCTGAGCAGAAACACCACCTCTACCAAGAGACCTTACCACACACCTAACAAGATCATATTTTAAACCAGATTATACCACAAAAAGACCTAAGATTGTACACCTAACAGTGCTATTCAGTTATTTCACCCAAGCCTTCATTTACTGTTCACAGCGGTATTATTGTGGTCTCAGATGACAAGCTTTCAGGTTATACCAAATAATGTAATTTTCTGTTTCTCCTCAGTAATACAGAGGATTTATTTGAAGAAATGCAGAAACCAGGTCTAGATAATCCATACATAGTATCACACGTGATGATTCAGGTTAACTCATCACTACACATATAAAAACGCAACCATAAATCATTTTCCCGCATGAAAGAGCTGACATCAACAAGACATACATAAAATAAGACAACAGTAGTATACCATATGAAATAGACAAGATGCAACTTTAATCTCCCTCTCTCTCACACACACACACAAAATATTCTACCTGAGTCGGAAAGCCCGATGCTTTCTAGCCTTATGCGTACAGACAGCACCAATCGCGATGCGTTACATAATGAGTTCTCCATGAGAAGGACCTCCAGCTGTGAGAGAACGGTGCAAACATCCACACACCAGCACCCAGCGCAGAGAGGGCTACCCACGTCCACCTCCACACCGATCTTCAGGAACTGCACGTTGATGCCTCCATACCACAGCGCAGGCTAATCCCCTCCGCACACGCGCGCACACAATCGCTCACTCGTTCCATGTTAACGCAAAACACGCTTATGTGAAATTATTACTATCAGCTAGCAGGTTTGAAACCTGAGAAACCTGTACCTGAAGATCATGCCAGTCATCAATACCTTTCCGTGGGTGATTAATACTGACCTAGAGGTGAGAAAATTCCTCCAAGCTTAGAGAAGATGATGTACCATGTGGTCCACCCACACAGATAGGCAGACAGGTTATACAGCAGTTCTCCTGGAATATCTAAAGCAGTCACAGAAAGGCCGTAGATATTTGCATAGCAGATAAGACCATGTTAACTAACGACACATCACAACAAGCCATCACACAACTGACTTTTTTTTTGCTATACAGGGAGCATAGGACTCGCAGGTCTGTCAGAACACCACATGCTCTGCAGTTCAGTGGGGAAACAATGAAGCCCCCTTTAGGTTCCAAAGTACAGTAAAAATGACCAGCTTCTAAAGGAGCAGGTGGTGAAAAACTCACTCCATACAGTGTTACCTGTAACAGGTTACTGTGTTACTGCCCACCTGAAACCCTGACAGCATTTGAGTGGAAGCCATCTCCACCTTGACTTGGTCTGTGAGCATTACCCACCACAGCAACAGACCCAGGATGAGGGTTCATTTTAAAGTCAGAGAGGTCATCGAAAGACATCTTTCAGTCCCATTGACCAGGACAGTCCTCTATCCCGTATAATGGCAGCACCAGAAAACACAGCTATAATCTAACGAGCCATTAATCTTCACAGAAAAATGTGACCAAAGCTTCGAGTTTCCTTCCTGTCTTACAATACCACTTCCCTTGAGCATTCTTACCTCTAATAACGTTTCGCTTAGGTCCCCCGCGGTCACACATGTCCTGAGCACAAAGTTACAACGTGGCTTGGCCAAAAACTTGACCAAGAAAAGCTTGGTTTTTAAATCCACTCAACGCTGCGTAAGGCAAGTTCACACAACCTCAAGTGAAATGGGCAACTGCTAGACTGTGAAAATGGGAGGGGACAGAGAACCAAGAGAAAAATACAGTGAGTGAGAATGAGTGAGTGAATAAGGAAGAGAGTGAGGGAGGGTATGAGAATGTCACAGTCCCTCATTGATGGTAAAATATAAATAAAGAAAGATAAAGGAAGTTCTCCGCTCTGTGGAACTTCCTCTTCTCTGACCTGAGTGTCAGTCATGCTGGAAACGGTGGCGTCTTCCTCCTCGGTTCCACAGCTTTCTCCCCCACGAAGTGGTAGATGGGACCTGGCCGGGGGGGGACAGAGAGAGGCTTTGGAGTAAAAATACACCCTGCTGTCGGAGAATAGAGTCAGGCAGCAATAGCACTGCCAGACTCGTTCATTGCGACAGCAGCAAAGACGGACAAGCACAGCCTTGATCTCCAAGTCCACAGGAGCACTGCTGGTATGCAAACTGCAAAGGCACAGGTACACCTCCCCACCGCAGAGTCCTGCAATCTACAGTAAAAGGGCTGAATTATCTGCAGTGAAAAACTGTTTTGCATTGCAAACACACTCTTCTGCCTCCAGAGACAGGGAGACATGGCTCACACAGTAATGTTTACCCTGCCATTTTAATTCAATTCTCCCAAGCGTGAATCACACATTACATAAAATGCATCATTCTCTTTTACAGATTTTTGCACAACCTGATACTTTTACTCGCACATTCTGAAGTTTTGCAGATTAGAACAAATTAGCAGGGTATATCTATGTGAAGAGTACACTCCTCTGAGAAATTTGGCACCTACCAACCGATCAATTGGTGGGCGGTGAGGTCTCACCTTGCCGTCAGAGGCACCCAGTCACACTCCTTGGCCCGAATGTACTCTGACAGAGTGGTCAGGTCCTGAAAGGACCCAGTTATTGGCAGGGCAGGCCAAATCTTGGACCGGGGGATATGAAGGATCAGGGCATCTGGAGATGAGGAGGGTTGAAAAAGTGAGCTGGGGATAGAGGGCACTGACAGCAGTGGAGGACGAGAGCAAGAGGATAGGCATTACCAACAAGTTGAGAGTGGGGCTGAAAAGGAGGAGGACTAGCGGCCTCAGCAATATGTTCTATGGTGGTGGAGGCGCTCTGGATGGGGCAGTCCTCGGGCCCAGTGCATTCTGGGACTCTGGCTTCCAGCTGTAAAATACCATCACTACTGCTTTACAAAGAGTGTTTGATGGGGGGTGTGTCCCCTTCCCCCTCCGGCCTTACGCCGTGTTGCCGGGTAGGCTCCGGTTCCCCGTGACCCCGTACGGGACAAGCGGTTCTGAAAATGTGTGTGTGTGTGTGTGTGTTCCATAATAACCCTCATACATTCAAAATTCTAACTAAGTTGGAGTTTGACTTCAACCCCACTTCTCAGCGGACCTAAAGAAGACCAGTAAATAACTACTGTGAGCATTCACTCATTTCCATCTAACAGCAGGAAGTGTTCAAGAAAGCCAAAGGAGTCACCATCAGGTGAACAACATATACAGTCTTTCCCCTAAATGACAGAAAAAAAAAAAAAAAAAAAATCTTCAAGTGATATGATATCTGCTTATGGAAAAACCACTCAGCAAATAGGTGAGGTTTAATTTGTTTAGCAAATTTTATAGTCTGCGTGTGCATGTGTCCTCTGTGGAAAAACCCCATGGGTGTGTGGCTGTATATGCACACATACAAACCAGAAACACACATACAAATAAGATCTCTGCACTGAGAGCTGGGGGCTGGTGGCACTGCTCCATTCCTGTGGGTACAGCTGCTTCCTGCCAACCCACAGGGCCCAACGTGAGTCCTCAGGGAAACACCAACTCTTCCTACACTTGAATCTGAACCAAAGGTCTTGATGTACACAGGAAACCCCACATCCACAGCTCCACCTCTCTCTTTCTCTCACACACACACACACACACACACACACACACACACACACACACACCAGGTAGTCACGAGACACAAAACATTCGTACAGCAAATCAAAGCTCCCAAAACACAACTGTCTTTTCCCTTGTAAGTACTCTTTTCCCTTAGAAGACAAATCTTTACCCAAGAATGTAAATTCACAGGCACACCAAGAATACCAAAAATTGGGTTTTTACAAAAACTGTGAAAGTCTAATGAATATGTGGAAGGCTTCCACAGCATAAAACAAGCATTCTGGGTTTGGTCAGTACAAGCATTCCTACCTACCTGCAAAGGCCCACAATGATCTTCTTCTCCACCTGGAATAAAGACAATGGTTTAAAGATGTTGGTCCAGTGCCATCCTGCATCCAGCCAATGATCTTATTTACTGGGGTGATGGATAGAATCTAAATGGTCTCCTCTGGGCTTTTTTTTTTTTTCCTTCTAAACAGCAACAGAAGGAGCTGGAGTTCCTTCCCTCAACCAAGAAGGGCAGGTAGAGGAATCTGACAGGGCTTTGGGCAGAGCATTAATGACTGCAGCTGAAAGGCAGCACAGCCAGATCACTGAACTCTGTCTGAAGCGCAAAACCTCAATTAGATCAGCTGTTGACCGTAAAAGGCTGCAGTTTCTGGGAGTGATAACCAAAGAAGGCTGGGGTCCTCAGGGTGGGACAGTGGTGCACCCCGCTCCTGTTTCGGACCATCATTACACTTCAGAGGTCTGTAGCTAAACCATAACCCGAAGGATAAGAGGGATAATCCCCCCTGGGTAAACAGACTTAGCGCTTGCAAAGCCTGGAACCTCATGCTGGAAAACCATCAGTCCAGAACTCATGAAAACATTAAAGGTTTTAATCACTTGGCCTCTTCCTTTGGCTATCTCTATACACACAGTCCCAGCAGTGTGGGAATAACACCTCTAATAATCTGAAGAGCCAGTAATAAACCTTCTGGGCGGCACGGTGGCACAGCAAGTAGCATTGCTGCCTCACAGCTCCTGGGTGCTGCGAGAGGACATGGGTTCGATCCCCGCTCAATCTGTGTGGAGTTTGCATGTTCTCCCCATGTCTGTATGGGTTTCCTCCTGGTGCTCCGGTTTCCTCCCGCAATCCAAAGACATGCTGTTCGGGTTCCCCCATTGTATGGATTAGTTACCCAGTGTATTTAGTGTATCTAGCAGTGTAAGTCACCTTGATGAATAAAGTGTGTGGGGTGATAACACGACATAGAGTTCATTGGAAGTCGCTTTGGACAAAAGCATCTGCTAAATAAATATACTGCATGTAAGGAAGGAAACAGGCACTATAGAAATGCACTGAGGAAAACACGAATATTAAACATAAATAAATATGATGAATGATATGAATAAATATACATAAATGCTAAACAATCTAGCAAATGACTCTGGGGGTGGAGGCACTACCGGGATAATACTAGTATAGTAGACATAGCAGGACTAGACTGCTTAGGCTGACAAGGGTGCTGGCAAATGATGCTAAATGCTGCGAGCCATAGGTAAGTGGTGACCAGTATGAAATTCACCTTCTGTGCTCTCACTGCTTTGGAAGAAGGGTGCTATCAGTGCCTGAGGAAGGCCAGCCTGTAGCTCCTCTTCCTTTGGCTTCAAATCTAACAGCACTCCTTCCTCCTTCCTGAGGTTCTGCTGCCCATCTTCTTCACACCCTAGGTTTTTCAGCTCTTCATCATTGGTTAGGATCCTCAGCTCCTCTTCTTTCTCAGGTTCTGTTTGGGGCAATTCCTTTTCATTCTGGGAAAAGTGTTGCAGATTACCCCCTTCTTGTTGACCTAGTACTTCGGCATCAGATTCCTCCACAGCCTAAAGAGAAAGGTAGAATCTTTATTTCCTTAAATGCAGAGATAATAGGCAAACAGCAAGCAGCCCCCTTCTTTAATGAAGACAGTTAAATGGAATTTGAAGACATGCTTTAAAACAGCAAAAAAAGGGAAAAAAAAAAAAAGGTAAGTGAATGGTAAGCAGCAGCAGCTTCTACAACAGCCTCCTACTGAAATTCCTAGAATACAGTAGGATGTAGAAACCACCCACCCACCCCTTTCTTCCATTCTATCAATCAAGTTTCTAACAGGCTACAGCCTGACTAGCAATCCATGTTTGAAGAAACATCACCCTGCAAGAACCCTAAATCTTCATTTCCCAGCTAGAGGTACATAACCATGATGTGGTTAGCCAGCAAGTCCTCTGCCCATTTTCCCAAATGGCAGCATTTCAAACATACTTGTTTCTCCTTCAGAAAAAGCAACAATGCAACTGGTCAGACCATTGTTGTTAGGTACAGAGATTACATAAAACTCAAAACAAAATCAAACATTTTGTTTGTCACATGAAATCAATGGCCTGCACTGTGTCTTTCTTGTACAAATTCCCTCTAATTTATGTCTACCATACCTGCCATCCTGTTCCCTTTTCTTCATTCCTGTAATCTACTACCATCTTCATCTTGATCTATAGTTTATATCATATCCTACCTCCTTTGGCCACACCAGTAGCAGGTCCTCCTCCGTCTGGGAGCTGGAGTCGGTGCACTCCTGGTGAGGGATCTCCTCCGTCTGGGAGCTGGAATCGGCGCACTCCTGGTGAGGGATCTCCTCCGTCTGGGAGCTGGAGTCGGCGCACTCCTGGTGAGGGATCTCCTCCGTCTGGGAGCTGGAGTCGGCGCACTCCTGGTGAGGGATCTCCTCCGTCTGGGAGCTGGAGTCGGCGCACTCCTGGTGAAGGATCTCCTCCGTTTGGGAGCTGGCATCGGTGCCCTCATGGTGTGGTCCTCTGAGCTGTTCCAGCTCCTCACGCAGCTGCTGCTTTTGATTCTCCTGCTCTTGGACCCTGAAAAACACAATTTTCCTTGAACACACACAGTTCCCAAGCCCGGAAGAAACAGGTAAATAAACCGCATAGTGGTTGAACACTGGCTATCAGGGAGCAGAGCGTGCTTCACACAAACAGGTCCGCACTTGGCTGGTATACGGAGAGAGATAGAAAGAGATACTGTCTGAAGCAGAACCACCTGGGTTCTAAACTCCAACCACATAACACAAAACAAGCACTGCTCAAAAAATGCATCATGACAAATCTCCACAACACACTGCAAACAAAACCTTGGAGCTACACTGTACCCAATTCGTATCCCCATACAATGACCCATCGCTTTTGTCCAGATTTTGTTCAGACACTTTGCAGAGCTCCAGCAACAGGCACCGGCCCCTCAGCCAACAATGCTGAGCTGGGGTTCAAACCCCCTTTTATCTTTCACATTACATGCAGCTAGGCTGGAGACAAGCCAGACCTGTGAGCAGAGAGCAAGATGGGAAGGGGGGGGACCCTACTCAAACTTGTCACAGCAATAGGTACACGACTGCCACTACAACTTCCCCACCCCCTTTGCCCTTGCAACCCCATCCATAATAACAACATATGTTCCACGTACTATACTGTATATGAGTCCCTCCGGAGGCCACTGCTCACCTGACTGACAGGTGCAGGATCTCGGTGCGGGACCTGCGCATGTTGCTGGCCATCTTAATGAGCTCCTTCTCCAATGAGTCGGTGTACTGGTCTAGCCGTTGCAGACTGTGCATCCAGCCCCTCCGCTTCTGCTCCAGATCAGCCTGTAGGGCCTGTAAGGTGCACATCAGCCGTATCATATCCGCTACACCGCTGCTTGACACACTGTCTGCATTGCTTGACATTTCTGCAGTTTTGACCACTTTTGTAGTGGGATGTTTTCACAGAAGAAATTCTAGCCACTCTACCCCTGTACACGAACACAGCAAAATGCTATATTCTTAAGCCCACTTCACCACCACAGATTCACTTTAAATAAGTCCTGGTTCACTTCCTTGACTGCAGATCCCCTTCCAAAAATGCTCAGTCCACTAGCTGTGCTTCAGTTCCATTTCTTTTAACTACCAGTTTGTTTTCTGCACTAGATCCATGAAGTATCACAGACATATACAATTTTCATCCACAGACCACGCAATCTGGCACCTGCAAGCCTGTTGTACAACTGGTCCCCCAGAGAGGTTGGAACTCCCCTGCTGCACTACACCAACTGGGCCACTAGGCACCATTATATAATACTTTAGGTAAGGCATCCCAAGGGCTGGGAACCTTGGGATCAGGATCTTATGCAAGCTGAAAACAAGGTATGTGGGTAGTCTTAATCGTGTAAGGATCAAATGAAGAGCAGGGAAATGCAACAGGACTGGAATTTGAAGGGACAAGATGTTATGAGAATGCAAATGTACACATATAACACAAAGAAACAAACAGATGAATTTCTAACTTGTGCATACAATAGCCTTTCTACTGAGCCTGAGAGAATGGCCTTTAAACAACCACACACACACACTCATATGAACACAAAATGTGATGGGGGGGGGGAAATTCAGCAAACAACCAGCGCTAAGACATGTCTCTCACCTGAACTGTCTTGTGCCAGCCACCCTCCAGGTGTGTGTGGGTGTGCGTGTCTATGAGCTGCTCCACTGTGCTGAGGACTGTTGAACCATCTTCTTTGAAGTCCTGATTCTGAAAACAGACAGACACACCAAAGAGGTTCTAACTTTTCTGCAAATGTTAATGCAGGAACGAACCATATTTCCTATACTTAAACATAACTTTTCTATATAATGGTGGATTATCCACACCGGTCCCAGTGTAAGCCATGACCTTCAGCTGGGTCCATACCAGTTTGCTGATGAGGTTTTTGAACTCAAGGGACATCTGCTCTGGAGTGGGGCCCTGGAGGAGAAGCAGGACCTCGCGGTCCAGTGTCTCGTCCAGAGGGGTAGCAAAACAGAGGGAAGACGAAGATAGACGATCTAGGGACTGAAGAGAAAAACCAAGACCAACAGCTACAGTCAAAGCATTGATGGAAATGCCACACTGGGGCTTCATTACCCTAACAGGACCACAGATTGATCATGGGCCTACTGAGGTTTTGTAGCCAGTGAATAAAGCACCTCGGAGTGGAGCATGAAAACAGATCAGTAAATCAGTCTGCAGCATACTAACCTCAGGGATTTCCTGTGCAAGGGCCAGTTCTGCCTGGAGAGAACCTGAGTTGGTCTGATTGAGTCTGTATGCCACCGAGAGGGACAGACCAGCACTGTAAGACACACATGGAAGGCTGTGAATGATAGACACTTCAACACAACGGGACTACATGTGCTGGAGAACTGAAAAAAAGAAATCTGAGTACAGGGAGGATGTACAAGAAAGGGTGTTTCCATGCCTATACTCACACCCCGAAATCTGGCTGCATCATCTGCATGTGACTCTCCAGCTTGGCTTTTTCTGCTCTCAAAAGCTGAAAGAAATAAGAGCAGTACCTAATTAGCACAATGCATCCCCCTGTATCCACAGCAATGCTCAAAAATCCTGAACACAACTATACTTCTACAACCATAACTGGACAATAGACTGTATGCTGGGATTGCATGTCAACAAAATTCAGACCTTATACCAGGCAGTTAGTGCCAATTACTACCATGGTGTTCATTCAATATGAAGAGCATCAATATTTCCCCCCCCCCATTAATGTTTAACTGCCCAGTGTCTGTTATGTGCCAAAGGGAAGGAAAAGCACATTGAGACTCCCTCCTTGCTTTGTAGTTCAGTGCTTACATTCTGTAGACAAATGCCAACACAGACAGGGTTCCTGAACCTTGTGCACCCCCTGCAGTCCACAAGTGCTGGCTCACCTCCATGATTGATGAGTACTCCATGACTGCAGTCTTCAGATCCTCAATCTGCTGGCTTTTCTGCAAAGAGCATAGGAGGGGATGGTCCTGTTCAGTCATGGACAGAAATGACTGGACATACTGATTAACCTGTCCATGTAAAACAAAACTCTGATCTGTAATGTAATGCACAAATTGCATTCCTCTGAGATGCATGCTGCTTTGGAGAAAAGCATGTGTTAAATGAATAAATGTAAATGTAATGTAAATCTGTGTAACAGCAGGAGGTGTAGTGGTTAAGAAACTCTCCCAAGAGAGCTACTAAATGGAATTTCTTTGGTAAAAATATACAGAAGTTAAAAAGTATCAGTTTCGGATCTGTAGAAGACCAAGAAATGTGACCCTACCAAGATGTTCTGTGGAGAAGCCACATTTTGGATTTGACTGCCTTAGTAACCACTACTTACAAGACAGAAGACTGATTTTACTGCCAAGTTCTTTGAATCTGAAGGCTTTCATTCTTCATTCAGAAACGAATACACTGAAAATTTGTTTGACAATTAATTTGTCCTATTGTTCTACAATATTTGCTAGACATAAATTACTAACCAAGACGTGATTGATGTGTTTTAAAGGAATGGCTATCATAACAGCAATTATTCAAATAGGAGCCTGCTGATTGGGCAGTGCCTCCACAATTATTGTTCTAGTTGGGCCACAGTCCTTGTTCTCACGTTTTAGATGGAGGAGACAATTGAACTCTGACCTCTTGTAGTAATCCATCCTTTTCATTTATGACTAAATCAAACGAGTGGATCTGCACCTGGAGAGCAGAGAACACATTCAGTACATAGTAACATACGTACATTTTGCATATCTGTATTAATTAAATTTGCACAGCGTGAGCCTATTGTGCGGTGTGCGGCGGTGCAGCGGGTTTGGCCTGGGTCTGCTGTGTGGTGGGTCTGGGGTTTGAGCCCTGCTTGGGGTGCCTTGCGGCAGACTGGCGTCCTGTCTGGGGTGTCCCCTCCCCCTTCAGCCTTGCGCCCTGTGTTGCCAGGTTAGGTTCCAGTTCACAGTGACCCCACTTGGTACAAGCAGTTGTAGACTGTGTGTGTGTGAGAGAGAGAGAACCTATTGTGAATCGGATTACAACCAGCAAAACAATCCAGGATTCACCTGGAGATCAGCATTGAGGTCACACAGCTCTATCATCTTCTTCTGAAGGTCGTCCATCTCCACGGCAACCTTGAGGTTCTGGTTACATATCATAGAAAGTGAGCAGTGGGGAGCAACAGCAATAATCAGTGACACGCTTAGCAATAGTCAGCACCTTCTTTGAGCTAATTCAAACAAACAAAACAGGGCTTACCTCTTCTTGAAGGGAAGCAATTTTTGAAATCAGACTCTGGTTCTCTCTCTCCTGCAGGGTGGGGGAATTGGGGTGTTCAGGATGACCATCTGTACCACCATGCAAAACTGCCACACATCTTTGTGAGTAAACATTTTATAATTAATGTCTCACAACACGCAGCCCAAGTTCAACAGGTGAGCTAGTGCTCAACCTGGAGACTCATTCTTTGGGACCAAGGGGTTGAATACCTTAATACTGCTCAACATCCATCATCTGTGTTCTCAGTCAACTTTAAGTTATCCACGGATTCCTTTAAGTCTTCATGAAGAGGACATTACACATTGGAGGGGGAGGATGAATTGCAACTAGGCAAAACTAGGGTTAGAGACCCCAAGTTTTTTTGTATGCAATAAAATGATGTAACCATTCACTAAAAGTTATTTAAGAACAGAGCTGGCACAATATGGCCCAGCATAGTTGTCCGCATACTTAAGCCCACGCATCAGATCATATGACGACTGGGCTTTGCTGGCCATGAGTCAACGTCTCACCGATGCAGCAAGGCCAACAAGCAGTGGGCGTAACGTGACCAAGAGCAAGGCTCGACCACTCACAGTCTGTTTGCTTTGGGCTGATACCCGAGCACGGCTCTCCTCCAAAGCACTGAGCGAGGCCTTCATCTCCTCCACCTCCTCCTTCAGCAGCTTCTCTTTCTGGGCTGACTGCTGACCTCTGCAGGGGCAGGGTGACCGAATGAGTGTAGTTTACAAAGCACACCATACCATCAGCCTATGCCGTTTCATCCCGTGGCAAGTTTACATCTACACCGCTAGCAGGAAGCGGTATCCGATTATGTAACAGTACTTTCACAAATAGGATGCCGGAGCGCAAGTTGTCAAGGCAGCGATTAACTCTTTCCACGGTTCCTACTGGAAGTACTGTGATGGAATTTGAAAGCTGGTGATGTGGAGGAGGACAAAGTACATTTTGGCCTGCATCCTGAGGTCCTCAATCTCTTCCAGCAGCTTGTGGTTGGTCTCCTCCATGGCCTCTGCAGCCTGCTTCAGCTTTCTGACTTCCTCCTGCAGCTTGTGGTTGTTAAACTGGAGATCGGCGACACAGTACACCAGGTCGGAGGTCTCGCTGTGAAGAAGAGGGAAGCAGCAGCCAATCACACACTACTGATACTCTTGGATGTCTGTGCACAAAGTGGTCAAACCTGCTTTACACACACGGTCAGATGGCATACAGATATACGCAAGCACAAAGAGAAAAATTTCCGCATTCCTCCCAATATAAAAATCCGCATCCCTTTTCAGCATGTTTTGAGGGTTTTAAAGGTAACAGGTGTTTGTTTTATATTTCATTGCACCCACTGCGTATCTGGAACAGACAGGGAGAGTGAGACAGAGAGAACGATCATCCCATCCAACACTCACAGATCGCCGCGTGATGCCTCTCCCCCAAACGCCTCCAGACTGCCCGAGGTCATGTTCATCAGCGCCGACCGCCTCGCTGTGCACGGACACAGGCACACAGAACTTTACTGAAACCGAGTGCCGATACAAGCTGGATAAATATAGCAATCATTAGGAAGAACAAGCGTTGGCGTTCATATTTGGCTGACAGTATGTATTCTTGCACTTAGGAAAGTCACAGACACACACCTTACAATTCTACACAAACATCTATCAATACACTTAAACCTATCAGCTTTAAAAAACACAAATTAGGACTAGAACATGCGTTATTTTTGCTGCACATCTTAATGTAAGGTATGAATCATGTATAAATACGCTTCAGCCAGCATATGTAACGATTGCAATTTTCACTTTTGTTTGATTCAAGTTTAAGGCCATGCTGTGCCTAAGAACTCACCTGACAAATTGTCTTTCAGCTTGACCGACTCTTGTGTCACATCTTCTTGAGTACTGTCCCTGGTGAAGAGGGGAAAAAAAAAATGGCTACATTATACACGTGCAGGAAAAGAAAAACTTATGTTACCAGCACTCACCTGTAAAAGGCAGGAAACCACCCTTCCATCTCACCCAGCAGAAAGCTTATTGTACTGCTCCCCTTCTTCTGAGCACCACACCTCAACAAAGCCCATTAAAGGCACTAAAACTGCCCCAGAGGGGGTCTATGTGCTGCCTGTCAGTCTGCCCACCCAAACAAGATTCAGCAAAGGGACCCCTTATTCTGATGCACACAAACTTCATGGAATAGTTCCCGAGAACACAGAGATTGCTTCAGAAGGAACGCCACCCCTTCCCAGGTACACGCTCCCCCATCCTCCTGCTCTTTCTCCAGCTTGTCTGGACTATGGTCAGAGGTAATCCTAGGCCTCCCATGATCCCCTACCCCTGGTTGCGGCAGTCATCAATCCACTCCCTCATGACTGCATGGTAGGTGTCCAGGTCAATGGAGATGTCTTTGTGCTCAGGGTCCAACATGTTGCACAGTTCCTCCAGGCCGCTGTCCTCTGAGCTTCTGCTGGTCGTGTGCCGCAGGTAGTCCACAATGCGGGAGACGTACACCTTGCCTATGGGGGTGGAGCCACGGTTAGCATTGTCGCCAGGGCGACCAGCCCGCCCGCCATTGCCGGAAGCCATCATACAGCACGCACAAGCACCGAGGCTCGAATACTCGAGCGAGCGTGGGGGAGAGCAAGAGAGAGAGCGCTCCTCTATAGCCGCCCACACGGTGCTGAATCATCCCAACCAGAGGGACCAAGAGTCTGAGCGAAACCAAGAGGTACCAGGCCTCAGCAAACTGGGCAGAGGAGGAGATTTCAAGTCAGCAGGCTGTAGCTCCACAGCTTTCCCCCTCCACCCACCCTCTGCTGGCATGGCTGTCATCCACTCCAGAGCCTAAGAGTGTGAGATATGCTTCCCCCATCTCCATCCACACCGCCATGCATTCCACATAAGCGAAAGGAGCATTTATCAGCAAACATCAGAGGTCTTGTTTGTGACACATGTTGGTTTTCTACACAAGGATGTGCCTAATGTAAAGCAGAAGGCACCATCTGATCATGGCTGAGGCACATGACGCGAGCTGGAAGCACATGGCTGAAAAGCCTCACCAGAAACCTGCTGCCGTCTCCCACCCCAGGTACCTCTGCGCTGGGTGTCACAGGCATGAAAGATGGTGTCCAAGAGGTCCTCTTCACAGATTAGGCTCACCTCTGTCATGGCCTCTTTGCGGCCCTCTGAGGAGAACAGGGGGTCTGAGCAGTGTGGACAGAAGGTTGGTAAGCAGACAGGTGTAGGGCTCCAGCCCTGGTGAGACATTGTGCTTAATTAATTCTGGCTATACATAATTTTCAAAAATAAAACAGAAGCATAGTCCTTCTTCCTTTCCATTAACTCTATAGCTCCCTATTCAGTACCACAGGTCTTGTTGGAGACGCTAAAAATGAAAACGCTTGACTATTTAAATTGGCCACTGGTCCATCGTAATGCACAGTAAATTACCCGTTTGACCACGTCAGACAGGAGCACTCACCATCGGATAAGGACAGCCTCTTGACCACTACAGCAGGGCAACCCAGGCCACAGTCCAGCATATTGGAGTTCTCCGTGGAGCAGAAGTTGAGGTTGTAGGAGAACATGCTGGAGGAGGGACTTTCCTGGGGGTCCCTGTGGACCGGCCGGCTACCCTGCTTGGTGTAGGTGGCACAGCAAGAAGAGAAGCTAAAATAGCCGTCACGATTCTGGGCCGCAGGAGTAGAGCAACTGCGTGACCACGTTCTACCCTCGCCTGGCCCCAGTCCCTGGCAGTCCAGCTGCGTGCTGGAGATGGTGTACGTGGCATTGGATGGCGTGACGGTACGACTGTGACGGCGGTCCCAAGGAGAACCTGTGGGGGTCAGCATGTCAGGGGTGCGCGGGGTGCAAGGGCTTCGGGTGACGGGCGAGCCGTCCGACTCGCTCTCGCTGCGGACGGTGCGCTTCTTCAGAATGGCCTCCAGGTTCCGGCGCAGGCCGGACTGGGGGCTGTCGTAACTATGCGACTGGAACTTGGGGATCTGGAAGAGGGAGTTAGGCTCCAGATCGCGGCGCTGGATAGTCTGCAGCTTGCGGCAGATGCTGTCCACCGGATTGTGCCGCCTCTGTCCACCGCCCACATCCATCCTGGGACAGGTGGGAACAGCAGAGCGTCACACAGACTGCTGGTAAAACAGGGTAAATTATAGGGCACATGACATACTACGCATATGTAGTACTTGTAGACGCCCATGCGGCCTGTCCCTAAAACACACACGCTGCTATGAGTGGAAAATACTGAACATTCATAAATTGCAGAAACAGCATTCAGTCGACCTCACAACATCGGATGAATGAAACAAAAAAAAAAAAAAAATCTAAAAAACCAAGGACATGATGGATGGAGCTAAAGTTAAAAATGAGTACAAAAAACCATTAGATCACTGCGTTTGGCAGCTTGAACTGAAGAAATCTTTCATGATAAAAAGCAATGCGACGGCAATGGCCATTTTAAACTGTTTCACAATAAATTGCCAGTTTTAGAAATAAACTTGTATTGATGTAGACCCTGTGTTTTTAATTAATAGTCATAGTGCATGATTATTAAAAAGTGATAAAAACGAATGGCAGCATATCTTCGCGACACTCAGACTGTTCTTTCCACTAAAAAGAGAAATTAACGTTTTTTTTTTTTTGTCTGCGCTTTTTGTGCACGTCGAAATGGTTTGATGTGCAGGTTATACTCACTGTTTTTCTTTTTTTCCCCAAACACGCGAATAAAGGTGGGAGAGGCCACGCGCACCCCGCGGTTTTTAAAACACAGCGCTACTGTTGCGGCACCTGCGCAGAATCCGCAGATCTGTATACCAACGGGATCGTGTCGTCGGCGGCCAAGCACTCAGCCGATCGTCACAACTGTAAATTCTGCTTTAGATATTGTGCGCAGTTGTTGAGCAGCCTTGATACCCAATAAATCGCTCTTACAGAGCCAGGACTGAGAAACCGCACTTTAAACCTATTTTAACTTTAAAGTTTGGTGTCGCCCTCGCGTGGTCACTCCGCGCATTAAACGTGTCACAAGCTGCTCTTTCCCGAAGGTCCGCAGCGCATCTTTTCGTGGCTTTTTTGTCACATTCACACAGCAGCGTTTAGTCGTAACTGTGTCGAACAGACGCGGGTTAACAGAACCGGCCGCTGACTTGGTCCTCCGATCACATTTCAGCTGCCAGGGGCTCTCGGTGATTTTAATAAGTTAAAACAGACTGACATCCGGAGAAAACAGAATAGCCACGATGTAGGAACGAGACAAAAAATGTAATATTTTTATATGTAATGTATAATAAATATTTATAATAATAATAATAATAATAATAATAATAATAATAATAATTAATAATAATAATAATAATGTTATTATTATTAACATTTAAAAAATCATAATAGTGAGTCCTGCTTGGGGTGCTTTGTGGCGGACTGGCGTCCCGTCCTGGGTGTGTCCCCTCCCCCTCCGGCCTTACGCCCTGTGTTACCGGGTAGGCTCCGGTTCCCCGTGACCCCGTAAGGGACAAGCGGTTCTGAAAATGTGTGTGTGTGTGTGTGTGTGTAATAGTAATAATACACACACACACACTCTGAAACCACTTGCCCCGAACCGGAGCCTAACCCAGCAACACAGGGCATAAGGCTGGAGGGGACACACCCAGGACGGGACGCCAGCCCAGCGCAAGGCACCCCAAGCAGGACGTGAACCCCAGACCCACCACAGAGCAGCCCCAGGCCAAACCCACTACACCACCGCACCCCCCTAACACACACACACACACACACACACACACACACACACACACACACACACACACACACACACACACACACACACACACACACACACACACACACACACACACACACACACACTTTCCGAACCACTTGTCCCATATGGGGTCGCGGGGAACCGGAGCCTACCCGGTAACACAGGGCGAAAGGCCGGAGGGGGAGGGGACACACCCAGGACAGGACGCCAGTCCATCGCAAGGCACCCCAAGCGGGATTCAAACCCCAGGCCCACCGGAGAGCAGGATCCGGTCCAACCCACTGCACCACTGCACCCCGTACCCCGCCCCCCCAATACAATATAATTCTTAATATATTTAATTTATAGTTTATATTAATATTTTTTTTCAGGGGTGCGGTGGCGCAGTGGGTTGAACCACAGTCCTGCTCTCCGGTGGGTCTGGGGTTCGAGTCCCGCTTGGGGTGCCTTGCGACGGACTGGCGTCCCGTCCTGGGTGTGTCCCCTCCCCCTCCGGCCTTGCGCCCTGTGTTACCGGGTAGGCTCCGGTTCCCCGTGACCCCGTATGGGACAAGCGGTTCTGAAAATGTGTGTGTATTAATATTTTTCTTGTTCTATAATAATAAACTAAATTAAAAGAACATAAATTAAAAGAACATCATATGATACCACACAACATGTGTCAGTGACTTCGCTGCTCATGTCTTCATTTTAATCAGTTTTAAAGATTGACATCTCACCGATTTTAACGTTTATCTCGGCTGACGAAGGGTCAAGGTTAAAACTCCTCCTGGTTAACATTGGACCTTAAACATGTATTTGACCAAGGTTCCTCTGGGATACAAATGCAAAAAGTTGCTTTGAACTTTTTCATTTCAATTTGTCTTGTGCACTTGACCTGCAACAAATTTAAATAAGATATGGGTTTCATATGGGGGGTGCGGTGGTGCAGTGGGTTGGACCGGGTCCTCCTCTCCGGTGGGTCTGGGGTTCGAGTCCCGCTTGGGGTGCCTTGCGGCAGACTGGTGTCCCGTCCTGGGTGTGTCCCCTCCCCCTCCAGCCTTATGCCCTGTGTTACCGGGTAGGCTTCAGTTCCCCCCGACCCTGTATGGGACCAGTGGTTCTGAAAATGTGTGTGTGTGTTTCATGTAAGGTGAAATATAACTGGTACATGCTTCAAGGACAAATAAAATACATTTCTAATACCAGAAAAAGTACTTGGTTGAACGCTGTCTGTTTCAGAGTAGAATCTCACATAGTTTAACTTTGGATTTTCACCCGCAGGACTTCTGGAGCTTACACACGGGGTATAGGTATTGTCATGTCCACACCTGCACCGCAAGCAGCAACACCTGGCTCCAACTAAGCACCTAGCAGTAAACAGAGCACTTGACTTTGAAAGACACCCCTCAGCCCCCTTTTAGTTGTGGAATCTCATTAAGAAAACTGTCCCCTCTTTGCTTATGGCTTGATCCCTGGCTTCCTCTACTGATCTTAGCTCCCACTCTGACTGCCAATCGACCGACTCTTTGCCTGTCCCCGACAATAAGAACTCGCCTGATCCCTCAGTTCCAAATAAACAATCCTGCACTTGGGTCCAGCCTTTCCTGCATCCTCTGTTCCGTGTGACAGAAGATACCGCCTACAACATGGATCCAGCAGCAATCAGGCAACTGACTGGTGCTTTGCAGGAGCACTTGCATTTGTTTCAACGGGAAAAAAATCAGAGAACCGAGACAATGCAGACTTGTTGCCAGATCCTGCGTCACCACCAGGCACCGCTTCTGCTCCACCAACAGATCCCTGGTTTGCTACTCCCACACCTTATAGGAGTGACCCAGAAAAGTGCCAAGGGTGTCTTCTGCAGTGTAACCTGGTGTTCTTCAACCATTCGCAACCCTACAACACCAACACCAGTCGAATAACCTATTTGGTATCCCTGCTGACAGGCCCTGCCGTTGCCTGGGCTACCACGGTTTGGAAGCAAAACAAGCTCAGCTCATATGAGCAGTTCAGAGAAGCAGTTTGAGACCATTTTTGATCACCCTTCTCCTGGGAAGACCATGGATCGTTGCCTGCTGAACCTGCAACAGGGTGACCAGGCTGTCTCGGAGTACGCCCTGCAGTTCCGCATTCTGCTGCAGCCACCCAATAGAACCCAGCCACACTATTTGCATGCTTCCAGTGGGGCCTGAATAATCATATTCAAGCTGAGCTCGCCTACCGAGGCAAGAACTGGACCCTGGACCAGTACATTAACCATGCCATCACTCTGGACAACCTGGGCTGTGAGCGTCTGCTATATCCCCAGTCGGTTGCTAGGGACACTTCGACACCCTTGCAGGTCGGTCAAAGACACCTGACCCCTACTGAGAGACAGTGACGCCTCCAAGAGGGCCTTTGCCTCTACTGTGGTGGTACCGGTCACTTCCTAGTGACCTGTCCTGAGTGCCCTTCCACAGGAAATTCTGGAATGCAACCTTCAACAAGTGACCTCCTCAATCCAGCCTCAGCAACCGCTGAAAAAGAGTGTGATGGAATCCTGCACAGAGGGGCTTGGGCTTCAGACAGGGGCTTGCCATAGGAAGACTCTTTTTTTTCTTTTCACATCCCCTGACACCCTGGTCATTCTGAGGTACATCTGGCTGGATCAACATGACCCTGTGTTTTCCTGGAGTTCCAGGAAGTTGATATCACGGGGAGAGAATTACACCTCCTCTTGTTTGTCCCTTACCCTGTAGAGCCACCTCAATCGAGAGCCCTGGGTCCATGCAGCCTCTAGCTGTGCCAGAGGAGTATAAGGACCTCGCTGAGGTCTTTAGCAAATCACAGGCATCTACACTGCCTCAGCACCATCCATGGAACTGTGCTATTGCCCTCCTGCTGGGACCTTTCCCTCTGAGAGGCCAGGTTTACCTGCTGTGCGTTCTGGAGCAGAAAGCCATGGAGGACTATGTGACCGAGGCTCTGCCCTTGGGTATTATCAAGCCATCTACCTCACCGGCTTCTGCAGGCTTCTTCTTTGTGGGGAAGAAGGACGACGGGTTGCACCGCTATATTGACTACCGTGGCCTCAGTGATATTATAGTTAAGTACCCCCATCCCTTGCCATTGATCAGAGCTGTGCTGGAACAGGCCCAAGGGGTGCGAGTTTTCACCAAATTAGACCTGCGCAGGACATCTAACTTGATCTGTGTCAGGCAGGAGGATGAATGGAAGATGGTGTTTAGTACCACCCTGGGGCACTATGAGTATATGGTTATGCCATTCGGTTTAGCTAATGCTCCATCTGTATTCCAGGCCTTTGTAAACCATGTGCTGGGGGACTTCGTAAATAGTCATGTCCTGGTGTATCTCGACGCCATCCTAGTGTTCTCGCACTCCATGGCCAAACACGTAGTGCATGTGCAACAGGTGCTCAGCCACCTGCTGGAGAATGGCCTTTTTGTCAAGGGGGAAAAGTCTTTTCCACCAGAAATGTGTGCTCTTCTGGGGCTTCCATCTCGGCCCGGATGGGGTGGCAATAGACCCGGCTAAGGTTCGGGCAGTGCTCTACTGGCCCCGTTCGACCTCCGTAAGGGCTCTACAACGGTTCCTAGGGTTCGCTAACTTCTACCACTAATTCATTTGCTGCTTTAGTAGTATCACTGCCCCCCTTGATTCGCTCCTCAAGGGAAAGGGGTCCCGGCTCCCCTGCCAGCCAGAAGTCCTTGAGGCCTTCCAGGACCTAAGGGGCATTTCATGACTGCTCCGGTCCTTTGGCACCCCAATCCATCACTGCCTTTTGTAGTCGAGGTGGATGCTTTGACTGTGAGCGTAGGGGCAGTTTTGTCTCAGAGACAAGGGACTCCAGTTAAGCTCTGTGTGCGTACTTTTCCCGTAAGCTGTCGCCCACCAAGCGCAACTACGATAATGGGAATAAGGAACTATTGGCTATCAAATTCCAGTTACAGGAATGGAGGACCTGGTTGGAAGAGTCTGCTCACCGTTCTTGGTCCTTGCAGACCACTGGAACCTAGAGTACGTTCAAACAGCCCATTGTCTAAACCCTCAACAAACCCATTGGGCCCTTTTCTTTACCAGGTTCCAGTTCAGCGTCTATTATTGTCCCGGCTCCAAGAACACCAAGGCCAATGATCTGTCCTGGCTATATGACAAGGACCCAACCCCCAACCTTATCAGAGATCCTCCTGCCGAGCACCTGCTTGTGGCTCTTGTACTTTGGCAGTTCAGGCAGGACCTCCAGCGGACCCAAGCAGAGGAACCCAGTCCAGCCGACACTCCAGAGGGCAAGGAGTATCGGAGGAGGATGTGTCCCCAGTTGCTCCACTGGGTACATGATGCTCCAGCAGCCAGCCACCCAGGGTGTTGACTAACTCTCTCCCTACTTGAGAAGAGCTACTGGTGGCCCTCCCTTAAGGAGGACATGCATAGATTTGTGGAGGCATGCGAGGTTTGTGCACAGGCTAAGACCCCGAATCAGAAACAAGCAAGACTTCGTGTCTGACTGGGGGCCGCAATTCATGTCCAGGGGGTGGAAACTGTTTTGGCAGAAACTCTGTGTCTCTATCAGCCTCACCTCTGGGTATCATCCTCAGGTAAATGGACAGGTAGAATGGCTCAACCAAGATTTTGGCTACCTCCTCCAAAGCTACTGCAGCCAGGACCACGATCAGTGGACATGTTTCCTGCCATGGGCCAAATACATCCATAACTCTTTCACATCCCTCCACAGGTCTCTCTCCATTCTAGTGCATTCTCAGGTATCAGCCTCTCCTGTTCCCATGGCATCCCAGTTCCTCTAATGTCCAAGCAGTGGATTTCTGGTTCCAGAACAGCGAGGCAGCTTGGTGTCATAGAAACCTCTTTAGAAGAACAAGCACAGATGGTTTTTCTGCTCCACTACCAATATTTCTGACAAAAAGCATGGCAGATTAAGTAAAACAAAATCTGCGCAATTAAACTATGCGGTTTTAGCACATTTTATTCTTCCTCTTCTTGTTATGTTATTCGGCTGACATATTATTGACCGCACGTTGTAGTATTTCACCCATTAAGGGTTACAATAGACCTGGGTGGGACACAGTGGAACAGCAGGTAAAGTTGGTGCTGCTCAATCGGTGTAGGGTTTGAATCCAGTTCAGGGTGTGTACGGTTTGCATGTTCTTCCTGTGTTTGTGTGCATGTGTGAACACGAATGGCAGAAAGTACTGGTGATCTGTAGAAGTGGTTGCTATGACCCAGCTTTCATTTTTTCCATTCAATGGCTCTTCTTACAATGTGCAGTGTGAATGCTCAGTTTCTCCCCTTCTAGCGCATGACACAGGGCAGCGCCCTGAGTATCTGTATAAAGCTTATACCGGTCAGACGAGGACACGACATTTCACACACTCTTTAGTGTGGCGAAGTGGACCGGGCCACAGAGCAGAAAAAATGTTGCAAAACTGGACCCGGGGCCGAAACATCCACAAGGGCTCTGCTGCTGACCAAGGGTGCTGCACTCAACCTGGCCTCTCACTGGTGGATTTGTGCTGTTGTTATGTGCGTTTGCACATGACATGTATGAGTCTGCGCTAAACAGAGTAACAAAACAGTGTTTTTTGGCTGAACACGTTGCCCTGTAAGGGGGTGCGGTGGCACAGCAGGTTTGACCAGGTCCTGCTCTCTGGTGGGTCTGGGGTTTGAGTCCTGCTTGGGGAGCCTTGCGACGGACTGGTGTCCCGTCCTGGGTGTGTCCCCTCTCCCTCCAGCCTTGCGCCCTGTGGGGCAACTCCGGTTGGGACAAGCAGTTTCAGATAACGTGTGTATGTGTCAGACATTGTCCTGTGACTCTCATTGCAGATTTGTGTGTATGTAGCTCCCAGTGTCATCACATTTTGTGTTGCTTTCAGTTGAAGCTCATTCTCTACCTTCCTTCCTCTAAACAAGGCCTAACCGTAACCATGACTATAACAACTTTGGGTCTTACAGCAACAAGCACTCATGAACTCTCAGGACACCATCTGCTCCAAGGGATGACCCTCTTCAGCTCAGTAAAACTCTGTAATATCTAGTCATATGCTTCCGTTAATGGTAAATATGACACAACAGAAAGGGGCAGAATGATAAAGCATTAAAAAAATAACGTCAAAGTCATTTTGTGAAATACTTAGTTCTGCCATGAATCCTGCGCTATCAGGACTTGACAGCACGGATGCTTATTCTCCAGCCATTTCTCCGTGACCCATTTACCAAGAACGCTCGTGCTGTTAATAAGTTTTTTGCGCAACGTTTGCGTTGCATCGCTATAAAAACGAGTTCCCAGAATGCAGAACCCAACGAGCGACTGTACAGTGCAGCGCTTAATCTGTAATCGGTTTAACTCGCGCTGACAGCGCGGCGCGGCTGCAGCGCGACACTACCGCTCCGCATCCATCATGGCGAGCGCTCCGACGGTGCACGCGCCAGCCGCGGGCTCCACCACATCCCTCCAGGTACACGCGCGCGCGCACACACACGTCCGTCCGTCCGTCGTTCACTCCATATTGCGCGGGAGCGACTGTGTCTGCGCAGGTCACTGCAGCGCCTTTAATCTGCAGCACCGCCATTGGTAGGAAAAAAGGGGATTAGAAAGATGTGCGTTTTGCCTGACTGAGTGACGTGCGGCGAAAACGCGTGCTGTTAGATATACTGCAGCTCGCGACCCACATTTGATGCGTAACGTGAACATGATTTTCGGTGGAGAACAGTCGATATTTTAGTCTAACGTATACTTGTCTAATCATGTATACTGTACTGTACATTAGATAGCGTCAATGGGCACGTCAGAACCGCGCCATCGTGTCAGGAAAGTACGTCATCATGCACTTGAAATGTAGCACTATCTATCTATCTATCTATCTATCTATCTATCTATCTATCTATTTTCTTTCCCTTGTCATGATGGTTGTCCAAGACAAATTTCCCAGAAATGGGACAATAAAGTATATTCTATCTATCTATCTATCTAACACATTGCTACAGAAGGATCAGTTTTTGTCAGAAATGAAAGTTGCCACGTATTAACGCATAATATGCAGAGCGACGTATTTCGTGTGCAGAGCCTTCATGTGGTGGAGAACATGTCAAATCGCAGGAGTATGTAATGTGGGGACTGCCGTGGTGTCCAACAAGCCTAATGTGCCGCCCAATTGTTAGAGCGTAGCTTTGCTGAGTAGTGTGGGTCATATTTTGGACCCCCGGCAGTTCACCGACATTATGAGCGTTACTTTTGCCACGTGAGTCCAAAGAGGACCTGGACGCTGTTCATGGAGGCGGAGGCGATGTGTGTGCGAGCCGCTCTCACTGTGTCTTTTCTCTCCTGTGCACACAGGGCCCCAGAGAGGAAACTGGCCTGGAAGGAGCCGTTCCTATTTTTAAGGTGATTTATTTCTGAAAGTCTGCGAAAAGCCCAGAAGGAGCAGTTTACTGTGGGCACTGCGCCCTGCGGGTACTGCTGCCACTTGGGTGGAGCAGAAGTGCTCTTTTTTTTCCTTGTCTTTCTTTCCCTGTGACACTGACTCCCTGTTGCCTTACATAGCCTATCCCAGTGTCCAGGTAAAAGGTACACGTAAAGATTCATTTCAAACTGATAAAGCGGGGGTTTCAAACTCAATAGCCACTGTATTCAGTGTGCTCTGTGTATGTGGGCTGTCAGTCTAACCGCTTCCCCTGTCCAAAAAGGCTGGGTTTTGGTACATTATAATCTCATAATCGTAAGTACTCATTTCTCGAAGTCCACTTGAACATGTTTAGATAAGGAGCAAAAATTAGGCTGCATCAAATGTACTTCAGTGGTTTAAAAGTATCTAAAAACAAGTCTCTAAAATTTAAAATGGGGAATAGTATGACGCAGGCATAATTGGAGCAAGGACAAGTGTAAAAGTGAAATGAGACTGAAACCCCAGGAGTAAACAATGCACCCTGTCCAAATGGGACGGGAATAGGACGGTTCTGTGCGAAGCCCTGTGAAAATAACTTGAGAGTTCTGCAAATGCATGGCTGTCAAGTATGAAAATTATGAGCACTGTTACCATGCATCGCTGCCGTCTGTGTGCCAGCAGCATGCGACCAGGTATACTGTGTATTAACACTACATCACGGCTGCCTCTGTTTGAGCAGTGTTTTGCTAGGTGTACTCGCCTCACTTGCCTTTGAGAGAAGATCCAATGGCAACATTTTGATGCTTCACAGGTATATTCCCACAGTGAAAAATCAAAGCACTTCCCCCCGTCAGTCAAAGTGAAACAGGGGAGGGGCAAGCAGGTCAGCCTGTGTCCTTGTCCACCTTTCCTAAAAAAAAAAATCTCTTTCAGAATGCACCCCTCTTCTAAAATCCAATTAAAATGTGTCTCCTTTCAAAACAAATCTCAGGAGCTGTGTCTGCCCATGGATGGTCTGTGCCGGTGGTGGCAATAATCCAAGATTGAGTCTCTCTGAATCAGTGGACTGGTCTTGGCAGTGTATGAGAGTAGGGTCTCAGGCTCACGCTGGTCCCCTCATCCTGGCTCTTCTTTGGTACGACTCTACAATTCGATGGACAAAATTCCCTGCAAGGAGAGTGGACCTTCCCCCATACGTCCGCAAATCCTTTGTCAGTCAGGATTGACTCTTCCTGGAGAACCTGGAGGCAGGTATTAAGAGATAGGTTGCTGGGAGGGCTGTAGAAGTCACTCCGATATGTAATCCCTGTCCCATTCAGGTTAAACATTGCTTGGCTAAAGAGAGGAGCCAAGAAGTGCCAAGAGTCAGGAAGATGACATTGCTTTCCTTCACTGTGCAAGGCCATCTTCATGTAGTCTCTTTGCTTCATTATAACTGCATTTTCATTTCACACAAAATGTAAAGCATCTAATTTGTATTGCAATTTCATTTGTCTTAATGGCAATTTCATTCTCTTTATGCTATGCCTTTCATTACCTAGTTGCCCCAAGGCTTCTCATTAAAGCTCTTCTAACACTACAGTTAAAAACTGTTTTTTGTTAGTATCATACATCCATTTAATGTTTAGTTTTGTGCTCGAAGGGGAGTATGAGGCATTGGGTGGAATGTGTTCGTGGGGAAGTGATGGAAAAGGACACGCATGCAAACATTCTTACACGGATGTGCAAGTGGAATGAGCAGACTCCCATTGGCCAGCTGCTCTGTGGAACCACAGCAGTGCATGCTGGTCCTGGTCTTCATGGCCATATAGGGCAGATAGGATTAAAGCCCAGGTACAATTGGATGTGCTGGATTTATGGTCTGGTAATAGCTGATAGGTGACAGTGAAAAAAAGACAGCAGGGTGTGTAGTGGAGCAGTGAGACCACTTCTGTTTTCCGAATCATCTCTGCGTTTTCGTTCATTGTAGCTCAGGCCTGCGGTTCTGTTGTCTGTGTTTCTGAGCTTAAACTGGTCCTGGTGTATGTTGGTGTGTTTGTGTGTCTGGGATCATCATCAGAGTTATTCCACATCCTGTCTGTATCGCTGCCTGCTTGTTTAATCATTTCTGTCATCCCATCATCAGGGCAGAGGCATAAAAGGGTGAAAAAAGCTGAAGGACACTTGTCTGATGCTGTTCTCTAAAGTGTCTTACAGTGTTAAGATACCTACAATTATGTACCTATTTATACAGCTGGGCAATTTAGGGTAAGTACCTTGCTCAAGGGTACTACAGCTGGAAGTGCGATTCAAACCTTCAACCTTTGGGTTCAAAGGCAGCACCTCTAATCGCTATCATAGGTCCCTTTGTTTAAACTCCCGTAGTCATTTTTAAAAGGGTAGAAATAGCCGGGAAACCATGAAGAATGTGCAATGGAGGATCGATCTTTGACCGGAGTGTGGTGTTGCAGAACACTCACAGGAAAGTGACACCTTTGACATGGCTTACACAGGTAATATGAGATTACACAGGTCGGGACAGGAGGGAGAAATCTGTGCCGATCTCTAATCCGTGTCTGAGCTCTGCCACAAGAGTGACTGCAGTGGTAGGCAGATGTTTTCGGTGCTTATGAGCCTGATCTGAAATGCTTTTGCTTTGGTCCCCCCGCCTACAGACTGAGAACGCCCCCTGTCTTTGAAATGAGAGCTTTGTGTTTGTCCGCTTTTTCTTACTTCCGTAGTGTCTCGATATTTCTTTGTTTGTTTGTGAGCATGTGCAGATGTATGAATGTCTGGCATCTGCACTCCCAGGCAGCAGATGTGGTCATTGAACGGTCTCCTACGTTCAGTGCCAAACCAGAGGTGACCACCCTGGTGTTTGGGAATGTCTTCACGGACCACATGCTAACTGTCGAGTGGACCGGTGATGAGGGCTGGAAGAAACCCCACATCAGACCTTTCCATAACCTGTCTGTCCACCCAGCAAGTTCTGCTTTGCACTATGCTGTCCAGGTGAGTCTGCCTGAGCATCGCTCTCTAGGTCACAACATGTCTCACTCCAGCCCATGGGAGTACCTACAATAACGCAGCTGTGGTACTCCAGTTAGAGATACTGCAGGTGAAATGTGGTGCTTTTCAGCTTTCTGTCCTCTGTGACAGGTCCTTTACCCAGATGTTCCATGTCTCATTCCTGCCCTCTCTATGCAGCTCTTTGAAGGAATGAAGGCATACTGGGGGCAAGATGGCAGGGTGCGGCTCTTCAGACCGATGCTCAACATGAAGAGGATGCTCAAGTCTGCAGAGAGGGCCTGTCTGCCGGTAAGCCTAATGCCTACTGGTGTGAGGTATTGTAGCTGACACCGGGCCAAGAACTTGTTCACACCAATGTTGAGTGTGTCCCCACGTCCCATACTTTCTGTGCAAACGTAGATGTGTGAGCCTCTGCCCCAGGTCACTCTTTCCCTTCCTAGTTCTTCCTGGTTCTCATCCAATCTCTCTCCTCCTCAGAGCTTTGATGGCGAGGAGCTGCTGGAATGCATCAGGAAGCTGGTGGAGACTGACCAGGATTGGGTCCCCCGCTCAGATTCTGCTAGCCTCTACATCCGACCCGTTTTGATAGGCACCGAGGTTGGTGCTGGCAAGAGTTGGCACAGCTGAAAAAGTGTTAGAAGTGTGACCTTACGAGCCCTAGCGGTGTTGTTCACTCGGACCATTTAATTTACAAGGATAGCCCCATGCTGGCCACTCATCCATGTACTGTCCATGCCAGCTGTCAAGTATCTTTATGTCGTGTCTCTTGCAGCCCTCTTTGGGTGTGAAGAAGCCATCACGTGCGCTCCTCTATGTCATCCTCAGTCCAGTTGGGTCCTACTTCAGCACCAGCACCAAGCCACTGTCCCTGTGGGCTGATCCAAAATATATACGGGCCTGGAAAGGGGGAACTGGAGACTGCAAGATGGGCGGGTAAAGTGCAGCATGCATTCTGTGCTCCTAATGAGGGGTTTGATATTTTTACCATGATTACATGGTCATAGAAAGGGATCTAAATTCACCGCTATTTGCTTGTGTTTATGGCAATGAAAGGGAGAATTATCCTTTTAAGGTACACAGTGAAGGATGCATTTCCTCTTAATCAACAGGTGAAAACACATAAGCACAAAGAGGGCATCAGCAGCTGTAATGTCTGAGCAACAAACAGTTGGAGCGGAGCGCCCCTCTAATGAAAAGGAGTCTAAAAATGTCGGCGTGCCCTAATGCGATGTTTGCAAGCAGCCCTCACGTGGTGGCGCAGACCGCGGTGAACACTGCAACAAGAGCTGCAGTATTTAAGTGGTAGTTGAAACTCCCACTAATGCTGCTAATGCGGCGCAAACTGCTTAGCGGATATCCTCTGGGAGGCCGGAGAACGGATTTGCTGCGCTGGGGGATTTCACCACAAAGCACCATGAGTCCACATCTGTCGAGCATTACAACACAAAGATGCAGAGGGGTAACCGGAGTCTGTCCGTAACGTACTGCGCAGCATCGGGCAAGTGGGACCTTGCCCCCTGCATAGACTCGGTTAGGGAAGAAGGTACCGGTGGAACTGTTTGACCTGGTGTCTGTATACAATGTTTTTTTAAAATGTTTGGAGTGGTGGGAGGACTGAATGTAAATCAGGGTCAGTTCTCAATTGGTGGCATTGCTCCAAAATTAAAAGTATGGTGTATTTTAAAAGAGAAAGCAGTCTAACCCATCTGGTGGTGGACCGGATGGTGGCTAAGATGTAATGGAAAATTATCATGCATCTGTTTCTGTATGCAGCGTGGCAGTATTGCCTGTTTTTTTTTTTCTGTAATGAGCACTAGATTGTTTCTCTTGTGCTGTAGAAAGAGAACAGAAGGGACAGAAGAACTTTGTGATAAAGTTTTATGCAGCTACTCATGTGATGAACATTGGTTCATATGGTGGAAAGAAACAAACTAACTGCACTTAAGTTTCACACGTCTGCATCTAAGTTTCTCTTCCTGCTAATGTAGAGTAATTCACACATTGTATTTTCTGTGAGATGTACGTCGCTGGACAAAAGTGTCTGCTAAATGAATAAATGTAAACGTAAATGTGACTCGGTTTTCGCCATCTGTAGGAACTATGGTAACTCAATCTACGCTCAGTATGAGGCAGCAGCCTACGGGTGCCAGCAGGTTCTCTGGCTGTACGGGGAAGACCATCAGATCACTGAGGCGGGCACTATGAACCTCTTCCTTCACTGGATCAATGAAGATGGGGGTAAAGTCTAGAGCCATAGCCTGAGCAGTGAATTTTCTGTCAAACCTTTATGAATATAGTTCATTATACCTCTGTCCCCATCCAATGAACTCGAATATCTTCTGACATTTGTTTACTGAGCCAGTGAGAACCAAAGTGATATCCACTGCCCCTTCGTTTGGGCCTGATAGAACCTTTTAGGGTCTGGTGGAGAGAGTCTTCACTTGGCAACCAAGTTGTGAAAATGCAACAAGCACTAAAATTCATGTGTATGCTGAGCAGTTTCCCTCTGGTATGTTTTACAGAAGAGGAGCTAGCCACCCCTCCACTAGATGGAGTCATTCTACCTGGGATCACACGTCAAAGCATCATAGAACTTGCCCAAAAATGGGTAGGAGTGTGACAGCTATTCCATCCCCCCCACCTTCATACTTCACTAGGGGCACCTTCCCATCCCACTGGATGGAAATGAATATTCATTCAGTTTTTATTTAAAGAGAGCTCATCTTTCGCAGTGACACAGAGTGGTGAACAAAGGCTCAAGAGATATGGTAGTAACACAGATAAAAGGTTGGCTATACATTAAATTACAAGAACTTTACTAGGTAGTAAAGCTATAAAGTAAGCCGACTGGCCGTGGAGGAAAGGAAAACAAAAAAAAAACTCCAAACCAAAAGGCAAGGGAGAAAAACACACCTCTGGGGATCCAGGTGCCTCTGGCTGCCCTCCTCAGGGCTTTCTAGATAGAAAAATGAGCACCAGTACTAACAGCCCACAGAGGAAACCTATACAGCTGTTTGTGATATTGCTATAATTACGAGAACCTAATAAATTGAAGTCCAGGTGCTTGTTATTAATTTCTGTTCTTTATCGGATGTCTGAGACACCTGGCTTAGGTTTACTCTTTTTCCTCAACAAATTTTCTTAAAGAATTGCTGAGGACAATATCTGCATGTAGTTAGGACCATTTTAATCGCGAGCCCAGTGCCGTACCCACTTCATCACGAGTCGATGAGATGGTTTGCACCTCTCTTCCCAGTTTAATTGTGAAAGTTTGCACCTCTTCACCGCTTCCTGCTTTTAGCACAACCATTTATACCACTTTCTTTCTGCAGGGGGAGTTTAAAGTTTCGGAGCGCTCCATCACAATGGCACACCTGGAGCGTGCTCTGAAGGAGAACAGGGTCATGGAGCTGTTTGGTTCCGGTACTGCATGTGTTGTGAGCCCAGTAGGGCACATTATGTACCAGGGCAAGGTTTGTACCCACCCTCCAACAGCTCACAGTACGCATTTTGTGTTCACTGCAAATATCCAGCCAGGTTGTGACCTGGGTTCCTGTGTTTTTGCAGAGTTTGCACCTCCCCTGGCAGGAGAACACTCCCCGGTTGTCTTCCAGACTTCTGAAAGAGCTCACAGACATTCAGGTGAGCCCGTTTTCCACCCCCTCTGCTGTTTGGTGTGTGGAGCCAATATCCTGCATTTGGCTCCTGTGCACCGCGGTAAGGAACGTTAATGTGGAATTTAATGCTGCTCAAGGATGGCAGGGAGAAGACGAGGATGGCCTAGCCCATCCCAGAAGTCACTCCTTAGGCAGCTTTTGCAATTAATGTAAGGTGTGCATTTGTGCTTTTGTAGGTATTGAAGCCAAGACATCGCTCAGTGATGTCCATTTGAGAGGACTAAATGATGTGCCTTTTTGAATCACAGGCAAAACAGGGACACGTGATGGAACTCGGGACCAGGGGTGGAGGCTGTATTCACTGATGCAGGGCCTCGCTTTCACTTTCTTGTTAATTAGAAATCAGCTGCCTTTGTTTATCTTCACGGGCGGTTATTTATTCTCTCATTCAGTCCGTCAGAACAAACCTTCAACATCAGACGCCAATAACTGGATTTGTCTTCATGGTTGTCATGGATTTGGAACATTTAGTAGAGACTTCCTGGTGACGGAGGATATAGATCTGCTGATGGATACTATTGTTTGTGCATTTGTGCATCGCCTTCTTTCATCAGCTGTACTCGTCAAAACACAAGTTTGAATGTTACACACCAATTGTTTGGTGGCTTGCAGCTGCCCAGTCTCATGTGACCATTATGTGACCCCTCTGTGATCCCATAGTGACCCATGCCCTCCTCTTTTTCAGTACGGACGGATCCCCAGTGACTGGAGCTTCCTGGTGTAGACAAATTGGTGGACGTTCAGATGACCGAGTGAGAGAGAAGGAACAACGCAATACACACACATTTTCAGAACCGCTTGTCCCATACGGGGTCGCGGGGAACCGGAGCCTACCCGGTAACACAGGGCGTAAGGCCAGAGGGGGAGGGGACACACCCAGGACGGGACGCCAGTCCATCGCGAGGCACCCCAAGCGGGACTCGAACCCCAGACCCACCGGAGAGCAGGACAGTGGTCCAACTCACTGCGCCACCGCACCCCCGGTGGAACAACGCAATATTTGATACCAACTCTCAGTTTAGGAGTTCATCTGGGTTCCCCTTTGTTTCACAATTGTACATGTCTGTAGAGAATGCATAGAGTGTACTTAGCCATATTATAAATACACACATTCTCTATGCATTCCCTGGAAGCACACACATTTACGTTATTATATGTATTCATTCAGCAGTGTATTTCCCCAAGAGACAGTTACAGGTAGATATGCAATTCCCAAAGTACAGTTCGCTACCCTGAACACCGAACTTTCAGACTAGTCTTGATTTTCCTCCGTCGAGGTCAGAAACCTCTTTTCCATTTGGTTTATTTCTTAATTTTTATGTGCTGCTTCACTGTGGGGGAGGCCACTGCTGCCCCTAGAAGAAAGGAAAGGTGTTGTGCCCCCTTTGGATCTCCCATTAAGTTGTGGCATTGGCCACAATTCTGACCTTGTCACCTGGGAATCGATTTTGTCACCTGGGAATCATGCTTCCTTTTGACTTTGTTACCTGTGCTTCCATTCCATGTGTGCTCTTTGCATGTCAGCCTTTGCACTTTGAGTGTGCAATGGGCAAGAGCAATAATGCTAAGGGAGTCACTACACACATTTCTTCCTAATCTAAGATCCTGAGCCACAGGCTGTTAGTTTCTAGGATTTTATTAATGTACAGCAAAGCCTAAGGCCATAGAGGGTAAGAAATGTTGAAAAAATACAGGAACAGCTGTCTTGATACAACATTTGAAATACTTGAGAGCAAATGTTTTACAATAATATAGAATACTGCTACCATCCAGGGTGTAGCTCCCCGTGTCTTGTGCCCAGTGCTCCGGGATAGGCTGTGGTTCGCCATGACCCTGCTCAGGACAAGCAGTTACAGATAAAGGTTTGGGTACCATCCATCCTTCATCAAAGTAAAGCACAGTTTTGTGTTTGAGTATTCAAAACTGCATTTTTTTGGGACAGCTGTTATAGCTAAGCTACATGATAAATGAAACAGCCCAAACTATGACTGTGGCTGGGAGAAGCAATGGTGGGAAATAACTAAAATTGTGAGGATTTTGAGTGTCCTAAAAATTTGAGTAATAAGTTTCGCTAAAGTATGATGACACAAATTAGGATTTTTCAAAGCACATCGAATACAAAATTCACTGTACAAGGTTAAAGAAAGTATTTAAAATATAAGCATCAGAAATTCTCTGCATCCATGTGGAGAGCAATATTGGCTTTTTGCAGCCTAATTCGAAGCGCAATGATATAGCAGTTTGTTGCACCTTCTGTAACCCTTGCGCTGTGAATCAGCCTGGGAATATGCAGCACCAGAAGTGCGTGGCTTTCACAGTGCTTCACTCACGCACACACACAAACTGGCCCCCAGTAACCCCTGTCGCCCACACAGGATCTGATAACTTACACAAAGGCCGTCGCTCTTGCTGTGAAACTGTCAGCCTGTGGGATGTGAAAAGCAAAAAGTGTGAGAGTGGTTTGTTCTGTCACTGATGGCTTTTGTGCCAAAAGAAAGGTCAGTTTTGTTACTTCTGGTGTGTCTGTAATTGTGTGTTTGTGTACGCTAGTCTGTGTACTTGTAGGTTGTGACGTCTTTAGTAAATGCGTGTCTCAGGGGCAGCAAATGAAATCTAAAAGCACCACATGATCAGTATTTACTTTGTGACTATGAGCAATATAATATGTATTAAAATTAATTGTAAGGGAAATAGAATATATGTATTACATAATATTTTGGTAGCAAGGTAAAATTGTATTTTGATAGTCCTACCTTTTATGTTTGCAAGTGTTTAACGTGCAGACGTGTGCTGCCTTGAGTTGGACAAAAACTTAAAAATTCTCTTTACTGTAGAGATCTGTATTTGTAGCTTCTAAAGTAGATGATATGTGAACCATCGGGAGTAGTGTATGAACAATGTTCACCTAAATAAAGTGTTATTAAGTCACCAGTGTGTGTGTGAACGGCACTGTGACTGCGCTCCTGTGTGATGTTAAACTGGTGGACAGTGATCCAGCATAGCTGTAAGAGCAGCAGCCGATTCACTATCTGTGAGAATACTGTGTCACTGGTGGCAGAAGTGGGATCCGCTGTCATTAAAATAAAAAAGTATTGTCAAATGTGGAGTTCAGGATTTTGTTTCTGCTTATTTACTAGGTGAGTGTTTATGCAGTGAATTTAGTCAGGTGTCATTTATTTGATCTTAGCACATATTGGCATAATGAGACATGTATTAAACAATCATACTAATTATAAAAACCATCTGTGACTCTTAGACTGATTACTTTAAGCCGGCACTGCGTGCATTTGTAGAGGCACAAACTAGATACGACAAAAATATTGACGGACGCAAGTTGGGGGAAACTGTCTAGATGTTTCTGAATTTAATCCACTGAGTTAATGTTCTTGTCTTGATTCACATGACAGTGTTAGAAACATTGAAATGATTCATATGACCACAGGACAAAATGACCTGAACTAGATGTTGGATGGAATACAAGGGTACATTACAGAGGCAGATACGATGTAATTACTGTGTAGGTGCAGTAAATTAACTCACATACCTGTTATTTTGGAGAATTACAAGGCTGAAAAGGAAGCCCCTGGAAGAAATCTGAATGGAGTAAACCCATAAACACTGTCGTTAAAGACGACACAACGTGTACCAGAAGCGATCCAGTTACGCCCACGGAAGGATGATATCCACCCGAGAGGAACAGCCAACATGGGCCATTGTCATGCTCTCTGGGTAAATATAGACTTTACTCACTCATGATTAAAACATGGCCTGTTTTAATGAGACATTACTAATTAATGCATATCTCTTCAAAAACAACATTTTGGGTATCATGAGATGTTTTATAAACACACATAAAGAATTTGGTCCCCGTGTGGTTGCGAGAAAGAAACGTATAATTATACATGCAGCTTAAGGTGATGCTTCAGTAAATAGAACATGCAGGTTGATGTGAAAATAATGTGTGTTAAACATGCAGGTTTGTGTTTTAGCGCTGTGGATTAAACATACAGGCTAATTTAAACATAATGTCGGTTAAACATGCAGGCTTATGCTCTGCTATGGATAAAATTCACAAGTTAAATGTGCTAGTAATGTGTGCCGAACGTGTAGGTTTCTGTCGCAATGCGACAGATTGGACATGCGGTAGGTGTGTTGCCGGAGTGGACCGAGCGGACAGGTCATCGTCCAGCTCTGGATATGATGTCACCTCGATAGGCACGTGCTCCTTGGTGACAAAACCACGCTCCCAGGAGCCTTTGTCTGACGGTAGGGCCAAAGTGAACGACAGTGAGCATCAGTGACCAGTGCTGGGCTAAACCAACTCTCTTAAATCGCGTGACAGCATCTTTGCTGGAAGGCTGCGTGACAGCCTGGCGCTCGTAAATCAGGCCACTCTGGCTGTATTCGTGTCAGACAGCAGAACCGCTTTACTCTCATTTCGTTTCCTGAAGATGGCGGTAAACTCGTCTCAGACTAGTCTGTGCCTGCGTTGGCCCCCTCCTCCCTCCGCTTCTTACCCCGTTCGCCCTCCCGTAGGGGCTTGTGCTGTCGGCCTCCACCAAGAACAAGACACCTTGGCTTCAGCTCAAAGTGCGAACCCAGCGGTAGCTCTGTGGGGTTGACATCTCTCTGCAATAGCCCGAACCCCACCCGCTGGCCTCATGTGCACCGCTGCCGTGCTGGAACCCCAGCTCGCTGCGCAGCCCTTCAGATGTTATCCAGATTGTCACTTTCCATTAGAGGAGGAGAGGCCTTTTGCTCGGGGCAGGATGGGGGTGGCCCAGGGGCCGGAGGGTCCGCGAGAAGTAACGCGACACGATGAGTGGCGCTCGCAGCCGGCCGTCGTGCCCCTCAACCCCTACGCAGAGCCCGATTCAGCAAGACACCTCCAGCGTCGATTTATGAACTTACACTCACATTGTTCTTTCGCTCGTCCGCTTTATCTCCTCTTGTCTTTCCCTGAGCCGTTAACTTCTCCCTCGGTCCCCGTTTCAACCACACGGCGCCTTCCGGACTTTGGATTATTCCTGTCTTGGCCTTCGCGGGGCTTCGGATTTCAGTGGCTGCGGCGCCACCTGCGGAAGCTTGTGTCCCACCATGGGACAAACATCACCGTCATGTTGCCAGTACTTTTCTGTAACCCTGCAATTACTTGTATGGGGTGGATTTTGAACCCTGGATGTGGTATAAAGTGCAGGTGATGCTGCTGTTCCTTCGCCCTTTATGGAGGACCTGTCCTTCACCAGGTCCACCGGCAGTGGCCCTCCAGCGGTCGCACAAGCAAAGCTCCGTAGAAGCTGTCTGGATGTCCAAGCCACTTCAGGAACAATGTCGTCGTCGACACTCTGCTCTCGCACACGCAGCGCCTCCTTGTGGAGGATCTTCAGGCCTTGCTGCTAGACACATCGTGGAGAATTTGGACCAACGTATTGGGATGGGTCCCTGAGATGTCCTCGGCCATCTGTGAGCCCTTTCCCCCGTCCTCGATGGTACAAGAGGGAGAGGAGGCGCCCGAAGTGGGACGTTTCTGCGGAAGATGACATGTGTCCCATTTGTGCCATCAGATGGCGCCAGCACTTCAGGCCTGTTGAGTGCAAATGAGTCTCATATTTCTGTCTTTTTTCCTTCCTTTATCTTTGGGTTTTGGATGCCTGACACCCAACATTAACATGGATATAGAATTAATCTCTTTTTGTGGATGTCTTAATCCCCTAACAGAGTGATGCAATCGTTTAATCATAAACCATCGCCTTCTCTTTCTTATTATATCACACATTTAATGTTCAAGCTGCAGATAAATACAGCTTTAACCAGAGTGGCAGACAGCAGAAGACATTTTGTGATGGGTTTTGCTAGCATCAGTCTTCCCCTGGCCTCCAGTTGTGGAGTTGACATTGTATTAACGTTATCCTCTCTTCATACATGTTATCTGCCTTAACAGTTTTAGTCCGTTTTAACTACAGTGCTGCTTATGAGCTTAATCTCCCATTAATGGAGGGACAGAGATTTTATTTATCCTTTATTTAACTCTCAGTGCTCTCACTGACATTAAATATATATCACTTTATTACTTCTTAATCTAACAACTATTTGAAAAAACCGACCAAAGTAAACTGCAACTTCATAGTGCAAAATGGGGACAAATTGCAAAGCAAAATAACTGTATTATTAACCCTGCTGGTTATAAAGCGCTATCAGTTATCGATTCTCATTCATCAGGACCCAAAGGTGTGGCAGCAGGTGGTTTACATTTATTTATTCATTTAGCTGATGCTTTTCTCCAAAGCGACTTACAATGTTAAGGTATTTTACAAATTATTTATCCATTTACACAGCTGGGTAATTTTTTCTGGAGCAATTTTAGGGTAAGTACCTTGCTCAAAGGTACTACAGCTGGAGGGGGGATTCAAACCTGCGACCTTGGGTGCACGGCCTGCTCTAACCACTACGCTACCAGCTGCGCCAGCACTTGAGTTTAGTGGTCGGACCTGCTGCCTTTCGAGTTGAGGGACCCAGGTTTGAACCCACCTCTCGCTGTAGTACCCTTGAGCACGATAAAAATTACACAGCTGTATAGATTACCGTCAGCTGCTTTGGAGAGCAGTGTGAGCAAAGTACTTGAATGTAAATTCCGTGCTGGAGCTGTTGTGATTTCCAAAGAGAGCGTTGGCCCGGCGCACGCTGTTGCTCGTTGGCGCCACGGCCTGCTTCTCGCCAAGATGGCTCGGTGTTGCATGGCGTCGTGGGACGAGGGAGGCGGGGCCCTGGGAATTCACGCCGCGCCCCCTAGACCAATTAATGGCGCCTGTTTTGGGTGCTTGACGGCCGAGGACAGAAAGCTCAGGATCTCTTCCCTGCGCTGCAGGCACCCGGGGGATCACAGGGGTCCCAGCGGCGTTGTGTAGATCCCCGCTCGTCGAGAAACGCCCCGCACGTCCGGGGCGCTCAGCCCCTGCCGGGTCTCCGAGGCAGGAGGTAACAAACTGCTGGAGCTCTGTCCTTTACCTGCCTTCGGTGCTGCCGTGTTCCGCAGACTATGGGTTCACTGTAACGCTGGGGAGTGTTTCGGGGGAGGGAAGGCCCATTCGGCGGTATCGCTGTGTGTTAGGTGGCTGGACGGGGGGCGCGGGGCAATCACGCTCACTCCTGGCTCCGAGTCATCTCCCAGCGGACCCTGCGGCTGCCCCAGCGCTGCCCACCTCGGTGCAGGTGGAGAAGGACTGAATCGGGAAAGCAGGGCTGCCAGCGGGACCACCCAGAGAGCCTGCTGCGCCGCACCCGCCGTGCCCGCCTCCCTCTCGGCCCTGCGCCTCCCTCGATCGCCCTGGCTGCGGTTTCCCAGCTCCTGCCAGCTCATCCATCATAACGGCTGGTGGGAAATCAGCAGAACTGCAGCGCGCCGGTGTCCTTCCTTCGCCCCCCACTTCGAGCTCCGTTCCGTGTCCTTGTGAAGCGAGCGTGTCGGGAAAATGGAGACAAAGACGCACCCTGTCCGGTGACGTCCTTAGTCCCCGGTGTGGCGAGAGAGCTCAGAGCCACAGCCTGTACAAAGTGGAGATTGTCCACAGGGGCTGCACGACAGGGCACGCTGCAGCACGTTGCTGTGCCTCCCCCATGTCCACCCCTCTCACGGGCGCAGCCTCCTGTTCGAACCCCCACCCTACGCGTCCTCTTTCAGGTTGCGCCACCTTCCTTACGTCTCTCTGTGAGGTCGCACAAGGCTGGGTGTGTGTTCGTGAAGTTGTCTTCCTAAATGTGTGTGTGAATATTGCACCTTGTCCCGAGGCAGAAAAGGCTTTAAGTGTCTCTTCCACACTCTTCCCTCCTTCCTCATCTCCCTCCTCCGTGCCTCTCCTTTTCAGAGCCTCCCTGTTGTCCTCCCTGAGTCTGCGTCCCCAGTTTGTGTCCCTCACTGTCTCTTCCGCAGTTTCTGTCCCCGCTGATGATGGTGGCACTGAGAACCCCTTTGTGTTTAAGCTACGCTCACATACCCATGAACTCCTTCGCCACAATTCTGGCTCAGATGATACGATTTATTATTTTCAGGGGGTGTTGCTCGTGGGTGACGCATAATGACCCCTTATGTGAGCGTGTTTGTCTATGTCTGGACCTAGAGTCTGAGGGCTCTGTTTCTGAGCAGTCTCCCCAGTGCCTTTTCGCTGTCCGCTTCGATTGGGCGACTGCGAGCTTCATATTCCCTCCAGGAGAACGAACCGTAGGCGTTTCCTCAGGAACACGAGTGGGACACAAAGGGACCTTTCAGGGGAGGGGGGGGATCTGCCCCCCAGCGGGCCATCTGACGGGGTCCAATGCGGCGCTGTGTAGCCGCGGCCTGGCTGGAGGAAAATCATCATTACCGAAACATTACCTAATAGCTGCTCTGTGTGGCGAGCCGGCGGGGCGGGCATGTTAACTGCCAAGGGGAAAACCTTGGAGCCAAGGTGAGCTCAATGGGGCATTAAGCGCGCAAACAGACGTACTCACACACACACTGAAATCTGAGCACAGAAAACACACGCGCTCACATGCCCCGCAAGCTCCAGCAGGCAAACCCGCGGGTTAACATCGGTGTCGGCGCAGGCTCCCGGTGGCTACAGACACGTTCGCTCGTCTTCAATAACGGCGTCTTTTATTGTAGAACCATAATTCCGCCATCATCTGTTCCCATTCAATCCGATTACGACTTAATATGTCCACAATCGAATCACGGTGCCTGTGAACCAATAAATCAATTTCTGAACGAATGTGATTTCAGGTTGAATAATTTTTAACCGAATTACCGTGACTGCGGGTCACTACATTCATAACGGAGCAGATGCGCTTCGGAGTCGAGGACTCCGTTTCGAACTTTGCGTCACGGCGACTGCGACGAGGAACGAAACGTCCACTTCCGGAGGAGCGTGAGCACGGGCGACCGGCGCCGCTCGCCGATGACCCGAGGTCTGACCGCGAACGTCTCGCCGGAGGCTGCGGCCGTGAGCTCGGATCCCCTCTCCGAAAGAGCCGCCGCGTCTCCGTAGGAACGTGGCCGGCTGGCAGCGGCGTAGGCCTGCGGGCTCCTCGTCCCTGGCGCTTGGCAGCCGCCCAGTGACAGAGGACGCGCGGTCTGGCAAGCCAGTGGGACTCCCATTTAGGCTGGAGTAAATCAGCAAATCAGGGATGTGAATTATTCAAGGGCCAGAGGAAAGATGATTAATCGACTGCCTACCATGTTTTAATCGAGAATAATAAGAAAATAAATCTAATTGTCCTCGGGAAAATGACAAGCAAACATGCTCGTAACCTCCAAACGTTCCCTGAGCGAGGGGGTCCGGCTGATTGTGACCAAGCTGGGAGCGCCCAAGGGGAGCGGCGCGTCCTTCGCCGCGCTTCCTGCCCTAAAGAAAGGGCACCGGGGGCACTTTCCTTAGACGTAACTTCTTTAGCTTCCCGTGATCTCGGAGCGTCCCGGGTGCGGGGCCACGCGTCTGCCTTCAATAGGCCCGACACAGGTACCGCCGGTCCGCGCAGCGCCGACACGGAGAGGTTAATGGAAATCCCGCCCGCGCGAGCGTCTCTCTGAAAGAAATCATTTCTCCCTCTGCAGCAAGGATGATGACAATAAACACGTCTTGCGGGCGCCATTATATCCCTCCCGAATCGTCTTCAAGAAAACGGTTATTTGGGGGAAAATCCTGCCCATTTCTTCTCAAGTGGGTTCACGGAGAGGCGGGCGACGCCGCTAATGTCGCTGCGAGAGGCGTAACCGCCCCGAAAAACTGTATTTTGCCGGTCAGAAGGCTTCCAGCTTCGTGGCAAAACCCCGAAAATTGTCGCCATTACAGCTAAAATGGAAAATGGAAAGTTGTGTGGAAGAAACGGTCGGAGCTGTTATTTCCACCCTCTTTGCGCTGTTTACCCAAACTGATTGGGGTTAAATTTCCACTGTATTAAGGCTCCGCGTGAGGCCTGGGCTCGCCGAACATGCTTGCTCACGACTTCCTGTTTGCGTTGCCATGGCGGCGGCCTGCCTTTAGCGCCTCGGCCCGAAAAAGAGCCCGCGCTCAGACTGGCAGGCGGTTCGGGTTCCGCCGCAGGGTATTGAGCGCTATATTAAGGCTGTGGGACCGCGATGAGGCCCGGTCCGCCGGCTGGGAAAGGCACGTCCCCCGGGGCCCCGTGCGGTGGCGGGATCTACCTGGAACAATGAGCGCACCTCTCAGGCCCTTCTCCCCGCCCCGCGTCTCACCGTCCGCATGGGCTGCAGGAAGCCCGCATCACACGGCCACTTCCTGTCGGGCGCAGGAACAATGGCCATTGTTGCACCGCCGTGCCGCGTTACATCACTTCCTGGCAGTGTTGCCGAACGTCGACGGCAATAAATCCTGCACCTTTTTAACGGTTAAGCGTCGAAAGATTGATGGAACAGCGGCGCCAACAAGCCACACGAGTCACAACAGGCGCGAGGGGGGTAAACAGAGTCCGGCGTAAACTGGACTCCGGTTCGCCGTGTTTTCGTCTTCTTCGGGCTGAAGTTACCGGAAAGTTTCCCGTTGCACGTTCGGAAACGGCATTATCGAAATTTCTTCCGGGCACCGCACTCGATAAAGAGCCCATCTGCTGCCGCTGCGGTGTTTCCGCGGGGATCGGTTCCCCCCGGCCCCCAGCCTGCGTCCGTTCTGCCCGTAACCCTGCGCCGTGCAAAGGCAGAGTGGGGTCTTGTGGCGAACCTATAATGCTGGATTTCAATTAAAGCTGTTGCTAATAGTAATACATACATACACACTTTCTGACCCGCTTGTCCCATACCGGGTCGCAGGGAACCGGAGCCTACCCGGCAACACAGGTCGTAGGGCTGGAGGGGGAGGGGACACACCTAGGACGGAGCACCAGTCCATCGCAAGGCACCCCAAGCGGGACTCGAACCCCAGACCCACCGGAGAGCAAGACCCAGTCCAACCCACTGCGCCACTGCACCTCCCGTTAATAATAATAATAATAATAATACTAATACTAATAATAATAAGAGTCCAGCGCACACATGCTCATTAGGCAACAGTGAGGCCCACACCACTACAGGAACTGCTTTGGCTGCTTCGCTGTTGCCTTCTGAGTGTGTTCCGGTTTGTCTGACTGCATCTGTGTGTCTTTTCTGCGTATTTTCTGAGCGTGTATATGTGTGTGTGCTTGTCAGCCTGAACAGGTGCGTATTTCTCACAGCGCTCGAGCCCGTGTATTTGTGTGCGTCTTTGTGTGTGCGTGCGCGCGTGCTTTCCCCGCGCTGTCAGCCAACGGTTTCAAGTGAATCTTCAAGGACACAGGTGTGAGCCGGGCGCAGAGACAACGCGTGCGGGAGCCGCTCGCTGGGAGCCCGACGGGCGCGGACGAGCGGGACGAGGCTGCGAGGCCACGGTAATTCCCGGCGCGCGGGACACGCTGTCTGATAACGGAGCCCTTTTGTTATCCGCCTCGCTGGATTATCGAATTGTTGAGGCGCCGCAACGGCTGACCCGGAATAGCCAATTATGGCTTTCGCGTCCATTTAAGTTATCGGGCCGCCGCGGCCGCAGACACAATGACACGCCAGTGGGTTGTTTGAATGTGCCCCCCCACTGTCCACCACCACCACCACCCTACCCGGCGGTACGACACACTCTTCCCTGCAAGGGCCCCGAACCTGACGCGTGAACCTGGCATTTGCTCACGAGGACGGGTGACAGGAGACGAGCGCAGCTCAGTGCTCTAGAGAATCAAGGTCACACTGTGCAGCGTGTCCTCCAGCCGGTGCGATGCCAGCGCTCCGCATGCGACCGATGACGCCACGTGCAGAACACATTTACAGACCCCAGCGGTTTCAGAACAAGCTGTAAAGCTCCTAAGTAAAGTGGCAAAGACTCATTGGGAAGCCCGGGGTGCGGGGGGGGGGGGGGAGGAAACAGCTGTTCCTGATGTTTTCCCGCTGCGTTTCAGAACCTGTCTGACGGCTGCCAGATGTGGCTTCTGGACGGAGGGTGACGGGTTGCGGGGGCAGGTGTGGCGGAGAGGGCTTGGAGCCGCGTGCCGGCTGGAGGAGGCAGAGCCGGCAGCCAAAGCTTCTCAGACCCTCTTCCTCTGTACCGCGGCCGCTCTCAAAAGTTTCCTTATTTACTTTGCTCATCCAGATGCTGAGCAGACACTTCTGCAGCCTTAGTCACGTGGTGTCCTGGATACTGTCACCGGAGCGGTCTGGGTTTGACGGCTTGATCGAGGATGCAGCAATCCGAAAATACTACTTCCTTCGCGCGCTCTGTTTCTTGAAGGAGTCCGTCCTGTAGCAAAGCCTTGAAGCCGCGGCCGCGTTCTCTACACATTCACCTTTGTCGCACCGCAATGGTCTCTTCTGTTTTGTAGAGCTCATGTATGTGTGGGAGGTTAAACTGGGGCAGCATGTAGCACAGTGCTGAGGGCAATATGAAGGGCCTGGGTTTGAATCCCGCTCCTGCTGCGGTACCCTTGATTAACAGAGTAAGAATACTGTAGCAGAATGATTTTTTTACTGAAGAGCAAATAACTGTAAAATTACCTATCTAACGCTGTAATCGAACAGGGCAAATGTGTCTGTTTAATAATAATAACAATAATAATAATAATAATAATAATAATAATAATAATAATACATTGATTTTCATTGGTTCCTAATTCCCACAGACTGCAGCCTGCTATTGAATCTTTTCAAACCGTAATTCAGCAATAAGCCGTGTTGCACTCAGCTTTTTGGTGTGACATTTTGTTGCACACTTACTCATCAGAAAATGAGAAATTCCACAGGTACTGAGATGTACCGCACTTAATTGGAGAAAAAAAACAGAAGAAACAAAAATTTGCCAAAGTTTGCAATTATGTCAATTTAATGCAAATTGTGGCAACAGCTGCCATCGTTTCGTAAGAGCGAAAGGATGATACGCAGTTACGGTTGTGCAGTTTGTAGACTACTTGAAAAGTGCTGCCTTCTGGATGTATGGAAATGTGAGCTCTGTAAGTCACTCTGCTAAGGCAGTCTGTTAGGAAAATAAAGAATGTGATAGCAATTGTTACTCAAATAAAATGAATCATATTAAATCCTGTCCACCCCCCACCAGGAATTTAATCAGTTTATTTTTCTAATCATTTTTCCTCTCTGTCATGGTTTATGTCTTTGTTCAACCCTAGTCTAATTCCATTATTATAGTGACATCTGAAATGTATAGTGTTTCTATTTATAATGTTTCTCTGATTTACAGTGGCGGCCAAATGTGCTGCACCAATCACTGACTCCTTGTTTATATAAATGTAATGTTTTTCTTCTGTAGCCTGACAACAGTTAAGGAAACCCTATGCAAAGTATAGCTTCCATAGGTTCTCCTGTGTTTTTTGCATTAATTTATTCCAGCTCATTACCAATGTCTGAGAAATATGTTTATTAGAATATGATGCAATATATTAATCTATTCACAGTACATTTTTTATTTTAATTTGCATAGGTACACTGTTATGGTGGAGCTTCTTTATTCTGGCTGAAAAGCACTGAAACACTGTATTGATAAATCATCCACCTAATGTGACATGAACCATAATCCGATAATTAGAGCTCTTATTGAAAAAGAAAAATGTAGCACAAAAATAATTTAAAATCAAAATGGAAATATTGCTGCCACTGGTGTGCCTGGATATTTTCAAAATTTCTTATTATTGACAATATTTCCTTAATATAAAAAACAATGTTAATCGGTCATCGCACCACTTTTTCACCTTGCTGCCTTAATCATTTACTTTTACATTTAATCTGATTGTTTCCTCTTGGCAGTTTGATCCACTTGTGGGGACACATCCTGTCAGTCAGTCAGTCAGTCAGTCAGTCAACCAACAGCAATTGTAGTTTACAGTAGTTTACAGCATATAGACTACAGTAAGGTCAGTCAATTAATCAGTCAATCAGTCAGTCAATCGGTCAGTCAGTCAGTCCATGAGTCAGACAGTTGGTCACTCTGTCAGTCCATTAGTCCGTCTGTCAGCCAGTCGACTGGTCAGTCAGTCAGTCGGTCAGCCAGTCAGTCAGTCAGCCAGCCAGTCAATCGGTCGGTCAGTCAGTCAGTCAGTCGGTCAGTCAGTCAGCCAATCAGTCAATTGGTCAGTCAGTCAGTCAGTCAGCCAGCCAGTCAATCGGTCAGCCAGCCGGTCAGTCAGTCAGTTGGTCGGTCAGTCAATCGGTCGGTGGGTTGGTCAGTAAGTCAGTCATCCAGCCGGTCGGTCAGTCCTCCACGTGCTCCGTCCATCTGACCCCCATTGATTCAGCGCACAACCTTCCCCTGGCGCTGAAAACTGTACTTTTCCAAAAGGGAAAACAGTTGCTCTCTGCTCTGGGAGACTGAAAGAAGTCATTGATATAAAATGAGACGAGGTTGCGGAAAGGAGCAGCTCGCTGTCTGGGGTCCCTTTCGGAGGAGCAAAACACCCGGCCTGTTGTTGTTGCACACGGAAAAGAGAGCGGCCGAGAGCTGTTAAAAAAACGGGCGTGAGTAAGTAAACCGCGGACGGGGACGCGGCGCTCCGGAGCGCTTCCCGGAGACACGTGTCACGTCGTGTGTGTCCCCGAGGATTGTCGAGCAGCAACGTGCCAGGACAACCATGCGAATCGCTATCATTTAAACACATTAATACGATTTCAAAAAATCTGGCCTTAAATGCCGTCATCGTTATTCTCTGACAGCAGTAGTACAGCATTTGATTTAGGACTATATCATTATCGCAAGATACAGATCATCGTCGGATCAAATCTTTAATAATCCATAATTATTACGGGGAAATTATGACAAAACCAGTGTCAAGACCGACACATTTTTCATGCGTCATATTGATTCTTTACTCCATAACTTGTGAAAGGAAGGAGGATTTAACATTTAATGCTGCGCTCGGTCCTCTTCGTTCGTAGCGTTTCTGCGCCTTCTGCGATACATTGTATTTTTGCGCTCAGTTAATTGACAGAGAGCAGGATGCGCTATTTTTAACTGCCCGTCCTTTACTGGGCTTCAGCAAACGTGAAGTGTTTCGCTTCAGTCTGTACTTAAAACGTTTACTTTGGGCAATTATTTTTTTCCTCGGTAAACATGATGGGAAACTTTGGTTAAAGCGGGACGACAGAGCGGAACGCCGCCGCTCGCGCACATTGTCACCGACACCCCTGCCGCCGTTGTCGCGTCCCGCCGCTAGAGGGCGCCGGCGCCCCTCGCCACACGCCCATCAGCGCGCCTCATTGTCGCTCGCAGGGAAGCTTCTGAGTTTCAAGTCGGAATTAATGCACGAAAACTAATAATTGCAGCGAAAAGCACGAAACCAATATTTTTTAAACACGAGCATTAAGTATGTTGCGAGGATTTTTTTTTTCTGCAGAACTGAATTCAACTTCTACAAGAAACCTGAACAAAACGCAAGATTCTGAGCGGTCTTCGTTGGTGAAATATAAATGACGCGCCATAATTACCATTGCGTTGCACAGTAAACACTAAAAATAAATCCTGAGAAGAACCCATTTTTAATTGAGCGTAAAAACATTTAAAATAAAAGCATGCATAGCCCCAACAAAATGTGCTAAATTCCTCTGAAGAAATGTAACAGGTTTATTATTCACAGGCATATTTGCTACATGTTATGTGAAGTTGAGGTTTAAAATGTTCATTTCGCTGACCTCGTGCAAACCCGAAACTTACATGCCAGTTTCATATGTCATAAAAATATACATGTATTATTTTGCTGAATTTTTAATTTTTTTAGACTGATTCTTTCTAAAATCGGATACGGATTGGTCATATTTTGTAAGTTACAAATTAAAATGTATTAATTATTAATCCATGATTTAAATGTTTATTGTGTGGTTCACGCGAAGTCATCAAATAAAGACCAAAACCAATTCCCTTCATTTACTGTATTTTCTGTAAAAGGAGTATCCTATTATTAGTAGAAGGGCTAGAACAGAAGCTGGAGATAATAATGGACAGGAGTCATTTCACATAAAAATTAAAATAAGAGCGCGATGGAAAGAGTCTCCGTGAGCTCGAGGCGATGCGCTTTACTGCGGGGCGGCGGCTGGTCGGGATCCCCGAGAACGAGCGCGCGCGTGTGTTGTGTATGTGCGTGTGCGTGTGCGCGTGCGTCTCTGTGTGTGTGCAAGCAATGACACGGGCCCAGAACACCACCACGCCGGGGGTGTGGAGGAGTTGGGGTGTGTGTTCTCCCTGCCCTATTGCTCCCGTGCGCAGTTAACACACATTTGGATCGCTCGGATGCAAACTTCTTTTTTCCTCATTAATTATTGTCTCTCGTCTTCCTCCTCGTCCTACTTGTTACATCTGGTGTCCACGCGTGCTCGTGAGCTCACGTGGGAAGCACGACAGTGTGTGTAAATCCCAAGCCGACACGGCTGACAGTGAACACGCTATAATGAGCGCAATAAAACACACTTACACACATCACATCTTGACGGAAGGAAAGAAACTTCTTTGACACGTCGGCAGAGGAGAATTGTTCAAATATGTCGAAATAAGGGCAACTTTGTTTATTTCGACTATTGCTCAATCAATGGAGAAGTAACCGATCGCCGTGTAGTCGTTTAATATTCTTCGTGACATTTATGCGCCCGTTTGTGGTGTGTGCGGAATAAGAACAGATGTGTGTCATGTCATGTTTCGGAGGACAAGCCCTGGTGCTCCTTTTATTCCTCTGTCCGATCGAGTTGAGCTGCGGGGCCCAGAAAGGCTGATAACTACTGTGTAAAATGCTGCAAAAATGTGGCAAAAAAATCTTTGATTAAAGAAGAGAATGGGGGGGGGGGGGGATCCTGTAACTATAACTGTTTACATTATTTAATACAGCATACCCGAAGTGCAATGTGTGTTTAATCGGCCGTTCAATTAATAGTATAAAACATGGTAATATGTCCGGTGAATACACTGCATACAATATTATAAAAATAACAAATAATGAAGTAACGAATAACAGAATAAAAACGCAACCAATTTCCGAAATGACTGTAAAGACCTTGAAAAGCATTCAGACGAATTCAAGATTTTTATCCACATCTTAAAACACGAGCGAATTTCCCAGCTCCCACTATCCAGTGATTCCTGCGAATATATATGTGTATACTTTGAAATAATATCAAATAATAACAATTATGCGTGCTATAAAAGTGGTATTAAAATTACAGAAAATACTAATATTTCTCTAGCCGTTACGCGATCCAGTATATCCACATTTAATCAGACTATTATGCATGATAGATATAAAAGCCATTACAATTGATTAATTTGGAACGCTAAATTAACCGACTGCAATTACGGTAATTGCTTCAATCATTAGTTAATAATCCTATTTTTGAAGGGGGTGGGGTGTTAACTTTTCACTGTTCGCTGTGGTATTATTTTTAGCGGTACGGCTTCAGGGGGGTATTGATCAATCTCGCTTGACAGACCCTCAAACTTCTCCTTTCCCGCGCTTTACACGCTCGGCGGCGGACGACGGTCGCGCAGCGGAGCGCGGCGCACACCTCCGTGACAGCTGCGAGAGCTCGGCACGTGCGACAGGTGAGTTATCGCGTCCAGACTGTCGCGGGAGACGCGCGGACCGGGCGATTAGAGGGGCGCGCACGCGCGCGGACCACCCGGGACCCGGCACCTGAGCACGTGGCAGGCGGGCGGGCGAGCGAGCGAGCGCACGCGGTACCGCGCTTCCTTAAACTTCTGAATAACGGGACAGCGCTCGTGACCGCGCACGGTTCAGGACTAAAACGCTGGGGGGGCACGAAGACGAAAGGGGCAAGTCTGGGATGACATCCTAATTCCACTTGACCTTTGGGGAGCGCGGGCACACTGTGGGAAGCGACCCCGGGGGCGTGTCTCCGTGCGCGAGGCTCCACGCAGCCCGCCGCTGCGAGCCGGTGAGGGGCATCTGAGGACAGAGCCGCCGTGTCCGGCCGGACCGCAGCGGCCACTCCGTGCACGCGCGTCCCCTTCACGACCCCCTGTTAGGGACACGAAGCAGCCGCGTGCTGTAAGTGTACTGCGTACCCGGAAGCTCGTGCAGGAGTTCGCTGCCGCCATCGAGCTTTCCCGAGTTCGTAAAGTGACTCACACGTGAAGCGGCGGGTCTCTTTCCCCCCCGGTGACCGTCAGCGGCGTCTTAGCCTCCCGACACTGCGCTGTGGTATTCAGAGCGCGCGCCCGCCCGCGCGGGAGAACGGAGCCCCCTTTGAACTGGGACCACACCGCACACACGACACAACACTCCGGGCTTCGAGAAGGATGCAGGGATTCATCTTATTGGACTCTGTCGCCCATTAATTTAGTCCGTAGTGTATTACTAGACAACGAGGTAACTGCTGTCGGCCGTTATAACAGTGAAGTAGTTCTCGCGGCCGTGTTAAGAGCCTCCTGTAACGTGCTGTCTCGTCTGTGTGTGTGTGTGTGTGTGTGTGCGCGCGCGTGAAGCCGCCTGATGACCAGCCCCGGGATTTCACCTCGTCCTTCAGAGCCGCGCGAATCACCAGAAAAAACGGCCGACCTTTCCCCCCTCCGACGGTCCGCCTCGGCTCTTTCCACATAAAAGAAGCCCAGAGGCCACCGTCAGCATCGTGGTAAGTGACTCAGAAATGCCGCCAACTTTAAGATGAAGACGGTTGCCGTATTTTTCTTTTGCTCCCTCTTCATCGCTGTTGAGAACGGGCAGCGCGCGGACGGATCATGCGCTGGCTGGCGGGCGCGCTCGCGCCGCAGCCGCGCGACTCTCCGTTGACACGCCGCGCGCCGTGCCTCCCGCGAGCCCCCCTCTCTCTCTCACTCTCCCGTTTTTCAGCTTCCCGGGCTCTAATTCCCGTGTGGGATTAGGGAGCAGCCCGCCAATCAGCTGCACCGCCGCCGCCGTCGACGCCGTCGCCACCGCCGCTGCTGCCGCGCGCCCTGTCTCCGTCCGGGCTCAGTCGTTTGTCTCTGCGCGACGCGGCTCTCGTGCTGCGCTGCCGCTGCCGTCGCCGCCGCCTGAGACACGCTCGGGTTCCCGGTGCCGAGCTCAAAGCACACATCGTGCTGTGTTTAAAATCACCATGTCGGTTATGCGTTCATACAACCCCTCTTAGCTTCGTCTTCAGCTTCATCCATCCTCAGCTCTCTAGCGTCTTCATATCGAGCGCAAATACAGCGGCACGTTCCCGGATGTGTTAATTTGTAGGTGCCGTGAGGCACAACTCACTCACCGCCTTCCTTGAGTTCGTTCGCAAGGAGTTTGTGGCAAAGTACTTACTACTTTTTTCCTCCCTCCACATTTTCCTGGACCGTTTACAAAGCTTAGTTTCAAATGTTTTGCCTCACAATTTTGTTTGTTTACATTTTTGTTATCGTGCACAAATATTTGTTACCCTTCTTACACACTGATCGGTGTCCAGTGAGTTGCCACAGAAAAGGGTTTTTCCTCTAAGCCCAAAAGATGTTTTTTTTTTTTTTTTTTTTTTTTTTGCTCTTTTGTCCCCAATTTTTTCAACACTGTGTACTTGCTTCAGGAGATAGGTGGAAGGGTAATTATGGTGCACTTGGTAAACAAACAGTGCCCCATCTTGTCAGTGGTAAGAAGGGCTCTGTTGGCGCTGCTAGGCATGTGCAGGAGGGAGAGCAGTGCCACACCGGCGCTCCTTGGCACCGTGAGCTCGTACCCGCGTCACAGCTGTGGCCTTCGGCGCTGCGAACACTCTGTCCTGCCTGTCCAGACACTCGTGTATCGACAGTGATCGGAAAACACACATTCTGTGCTTTCACCGGTTGACACGCGTGCTTATAAATAATGGGGTGGGGGTGTATTTGATAAGGCAGGGAAAGCCCTGAGCAGCTTTGATTTTGTGTGCGAGTGTGTGTTGCGTTGATGCTCGAGTGTTTAATGTAATAAAGGCCGTGCGAACGCGGGTGAACGGGTTTATTGCCAGCGGGGCTTGTGGGTGTCTTCCTTGCGACGGTACACCGTGCGGTGTCAGAAGTACACTGGCCAGCGTGTTCGCAGCGTAATGCACAGCGCAGTCCGGCAGCAGCGATCGTTGCCATGTCAACTGTATGTTTTCATGAGCTGGGGTTTGATGTGTGTATTATTTGTGGAAGGAGACGTTTTTAAAGAGACCGGGCTGCTCCCTCTCAAAAGACAGGTTGTCGGTCCAGAGTGTTAAATCGGGTCTAAGATGTTTCAGATGCTGCTGCTGTGTTGCGTTCAGGGATGGTGTCGCGTGGTTGTGTGCGTACTTTAATTTTTTTGCACGGTAGGGTAAAGACAAGCGGGAATCAGAGGTCAGACATTTTTGGAGTTAATTTGTCTTAATGAATGGTGATTTACATTTTATAATTTATCTGTATTTGCTTCTGGGAATTAACTGAGGCCAGCAGGTGATGTGTTTAGGGTTGTTGTAATCTGACGGTTCTGGGTTTAAATCCCTGTCTTGGTACAGTACCCTTGATCAAAGTACTTACCCTAAATTGATGCAGTAAAAATACCCTGGTGGTCAAATGAGCGAATCACTTCATGTCACAGTGTAAGTTACTTTGAACGAAGTTAGATAAATACAGGTTAAAAGTAAAGTGAACTGGAGCGATTGCAAACCTCTCGTGTTGTCAGCAGCTCTCACGGCCTGTTCTGGCACGTCGGAATGGTCTTTTATCTCCTTACAGAATCAGGGATTGGTTTCCGACTCTGCTGAGACAGGCAGAGAAACACAAACATGCTTCCAAGTAAAGGCAAACACACTGCAACAGTGCAAGTTCCCGGGTTTTTTTCCCCCCGTTTCCGCCCTGTCACTCTCCCAGTCCAATGTCCAGTGACTGCAGGAATGTGCCCTCATCGATCCACGCTTTTGGTGGAAATCTCAGGATATTCCACTCAGTTGGCTGTGCAGTGAGGAAGCAGCACACACTCTGAATTGTCCCTTGATGCCCCTGGCCAATTAAAGTGGGCTTTGACCTTGGCAGAAACCCATAGACAAATGGCTCACCATGTGGCTGCTTGAGCCACCATACTTGGCCTCCAGCGGTCAGCGTGCCGTCAGCCACTGCAGAAGCTTACAGCTACACCCACCTTTCCCTCCAGAGCAAAGCGGGAAAACGCTTTGTGATCTTGGACCGCGCTGAAAGATGTTTGCCAAGACGTAGGAATTGTAAGGATAATGGGTTTAAGAGGCTTGTCCTAACATCTTAATGGAGCAAACCCGGCAGGGAGAACAACCTAAACAGGCTGGAACCAAAATATCTTATTATGAGGACAGAGAAATAAATAAATAATTGGGGGAAAAAAATCCCAACGTTTATTGAGCTTGTGGAAAAATTATGACACCCTATTTGGCTTCTACCAAATATGATTCTACATGGAGGGGAAAAAACTGGGGCAAATAAATCATTGTGGAATAAAAGCTGTGCTGAACTTGAAAAGTTTTTGCTTGTTTTTTCAGCTCCGCCATGACTAAAACATCTGAATGAAGCCCAGTGTGCATGAGCCCGGATGGCAGCGCAGGCTGATGTCCATAATCCGGATTCCCTGCGCTACTTGTTTTTTGGCCCTAAATCTCACAGGTGCCTGAATTTTTGTGCGGCCTGGAGCATCCAGTCCTGACTCTTAAGACTTGTTTGCACCTGAGTAGTTGAGGGAACAAACGCACACAATCATGACAACAGCAAGGATGTCCAGGGTGGTGTCTCTCATTGCCCCGTGTGGGTTTGTTAGGAATTTGTAATGCAGAAAGCAGAGTAATCAACACTGACCCTGTTTGATACACAAGGTAATTATGGTCTACAGTTACTCTACTATACAGTACAAGTGAAAGAAAAAAAAAAGCATGATCTGTGACCAAAATGGTGAAACCTGTGGAGGGTTCAAATCTCACTCTGTCCTGCTACTGAAACCTTGAGCAGCATAATTAAGGTGGTTTGTTTCAATAAAATGTCCATAGGTACAAATGCCTGAATGTACTAGTAAAACACTGGACCTCACTGCTCACCCTCTATTTTGCACTGTATTGTATGCATACTGTATCTTAAATATAACCCGTGTAGTGCTGTTTATAGTGTGGTCAATTATGCACAAAATGTATAAACTCAACCGTGTGTCTGTTGTTGTTGTTTGTGTCGTATATCAAGAATTTAGAAATTTAACCTCACAGTCGGTCCAATGCAGAAATAATTTATACATGTAACCCCACTTCAGCTGCTTATGCAGTATCCATGATGGGCAATATTTTTAAAACTGTCCATCTGTCACTGTAATACTCCTGCAAGGTTTCAGGATGAAAGTGTGAGGAAAAAGCTGATGTTCAGAGATGGACAGTAGAATAATCAGGTTGCGTGTGCGTGTTTGAGTACAAGGAGAGATCGCCATGTTCAGTGTGCAAATGAATATTACATTTTGCATTATTTATTTACTAAGCAGATGTCCTTCTCTGGGGTGAGTTGCACAGCTTACATACTCATACTAGTTATTTATACAGATGAATATTTGGAGCAGTTGAGGTTAAGTATTCAGCATGAGACTCTTGTCGCTAGAGGATGGGAATAGATGAAGTTCAAAGTGTGTTTATGTGAAAAGTGATATTTTCATGTTTCGTTATATACTTTACATAGCAGATGTGATTCTCTAAATGACTTGCATAGTTTTACAATTTATTCTTGCTTGTGCGCTTGTATCTGTCACCCATGTTATTAATTTGTATTTAGCTGCCACCTTTGCCCAAGATTACCAACAGTACCAGATACACTAAACTACAAGTACAGTATGTACCTGTCCACAAAACAGAGCAATATAACACATACACACACAATAACTCGCTTCTGCTAACCACTTGTTCTTGTCATGGTCACAGCGGTCTAGAGCTTATCCTGGAATCGCTGGGTGCAAGTCTGCTGGGGTATACGGTGGATGGGATGCCAGTCCATCACAAGCAGACACTCACCCATTCACACACTATGGGCAATTTGGTGTTATGAGTTCACCCCTACATGCAGATGTGAGTCACCGATCTGCCTGAAATGCATTTCTTTGGCCAGTGGGAGGAAACAAGTGCAGACACGGGGAGAACATACAGACTCTGCACGGAGTGAACAAGGACTGAAGATATGTCCAGTTGCACAGCCCAGGCACTGTGAGGCACCTGTGTTACCCACTGCACCACTGCGTCTTCTTCACATCCAGCTGCAGGAGCTCTGTGGAATTTACATCTGAAAAACTATTCTTCGTGTGGGTCTGAACCCCATCGTGAGCAGGTTGTGAAACCAAGTAACAGGAGCACGTAGTATTTTTTTTCTGTAATATTTCCTCACCAAGAAGCACTGAAATAGGGACCTAGTGTCTTCTACCTCATGTCACATCACAGGGAGAAGGAAACCTTCACCATTATTCTACTCTACAGTATGACTAAATGGCACTAAGGAGGCCGGATGCCAACAATGGAATTGCGTCTAAAATAGACCAAACAGAGGGTGGGTTCTACATCCACAAATACACACTGGCTGTGCATTGGACCAGAGCAGTAGATATATGAGCAGATCCACTGGCTTTCTCCAGGTAGGTGAGCTCTTACCTGGTGATGTCTTCAGTACTTGGCGGTATAGTTAAAGCACCAGCCTTGTGACAAGGTTGTACCACTGCCTAAGTTTCCCTATATTTTACTCCAGAGATTGGAACTCAACCCGAGTTGTTTGCATCTGTATAAATGGGCAAAGAATTTAATAACAATAATGACAGAAATATGGAGGTGAGATACACCTGCTGATCCGATTTAGGGAGGCATTCCCATTCCCAGACCCCTACAATCGTATGTATCCCCTGGCCCAATGGACCAACCCATGTCCAAGCAGCACACTTTGGGTTAGCCATGAGGATAAAAGGAAGCAATGGCTGGCCTCTTCCAAGGGGGGTGTGTTCTAATAGATGGCCACATATGCCTGGTGGGGCCCGTTTGGGAGCTCTTTCTAGCGATGCCACTTGAAGACATCTTGTGGGAAACTTTTTCATAAGTCATGTTGTGAAGTTTATGTCAAGACCTCAAGTTTGGGTTGTAGCACGTGTTCTTTGGGTCAAGCTGTAGTTGTGCAGAACTTCAGTGGGTGCTGATTTCTGGATAATGATTGGGTGCTCAATACTGACCAGCTGAATAAGAATTCTGGGTAATGATTCCCCACTCCATGTTGTCACACTGAAATAGAATTACGTGGAATTACGGGTGGCAATCTGTTGAGTGGACAAAGGCTCACTTCCATTTACTTGTGAATTCTTTTGCGGGGTAACGGTTTGTAAGTACCAGACAATTCCTGGCATTTATGTCTGTTCTTTCAGCAAATATGCCAAAAGAGTCCTTTATCGAAATAAAAAGTAAACTTTCCTCCAAGTGCGGTATATGGGGTACGAAGTAGTTTAAACATAGTTTAAACGTGTTGTGTAACAGTGCAGTAATTAGATTTACATTTACTTTTTTTATTCATTTAGCTGATGCTTTTCTCCAAAGCAACTTACAATGTTAAGCTGTTTACAATTATTTGCCCATTAATACCTCTGGGTAATTTTTTTTAGATACCTGACCAGAGAATAGTAGTTTACATTCCAGGAAGGTGTGTGCCGTGCTGTAGTTTTAATAAATAGACCCTTAATTTGGTGAAAGTGTGCGCAAGTCTCTTCGGAACAAAAATGATCAGCATGCAAATAAATGAAGCTCTTTGTGTAATTTGTTAGTTGACACTATTAATCAGCGGCAATGTACAGGATGTGGAAAAAGCGGGTGAAAAGACTGATGGCGTACAACTGGTTAGTTCTGACTAACGGGAACTAGATTTACCAAATTAGTGCAGCGAGGGAGTTCAATCAAGCAGTTTGCCCACCGACATATGAGGCAGGTCAAGGAGCAGAGAACGGCCGCCATGTGATCTTATTGTGTGCGTGTGTGTGTGGGCATGCGAGGCCAGTCGAGACTCTGCGCCCTCGAACCCCGCTCACATAGCCGATTTGTTTCATTTAGAAAATGAGTATATTCTCTCTCTGACCTCTCCTTTTCATCGCCTTCCGCGTTGCATATTTTACTCCCTTTCCTGGCTTATTTTACTAATTGGTGGCTATGTGGGTTCAACACCGATTGCCTTTGATCAGCTCAGATCATTACGTTTACCTCATTAATCCTCTCAATGTGATTTTTTTTCCCTCCAAATTTAAGGGTCCACATAAAATTGTATTAATAATACATCTTAAAAGAAAGAAAAGAGAAAGAGAGGAAAAAAGCTATTCCTATGTGATTTGTCTCTCTGTCTGTCTCCCAGATGCCAGGCAGTGATTTCCTTCTGGGTCCTTGTGATTCACTCGCAGTCATGTGAGTAGACACCATGGTGAATGTGTGTCATTGTGGGGCTGTATCAGGGGCCTGCACTCTTTACCATGCCACACCTCAATGCGGTGCCTCACCTGGGGGGAGCAGGGCGATTGTAGCACTGCGGTGGACATCCTGGTCCAGCGGGAGAATGTGGACACCAGAGCAGGACGGAGAGGAGGGATCTGCGTTTCATTACACAAGCGCTGTTTTGCAGCAGTCGCTCTTGCGCTCGGCTGTGCTGTACGACGCTGTTGTGATTTTATGATTTCTCCAGTGTCGCTGGAATTACTATAGTGGGTTTTGCCCTTCAGCGTCTCACCCACTCTGGTGCACAGTTATTTTGTTCCCTTCTCTTATTCATTTACATTTATACATGTAGGTGACACTTTTCTCCGAAGCAGCGTACACTCTTAAGCTCCCTATAATTATTTACCCATTTATACAGCTGGGCAATTTTACTGGAGCAATTTAGGGTAAGTATCTTGCTCAAGGGTACTACCGTAAGTAGGTGAGGTTTGGACCTGTGACTTTCGGATCCAAAGAAAACGGATCTAAGCGTGACGTGAAATACAGGGGCATACGCAGCTACACCCAAAGTGGCACACATGTGTGGGCTCTGTACGGCACGTGGATCTTGAACCGGTGCTGCCTGCAATCCCAGGTGGTACGCGGCTACGGTCTCCCTCCCTCCCTCCCTCCACGACGACCCCCAGCTCTTACCTGGTGTCACCCCGTGCGAACAGACAGCAGTCGTGCACAACGGTGGGGAGGTGAACAAAGGAGCGTCATTCCTTTTGTCAGCAGGCATTCACGGGCCTGCGATCCGCTGCAACTCTAGACAGAGAGATGTCTGCATGTCATTCAACAGATTGCTTTACAGACCGTTTTGTCTCCGGGTCCCAGAATCCTGCCGTAATGTGTATCTGTCTCATATTGTGATTCCTATCTGAATGGAGTCAGACACGTTGTATTATTATCATATAAATAACTGAACATCTGTATTCAGCGGCCCGGAGCTCGGAGCAGTGCGGAGCATTGTCTGCGTGCGTCTGAATTTGTTTTTAGTGCCTTTGTAATGGTGTCGTTTGGAGACAAAGGAGAGTCAATCTTCTTGTCGATGTTGTTTCTGATGAATCGTACGGTTAATTTACGCAGCGTGTAAGTGTGCTTTGTTCCGTTTTGTTTTCCAGAGCACAATGGTGTCCATGCCAAGGTGTGTTCATTTTGTGTCTGTTTATTTTAGATAATATATGGTAGGCAAAGACTGCTGAAAATACACAGCAATACAATTAATGCACACTTTTGACTTATTTTCTTGTTTTCCTCACTTTATTCAGCTTCACGATTTACTGGAATGATTAGCTACTGAAAAGTACAGCACAGCTCTTCTTCCAAAGGATTTGAATCCACAACCTACCCTTCAGAAGTCCACGTATCTCCTGCTTACATTTATTTAGCTGATGCTTTTCTCCAAAGTGATCTGCAATGTTAAGGTACTTACTATTATTCACCCATTTATACAGGTGGGTGATTTTACCGGAGTACTTTCGGGTAAATGCCTTGCTCAAGGGTGCTACAGCTGGAGGTAAGACTCAATCCTGTCACCCTAACCACTACGCTACCAGCTGCTTTGTAGCTGATCTCCGGCGAAGCCTTCGTGCTATCTGTTACGTCGGCCATGAATTAAGGTGAGCAGCACTGCGTGTTTCACTACGCTTCCCTGAATTATTTGGCCTTCGTACCCGGAAGGAACACAGATCCCAGGTCAATGAGCTCTGCCTTTCCTGTTGTCACTTTCTTAAACGTCCGTCCAGTCAAACATCGGCAAGGACGATCTTTCGTACGGATTCAGCAGCCGTGTGAGTGCTCTTCCCTTCCCAGGAGCACTGTGTGTTGGAAACAAAAAAAGGACGCTTAGGAGCCAAAAGGTGCTCAGTGTTACAATCTATTTTAAGACCCAACTACCACCTGGAACGGCAGCCTCCTTAAACACTCGGTTGACGTCTGAAGCCGTCGCCTTCCAACTCAACATTTAAAAAAAAAAATCTCTTCTGCGCATCAGCACACTAGCGCTGTTCCTTGTCTGTCTCTCTCAAGGATGTGTGAAGTGTGTCTCGGATGTTATCCCCCCCCCCCCCCATCCTTTTTCAGAATAAAAGCCGATTGTCCTGTTGGGTGGCAGTTTTCAGCTCCAGCTTCCTCAGCTCAGGGTCACCTTTTTATGTCGCTATCCGACGGCATCAGTGCAGCACCGTTCAACAGGCTATCGGAAACACTCTTTGCTCGCTCAGCGTCGCTTCGGTGAAAGGTACGGCACGATCTTTTTGAACCTCTTTTTTTTTTAAGTCTGCGTGTCATCATTAACATGTTAATGTGGATCCGTGGGTCCCGAGCGAGCAAAGTGTGTGCGCGCTCCTGATCCGGCGTGGCGTGCGGTCTGTGCGCGGCGCCGCGTGTGTGGCCGCGTCCTCGCGCCCGTGTGTGCGGTGACTCGAAGAGGGCCCGTACGTGTCACACCGAGCACACTCCGCTGCCTGAGAGCCTGCCTCTGATCTTCGCCGTGCGTGCTTTCACTTTCAACATCTTCCCTTTCTTATGTAAAAGACCCAATTAGAGTTGTGTCTGTTTGTTTAAAACAAAATGGCTTTTAATTAGTCTGATCAAAACCTCTCTTCTGTAGGCCCCAGGATCCACTTTGTAGTTCCTCTCTAGATCGCAGATGGTTTTGATGCCGCTTGATAGGACAGGAAGACAATCTGATGGGTTTTAATGAATGCGTGTATTCGGCCTGCTTTGCCATCTCCGTTTCTTTTGTTTTATTGTTACTCAGCCCCCCCACCCTCGCCCCTTCCCTCCCTCCCTCCCCCCCCCCCCTTTCCACCCACATCCTCATCACCGCATTTTCAAATTAGCAGCTTCTCCTGTCCTGCCCTGTCTGCCGGCGTCCGGCCGATGCTTGTTTTCGGACATCGCTTCTGAAGATTCTCCCCCGTCTGACCTTTCCGGTTATTACAATTCTTTTCTTCTTCAGACTGAACTGTTTCCTTTTGCGGCACAGGACCAGTCCACCGTGGGCACACCATCACCCGGCCGGGTTGCGAACGCACCCACCGGTGACCGAGAAACTTCTCCTTCCCTGTCACGGGCACAGGACCCTCGCTGTCGCACTTTCACCATCGCTGAAGTTGAACTTCTGAAAATTCCACTTTTTAAATTCAACTACATAATGCATTTCAGCAGGAAAATGCCCTCCGCAACTGTAAATATTTAACACGTTGCAAATCAAGTAAGTGGATCAAGCAGCTCTTTGTATTACTGTCTGAAAGGGACCCAAAATACCGACTATCGACGATGAAGAGAAACTGAATTATTATTTTTAACGTTAACAGATACTGGCGATCGCTGAAAGTGTAATTGTAAAAGTAGTGATGGTGTGAATAAGGACTGAAATGATTTGTTTGGGAAAAGAAAGTGTTTCATTATTCTTCGTTCGCCAAAATGTAACAATGTGAATACACAAATCGCACTAATATTATACTGTAAATATTAGCGTAGGATTATTTGCATCTAGCAAAACAACAGGGACGAAGCCGACAGCCCAGGCTACAGAAATAAATGTAAAAGGCAGCACAAAAATGGGCTTTAACTTCTCACCGGGAAATTTTTAGTCTTCTCTCCTTTTCAGAGCAGATGTTCATCCACACCTAGTTCTTCCTCACCGTGTAGTGAGAGAAACACTTCCTGTCCTGTCTGTGCTTTTCTTTTGCATGTTCCCATCACACTGATCTGCCTCTCATATATTCTTGCTCCTTTTTTTTTTTTTTTTTTTTTTTACATTGTCATTTTTAGCAAATTGCTTTAACAGGTGTGTAAGTTTGCGTGTTCGTATAACTGGTTCTCCTTCATTTGAATAATTAGGCCGTTACGGTTTAAACTGGTTACGTGTGTCAGTTGCTTTCGGTTGTGGACAAATTTAGTGCAACAGCTGATTCTTTTGTCGATTTAGAGATCATTTATCCGTCAATGAACATGTGCTCAATTTGCTTTTTCGCGTGGAAAAGAAAAATTGTAAACCGTGCTACTTAGTAGAGAAATTATTTGTTATTAGAGATTATGTTTCGAGATTCTTTTTGTTTTATACAACTGCAGAAGCGGGATTTTCTGAGAAGCTTTCCTCTTCGCTGGTCTCTCTGAATGGTGTCGTGTGACTTGAAGGGGTGGTGTGTCAGGGTGTGTTAAGCCATGCCCTTATGAGCGTTTTTCTTTTTCAGCTTCCTAGCGCATTGTTTCATCCGAAGTGGTTTACACAGTGTACCGTTCCACACCCATGCGTGCAGCTGGATGCATATGGCATTAAATGTGTCGCCCCAGGGAGGAAAAGGGATGTCGGTCTGTGGACTGCGTAAATTGGGATCTTCAGCTTCCGAGCTCCACAGATAGCGTTCAAGTGGGGGCCACCGGGCGGCGCAGGTAACTGATGGCCAGCTGTGAACTGCTCAGGGTGTGTGTGTGTGTGTGTGTGTGTGTGTGTGTGTGTGTGTGTGTGCGTGCGTGCGTGCGCGCGCGAGTGGCCCAGACCTCCTGCTGGCCAGCCTTGCTTCCCAAAGGGGCAACCGTGCTCATGCCGGTGTCGCATGCCCTTGGCGTGACACTGCTGATTTTATTCATCACGTAGCTCTGACCCGGGAACCTTAATTAGTGCTGAAGCAACACACACAGCTAGGACCAATTATGGCAATGAAAAATACATGTTAATGTGTTAAAACAATAAAGCAAGCGGGGTTGTGACCAGTGCCCCAAGTCAGTCCCATTGGAGCTGTTTTATGTTTTGGCGTGTGTGTGTGTGTGTGTGTGTGTGTGTGTGTGTGTGTGTGTGTGTGTGTGTGTGTGCGCGCTCAAATGCCTGAGGATTGGTGTTCCTCCGATTGTGTGTTTCTCCATTGTGGCTGTCTCTGTGTATTTGTGCGTGTGGTTGCAGAGCTCCTGCTTTGTCCTACATTAATCCTTCATGCATTAACTGCAGGGCTGTGGATGAACCTATTTTGTAAGCGGCCTCCTTAATAGGCTTTGTTTTCAATAAACATGCCGATACACGAAGGCCGGTTAAAGAGACAAGAGGGACTGATAAAAAAGGAGGGAGAAGAGGTGTGAACAAGCAGCGAAGCGTTTCCCTTGAAGTGAGTGCGCCTACCTGACCCCTGGGAATGCTGGGTAGGTTCTTCGCTGCCGTGGAGACGACCCCAGCGTTAATATGAGCAGCACTTAGTGTAGACCTCCCGTTTGCCTTCATTTCCATATAATTTGATTTAGTCTGAAATGTCACTTCCATTCCATTGATTAAGCTTCAGCGCTGCCACGGAGACGAGCTCCGAAGGTTAAAGGGACAGGATGGGGCTGTCGCCGTAGCGGCGCGGTGATATCAATACAGACAGCTGTGGCCTTTTGACGCCTGGGCCATGCGGTCGAGACAACGACACCACCGAGGGCACCGTACAGTAGAGAGCGAAGCCCCGATCGCCAAATAGCGGCGCTTTTGGACGCGGCTGTGCCCGTAACACGTACAGCTGTGGTCTCTCCTGGAGCACATCTGTTACGTAAGCGGCAGTACTTATTGTAAAAGCATTATATCGTTGACATCGCGGGACCCCTCCCGGGCAATATGACACAGAAAGGATTGGCCACACCCACTGCACGCTTTCTCCGCCCCTACCGTACAGTCCAAATAATGGCTGCCATTTCTTTGCTGTTGACCCCGTTGTTCTTCTGCAGATCTCAGGTCCGGCGCGGTATGTCAAAGCTGCCTCTCGCATACAGACGCACGTTACCTCCCCTCTCTTCTTAAACCCACAGGGTCATTAAAGCACAGAGAGGCTCTTAATAATAGAGCGGAGCTGCAGTTGAGCTACTGGGCTGACCACTTCAGATGTGAGTGCGTGACCCTCAGAAAACAGAGATGAAGAGGCAGGGTGTTTGATGACAAGGGTTGTGTGTCTGTGTGGAAGAGGGAGGACGAGAAGGCGACACGCGATTGAGATGGGGGGGGGGGGGTTGTGTAATAGAAAACGTGGAACGTGAAAGGCGTGATCTTAAACGCGAGCCTCCCGTAGAGGACTGACCTCCGCGTCTCATAGTGGAAGGTGGAAGGCGAGGGTGTAAAATGAAGGACAGAGGTGCAACGATGGATTATGTTGCAAGACGAAGAGTGAGAGTGTGCGATGAGGGGCAGGAGTGCACGGTTGCGAATTGAAAAGTAAACTGAAGGATGGGGATGTGTGATGAAGGATTACAGTGTAGAAGGAAGGGTGAGTGTGTACAATAAAGGACTCTAGTGATAGATGAAAGGCGGTAATGTACGGAGAAGGATTATGGTGAAGGATGAAGCGCGAATGCACAATGGATTATACTGTGAGATGAATACAGGGCAGAGTACGAGGATGACGTGGAAAGTTCTGGTTTTATGTAGAAGGCCTGGTGTGTCCGTGTGTGCCGATCCAGTTCTGCTCAGTCCTGCTCAGATCTCTCTCTCTGACAGAATAGGAACATACTGACTTATCTGCTTCGTGGATCTTTGGGTTTTTCCACTTAATATATGATGTGCTAAATGTTGCCAGATTTTTTTGCATTTTATTACTGGCCCAGAAAGCCCGGGCTGCCCTATATATTGCTGCCCTTATTGTTCTTGCAGCTGTAATAGGTGTAATAAGTCTGCAGCTTTTGCTCTTCTGTGTTCCTAAGAGGGTTCGTTCTTTGGGAGCTCGGCGTGATCCTTCACGAGGGCCCGTCCTCCTCGGTGGACGTCGGTCACGTTGCGTCGAAGGAGGCGAACGGCACCGTCGCCTGCCGCGGAACCCCCGCGCCGTGCCCGTGTTGCCAGCGCATCGTGCTCCTGTTCCTTTCCGCTGCCCCAATGTGCTACTTAATGTAACAAAGAGGGAGTTGTGCCTTTAAATGAGAGACTTGAATATTTAATTTGCTTGCTTGCCTGTCTGTTCCGATATCCATCCCCCGGTAAAGAGGCGGAGCAACGCAACCTGACAGCAACATCGGTCTAATGTGCCGCTGTCAGGCTCGACGGGACACTTCCAGCGCAAACACGCGGCTGAAGTCTACCCGCCAGGCCCGTGCCCCTCCGCGGTCTCTAGGCCCGCAATCTGGTCCGATTTATTCGGACCCATGTAAACGTATGTGCCTTTACATTTATTTTTTTCAGCTGACGCTTTTCTCCAAAGCACCTTACAATATTAATTTGCTTACAGTTATTTACCCATTTATACAGCTCTGGTAATTTTTTCACTGCAGCAATTTAGGGTAAGTACCTTGCTCAGGGGTACTACAGCTGGAGGTGAGATTTAAACCTGCAACCTTTAGGCCCAAAGGCAGCAGCTCAATCGCTGCTCTACCAGCCGTCCCGTTTGCGCACACACACACACACACACACACACACACACACACACACACACACACACACACACACACACACACACACACACACACACACACACACACACACACTAACAGACGCAGGTATGGCGTCCTCGGCAGTCAGACACGCTCTCACGCATGTGCGCACGCACACACACACACACACACACACACACGCGCAAACAGACACATATACACCGGTGCTCTCAGGTTCGCCCGAAGCCCGGGTCTCCTACTGGTTTCATAATCTAAGAAGAGGGGCGGATTTCCTCTCCCGTGCAGCCGGTCTCCAGTTGTCGGCGGGGAGGGGGTAACCGTTATTCCAGCGAAGCTCGACAGCGCAGCACTCTCGTCTTGTTAAACTGCTGGCAGATGACAGAAAAATTAGAGCTACTGCGTTCCTGACAGGTTGTTGTGTTTCTTCTGCTTCAAATGGTTCGTGTCAGTTTGTTTCCAGTCAAGCTGTCTCCCGCGCACAATGAGCGCTGGATGTGCGTTTTGTTCCGTGGGGAGAAAGATTTGATTTATCTAATGCCTCTCAGCCTGGTAGAAACGGCGAGCGACGAGAGGGACGGCTGCCTCGGCTAATTATGGATAGTCACTTTGACTGCTTGTTTGAAAACACCGCTCGCAGACGCACGCTCGTAATAATTAGTTACTCAGCACACAGAAATATCCATTATCGAGGGTGACCTTCTTTGTGCCCACTATGTGTTTTAGTGTGGGAACACGTGTTGAGATGCTTCTGTCACGACGTATTCGCCGCGCGTCCTCGTGTATACATTTCGAGACGCGCGTGTCTGTTCGGCTGAGGGGTGTGTATTAAACACAGGAGCCAAATGCCATCTGACCTGGAGCGCGGAGACCTACTTAGCAGGGCAACACAAAGCACCCCTCTTTGACAGGAAGCTTTTCATTTTCACTTGTCTGAAAGGCTGCTCTTTATTTGATTACCTCTGCCTGGGCAGTGCGTTTCTCACTCCAGGAGGAGCTGCTGAACGTGTGCGAGACACAGATCTTTATTTGATTACTTCTGCCCCGGCAGTACACCCCTGGGGCAGCGTCCAGACCTGGTGGGGTGCTCGGTGGGAAGCCCGTGTCGCCCGGCCCTCTCGTACCTCCATTTCACTGGGCTGGCTGACTTGGGCCTGACTTTGGCCATCAAGCCTGAAAAATGCTGTGTGTGTGTGTGTGTGTGTGTGTGTGTGTGTGTGTGAGGACTGGAACTGACACTTCGCCGCAACATCGTTGGGCAACAGATTCACAGCAAGCACTGGGACACAATAACGCAATTACGGTTATACACAAAGGAGCTCTGAAAAAGAAGTTAAAAAAAATAAATGAAGGGAACGAGGTGTACATTTATTCCTTTAGCTGATGCTTTTCTCCAAAGTGACTTAGAATGTTAAGGTTACAGTTATTGCATGCTTACAATTATTTACCCCTTTATACAGGTGGGTAATTTTACTGGAGAAGTTTAGGGTAAGTACCTTGCTCAAGGGTCCTACAGTCAGAGGGGGGGATCGAACCTGTAACCGTTGGGTCTAAAGGCACTAACCCTAACCACTACACTACACGTGATGGGGAATGTAAATGGTTAATGGGACAAAATAAGACTCTCTTTGACTGTTGGCTTTCGTTATGTGCTGTGCATGTCCACGTATCTCTTTTGGGTCATCGCCACTGTATCGCCAGCATGATCTTCAGACGCACAAAGGCTTCAGACTAATTGACTGCCGAATCACTTGACGGCTGTACTTCGAATTACAGTGCGTATGAGGAAAAAACATGATATATCTAACTGATCGCTGATACTGTTCTACATGAATTATACCTGGATTAGCTTGCTATTTCTGGGATCAAATAGTGTTGATTAATCCCTTTATGTTGTTTTTTTTTCCCCCATCGCTCTTCCTTTTCATTATTTGGTATGGCGAGTAATCCTCTTGTGGAATTAATCGGGTTTTTCGAGTGTTTGTTACCGTGCTGCAATAGAATTAATACGATTACGAGGAGTGCGCAGAAAGTGACAAACGATGGGGAAAACGGGTGTTTTTTTTTTCCTCCATCATTGCTCCCTCTGCTGGTGATGAGATTTTCTCTCTCTGTGTGTGTGTGTAGGCAGTCAGGGGCTCTTTGTAATGATAGGTAATGTTAGCCTGTTATAGTAGAAAGAGAGGGTCCATTGCAAACATGGTATGTCTTGGGGGGTCAGGTGTGAGTCCATGATGCTCCTTCACCTCCAAGGCCACCAGCAGTCTTTCTTTCCAACGTTTGCAACGTTCCACGTGTTCGATTCTCAGATGGTGCCTGCCGAGCCTCCGAAAAGCTACAGGCTGGAACTCAAGAAACGCTTCTCCCCGAAATCCAAACAAGGATGTGCTTACCACGTACAAGGAGGTGTAGCAGAGCTGTGTGACAGTATGAAGGACCTCAAGCGCAACTGCAACTTGAGAGATGGAGAGCAGCAATACTGCGGCCTCACGCTAGGCTTCTTTAGACTGCTCTTGTTCCCCGTTGGACATCCTGGATGGAGATTGAAACTGGCTTTCAACAGACGCCAGATTGCAGGCGAGATATCGCACAGCTTTTCGAGGTCCAGAGGTCCATTTTTTAAGTGGCTGTTTTGGCCAGTTGCCCACTTCAGTGTGTGTTCGGTACAGTAGATCAAGGCTTAATTTATTTCAGTCTAATGAAAAATTGGTTCATTCAATTTATAGTTTGATTTTAGAGTTTATTATTCGAAACTTACTGAAGACTTAAAAAATGTCCTCATTAAATATAAAGAGATGAGAGCGGCTGCGTTCGTCCGCGCTCGGCATTGTGAGGGTGGTTGTGCGTTTGCATGTCCACGTATGAATATCTGCGGACGTAGATTGCGTGTTTGTAACATGGAGCGCTGGACAGACAGTTGACAAGGTTGCTTGACTGTAGTCTTTTGGAGCAAGGTAGTCCTGCGTTTGTCCCCGTGATTCTTATTTTTCTCATTAATGATTAATACAAACAAGTAGAATGATCAGTAAGTCTGCAGTTTTTCAGTTTTTATAGCACGCCCCTGATACTAATCGAGCTCTCCTACGGAACTCGCCTGGGGTCGACCTATGGGACACACAGGTGACCCACATTGTGCTGGACGTGCGTCACGGTGGATCCTTTCATACTTATTCTCACTGCCTTTTTCATCGCTGTCCTTGGATTCATGCTTTTTCCATTCAGAAGCACCAAGCTGGATGAAGTTCTCTTGCGTGTGACTCCAGGTCGTTCCCGCTCTGCCTGCTATTGGGTAGTGTGTTTGAGGCCCGCGAAGAAGAGCTGCCTCGTCCCCAAGCTGTCCTGCTGGCGCCGCCGGCCCGCCATGTGAGGAAGTGACACAAACTCGCCCTGGTTCTGTTTGAGATGCGTTTGCTAGAAGGAAAGGAGGGTGGCGGGGTTGACCGTGGAAAGGAACGCGTGGGATGGAGATGCCAGGACGGGAGATGCTGTAGGGTGTCAGACTGGGAAGGTGAGACAAACGAGAGGGGAAGATGGTAGGGAGAAGGGGTGAACTACCTAGAAAATGAGGAACGATGGACGTGGCGCCGCGGGTGCAGGAATTTTTATTGCTTCGTTGCGAGTAGAGAGACATAATTAACCGAGGAATGGTTCCAGTGTTTGACGGAGGGGAGATTTATGATGCTTGCCATGTATACAAGAGCAGTGGCCTCTCTAAACAGGCCTGTTTTAGCGGCTAAGGTGACACGAGCCTGTTGGTGTCATAAATCTGCGGACATGTTGCAGTCTGTGGGGTGCAGAGTGTCGATGCTCTCAGTTCAGATGGTCCTGTGGCTTAGTTACTCACTGTCCATCATGAGATACGGTCCATTCTGCAAGCAGTCCCACTCCCGTGAAACACATCCACTTGACTGTGTGTGTGTGTGTGTGTGTGTGTGTGTGAGAGAGGGAGAATAAAGTGTATGTGATGGCGATTTTGTGTGTTTGTGTGTGTGTGCGTGTGTGTTTGAGAGAGGGAGAAAGGGAAGGCTGCATGCCGGAGAGAGGATGACAGACGTGAAGAATGTGTGTGAGGTAGGGAGGCTTTACTGTGTGTGTGTGTGTGTGTGTGTGTGAGATTCCACTTGTCCTCCCAGTTTCATGGCTGAAATATCGTTGTGTGTCCGGATCAAGTGGCATGGAAATGAACCCTCTTCTACAGAGGCAGGTTCTCTCTCTTAAGTGGCTGCAGTAATATTGGAATAATGTTATTGAACCGCGTCAGTCCCGAGACACTCAAACGTGCCCTTATGGTAATTTTTCATTTTTTTTTTTTGTAAGCAGCAATTCAGAGCGAGCGTGTTGCTGTGAGTTTGCATGTTTGTGTATCGGAGGGAGAGGGAACGGAGGGCGATTCTGTACTAACAAGTCTGGGTTAAGGGGGAGGGGGAGGGGGAGGTGTTTGACTCATAAATTTTTGTGCTCAAACTCTTTTCTGTCTGATACAATATGACCGTAACGGATGCGATGCCCCGACGGACACGTTGTGACGGTGTTGCTTACTGAAGAACGGATGCAAATTGAACTGCCTTTTACATTTCTAGCAGCCGCATGGGGGTGGGGTAGGTGAGTTGGAAGCCCATCCAGGTGTACCATCGCTCAGAGCAGAACACGGTCTGGACCGTGACAGGAGAGAGAGAGAGTGTGTGTGTGTGTGTGTGCGTGCACGCTGTGATCTTCACCCCCTCCACCCCTATTCTGCCGCATGCTCGCTTGAGTAATTTATTTAGTCTTTTTCTTTGCCCCGGCGGAGAGCGGCGCTCGTGGGTGGGCGTCAGGTCAGCCTGTGGTATCCAGCCGAAGCGCCGTGGTTTGTGGAACCGAAGGGTCCGGGCCTGTCGGCCGCGCAGGCTCGTGCCGTTCCCTTGCGGCGGAGGTGGGAACAAGGTCAGCCGAGTCCAGTCTTTATTTTCTATTTCAATTACATTTTTTTCAGCAGTTAGTCATTTGCAACCTTTTAGCTTATTAAGACAGTAGCAGTAACATCTGGCAGTTAATTCCCACACAAACGCTGTCTTTGTCTGCCCTCCTGATGAGGAGAACACACAAGCACATACCAGGAATGCTTCAGCCCAGCTTGTTTCCTTTGTTTCCATATTTTCGTTTCTACTCCCAACTGCAGGCCTCGATCGCTGTACTTGGACCGTCTCCTTCTTAACTCAACCGTTTTGCGGCACGGTCACCCGGTCAGGACTCGCTGGGCTGTGTTTGAGGATATTAGGTGTGTCGGGACATTTTGCGTGCCCCTTCTGCGTCTCGTGACTGTGGGAGGCGGCTTAGACCCCGGGCAAATTTGAGCCATGTGGGCAAACTGAGAAGTGCCTCTGAAGCCTCAGTACTTAGTGCCAGGAGAGAGGATAACAACGGGAGCTCTTGCAATGCAGGGTGTGCGGTGCAGGAAGTCGATTTAGGGCAAAAAGCACGGTTTGAGAACGGAAAAAGATGTAAAAGTGACTGTGGTGATCCGTAGCCGCCATACACAGGGGTATAATTTAGCAGAGTGACGGCAGGAGCTACATATCTGCCCAGAATCAGCGCCTGACAGCCAGGATGAATGTTGACACCAGCTAACAGCGTTTAAGTGTTTTACCTCCCCGTTTGCCCCCCTTGTCAGACTGTCAGCGACGCTAATGGGCAAGGGGAGAAGAGCTGACAGCGGAGCAACAGGTGGGAGGGCAACTCGTACCCACTGCCTGCGTCTCCCACCCACCAGGAACAAGCAGGCGGTCGGAGAGAACAGCCCTAAACGTGGTGCGTGTTGTGCCACGGAGACGTTCCTCCTTCTGGAGCGTAGGTACCGTGACCTTTCCGGCCCCGGCAGGTCGTGCGCTTCTTGAGCCGAGTGCGTAAAATGTGAATATTGATGCAGTTCTCTCCCACTCTCACCTGTGTGTGCGGTGTGTGTGTGTGTGCGTGCATGTATATGTGTGTAAGGCGCATACAGTGATCAAGACAATGCAGCCTTTAACATTCCCCCAGCAGCAGGGTCAGCCCAGGCGAGCGGGAAAAGAAAGAGCTGGAAAACAGCATGGCGCAGACAAAAGCAGGCCTGTGGCCCAGAGCAGCGTGACTACAGCGTGCGGACAGCTCACCCTCCGTTAATAAGGCACCTCGTACTTCGCCTGAGTCCCAGCTGGACAGAGAGCGCCAGACAAACGGAAAACAAAGATGGCCTGCCTGCCCTGGGTCCGAACGCAATGCGCCGGCGAGCCCGACGGTGCGCGGTGATGCACTGTACGCGCCTTCGCGGCTGTCGGAATGCTCCAGTGCATCGCTCAGAGGTGGAAACCCGAGACGCGCACATCTGCGAATGTGGCGCTATCAGGTGATGAGCTCTTGAAAAAACAGCAGCGGCGCTGCTAAAACGGTGACCGTGGGCTTCGCTCGTCTTCGCCCTCCTGCTGCCTGTCTTCGAGAGCGTCCCCATGCCTCTGCTGTCTGTCCTTAGCACAGCTCCACGGCGCAGCGTCAACTGCTCGCGCATTCTCGAGACATCGGTGTCGTTCTCCTCCTGGATGCTTACGTCCTGTCTGCGCTTCCACCTTGCAAGAGACACTCGAGAATGTGTGTCCTGCAACGCGAAAGCAGCGGGAAGCGGCAGAGGTTTCACAGACGCCTTCGCTCCGAGGTTGAGCGGGGCGGCGGGGTCTCCAAAGGTGTGTCTCTCACTGCTGGGGGCGTGTGGTCATAACGAGGCAGTGCGACAGATCACATGTAAAAGCAACACGTGTGCGTTTCCACTTTACGGGCGTGATCTGCGTTCACGGACAGTGCGGGGCCTCGGTTCGAACACTGACGTTATTGTTGTGGAGCTTAATGAGTCCGGCGCTGGACACTGGCGCTATTGTATAGTCCCAGTGCTGAGACTGAGCTTACAGCCATGCGCTCTTGGTGCACGATCTGATGCAGAGGCGCAGAATAGTGTTTCATTCAACAAGGCGGGGTGTTCGAAGGTGTGGGGGTTGGGGGGGGGGGGGGCAGATTATAGCACACGGCCTCCCGAACCCAAGACTAAACATCATCATTAGCCAGGAAGGAAAAGCATGTCATTGAATCACCCAGCACAGCGTTTACATCTCCCAGATAAATATTTACCACCACGCATGGGCTGGGTTTGTGATTAGGGCCTGTGGAGTGGTGTGTGTGTGCGTGTGCGTGTGCGTGTGCGTGTGTACGTGTGTGTGTGAGAGAGACTGAGTCTGTGGGGGTTTCTGTGAGAGCTCCTCCGCGAACAATGGGCCTTTCACGGGGGTATACTGTCACTTTGCTCAGGTCCGGAGGGCTGCAGAATGCAGACAGGAAACTGTGGTCACAACCCCAGATGGGGAGGGTTAGCGGTGGGTGGCTGGGGGGTGGACTGAGGTAAGTGCCGCAGAACAGATGTAGTCCCGAATCCTCTCTTGATTGCATTGACCGTGATTAGCAGCTAGACCGACAATTATCATTGTATTACAGATGAAACGGATAGACAGATGTGTTGCTTTTGATTAACGGTAGTGTGTTGCTGATGAAATGAATAGGCAGATTAGCGCCACGATTAGGGAAATGTCCCTGACAGGATCTGCGCTTCTGGATCTCCTGAGTTAATCCCAGCTCCATGTGTGAGTCCCTCTGTCGGCCGCAGGTTTCTGGGCAGCGGTTACACAATGCTTCTGTCCAGTGGAGCAGTTGTCATAATGGTGCTGTTGAGCGGAGGCTCATTATCACCCTGACTTTTCCGTGTGTGTGTGTGTGTGTGTGTGTGTGTGTCCAACACTGGATGTGCCGGTGTTTCAAAGGTTTTCGGATGAGGTTTTGTTACTTTGTCTGACATCAGCTTGGGGGTAATGGGATCACAGGAAAAGTCATTCTCAGAGTTCAGTGAGACAAAAGAGCAGTGAATGTAGGAAGAAAGAGTAGCGATGATGCAGTAAGAAATCGGTGAGAATGTGGTGAGGATGCAGTAAGAAAGCAGTAAGAAAAAGCAGCGAAAGCAGTGAAGACACACTAAGAAAGAGCGGCGAGAATGCAGTGAAGATGCTGTAAAAAAGAGTGGCGGTAATGCAGTGAGAATGCAGTAAGAAAGAGTGGCCGGAATGCAATGAGAATGGAGTAAGAAAGAGCAGTGAATGCAGTGAAGATGCAGTTAAAAAGAGTGGCAGTAATGCAGTGAAAATGCAGTTTTTTTAAAAAAAAAAAAAAAAAAAAAAAGTGGCCAGAATGCAGTGAAAATGCAGTCCGAAAGAGCGGTGGGAATGCAGTAAGGATGCTGTAAGAAAGAGCAGTGAATGCAGTGAAGATGCTGTAAAAAAGAGTGGCGGGAATGCAGTGAAAATACAGTTAAAAAAAAAAAAAGAGTGAGGGTAATGCAGTGAAAATGCAGTAAGAAAGAGCAGCGAACGCAGTGAAGATGCTGTAAAAAAGAGTGGCGGTAATGCAGTGAAAATACAGTAAAAAAACAAAAAAGAGTGGGGGTAATGCAGTGAAAATGCAGTAAGAAAGAGCAGCGGACGCAGTGAAGATGCTGTAAAAAAGAGTGGTGGGAATGCAGTGAAAATACAGTAAAAAAACAAAAAAGAGTGGGGGTAATGCAGTGAAAATGCAGTAAGAAAGAGCAGCGGACGCAGTGAAGATGCTGTAAAAAAGAGTGGTGGGAATGCAGTGAAAATACAGTAAAAAAACAAAAAAGAGTGGGGGTAATGCAGTGAAAATGCAGTAAGAAAGAGCAGCGAACGCAGTGAAGATGCTGTAAAAAAGAGTGGCGGTAATGCAGTGAGAATGTAGTAAGAAAGAGTGGCCGGAATGCAGCGAGAAAGCAGCGGAGACAGCGAGAGCGCGTTCGAAATGCAGCGAGAGGGTGCTGAGTGCACGGGGCCTGTGGGGAAACAGCTGGGACAGCAGCGGCCTTTCCAGCGCCGCCATTGTTCGCTGTAGAGCACTTGCTTGTCCCGTTCCTCTCCATTCACACTCAACCTGTAGAGGGTCCATTAAAAAATAAACAACAAAACGGGACAGCGCGCTTGTTGCTGGTGTCCCACTCCACAGTGCTGCCAAGCGGACGTGCCGCAGGCGCCCATTGTGTCCCCGTAGCGGGTGCTTTGGAGAGCCGCACCTACACAATGCCACCAGCTCCTCCGAGTGCCGCCGATTTCGCATGCACCTGGCATCGCCCGGGACGGGGAGGACATTATTAATTGCTAATACATATTTATGTGCCACAAATTTGCCATTTGTTTGTGCATAAAATTATCAATGGCACGGGGCGCTTAGCCAGAGAAAACGGTGACCTTTTTAAATACTAATAAATGGAGCCATGCATGCATGCGCATGTTTCTATGTGTTTCTCTGTGTGTGTGTGCGCGCGCGCATGTACACATGCGAGCGTGAGTGTTGTGACATGTGAGGGAGGAGCGGCCAGTATCCGGGGGAGCCGAGTGAAGAGAGGATGACCGCGGAGGTAACCCGCCCCACGCTTCGCTGCTGGGACGGGGTGCTCTTTCTCTCTCTCTGCAGCAGGAAGCCACCCCTCTCGGCCGTGTCAGCTGATCCGCAGGGCACGGTCATTGACGCTCCGCTCCGAAATGTGTAAATTAGCACCCTTTCGAGTGACTCGTCCTCCTAATACACATTTAGTTTCTATTAATGCACAATGTGTTCCACTGATCGGCCATCTGGGCTTGTTCTGCGTGTGCGTGCGCTCGTGTCTGTGCATGCTGTGTGTGGACAGGTGGGCAAATGCACCTGGGCATGCTGTTCCTTGCTGTCAGGATGACTGCCACATCCACCGATTCCCCCTAATGGTGCGGGGCATTGTGGGGCCGCAGCGCTCGGGGTACCAGCCTGTCTACTGTCACCGTGCGGCTGACGTCCTTCTCTGATGTCCCCCTCAATCCAGGACTGGGCCGCCGACCGATGGGTTTTCACTCCGGAACTGAGCCTTCTCTCCTGGGACGGTGCTAGGTGAGTAGGTGTGCCGTACATGCAAACACGAAGGGACACGGAGAGCCGCAGCTGTGTCGCAGGATGGAGATCTCGGGTATATGGGCCAAGGGAGGTGGGAGGGCAAATTATGGAGGAAAGGAGATCTAGGCAATGAGCTTATAGAGTAGTGGTGTTGGCACTGTGGGCTGCTCTCTAGGGGCCAGCCATGGGACCGGTGCAACATAAGGGTTCAGGGGGAGTTAGGGCAAGGGGCTGGGATGGGAGCGTCAGGGTACAATACATTGGGGCTGTCTGTGTGGCGGGGAGCGACCCGGGCGGTTGAGGGTTTAGATCAGGGGACAAAGGGGAGGCGAATCGGCGAACAGGTCCGACTCTTGGCCTCTTCGGTCTGAGCAGTAGTGTGGCCCAGCAGCCCTCGGCGATGGCCCCTGTGGCCCAGCAATGCATCTGCCTCCGTGGCCGCCGGTGCAGTCGGCTGGAAGCCCCCGCTCGGCCGACAGAGGGGCAGCCTTCCACGCTTCACGGGGCAATGCGCTCCGTCACATATGGCTTCGACAGTCAACCGCCGGGCCGCAGCGTCGATAGTTTTGCCTCTCTTTTCAAACCGTCTCTGTATTTGTACGTCCCTGTCCTCTTCAGCCTAACTCTCTGCCACTAGAATACATGCGAGTTGAGTTCCGCGGGGATTGGCTAATGGGATTGTCTTGGCTGCCGTGTCTTGCCGCGGTTATATTTGGAGCTTCGAGGGGCTGTTTCAGAGCTCAAAAGCTGTTGTAGACATCATGACCCCGTGACCTGAACAGGATCCACTTCCCGTCTCAGATCAGCTTCCCGAAGAGAAAGATTCGGGAGAAGGAGTGTGGATGGTGGGAGCTGAGGGTCCTGAAGACGGACCGGTTCCAGCTGATGGTTTTGTTTACTTCAGGAACCGCAAATCGGCCACTCCGCTTAGCATCCTGTAAGAGGGAGGGAACTTGTCTTGCTCTCCCAGGAAGACGTCCACGCGCGAGGCGGACCGGTCCGCTGTAAGGCTTGTGCGCGGCGCTCAGACCGTGATCGTTCTCAGTCGGAGGTCCTGTCCGTGCCGAGTTTGGGTCAAACCCTCGACGGGATTACCTCGAGCCCCGCAGCCCGGCAATGGACACGGAGCCCCCGCACGCGCGTGAAAAGTCCCGGGAGATGGGCAGATAGTGCTTTGAAGACAGGTCTATCGCAGGTCAGCGATGAACAGCCCTCCAGGTATCTGACCATCGGTGAGGTCGCGCCGGAGAGCCGGGCAAGATCGATACCGCCCGAGCATCTGGCGCGAACCTCCTAAACATGCGTCGGCCATCGATACCATTCGCAAATCCATAAAACATGATTTTCTGCGGCTTTAGCGCCGGGCAGCGGCAACGCCGTTTTCGCAGCCTACGGGTGTCCAGTGAGATGACTGGTGACCAGCTGGAGCATCTCCTAGTCAACGCTGGCTGATTCAGATGGAATTTTGCAGTTGAAGTAACAAGTAGCGCTGCAGTAGCAGGTGTTTTTCTACCGACGTATACAGAAGGGAGTCATTGGAAGAGAAAATAAACAATAAAGAAGCAATAAAGAGCCGGTTTGATTAGTCTCAGGTGAGAATGCTTTCGTCGGCTCTCTGGTGGAGCCTGCAGAACGGTGGGCTCCCAGAGCAGCTGATCTCCTCAGATGGAGTGATGTAATTTCCTCCTCTCGGGGCACTTTCCCCGAACAAAGGAGGAACGCAGGTAGCTTCATTATCTTCCAAGTCTCCCCCCCTGCTATCTGCCTGTATTCCAGCCAATTAGGCTCATTAAGACAACAAAACTTAGGAATTAATGGGAGTAATTGTTGCACAATAGCTGATCGTTTGAAGGAATACTCAAAGGCAGAGCGGAAATTACCTCCCAAAATTATGTTTTATTGGACTATTTATCTGCAGCCCTCTTTCCGCTGAAACTTTGACGTGAAACGTACGAAGTTATAGACGTATAACAAACACGTCTATTGTTCGGAGCGCTTTTATAAGCTGGCAATAAAGATGCGGTGCAAAGGGCTCCGGCGTACAGCGTTTAGTCACGGCCCCCCGAGTCTGGAGCGTTCAGTGCGCTCTAGTCACTTCTCCGTAAGAGCACAACCAGCAAGAGCGTTCGTCCATCAGACGGTCTGATCCGTTGAGCCGGAATCACTGGGAAATACAGTCCGTCTTATTTTTAACGGAAGGCTCATGATAATGCACCCGGGAGGGAAATGCGGTGGGAGATATTGTGGAGACGCGGCGACCGCGATGCTTCCAGCTGCGGGTTTCGTTTCGCTTTTGCCGAGCAACTTGTTCGCGTTGCCCGATTAGTCGTTTTAAGTGTGCAGATGTATATAAATGTCTGTCACCCAGGCCGTCCCTGCAGCTACCGCCTCACCTCTACAGGACAGTACACCGTCTGTCACGACCCTTATGGTCGAGCGCTGAATCGGAGATTAACTGCGGGGGGGGGCGTTGCGGAGGACGTGGGACAGCATGGTTTAGGCAGATCTGCGCACGTCGGATCGCCTCGGTGGACACACAATTGGGATTGTGCTTGGTGGGGGCGGGACACGGGGAGCACAACCGAGCATGAACTGCCTGGGAGGCCGCACAGTCCGATCACCTCCATGTTTCTCTCCCCCCCACCCCCCCCCCGATCGCAAGGCGGCCGGGTTAAAGGCAGCACATGGTGACAGTGCAGATGGGACAGCATATGACACACAAGGGTGTGGGGACACTGTGGGTTTCCGCGTCCATCTGGACTCCCCTCTGATCCACCCCCCCCCCTTCCGATCTACGTTCAGCTGTGTGGGACGGAATCAGGGGCGAAAGCGAAGGCCTTGCGGTCCCTCCGTCCTTGGGGGAGGCGAGGGGCCGCGCTGCTGTTTGCTCCCGAGACGACCGAAACATCACGTTCCCAGCATCTCCTGCAGTACATTTAATTACTTTACGTTTGTGTGTGTAAACTGGAACTGCAACCAGTTCTTAGTTATTATCTTTATTGTACGGCGCTGGCGACACTGCTGTTCTGTCTGACTCCACTATTGTTGTCATCAGTTTTAATTTGTGTAATTGCAGTCTCATTTCATCAGTCTCTCATCCCGTCGGTGTCTTTTTGTCGGTTCACTAGCGTTTCTATCAGCTTATTTCCCTCCATCTTTCCGTTACGGTAAACACCTAGTAATAATCCATTGTTAATGACAATTGTTTTTAATTTCTTCTGATCACTTCTCTGTGCTGGGCTTTTCAGAATACACTACAGCAATCCCATTATGATAGCGGTTAGGAAATTAAGTCTTAGCGTTTTGTGTGTGTGTGTGCGTTTGGGGGGGGTGTGATCCGCAAAGTAGCAAAACTGTAATTTTTGTGCCCCACATTTTACATCTCCGTCGTGTGAGGCACGTTCCGCGCTAACCGCATTCCGCTGCTGCTTCAGCTGATGAAAATAACTTAAACATTAGTTCAAATGAGCGCCTGCGCTGACCTTACGCGGAGGTTAAGCATATGTTGGTCTCGGAGCGGAGACGCAGGCGGCGAGCGCGGCGGGCATGCCTCAGGTGGGCCCTCGTTGTTTCTGCGGGGGGTTCTTTCACTGACATTATTCAGTTGTGCAGCAGATGCTTGTTAGCGTTTTGCAAAGCTCACGCAGCCGGATGTATTTACCGAAGCAATCCAAGTGTCTCGCTCAAAGGTATAAAGGCAGATCCCCTGCCGGAATCTGAAGCGTCGATCGTGAAGGCAGGAGGAGGGAGGACTTGGAGCGGTGCGCATTGCCGTGTTGTTTCAGCATGCGGCCCGCGGAATTTGCACTTTGCCTTCTCCCCGCGTCGAGGTGGATGTGACGACGCTCACCGCGTGCACTGCGACATACAGCAGGACTGTGTTACTTCCGTCCAACAATGGGAACAGCAGGAGCACTCAGCCTAATTACGCCGAAACAGGGATGCTAAAGAGGAATTAATGACAGTTGACAAGTGCAATTAATAATTAAGGCAGAGCCGCGAGTCACGCAGCAAGCATATGACAATAGCAGGGTTACTGTACATGACAGATTGCTTGCCCCCCCACCCCCCACCCTCTAATCTGCAGGCCGTGGTGCATCGCGACCGGGGCGCCCCCTCTGCTAACCACAAGCGGTCCAGTCATTTCTCTGGACTGCGCAGCCCTCCGCCCGTGAGTCCCGCACACGCGCCCGGTCACATGCGCGGGTGTACCCTTCACCGTCAGGTGTCGACGAGCCTTTTTGAAATTCATGCCGGAGACAGTCCGACGGGCGGTGGGCGGGGGGCGACAGGGGCTGGTGGTGAGCTCCTATTTCCATATCAAAGGCCTGGGCTCCGGGTCCTGATGGTAATTACACTGCCCACAATGGGGAGCGCTGGTTGGATCATAACAACAAAAAAAATAAGGGGGGAGAGGAAAAAAAGGGGAGAGAATTGGCCGGGGCTTTCAGGTTATGTTAATACAGCTCATCTATTTAATTAGTGCTTTGGCGATGCCTTTGTTTACGTCTGACATGCTTTCTGGGGGAGGGGGTGAGGAAGAAAGCGTTTACGGTGGATCCGCAAATGAAACGCAAGTAGAGCGGAGTAGGTCTGAGCTGTAATGAGGTCCACTGTGGATGGACCTTTGATGGTCCTGCTGGCTCCGCCCCTGGTCCCTCCCCTTTCGCTCCCTGGAGTGCCTTTGGATGTGGGCCTTCGTCCTGGACACCACGAAGCTGGCCGTCTCCCTTCCCTTCCCTTCTCTTCTCTTCTCTGTGCGTGCGTATGTGTTTGTTTTAGTGCTTGTGCATATGCAAATTTCAGGGAGGACCGGAAAGTGAGAAATGACAATGACCAAAAAAATTAATACCAACGCCGCAGTGCCAGCCGAAGCTTTCTGACAATGTTGTATGTGCTTAGCACAACACTGCTCAGCGTTCGTTATTCTGTGCGATGGAACATGCTTATACAGGCACCAGTTCGTGCGTAAAGATTTGAACTTCGTGTCAGAGTGAAGGGGTGCAGGGGCTCCACGTAAAGAACACGTGTTGGACCGCCGAGGGCGACACCTGGAGTAAACGTCTAGGGTCATAAATAAGCAAGGAAGTCATCAAATGTTGTGAAAACTTTGTAGTTTTTTTTTTCCAGCCTGTTTTGCTTTTTTTTTCAAATGTTCGTAATGATCCGGTAAAGCCTGGAGGGCGGGTATGTGGCATGAGCCTAGAACGTAATATTTGGAATAAATCAGAGCACTGCACTCCCTGTTGTAAACCAGGGTCACGCGGAGCCGAATCCTGGAAAGGACAGGGCACCGGACAAGCCCCGGAGATACTGCGGTAAGTAAGCAGGCTAGCTGCATCTTAAAGCAGATGCTGTGCAGCCCAAGCAGACCACGTGACTCTTAGACGTGGTGTGACATTTCGCTCCTGCAGATGAGTCTCATAGGAGTGCAGCAGGCGAGTCTGTGCGCCTCTCCGAGATGTAAATGGTGGCTTGAGTCACGGAGGAGGGAATGTGAGACCGCGATGTTTCTGCGGAGTCTGAGCGCGGAACCGACGTGTTGTGGAGGCGACGGAGCCGCGACGGAACGGCTCATTAATAAACACAGTGAGGAGCATCCTGTCATCCTGTCACACGAGCAGGGACAGTGTCCACGCAACGGCTGTGCCGCTCTGCTGGGGCGCCGACACGTTGATCGGAGGGTCAGCGCCACAGAGCCGCGCTCCTGCCTCCGTTACTTCGCTCTGCGTGTGGGGAGCGTACAGCGTGAGTGTTTGCGTCTGCACTGTGTGAGCGCGTGTGGCCCTTAGTCCGTGTGTAATTACAGGAGGCTCCTCGCGCCACGTGGTTTCACGCAGGAGAGCAAGGAGCAGCTGACGCCGGAGCAGGAACGGCGTGGTGTGGCGGCACGGGTCAAGCAGGAGGTCTCCGTGACGTCGTACCCTGAGCATCGTCCTGATCATTTGTGCGCTTCTGGATCACCTGTCCTGAGAAAAAGGCGACGGGACAGTGAAACAAGCATGTTTTTTTTATTTTTTTATTTTTTTATATGAAATGCACTTGTGACCCGCAGGTTGCCAGCTCAGATCACCGAACGGGCGTTGCTGCTGCACCCTCGAGCCAGAAACTTAGCCTGAGCTCCTTCAGCGGAGACGCACGGTCGTACGACGGGGTGCGATATGAAAGCGACGGGCCGAGAGCTCTTTCGGCGGCGCTGCGCGAGGGTCACTCGCTCCTGCGCGAAACGGAAAGGCAAAGGCGAGGATTTAGCAGCACAGGGGAAATGACAGAGAGGAGGATCAAGACAGATGGAGTGAGTGTGGGAGGGAGGGAAGAGAGAGAGAAAAGCGAGGGAGGACAGGACGGCAGAGCGTGGGGGGGTGGGGGTGCTGTTAGCTGGGGTGGCAGATCTTCTGCTGCTGCGGCTGATGTTCAAAGCGAAGGTTCTCACGCTGCGGGGAGATGCAGCAACAGGTGGTGGTCGGACCTCGTCGGCTGAGGAAGAGGGTTCGAATCGATGCCTCTGTTTCGTTTTACCGAGGAAGGCACAGGGTGCCTGGCCTTTGTCCCCCGCCCCCTCCCCCTTAAGGAGCGTTGGCGCATGGGGACATCTCCCGCAGCCAACTCTGTCTGTACGCAATCCCAAGTACATGCAAATGAAATATCGGCCAAACCCCAAAACACACGCGAATGTTGTATGGCTGTGCAATTGCAGAGCTGTAAGTAAGCTTCGGAGGGCACCGACCCCGCAGTCCTTCCGAGCGAAACAAACTTGCACACAAGGTACCGTCCGTCCTGCAGCGGCCTTTCGCGTGTAGCTGTAGCCGCGTCGCGTTATTAAGGATCTTGTAATCTGCCAACGCTGTCCCAATACTCCCCGAGTTGCCTCCTTTCAAACGAGGCTTTAGGGTTTAAGCCGAAATCACTTGTTACAGTTACAGACAAATTTACTGTCTTATTGGATTCAAAACGACTTACGAGTAAGTAAACAGGATTACGTGGTCTGGTACAGATACAGACTTTTTCATTATGACGTTTTCTAACTTTACAAAGTGCACTTTGTTACAACAGAAGCTCTCTGCAATCACGAGACGCGTCGACCCTTCGGCTCAGAGGCTTCTGACCAGGTGTGTGTGTGTGTGTGTGTGTGTGTGTGTGTGTGTGTGTTGGGCTGAACAATCTCTGCTCAGTTCAGCAACGTGCTAGATTTTCCGACTTTGTATCAATGGTTCCTTGAACTTGCGGGAGATGAGACCAACGTTCCGTCATATATGTGTCTGCGTTTCTGTTTCACGGACGCGTGTCAGAATGTCACTGTAAGGTGCGAGACGTTTCACAAACGAATCCGTGCGTGTTGGTAAATTTGGATTAGCGTGCGGCTGGAGCCGGGATGGAGTCGCTGGGTGGTCTCCGCGCTTGGTGAAGCCCGCTCTTTGTGTTTGTGAGCTGGCCCGCGTTGGCGGAACGGCCGGTCGGATGACGGTTGACCATGGTTTGAGCAGAGGCGGCTCACAGTCGCTGCTTTTACACAGAGGGGCAGCGATACGCGCGCTGAGCTGGAGACAGGACAGGACAGCCCAGTGCCAGCCCAGCGGGGAACTGTGGGTAACTTCAGGGGCAGAGCCTGTCCCGTTCTGTCCGCGGCAGCACGTGGCCGTGGCTGTGAGACCCCCGCAGGCCGGTGCCCGGGGCAGCCGAAGGACCTTACGCGAAACAAAATCACGGATTTAATTGTCTCGCTCTAATCTAACCAATTAACAGTCATACGGTTGTCAAAAATCATTTTAGCTTTTTTTCTCTGTGACCCCCCCCCCCCCCCACGCTGGTCTCACTGTGAGTGCGCCTGCTTAAGGGAGATGGGCCCGGTGGGAGGACAGCATGCGGGTGACAGTGACATCGGCAAAGGGGACGGCCCGCAGTCATCTTCGCAGCTAAGGCTCCGCAGGGCCTCGTAACAAGTGCGGGGACACATGGGTGCCGTTCGCTCGTTCGCTCCTCGCCGCTTCGCTGGCCCCCCGCTGGCCCCCCGCTGCCTCCCCCCGAGCCCACACGGCTCTGAGGAGCACAACCAAGTGGAGGCGGGTCTCACCGTGGTTGCACGACCAACGCGGTGCGATAAGGAAAGTCAGAAACTCAGACTCACACACACACATATTGTAACGCTGCATGGACAGACACTGAGATGTACACGCATGCAGACACACACACACATGTTGCACACCCACGCAAGCAGGCACTATGACATGCTCTCACATACACGGACACTCTTGTCTCAGACACACACACACACGTAGCACACCCACGCAAGCAGACTCTCAGACGCGCAGTGGAGCTGCTTCTCCTTGCTGCGTGTGTTAAATATCTTGTTCCTTTGTTCTTGGTGGGGTTGTTTTGTTTCTGCTGTCATTGTCCTCATTGTTTGGAGCTACAGAGGAGGTCTGGCCCGCGAGCGGACAAGGGCTCGACTAATGACAGGAAGTCTTTAAAGAGCGCAGCGCATTTCATGTGAGCGCGGCGGGAGCCCGCTGGCCAGCGCCTGCGTTTGATCCCCACCGCGCTAGGAGCTCCGCGCTGCTAGTTAATTAACACATCTCTTATTATACACACAGAACGAGCCTGCTGCCCCCCCCCACCCCTTCGTTGAGAGCCAGAGCTGGAGGACTCGTGCCTCTGTGTGTGCGTGTATGCGCGCGCGCGCGTTTGCGAGCGCGTGTGTGCATTGGGGTGTGTTCGTCTGGGTGCGCTCTGTGTGTGTGTGTGTTTGTGGGTATGAGGAGTGTACTTATGTGTCCGTGTGCATAAGTGTATTTGTCTGGATGCGCGCGTAGATGTGCTGGTGAATTTTTCCGCGCGCGTGTGTTTGTACAGCGTTGCGCAACCAACGAATGTCATCATCCTTAATGAAGCCAAAACGTTCAGTCACGCCTAAAAAAAAAAAACAGATGTGGAAACTCGAAACAATCAGCGTAGCCCACACATGTATGAATAATTCATGGCTAATTGAGATATCGATTATTCCGAACGCTGTTACCGACCGCTCATCGATTGGCGTGTTTCTATTGAGTATCTATCTTGTGTAACTTCCCAGACCAATTAAACACTTAACCGTTGCGTATTAAGTGTATTTAGAATGCAACCAAATTAAATGAGTCGGGCTCTGCCTTACTCATAGAGCGCAAAGTTCTGTCAATATTTTTCATCCTGTGTGTTATTTTATTGATGGCACACACATCGACAGGCATGTGTCCTTCGTGAATCAGTGTTGCCGAGGCAACGCAGTCCACCAGGGTTCCGTGGGTTTAAAACCGTGGTCGACTGTGCACCTCCACTGCAATCCAGCACAAATGTGATCGAATGATGCTGACAGACAGACCATCCAGCTCATCATAAAACCCAGCACAGATTAGTTGGCCCAGAACGGGGCCCCGCAACACGTAAAACACTGACTCGTAATAAGTTACTCTCGTCTGCCGCGGTTCTTCGTTTCAAGAGCGTCTCGGTCAATGAAACCGATCGGCTCGTAGACCGATCGGGGAGGTGGTGCTCACCAGCCGAAACGCACCGCCGCTGCAGCCGTTCAGCCGAGTCGGCGGGGCCTCTCTACTGCTTTGCGGACGCATCAGATCAAGTGCGGACGATAAGGTCGCGCTACGGCTCCGCAGCGCGAAGGTATTGCGGCGTCGAGGGGTTTTTAAACAGCGAGATCATGAATAATGGAGCAGGAAGAGCTGAGGCAGCCGTTGGCTGCTAAGGAGAACAAAGGGGCCAGATGAAAGTTGGCATGACTGGGGTTGGGTCTTCGCTGCCGCCGGACTGCACCGCATCGCACCACACCAGGCCTGACCGGAGGCAGGAACGGCGCGCTCGTCATTATTTTAATGAGTTGGATAATCACAGACACTTGTCCCCCAAAAGGGACGCGGTCGACCTCAGCAGCAGAGTGAATATCGTCAACTCGGTTTGTTGCTAGGGATTTGTCACCGTGGGTTGGTCACCGGGGGGTTTCCGGCGTGGGCAATTTGCCATGGATTTATTGCCATAGGTTAGATGTCGTTATTGTCGTGAATTTGCAGCCATTGTGTTTTCACGATGGGTTTATAGCTGCGGAGTTTGTCACCGGGGGCTTTTCTGACTCTGCGGGCTTATCTCCACAGGTTTATCACCGGAGGGTGTTGCTTGTGTGCTCCACGCAGTTGTCATCGTGTGTTTGCCCCGGGTTCGTCGCTGAGCCGCCGTCATTGCGGGATCACCGCCGCGGGTTCGTTTTCCCACGCAAAACAGGTGGTCGCAGGTGAGGTGGAGCTCGGAGTCAAGGTGACACAATGTCGCCGCGCCCCGAAGACGGTCCTGGAGCAACCCTTATCTTGTGCATTTCGCTATCATTAGTGTTTCCCATCTCGTTACATCGGGACACTTGAGCATTTAATAGTTATTATTATTATTATTTATTTGCATTCATTTGCAAACAACCCCATAATTAATACCGTTCGATAAAACCCGATACTTGAAAACGGAAGAAGCCTCTAGTGATCTGAAAGAATGGCCGTTTTCTGCCCTTTTTTCTTGATACTTGTACGTTTGAGCGGTGGAGAGAGTGGTATTAGCCTAATGGCTCCGGCATCCAAATGACCTTATTACCCTTTCAGTAGCCTCTGCATGCATTACAGTCACAAAGCCACCCGCTTGAGCTGTGGCTTGTCTCTAAGTGGAGACGGGTCCTGAGTGAATTGCATTAGTGTGGCAGAGTGGCACTAAAAGCCTGCTGGGTAATTGAGTGGTGCGGTCCGGAGCGAAGCGGCCTGCCCTCTCTCATTATGCCATATTTCCTGCACTGCCTGTCATTGTCTCGCTGTTCTGCCGACAGAAGCGGCCCGTAATGCGCTGTGACACGGCGCATTCTTTCCGCAAAAAAAAAAAAAAAAAAAAAAAAATAATAACAACTGCGTCTTGACTCACGCGATGCCCCCCCCGCACCTCGCTGGCCGCACATCAATCATGTCCACGGTAATGTCAGGTCCTGTTAAAGCCCCACCCAGAAGCCAGGCCATGTCAGTCTCGCTTGCAGTACAGTGCAGCGAGGAGTTGTGGTGGGGGTCACCGCCCCCCCGTTCCGATCAGTGTGGTCCACCGTGTTCGCGAAGCAGCGGAGAACGCGCCGTCTCCATCTGTCTCCTTTACATTATTGTCGGCACCTGTTGACTTTTTTCTCTCTGGCTGACCAGTCAGGTTGTGAATTCGGGTTTAAGGGATCCTTCGAGGCCGAACGGTCCCGAGGAACGGACGTTCGGGATTCGCTCCATTTTCCCCACCCGTCAGCATCCTTATCCTGGAGTCGGATTACCTCCGTGAGGTAGTTTGCCCCGTCTTTGCACTCGGAGTCTCCCGCTGTCTCCCGTCTGTCTCCGTGAAATTGTTTTGGTCTGAGGTCAGATCAGAGCCTTACCTGGCCGTAGCAGCGAAAGCCCCGCTCGTCGCTCGCAACCATTAACGCAGCGCCGCTTAGTCCTTTCAGACGCTGTACTTTACATTACGGTGCCACGTAGAGTAGAAATATGGTCGTTCTCCATCATTCGTCACACTTAGGTCTGTGGCAGTTGGTCTGTCATGACTTGGCTTACCTCGCAAGAGGAGGAGACGCAGTCGACGTGAGCTTTGTTTCCTCCGTGGTGCTTGTTATGTGTATCTCGTCTTCCCGTCCTTCCCAGTGCTTATTGGCACAGAAGGAAATTCTGAATCGCCGCGAGCGGCGCTTGTCACCTCAGCTGCACGGGTGTGTGAGTGATCCCGAGCAAGCGGAGCAGAGGACGGTGTCCCCCGCCTCGGTAGGGAGCGCGTCGATGCCCTCGCTCACTGCTTCTCTCCGCGCTGCTCTCACTTACTCCCTCTGTGCATCTCCTTTGTCCCATCTCTTTTCGCCTCCATGCTTCAGAACTTCGACTCACCGCCTCCTGATGCGAGCCTTTGGTGCAATGCCTCGGCGAGGTGCATTGTGGGTAAAGTTAGGGGTTCCAAGAGTCGGGGCTACACTGAAGACAAGACTGCACCATTTGACTGCAACAGAGAGTGCCAGATGTTCTGCAGTCTGCTCATTCTGGAATGTACTGTACTGATGCCTTTGAAATGTGTGTCCTGCTCCCGGTCCAGATGACCAGTTCTTATGTCACGTTCGGGCCAAAGTGCCTGACGAAAGAAACATCGTTTGAAAGCTGCGGAGGAGAGCGTCGGGACAACAGAGGTGAGCGACGGCAGGTCCGAGCCCAGAAGTTCCGCTTTAATAGGTCAACCCACTAAGCCTGGCGAGGCTGCGCCGTAATTGCACGTGACGCGAAATCAATGGCTTCGTTTTTTTCCATCCTTTTTTTTTAAACCCAGGCTTATAGAGGTCAATTAGAGAGATTAAAATGGAAGGCCTGACGTTGCTGGAGCAGCGTACATGACTGGATCAAAGGGAAGCGGAACGGGGATGCTGGGATACCTCCAGCCCTCCACAGAGCGGCTGGGTGCGGCCAGTGGGCCGCGTGCCGCCGTTTGATGTCCTGCGCCGAGTCCGATTCCCGGCGCTTTCACCGTGGCTTTGTGCTAGCAAAAGAACGTGTAAAATGAATAACCTGTAAAAAAAAAAAAAAAAAGTTTAAAAAGAGGTAGTGGAGGAACTTTTTCCCTCCACCAGCCTGTGGTGCATGCTGGGAATATTCCGCCTCTTGTGTCGCTTCATGACGGGTGCTGTGAACACCGAGGGTGAGGATGCTTTGCTTCGCCGGACATGCTCGGGCACTCTCACTTCAGGCTGCTTACTGGGGCTCACTGCTCCATCTTTGAGGGGTTCGCCCAGAATGCTTTGCTTCGTGGCGCGGGCTCACATTCCCTCGCTCTGACCTTGTGCTCCGTTTCGCGTGATACATTGAAACGAGTTTGTCGTACCTTGGAAGCGCAGCTGCGGGCTGTATGCGGGGCTCCTTTTAAAGAGTCATGTACAATATGGGCCTGCAGCTGATAATGGGGTGCCCCCCCCCCCCCCCACACACACACACACACACACACACACACACACTATAAGGGCACATCGTAGCCCAAAACCTGAAGGTGAAAAGCACCAAGAAGACTAAAGTTGTGTCAGGCTAAAGCCTGAGAAATATTGTTGTAAATGAGGAAGTGCGAACTGTCAGAACAGAGGCTCCATGAAAGTAATGCTAAAAGGGGAAGTTTTCTTCTCAACAAAAGAAATAAATGTGTCATTGTGAACCGTATCGACACATCCGCACCAGAAATAAGAAGTTGCCTTGTCCGATAAGAGGTGGCACGGCCTGGTTGGACGGGGACATATCGCACTGTAGGCTTGGCTCATTGCAGTTTTGTGTGTGTGTGTGTGTGTGTGTGTGTGTGTGTGTGCGCACGTACGTGCATGCTGCATGCTGCACAAAGAAAAGGAATATGAAGTGAGTGCATGTATGAGTGGGTAACAAAAGAATGCAGTCATCTTTAGTGGATCAAAGTAAACATTTATTGAAAAAGTAAGCAGCTGGTGCTGGGGTTAAGTATTTAAATTTATAACAAACAGTTTGAATTAATATGGGGGATTATATGATAATTTGGGGGGCACAGTGGTGCAACGGGTTTGGCCTGTGCCTGTTCTCTGGTGGGTCCGGGGTTCGAGTCCCGCTTGGGGTGCCTTGCAATGGACTGGCATCCCGTCCTGGGTGTGTCCCCGCCCCCTCCAGCCTTGCGCCCTATGTTGCCGATTAGGTTCACTGCGACCCTGCTTGGAACAAGCGGTTTCAGTCTGTGTGTGTGTGTGATTATATGATAATTTGTTCGTAGTGCTAGTTTAGTTTTACCTTTCTTTGCGAGAGACGTGTGATTCAGCCGAACTCCTTGCGTTCCGCATCTTCCTCTAATTTGGTTAGTTATCTGAATTCATGGTAATATTGCACAATGTCATCTTTTCATTGTGCCGCTGGTCTGTGGTCACACAGGTTCAAATCCCAGGCAGTGCTTGATCAGTCTTGTTGCACGGATAGGGGGGGTTTCTGCGTACCGCGAGCACTTCGGGAGGTGACGCGCTCTCGATTAGCAGTACTCTGTTTGTGCAGCAGGGGGGAAGCGCTGGCGCAGTGGGTTTGACCAGGTCCTGCTCTCCGGTGGGTCTGGGGTTCGAGTCCCGCTTGGGGTGCCTTGCGATGGACTGGCGTCCCGTCCTGGGTGTGTCCCCGCCCCCTCCAGCCTTACGCCCTGTGTTGCCAGGCTTGGCTCTGGCTCCCTGCGACCCCAAATGGGACAAGCAGTTCAGAAAGTGTGTGTTTGTGCAGCTCCGTGGTGGATGTCCTGTTGCGCTTCGTCACAGCTCGTGGGCAAAGACGACAGACTCGCAGGCAACGTAGCAGGAAAACGGGCTTTTTGGGCACCTCCCTCAAAAAAATAAAATTCCGAACAAATGCCATTTCTGTTAAATTTCTTAATACTTCAAGAATAAAATATCCCGAAAGCAGTTGTCAATTTTTAAATGTATCTAAAGCAGCGAAAACTAGTTGTGCCCTCTCTGTTGCACTATTACATTCAAGAGGGAGTCGGTGTGAAATCCTCACGAAGACGGGAAAGCAAATGTATTTATGGATGCCTGTGTGTGTGAGTTTATGTGCGTGAGTCCATGAGTGTGTGCATGGACCTCTGTGTGTGTTCAGGCTATTGCAACAAGCTAACCTCTGCTTTCCCATGCTTCCTCATTCTGTCCTCCACTTAGGTAACAATAAAGAGTAAACACTGATGGAAATTAAGTGAAACGATACAATAAGAACACTGCATCAGTGTGCAACTGTCCTCTGCTTTTCCGTTTTCCCTCGTTCTGGCCCCCTCCGGACAGGATTGTGTAGCTATCGTCATGGCGATGGAGGAACGCAATGGGCAGGGACTCCAGGATGCCGCACGGTCGTGCCGGCCCATTCGCTACCCCGAGAGCTGTTCCCTGGATAAGCTCTGCTTTGCAGGACTTTACTTACTTGCTCAGTAGATCTTTTCTCCAACCAACGCAATTAATACTTTGTTTTGTGTTCCTCTGTACAGCTGGATATTTGTTACCCAAGCGACCCAGGTTCATTTGCTCAAATCCACATCCTTAACCACACTGCTGCCTGCAACTTGATGGTAACAGGGACAGCGTGATGTAGGCCTGTACTGTTCCAGGGCGAGAAAATAGGAAAGATCCTATTTCCTTGCTGAAGCTCTAAGACATTCAGACAGTAATTATGAACCATAATAAACACAATTTCCAGTCCAGACACAAATAGGACTGACACAGTACTACGCGATTCAGGTGTATGATTTCACACCATCGGGTGGATGAAATGATTTAATTTAATGCTAAATTTGGCACGGTGTTGGGTTTCATCTGGGCCGAGGGTGGCGCGTACAGCTTGTGGACGTGCGGCGGGGGTAGGAGGCACAGTCGGAGTGGGGTGTGTAGGAGGGGCCGAGCTGTCACTCTCTGGAGTCGCCCCGACGTTTAACTTTGCTGGCGGTTTTTGTCAGCGGAGGTGACTTGTCACAGTGGACATTTAAAACTCCTCTTGGCACTGTGAGTTAGCACTTCTGGTGCACTGAGACCTGAGCGTTTCACTGCGCTTCTATATAACGGTGTCGGCGCAGCCTGTTTCCGCACGTGCGGGGCAAGGCACGATCTCTCCGGAGAAAGCGTCCGTTTCCGAGGTTAAAAAAGATGCCCCCACCCGCGTGCCTTCAGCAGACACGTGGTTCCGTCGCAGCACCGGAGCAGAAGATGCTCTTACGTCCGCTTCCCGAATCTTCTCGAACCCTGTCACACGCCGGATTGCCCCCTCCGTGAGACATAGTGCAGGGAGTCGACAAGCGAATGACCGTGACCGTGCGAGCGCCAGGGTCCCGCCCACACACACAGGTCCCCAGGTGTGCGGGGTTCCCAGAGGTCCGGCACGCCTCGTGCCCATCTGACAGTACAATTACGGAGTTCGTGCCTTGCATTGCGAGCGGGTAATTATGAGGTGCTGCCGATGGCGGGAGTCGGGGAGCCCTTGAGTGTGTGCATGTGGGGAGCGTCGAGACGGAGGCTAACCTGCAGGGTTCAAGGAAAGTGCGCATTCAGTGTGGATAAGCACAAATGGTGCAATCGCTTGTGTGTGTGTGTGTTTGTGTGTATGTGGACTGATTTTACGAGAAGGAGGTAGAATGATGATGGTTTTGTTTTAAAAGTTTACCGCAAGTTCTGCTTCGAATCATTCTCACATACGAGAGAGAGATAGAGGGTGGAGAGATGCCATGAGCACACACTGCCTCCTTGCACAACCTCGGTGGATCCGCGGAGCGCCGCGCGCTAGATGATGAAATTAGAGCGCGGCCTGCTGTACGCGGCCCAGCGGTGTCCGTGTCCGTGCTCATGCTCACCTGCGCTACCTGTGTGCACCTGGCACAGGTGTAGTGCTGGTGCTGCCCTCTCATGGCTCATCTCTGGCTTTCAGCAGGCGGGAAGCTGCTCCAGCACTCGTCTCTGGGACAGTCAGCGGTAAGAACAACGGCAGCGTTGGACAATGGGCTTGCGGTCACGGACGAGTGTCCGGAGGCGTGGTTCAGCCATCGCGAACAAATCACGGGTTAAAAACGGAGAAGAGAGCCGCCACGCTCTTGGGAAGATTGCTTTAGCGAGGATCCAGCTGCGTAAATGGCTAGTGTCACATCGCAAACTTTTGAAATGACTCCTCGAGCCAACCGTGCGCTAAGATAATGAGCGATTCTCAATAATCCTTTCCAGCGAATGTGTTTTACGTCAGGAAGTGAGAAAACGGCGCGAGGCTCAGCCGGAATTGGCCGATTTCAAGTAAAGATGAATTTGCATCTAATTACGGCCCCTCCCAAAAAAAAAAGAAAAACGACGCGAGGCGGAAACGCAAGACAAATCCGAATCAATCGTGCATTTTGTCTGAGAAGGACGCAAGCTGAGGCCTTTCCGAATGCACGGCTCTCGCCCAGTCTGAGGCGACAAACAGAACTTTGAGCAGAGGGCGATCTGTTGCGTGATCTGTTACCGACAACAGCAACAACAAAAAAAACAAAAGAAGAACAAACACGACATGCGCTGTTTCCACCAACGTGCTAAAAACATTATGTGATTGTGTACAGAGCTGTGACTCAGTGTGGCGAAGCGATGACCAGGGAGGAAGGAAACGCGAACCACTTCAGAGGCCTGCGAGTCAGGAGCCGCACATCAATTGCTGTCGCTCGCAGGAAGAGGAGGCAGTGGAACGCTGTGGACCTCCAGCCTGTGGCACTGACCTTGCTCTTCGTCATTTGAACACTTACCAGGGCAACGTAAACACACACACTCACATTGACTGAAACCGCTTGTCTCAAGCGGGGGTCGCGGCAAGCCGGAGCCCAACCCGACAACACAGGGCGCAAGGCCGGAGGGGGAGGGGACACACCCAGGATGGGACGCCAGTCCATTGCAAGGCACCCCAAACGGGACTTGAACCCCAGACCCGGCAGAGAGCAGGTACAGGCCAAACCCGCTGCGCCGCTGTGCCCCCTCTGCAATGTAAACGGCGATGTAATATTAACAATGCCGTCATGAAACGAAACAAAAAAAAAACCGGCTGCAACGGTGATTTGGGTTTGTCACCGTGTTTTTTTTTTTTAGTAAAGCCATAAGTGAAGGAACTGAGTTTTATCTCATATAACATAAAACTAAACCACAGCAGAAACCAGACCTGTGAGAAATTTTCATCAGTTTTGACACTTCAAGAAGTTTCCTTGACCAACAGCAAGAACAGAACATTAAAGCAAATTTTCCTCATGAACAGTAAAAAAAATAAAAAAATAAAAAAATAAAAATAAATAAAAACTGATCATCATAGGTCATCGCTACTGTGCAGAGTTAACATACAGTGGATGGAGCAGCCTGACGTTGCACTCAATCATCGGTGAGGTTTCTCTTGGGCTTGAGGGAATCTTTCCTCTTTTTGTTTTGGTTCTGATGGTTTTATGGCACAACCACTGCGAGTCTTTGCAAAATGCGGTAACCACACCCCTGTGTGCAAGTGTCTGAGTTCCCAGAACATGTCTCAAGTGCAGCGGGAGTAAAGATGAAGAGTGAGAGTGACCGGGGAACGCTGCGGATGAGCAAGACGGCTTTCGCAAGCAGATCGGTGCTCTGACCCTCACCTTCCTTGCCCTCCGTTGCGGGCACCTCCGCTCGAGAGAGCTGAATCCCGTAGATGGTCTGTTGTGGGACGGGGACCTTGAGGTGCATCAAAAGGGAGGATGTGGTCTGTGCAGCAGAGAGCAGGAGAGGGAAGAGGAAGTCGTGGTTTTGCTGCGCACTCGAGAGAAAGGGGATGTGCCTTTCTGCTCGTTGTCCACGATGTGCAGCTCCAGCCGTGACATGTGACGCGATGGTATTTGCCTCCCGAGTGAAGTGGAGCGGAAGTCGCGGGAGAAGCGTAGCGTGGGTACCGCACCAACTGGCACTCGGAACGACCTTCCTGTGGCATCCCATCCCATTGCAAAACGTTCCCACTGCCAGTCTAGACACCGAAATGTCACACCGAATGGCGCCCGGTAACGAGAGTACAGTGGATCCCATGGTACGGTACTGCGTGTTGAACAGGATGTCTCATGGTGGTTTCTGTCAGACCTGTGTGTGTGCAGTTTTCTTGCTACAGTCGCTCTATCGATTTAGACTCTCATACGTTTGCACGCAGTGATGGACCGGCGTCCCGTCCAGGCTGTACCCCCTCCCCTCCAGCCGTGCGCCCAGTGCTTTTGGGATAGGCTCCGGTTCATCTCGACCCTGCTCGGGACGAGCGGTTATTAAAATTGGATGGACGGATGTTTAGTTATGTCGTCTTCGTGTGCATCGCAAACTCTTTAAGTTCTGTACGGTGACAGCAGACGACCGCCCGCCGATGGAAACACCCTCTTCCTACAAAAGTATTTCTCTGTGGGGTCCGATTTGTCTCTGGAAGCAGCTGTACACAGGCTGCGTGGGATCAGCTGGGGACGGACAAGCCCTCGGTCCTCAACCCCCCCCCCCCAGGCCATTCCACACGCGCAGACGCGTACGCCCTGCCCCCAGGACACGGCCATCTCCAGGGACTAGCACTCTGACACACTTTGATGGAATTATTCATGCATCTTTATTGACCGTTGGGTAACAGAACAGTCTCATGATTTCAGTCACCATAAACACGCTGCGGATAAACAGCCTGCGAACTCGAATCCTGGGGCTCCCATGATCCAGTGCTGTGCGAAAGCGTGGTCCGGCACCAGCGTGTGCGCTCGTACGAGTAAGAGCGCGCGTATGTGCTTTTGAGGTCACTTCCGCTAAAAGATAGGGAGCCCCGAAAAACTAAGCGTATGGGAGCATCTCCACAAAGCCCACAACATCTTCGGCATCCGAAAGAAACCAAAACTGCCAGAAGCGTTTGTTCATTTTCAGCTATTATATGTGCCCAAGTATTGCTGGAGTGAGGTTAGGAGTATTTGGCCTCATTAATGTGACAGTCAACGTGAAATTCCCACAGTGGTAAGTAAACTCACCTGTGTGTGCGTGTGAGAGAGTGTGTGTGTGAGGGACGTCTAAGGCCTGAGCAGGAATGGGTATAGTGGAAAAGGAAGTTGCAGTGCGTGACATACTTGTAAAATACTGTTACAAAGGCGTTTTCCCACTATTTTTAGGTCAGTGTAAAGTGGACTGCTCCCACTTGCAGTGTGTGTGTGTGTGTGTGTGTGTGTGTGTGTGCGCGCGCGCGTGCACTCGCGCGCGCTATCGACTGTGCAGCGAGCGCTGCTTTTTTCACAAGTTCTTCTTTCTGGAAGGCCTCCATCGTGTCCAGTGCATTGTGGGTAAGTCTGCCCTGAGAACCACAGGTGCTCCCCTTAGCCCAGGTGCCCACGGCTGCTTTTCATCCCCTAGTGAGATTAAGAGTACAAGGAAGCCACAGAGGCCGAAGATAACAAGACAAATGACTTGCAACGGCAAATGATAAACGGAGGCCAACCACAATGGCCTCTGTGAGCTGCTGGCACTCGGAGCCTGTTTATGGGCTTGAGTAAATAGAAAGGCACTCCAGTGTCGCTCCGGAGCAGCCTGGCGGCGTCCTCCCGGCATTGTTTAGGGAACGGCGCTGAGCTGCGTTCCCCGGTCGCTCTCGCTCTTCGCCCTCTTTCTACTCTGAGTGCCTTGTATAGGCATCTCTCCCAAGCGTCCGTGGCACCTCGGTGCGCGTACACATACAGTCCCACACCTCCCCCCCCACCCCGCCCACCTGGGGCGCACGCTTGCGACTGCGAGGGTGGTCCGACCACACCTCGGCCTGGCGAGAAAGCCGCCCGCCGCCCGGCTTTGCCGTGGCGTACGCGGGATGGGCGGCACGGGGCATTATGGGCCTCCTCCTCCTGAACTGATGTTGCTATTATTCTCATTGCCTCTTTTGTATTGTCATCACTCTAGTTGTTTATTATTAAACATTTGTCTATAATATATCTATGTAAACAGGGAGTCTCAGATGTGCACACACTTAAACGTGAACAAAAATCTCTGTACGGAATTTATTGCGGGTAGATATTTCTGTGTACAAAGAAAGAAGGGTTTGTGACAAATGAAGAATTAGGCCGAGTGTTATAAATGTTCACCGTTAATCTCTAAGCACTTCCACGTTAGGCGGAAGAGTGGCAAACGTCAGCTGTGGATTAAGTTGTTTAGACTCCCCGCATTATACATTTATGAGATATTTGCTTCCTTATTAGACAAAAGCATCTGGAATCCTGCTACTGTTTACGTACGGAGTTGGGTATTTTGGTGCTCATCGCCCCGCTGTAGGACACAACAAGCGTTGAGCGTTGACCTCCTGGGGATCGCCCCCGAAACCATTTTTCCTGGTCGCAGATACATTTATTCCTTGTGGGAAGTGAAGTTCGTCCAAATGAGGACATTTTTTTTTTTCTCGAAGCTGAAGCGCAAACCAGGATAACCAATCGAAGCGTGGCAGAGTTTGAAAGCGGCCTTCTCTTTGCTGTTAAAGCCCATTCAAGGCCCCGCTTCGGCAGCTAGAGTTCATTCTGGAGGCTGCGGCGGTGTAGGAAATGGAAATTCGAAAATGCGTGCTTGTGAGCGCCCTTGCAATGGAAAACATAAAACGGTCTCCAATTATATATGTAATTGTACTTTGGCGATAATCTGTAATAATGTTGAAAAGCAAATTGTCTGAAGTGACACAGAAAAGCCTATTTCCAAAGCTCACAGGATTATGTGCGTAGATTAGGATTTACAATACGATTCACTCTGGTAATGAAAGACTCCAGAATTCAGCCCCCCCCCCCCCCCCCCCATACAGCTGCAACTCCCAAATCTTATTTATGTGACTGCAAGTTACAGAATGGGCATGCAAATCATGTGCAGCCACCCACACACAAACACACAGAAAAACACATCCCATCCACACTCTCAGACACGCACACACATCCTGTACCAATGCTTGCAGAGTCACACACTCCAACACTCACGCATTGTAATGCACGCATGAACACAGACATGCACGCACAGACAGGCACATGTACGCGCAAACGCGCAGAAACCCACGCCCAGACGGATAAAGCTTTGCCACGTACGATTCTTAAGAAACGACACGGAATTTTCTCCCAGAAAGTCTTGAGTGATAACGCTCAGGATCATCATCTTCTTGTCCTCGTCAGTGCCGTCCTACACGCTACGTTGTGCTCAAGGCGTAATGAGTGGAAGGAAAGTTTTAAAGCTCAGCGGCGAGAAGGACACCCGAAGCAGGATTAGATGTGTGTGACAGCTACTGTGTGGTTGTGCCCGTGTTTGTGATGATCTGGAGCAATACTTTAGGTTGGTAAAATACAGCGGAGCATCTATTGCTCTACAACGCATTTATATCTCAACAAACGGGTGGTCACACACCAATGCTGTCTTCATGTGGACTTCAGCACGGGCTCCTCTTTACGTAACCCAGAATATCTAAGGGGTCTGTTGAGCTTCTGTGCAGTAGGGTGTCACCCTGGCTCTCTTATCACGTCTAACAGATGAGCTCTTAGGGGGGCAGTTTATACGAGGTGTCATGGTTCTTTGGAGATGTCGGTCAGAATGCAAGCATGGAGATCATTGTCTCATGGTTTGTAGTCATAGTCCGAAAGTCGAGGGTTGTGATTCAAAGAACAGGGGTTCGAAAGCGAAGATTGTAGTCCGAGAAGTCGTGGTTCGAAGAGCAAGGTTTGTCATCCTAAGAATTAGGGTTCAAAGGCGAAGAGCGTAGTCGGAAGTCGTAGTCCAAAGGGCGAGGGTCATGATCGAAAGAGTTGGGGTTCAAAGGCGAAGGTCGTAGTCTGAGGAGTCGTGGTCATGATTCAAAGAGAAAGGGTTGTTATCCGAAGAGTTGGGGTTCAAAGGCGAAGCTCATAGTTGGAAGTCGTAGTCTGGAAGGTGAGGGTCGTGATTCAAAGAACTGGGGTTCGAAACCGAAGGTCATAGTCCGAGAAGTCGCGGTCATGGTTCGAAGAGCAAGAGTTGTTATCCGAAGAGCTGGGGTTCAAAGGTGAAGATCGTAGTTGGAAGTCGTGGTCCGAACGGTGAGGGTCGTGATTCAAAAAGTTGAGGTTCGAAGGCGAAGATTATAGTCGGAAGTCGTAGTCCAGAAGGCGAGGGTCGTGATCCAAGGAAAATTTAACAAGGAATAGAGAGCAAAGCTAAGCGTGAGGATTTTCAATGAGATTCCCCGTCCATTGTGAGTAGGTATTCTTCTTTTACAGTGTTATAATGAGGTGCGGGTGTTTGTCATGTATGTGGAATTAGCTTTGATAACCTTCTCCTGTGGTCCTCTGGTGTAATCTCCCCAAGATCGTGACACTAGATCTATACTGTGGAGAGTGTACGGAGGGTTATCACCATGTACTGCACATCGCCTGTGGAGGAAGACTGTATGTCTTACTCGGGACCACTTGCGAGAAGGTGTATAAATAGGGCTGGAGGAACGGGCTGAAGAGGATACTACTAACGGAGAAGATAACGGGAAAACCCAGATGATGTCATCCAGAAAGGCTCCTAACAAAGCCCTGTGTGTGCACCATTTATGGTGGTGATGCTTTGTTGGAACATTGATAATTATTGTCAGAGGGACTTAATTTGCCTACTTTTTACGCTAGGAATGAAAAGCGCCGTTATACGCAAAGGGTCAGATATGATCCATTGCGCTCTAAAGCGCTGTGTCTTTGTGTCTGTGCATGTATGTGCGTGCCTTCCAGGTGTTGCTGCTCTCGGACCCTAGAACTGAGCCCCCTGCGGAACCGACGGCAGTGCTGCTGGAGCGTGCGGTGCCGAGACTGACCAGGTGGGGGGGTCTCTTCCTTTGTACCGTGGTGTGCCCTCAACTCACTTTGCAAATGAAGTGACTTGACACCGTGCTTTCCACAAAAAAACACAATCGCAGAAGCCTTTGCTGATTGCTGAGATGTATGGCAAAAGAATAGCAGGTGTTTCAGGAGCTGGATTCGTGAGCAAGTCCTAGGAGGGTCACTTCTGCGGTCCATGTGGTAAAATAGCCTGACCGTGTGGTTCAGGCGCAGTCCAGCTGTGTAATGGGGTCCAGTGACACACTCACATCGGTCTAAGTGGCTCTGGAGACGAGTGTCCACTGAAGTACATCAGGACAACAAAATGATGGTAATGACGAGAAGCAGAAATGCAGGCGAGTGCGATTGCGCTCAGCGGGGACGTCCAGGTGACCCAGAGAGGGCGGCGTTCTCAGCCGGGAGAGCAAAGGACTTGAGGAAGACTCCCCCGCACAGCAGGCGCACTGGCAGCCGCAGGCCTGCACGGACGCTACGGTCACCCAACGCGCCAGCAGGTCGACGAGAGTGGGTTGGGCCCATTTATTCCCAGAGTGTCCGCGGCTCTCCGTGTTCCTCAGAGCCCCGCGTGGATCCGGACCAGCGGCACCGCCGACATGTTTTTCTGCGTTTTTGGTGGAACGGACCCAGGACGCGTTTGGCCGTCTCTTTTCTCTCCGTGCCATTGAGGAATTAACGTTATATTTTGGCAAACTCTTTTTTGCGCTCGTCGCCAATTAACGGGCATCAGTCGGAACATGTTGATGTCTCAGTTTCTCAAGTTTAAAAGAGAAGCGCAGCGGGGCTGTGCCAGCTTGCGTGCGCCGTTTATTACTTTAGCCGTATCGGCGCGCTCCCGTCCTGCACCTCGGAGAGGTAACAGCTCTCTGGGAGGCCGGCTGTAAAACGAGCTTCCAGTGCGGTGCGTGAAGCAAGCGGAGAGCGACTCGTGCGACCCGCTGGATACGAGCGCTATGGATTCCCTTCCCGTTCTCGCTATGTGTCTGGGACTCCTCCGTGCTGCTCCCCCCCCCCACACACACACACACACACACACACACACACACACACACACGCACACACACACACCCGTCCCTT